>NC_077230.1:241713038-242373038 GCF_027887165.1 Monodelphis domestica
TCGCCACATCCTGCCACCGAGACCTGGGCCCGGGAGCCGCAGCCTCGACCACAGCCGTCTCCTGTATGACCTCCTGGACCACCGTGCGGCACTGCCGTCAGCCGCGCCTCGCCGTACGGCCGTACAGTGTCGTAAATGAGCGAGGGAAGTCCCGCCCCACTCAGGATTCCTATGCACTCCACCCAATTCCTCCAGCTACAGGCTAAGAGAGAGCAAGCTGGGGGCGGAGCTGTGGAGAGAGTCCCGGGCTGGGCCCTGGGACAGTGAGCAGTTGTAGTGGTCCAGGGAGAGAAAAAGAAGGAAGAGGAAGAAAGGGTAAAAGAGAGAAGGAGAGAAGAAGCAGAGAAGAGAAGACGGAAGAGGAGGAAGTAGGGGAGGGAGAAAAAAAGAGGAAAGGGGCGTGGCCCGAGGGGCTTCTTCCTCTACCACCTGCCCCCTTTCCTCTGTTGTTTCCGAGGTACAATTTGGATTTGAAGCTGGAAGGGATTCATAGAAATAATCTACTCCAACCATTCACTTTTCTGATAAGGAAGCTTTTAAATGGCTTCCGCAAGGCATTGAGGAATTGCACCTGAAGAGGAACAAAATGACATCATTAGTAGTGACTTTTTGACTCGCCAAGAACTTAGATTTAAGTGAGGCATAGCTACACAAAGCCTTCAGTCCCACTCTCTCATCCACGGTCATCTACTTCCAGGGACAAAAGACAGGTCAGGAAGACTGGTGATAGCCCAGAAGTTAATGACCTCCGCTCTTCCATGTTTTTGACCAAGCTGGAAGTGTTCCATAGCACCTGCTTTAACTGCCTTTGTGGCTGTTGGAACAAATTGTTCTCATCCCATTCCTACATGCTTGGGGTAGAGGGGTAGACACCCGCCAAGTCACTGACAGGGTTTGAAGCCTGATTTGTTACCTTCATTCTGGTTTACCCAGTCTTTCCAGAGGGCTTTACCAGGGTTTGATTACTGTGTATGCTTTAGCTTCTTGGAGCCCCAGGTAATAGTGAGATGACAGGTGAGCACCTAAGGTGGATGAGTAGCCCTGAAAAGGGTGTGACAAGCCCTTACAGCAGCAAGGGGAAAAAATCCTTATTTGTTCACTTAAGGTTATAGAATTAGAAATGGAAAAAAAGTTAGAGTCATTTTCAGATGAGGCACAGAGAGTCCAAGTGACCTGTTACCCAAGGCACACAGATAGGCAGAATCAGGATTTTAATTCAGCAGTTTCCAGGGTACCTAGCAGCTAGGTGGCAAAGTGGATCAAGTTCTGGGCCTGGATCTGGGAAACTTGAGTTCAAATATGGCCTAAAGCACTATCTGTGTGACCCTGAGCAAGTCATTTAATCCTGTTTGCCTCAGTTTTCTTTTTTGGAAAGTGAGCTGGAGAAAGAAATGGCAAACCACTCCAGTATCTTGGCCACGAAAACCCCAAATGGAATCATGAAGATTTAGATTTGAACTAAAATTCACTACACTATATACTTCAATTTCCTTTTGTAGCTGATCAGACTGAGAGCTAAAGATAAAAAAAGGACTTGCCCTATATTTATGGTGGAGTAATAAAATGCAAGTCCCTTGAAACAAAATGCAATGGCCCTTGCCACTATAACACACTACCTCTGTTCAAATATAAAAGTTTTTATATGAGGATCCCCCACATCCAACAGCTGAGGCTCCCAACTTCAGAATTCATGGCCTGAAATTTGGGGCTGGAAGAAGTGAAGAGAGAATGTGAATTTTCCTGCTAAAATTGCCTAGCACATAATGAACTATTAGGTTAGACTATTAACCCCACCTGTCTGCCTGAGGTTATTATTGTGTAACCTAAAGGACTGTTAACATTGTGTAACTGATTCCATTCAGTGTCAGGCTAAGAGGCTTGATTCTGTAGTTATCTTAGGAAAAAGTCAGGTTATAGAGCCTGAAGGAGTGTTAAGAGATGATTATTTAAAGCTATAAAGGAAATGTTAACAGTTTTCCTATTGCCTAAATAGGCTTCCTTAATCAGTCATGCCCTTTGGGCCCATATATAAGCCATCCAGCAGTTCCAGAATTGGAGATAATCAAATCTGTGGACCAATAGTGCTGTGAGATTCCCTATAGAAAGGCTAGAGAGAAGTGTGGCACCTCTCACTCCAATGAAGAAAGCTTGGAATCATAGTATCTTAGTCTTGAAGCTGAAAGGCAAAATAGCCTGGATGTCTTTTCTCTAGCTCTCACCAACCTGGCCTACCCATCCCAAAAGTAAAGAGAATCCCATATAATTGGCCTTTGTGGTATGGAAATCACTTTAAAAGACTTATATATATTAATTTAAGGTCGCCAAGGAATTCAGCTATGTAATTCCTAAATGAAAACTCAAGTCAGCAGTCAACCTTTTATGGAGTTTTTAATTACAAACAGGAGGAAGAAAGGTATTAGAGAGAGAGAGAGAGAGAGAGAGAGAGAGAGAGAGAGAGAGAGAGAGAGAGAGAGAGAGAGAGAGAGAGAAAGGGGAGAGAAGGGAATAGGGCTTAATATCCCCTCTGCTTAGGCTGGGCCAAAGGCCCAAGCCCTTAGATAGCTGAGACAAAGAAAAGAGATCAGTCCCTATCACTCACGTGACCAAAATGGAGAAACAGTCTCAGGGGCCTCCACCTCCAGCCTCCTTCAGAGCAAGCCCTCCTCTCAGATCTCTCCAGGAGCACTCCCTCCAGGACCACTCTCCTCTCAGACTCCTTCAGAGCCAAACCTCTCAGAGCAAAACCTCCTTGAGCAAAAACCTCTCAGAGCAAAACCTCCTTCCCTTGTCCTCAGACCCCGCTATCTTTAAGGAAACCATCTAAGTCCCCTCCCCTCAGTTCTCACATCTATCAATCACTGTCGATGTCTCCCCTGTGCCAATGGTGGTTCTAGCTTAACCCAGGACCACCCAGAGGTCTGTTTCCTTTGCACATGTCTGTTGAAGGTCATATTCTCAAATAATTAAATCTTGATCTTTGCTACAGCCCTTCCTAAATCCTGTTACTCTGAGTAGGGTGGAGATTGGAAGTTCCAAGACCTGGTTCTGTCATTCCAAGTATCTCTATTGTATCAATTCTAAAATCAATCATGACTCAAAGAACTTCCTGTTCTATGCTTAAGCATAGATCAAAGCTCTTTCCATTGTTTAGCAAAAGGTTTCTGTCCTAAGGCAGTCTTAAGTAGAAAGGAGAAGGATCCTCCCATGCCAAGGAGTTTCACATTCCAATAGAGTTCTTACTATCAGTAGTAAATTTTTCAAGTATGAAATTTCCCAATGGGGAAATTTCCAACATTCATAAGTCTAAGAAATTTTAAGGTTTATAATCCCCCCTGATGATCATGGGAGACCAGTCTCCCCATTGATCAAACAACATAAACAATTTTGTAATTCTGAATTCAATTCTAACTATAGATATACACAATATTCAATTTTCTAAGAGAATTAGAATAGTGAGAGAGGAAATAGAAAAGAAAAGAAAGCAAAACCAATGTTTTGCTAGGCGCATTGACAGAAAGCCAAATTAGGGGCAGTCCCTTTTGGCATAAATGTGTACAATTACAATAAGTGTGCAATCAAAAGTTCAGTCCAATCAATCATATCCAAAGTTCATTCTTGATCTTCTTGATGAAGTGTAGGTTTTTGGCATCTTTCTGCAACAGTTCATTCTCTGGATAGAAAAGTTTCAAGCTTCTTTCTTGAAGATCTTTTCTCGAACAAAATCAAATCTTAAATTTTTACAAAAGTATAATCTTAAACAAAATTCAAAATTCTTGGATTTTTATAAAAATACAATCTTAAACAAAAAAATTCAAAAATTCTTAGATTTTAAATTAAAATACAATCCCCCCTGAAGTAAGTATTAAAAAATATCAAGTTTAGCTCAAAATGCAATGTTCAGTTATGGGGGTGTATGTGTCAATTATCAAAAGAATAGAAAAATAATCAAAGACATAAGAAAAATTCAAAATAAGCCTTGTATAGGCCCAATTTAAAGTAATTTTTTTCCCACAAGTATGTAGGACAGAATGCAGTAATATTTCACTTAGCCATTTGTAGCCAAGACTACAGGAAGTTGCCATAATATAAGAAAGAAAGAATTAGAGTTCTATTTTGATGAGGAAATGTCATTCCCTCGTCTGACTTTTTTCTTTTTTTCTTTTTTTCCAGGGATATAGGGAGCAAGCATGATAGTCAAGCTTTGTACTTGTTTGAGTACTTCGTAAAGAGTGTAGATACAAGGAAGTCCTACGACTTAAACATAAGTTAAGCGTCGCAACCTCGAGTCTCACTTTAATATTTTTTGTGTGCTCTATTGGCACTATTCAGGTTTAGTCTGTGCTCCTTGTTTTTATCCCTTTCCTGGAATCAGACACAAACATTAATCACAGTCCTATAATATTTTATCAATGAATGGAAGGTTCCCATAGTTTAAAGCTTTTAGGCATATATTGATATTATAGCAAGAGTATATATATTAACTTGTATTACTGCAGGAAAAAATAATATTAATATTAATTATATGTACCTTCAGTACAAAAAATGAGAAAAAAAATCAAATATTCTGATCAAAAAAATAAAATAAAAGAAAGAATAAAATTAAGAAAAAAAGTCAGTAATTCAATGTGTTCTTGAAAAAACAGCATCCATTTGTCTATGGATTATTATCTCCAATTCATATGATAAGATATAGTCACAATTCATATGATAGGATAGAGTCAATCAGTCTCAGCAGAAGATGCTTTCTTCACATGTGAGCAGTGAATCCAAGAGTCTCTTTCTCCAATCTTTATAGATTTTGGAGTAGTTAATAATATTTGGAATGGTCCTTCCCATGAAGGTTGAGTTGCTCCAGTTCACTTAAAATTCTTGATATAAACTTTATCTCCTGGATTCAGGTCATGCAGAGAAAAGTCTAATGGTCCAGCTTGTACTGCAGCTCTGGATTCATGAAGTTCACGTAGTTTGTGCTGTAACTCCTATATATAGGAAGCAATAGTAATATCTCCCCCTAATAGTGATGTATAAGCCAGGGAGAAAGGCTTAGCCTGTATAGGCAGATGTCCAAAAAGCATCTCAAATGGTGAAATATGTAAGTCTCCTCTAGGCCTGCTTCTAAGTGTAAACCTCAAAATTCCTTAGACTTATAAATGTTGGAAATTTCACCATTGGGATATTTCATACTTTGAAAATTTCTTACTGATAGTCTATTGGAATGGGAACCCCATTGGCATGGGAGGTTCCTTCTCTTCCCTTCTCAAGATTACTTTAGGACAGAAACCCTTTGCTGAACAATGGAAAGGACTTTGACCTATGCTTAAGCATAGAACAGGAATTTCTTTGAGTCATGATTGATTTTAGAATTGATACAATGGAGATACTTGGAATCAATCTCCACCCTATTCAGTCCTAACAGGATTGAGTAAGGGCTGCAGCCTAGATCAAAATTTAATTATTCCAATCTCTACCCTACTCAGGTTAACAGGATTTAGAAAGGGCTGTAGCAAAGGAGCAAAGATTTAATCATTTGAAAATATGACCTTCAACAGACATGTGCAAAGCCTCTGGGCGGTCCTGGGTTAAGCTAGAGCCTCCATTGGCACAGGGAAATTGATGGACAGTGATTGGTAGATGTGAGAACTGAGGGGAGTCAACTTGGATGGTTTCCTTAAAGATCAGGGGGGTCTAGGGACTCAAGGGTGGTTGAGAAGTTGGCCGGAGTGGTTGCGGTGTGCTCTGAGAAGCTTGCTCTGAAGGAAGCTGAAGGTGGGGGCCTCTGAGACTGTTTCTCCATTTTGGTCATGTGAGTAATAGGGACTGATCTCTTTTCTTTGCCCCAGCTATCTAAGGGCTTGGGCCTTTTGGCCCAGCCTAAACAGAAGGGGTATTTAAGCCCTATTCCCTTCTCTCCCTTTTTCTCTCTCTCTATCTCTAATTCCTTTCTTACTCCTATTGTAATTAAACTCCATAAAAGATTTACTGCTGACTTGAGTTTTCATTTAGGAATTACATAGCTGAATTCTTTGGCGACCTTAAATTAATATATATCAGTCTTTTAAAGTGATTCCCTTGTAACATAAGATAAAATAGGGCCAGAGGGAGAATTTCAGGTCATTTTAAATGGGTCTCAGTGCATAATTTGCCAATCATAGTCTTAAGTTCTTTATTCATCCTCTCCACTTGGCCTGAGCTCTGGGGGTGATATGGAACATGGAATTTTGGAGTTATCCCCAAGCAAGAATATATTTGATTTAAGACAGAATCGGTAAAATGACTCCCTCTATCGGAGTCAATATGTGCTGGCAGGCCAAAACGAGGAATAATTTCCTTTAAAAGTATCTTTGCAACAAAATCTGCTGTGGCTCGGGTCATAGGAAATGCTTCCGGCCATCTGGTTAGTTGATCTACTATGACCAGACAAAATTTATAACGTCCAGCCTTTGGCATTGTTATGAAATCTATCTGTAGATGTTCAAAGGTGTGTAAGCCAGAGGACGTCCCCCAAAGGCTTTTCCACGATATGCATGTTGGTTATATGCCTGGCAGATAGGGCAGGCTGAACATACTTTACAGGCTATAGTAGTTATACCAGGGGCTATCCATACTCTCTTGACAGAGTCCACGATGCCCTGGGTGCCAAAATGACCATTTTTATGAATACATTGGCAAATTTGGTTATTGAAACTTCTAGGGAGCAGGGGTTTTCCTTCAGATGACACCCATACTCCATTAATCTGTTTTGCTTTAAATTTTTGTTTCCATTTTTCCACTTCCTTTTCATCATAGGAAAGTGATAAATTTAAAGTATCAGTGGTTGTTAATGTTAAAATTAATCCAGGTCTTTCTATGGCTGCTAGTTTTGCAGCGGCATCTGCTCAGTCATTTCCTCTAGAGACAGGGTCAGAGCCACCTGTATGGGCAGAGCAATGAACTATAGCTAGGGCTTTAGGCAGTTTTAGAGCAGAAAGAACTTCATTAATAATTTCTGCATTAGCTATGGATTTTCCAGCTGAGGTTAAAAATCCTCTCTGGAGCCATAGCATCCCAACTGAGTGACAAATGCCAAAAGCATATCTAGAATCCATATAAATTGTTGCCTTTTTATCCTTGGCAATTATACAAGCTTGTTTTAGAGCTATGAGTTCTGCTCCTTGAGCGCTAATGTTAGAAGGTAGTGAAGCTGACCATTCAGTGGCAAATTCTGAGGCTATTGCAGCTCCAGTGTAACGTATGCCATCCCTCATAAAAGAGGAACCATCGGTAAATAAAATCAGATCTGCATTGTCTAAGGGAATGTCCAAGAGATTATCTCGAGGCTTTTCTGCCATGGACACTAATGTTTCACAGTTATGTAATGGTTCTCCTGAAGTAGGTAAATCTGGAAGCAAGGTGGCAGGGTTAAGGGTTGAACAGTGTTTCAAGGTAATATTTTCACTATTTAATAAGGTTATTTCATACCTTGTAATTCTCTGATCCGAGAATGCCTGTGTTCTATGTTTTATCAATAATGCTTCAATCTCATGTGGGCACATTATTGTTAATGGACATCCCAATACTAAATCAATGGTTTTTGTTACTAGTAAGGCTGTAGCAGCTACTCCTCTAAGGCATGGTGGTGCTCCTGCTGCTACTGGGTCTAGTTGGGCAGAATAATAAGCAATTGGGCGCTGAGAAGGTCCCAAAGTCTGAGTTAACATGCCAGAGGCTACTCCTCTTCGCTCATGCACATATAAAGTAAATGGCTTGTTGTAATCTGGGATGCCTAGAGCAGGGGCAGACATGATAGCCTCTTTTAGATCTGATAGAGCTGACAAGTGTTCAGGCTCTAAATTGAGGGGTTCAGGAACCAAATCCTTTGTTAATGCTATATGGGGTTTAGTAATTTCCCCATAGCAAGGAATCCATTGTCTACAAAACCATGTTGCTCCTAAAATTGCTCTCAGCTGTTTCTTAGTGGTAGGAGCACTCAATTTTTGAATATTCTCAATTCATTTTGGAGAAATATAACGAGCACCTGCAGTCAAGATGAATCCCAAATATTCTACTTTTTGGAGACACCACTGAACTTTATCCTTAGAGATTTTATGTCCTCTTTTGTGCAATTCCAAAAGGTGTTTGCTATCTTCTTGACATGTTTTTGTATCTGCTGAAGCCAAGAGTAGATCATCTACATATTTGATTAATTTGCTATTTTTTAATGTTATATTGTCTGTGTCTTGGCTCAAAATTTGCTCAAATAAGCTCAGACTTTCAACATAACCCTGTGGCAGCCGACACCAGGTATATTGTGAGCCCTTCCAGGTGAAAGCAAAAATATGCCTGGAGTTCTCATGTATAGGTATGGAGAAGAAAGCTGAACACAAGTCTACTACTGTAAAGTATGTAGCTGTGCTAGGAATGGATGAAATAATAGTATGTATGTTAGAAACTACGGAGTGTCTCTTTATAACATGATTATTCACTGCCCTTAGATCCTGTACGAATCTATAGAGGTGCTTGCCATCGGGCCCTCTTTTTGGTTTTTTAATTGGCAGGATGGGCGTGTTGTATTCAGATTTGCAAGGGATTATTATTCCCTGTTCTATTAATGAGTTAATAACTGGTGTAATACCCTCAATTGCCTCCTTTGAGAGGGGATACTGAGGGATAGAAGGAGGTGGGCTAGATTTAGTTTTTATCTACACAGGAACAGCCGACTTAAGTAAATCTACATTGGAAGAAGATGTGGCCCAAAGAGACTCCAGTATATCTTTAGGTATTGCAAAGACGGGATGCTCTTTTTTCTCCTGACTCTGTGAGAGAATTACAGGGAGTAAATTTAAAGATTCCTCTGGTACTTCTAATGATAATGAACCATCTGGGGAGCAGGTTATTGTGGCTCTGAGTTTGCATAGAAGGTCCCTCCTCAGCAAATTGAAAGGGGAGTCAGGCATCAAAAGGAAGGAGTGTTGTACCTCTAGGGGTCCTACAGACACCATTCTAGGAGGAAGTCTTTTAACTCTTTGGGTTATTCCTGATACTCCCATTACATTGTCTGAGCCAACAGAATAACATTGTAAATCAGGTGTTCTCTTTAATACAGACCAGGAAGCTCCAGTGTCTAATAGACAATCATAATAGGTGTTACCCACCTTTAAGGTAATATGGGGTTCATTAGTATGGGGAGGGCAGTGGATAGGGACAACGGGTAGTAGGACATCAGGGTCCGGGAAATCAAAGGTTGTATCCTCTGATTCCTATGCCCCAGCCCCCCCCCCGGACACCATCATTGTGTTTGGGATATTCCTTGGGTACCCCCCTGAAGGGCACCTCTCTGAGGGTCATTAGTACCTCGAGTATTTTTTGGGACGAGCACCATTTCTCATATATTGTTGTTGTTCATTATCATTATAATTTTCTTCATTTGGAGCATTGTCATTATTTTCCCAATTCCTATTTCTATAATTCTGGTTTCTAAAGGTCTTATTTCTATATTCATTATAGTTATTTTCATAGTCATTATTATAATTTCTAGAATTCTGGTTTCTATGACCATTATCATCATTTCTATAGTTATTATTTCTAAAGCTATTATTAAACTGTGTATTCCTTCCAATCATCTTAAGAAAGGTTCTACATTCCATCATGTTGTGGCCCTTCTTCTCACAGAAGTGGCAAGTAATGGATTGATAATTGGATTTCTGGAGAGGGGCAATTGTCGTTGGTTCATTATTATGCCCACTTTCTAATTTAGTTATCCTATTTATTAAATATCTCATTTTTTTCTTCATTTCCTCCATGTCATCATTTTCTTCCTCCTTTTCTTTGTTTCCCTTTAAAACATATATAGCTGTTTTTCGCAATTCTTCAAGGTCCATATCTGACCATCTTGGGCATTGTGTTCTAAAATAATTCTTAATTGCTTTGCAAGACTTATTTACAAAGATCCCTCTAACTTGTCTTAAACTACTCTCTTTAGTTAGGTCCCAATCTAAGTATCTGTCCCCAAAGTCGATTATTCTATCCATGAATCTGGAGGGTGTTTCTTCCTCCTTTTGCTTAATTTTTTCAAGTTCCATCCACTTATCTGTACTGTCTGCACATTCCTTCATTGCTGTGAGGATGGCCTCTCTACAACGGTATAGTTGTAGATAATCCTCAGGATTGTTATAGTCCCATTCAGGATCCTGAGATGGCCAATGTGCTGCATTACACCCCCGGGTTTTGTTGACATGAGCAATTATTTTATTTTTTTCACGTTCAGTTAAAAAAGCCTGTAGCAAGTTCTCAACGTCCTTGTAAGATGGATTATACTGAAAAAATATGTCTCCCATCTTTTTTGTTACTAGAAAAGGATCTTGTTCATATGTGGGGATATTTTGTGTAAATTCATTTATTTCTTGGGGAGTAAACGGTATCCTATGTCTTAAAGTCACCACATCCCCATTCCGTCCTATTTCAGGTACTTCTCTTAGAGGAAACAGGCCTCTAGTTGAATTTTGTACCTGTGGGTCAGTTTGACAAGGACAGGTTTCTCTAGGAGGACAAGATCTCCTTTGCGTTGGAATTTAGTTTTCTGTAGGAGAGGGAACATGAGAAACTGGGATTGCAGGGGAAGGGTTTTGGGGATTAAATTCAGTCAAGATTTGCACTACACAAGAGAAGCAGTCTGTTAACTGGGCTATAGGGAAAGTGTTTTCCATCTCTATTTCAGGGAAGGAAATTTCCTCATTCAAAGGTTCAGAAACAGGTCTGTTTCTGGTAAAGTGGGTGTTTTCCAATTGATCCTGTAAGAAACATTTTAGATCTTCTAATTGGGCTTGCATTTTATCCTCAATTTTTTCTATTTTATCCTCAATATTTTCTATTTTATCCTCAATATTTTTTATTTTAGCATCTCTAAATATAGTATTTAGGAGTACAAAAATGACAGTACCTATTAATATAAAAATTTGGAGGTATCCTGCATTCCTCAATGCCCCTTATTCTTCAGCTACCATATAAATGTCAAAGAATGTAGTACTCATTTTTATATATATATTTTGTAATTATTTCTCTAACAGTCTTCACAAAACACGTGGGGAGCAGGGCAAAGCAACAAACTTTCCACAGGATTTTTTGTTGTTTTTTTTTTAAATCTAGGGAGTTGAAAGGATATTTAGAAACAGCTCTTCCAGCCAGGACTTTAGAGTCCTGTTGCTGAGATTTAAAATAGCTGTTTTCTATCTAACTATTAGAGTCACACTGCTGGGAAGTATCTGAGGTCCGATTTGAACCTAGGACCTTCTGTCTCTAGGCCTGGCTCTCAATCCACTGAGCTACCCAGCTGTCCATTAAGATTAAAGGGAAGAAAAAGAAAAACTGCTGATTCCAATTTAACTTAAGGAGAAAAGAGAAGAGAGAAAAAGTTTTTTATACTCACGTGTTCTAGCAGCTGTGTCTTTAAGCCAAGTTTGCTGTTAAAAGGGACTAAGTGATGAGAAGATAGAGTAAAAAGGCAAGGAAATTCAGAAGTTTATTGAGAGAATTCTTTAGACTCCTGTGTGGTCGGCCACATGTGATATGGAAATCACTTTAAAAGACTGATATATATTAATTTGAGGTCGCCAAGGAATTCATCTATGTAATTCCTAAATGAAAACTCAAGTCAGCAGTCAACCTTTTATGGAGTTTTTAATTACAAACAGGAGGAAGAAAGGTATTAGAGATAGAGAGAGGGAGAGAGAGAGAGAGAGAGAGAGAGAGAGAGAGAGAGAGAGAGACAGAGAGAGACAGAGAGAGACAGAGAGAGAGAGAGAGAGAGAGAGAAAGGGGAGAGAAGGGAATAGGGCTTAATACCCCCTCTGCTTAGGCTGGGCCAAAGGCCCAAGCCCTTAGATAGCTGAGACAAAGAAAAGAGATCAGTCCCTATCACTCACGTGACCAAAATGGAGAAACAGTCTCAGGGGCCTCCACTTCCAGCCTCCTTCAGAGCAAGCCCTCCTCTCAGATCTCTCCAGGAGCTCTCCCTCCAGGACCTCTCTCCTCTCAGACTCCTTCAGAGCCAAACCTCTCAGAGCAAAACCTCCTTGAGCAAAAACCTCTCAGAGCAAAACCTCCTTCCCTTGTCCTCAGACCCCGCTATCTTTAAGGAAACCATCTAAGTCCCCTCCCCTCAGTTCTCACATCTATCAATCACTGTCGATGTCTCCCCTGTGCCAATGGTGGTTCTAGCTTAACCCAGGACCACCCAGAGGTCTGTTTCCTTTGCACATGTCTGTTGAAGGTCATATTCTCAAATAATTAAATCTTGATCTTTGCTACAGCCCTTCCTAAATCCTGTTACTCTGAGTAGGGTGGAGATTGGAAGTTCCAAGACCTGGTTCTGTCATTCCAAGTATCTCTATTGTATCAATTCTAAAATCAATCATGACTCAAAGAACTTCCTGTTCTATGCTTAAGCATAGGTCAAAGCTCTTTCCATTGTTTAGCAAAAGGTTTCTGTCCTAAAGTAGTCTTAAGTAGAAAGGAGAAGGATCCTCCCATGCCAAGGAGTTTCACATTCCAATAGAGTTCTTACTATCAGTAGTAAATTTTTCAAGTATGAAATTTCCCAATGGGGAAATTTCCAACATTCATAAGTCTAAGAAATTTTAAGGTTTACACCCTCTAAGCCAAAGGTTACATTAGACATAGTTTTACTCTCCCTGAAGGGAGCACCCCAACCTGAAAATAGAATCACTTTGAGCAAGTTTGGAGTCCATTTGAGGGAGCAGAAACACTTTACACAGATGTCAACTTGGAAAAACACAGAACCACTAAAGTAGTCATAAAACCAAGTGACTCTTTAGTGCACTAGGCTGCGTGTCAGTCTTGTAAACTGAAGATCCTGAGTTCAGTCCTCAAAAGGAGAGGTGGTACAGTGGGAAAGGCTTCTGTAGATAAGAAGAGTCATTTGGCTTGGGCTTGGCCCCACCTGATGGGCATTATTTTTTACCTTAGGGTCCATTTTTCAGCCTGAGATTCCCTTCAGGGTGAGATTCCCTTCAGGGTGAATTCTCATGGGAACAGGAAACAAGTACAAGCTTTGGGGTCTCCAACTTACAAGTGTCAACATGGAATCTAGAAGCCCCCAAACTTGTGGCCTAGAAAGATTTAGTGATCCCCACTTTATTTAGCTTGGAGGTAGAAACCCCAGGTTTGACCTAGTCACATGAGAGTTTCTACCTAAGGGAAAGTCCTACTTCACTATCTCGGACTAAAAATAGACTTTAAGATGTTAAGTATCAGGGGGCAGCTGGGTAGCTCAGTGGATTAAGAGCCAGTCCTAGAGATGGGAGGTCCTAGGTTCAAATCTGGCCTCAGCCACTTCCTAGCTGTGTGACCCTGGGCAAGTCACTTGACCCCCATTGCCTAGCCCTTACCACTCTTCTGCCTTGGAGCCAATACACAGTATTGACTCCAAAAGGGAGGGTAAGGGTTTAAAAAAAAAAAAGATGTTAAGTATCTCTTTTGTCCCAATGGTTTCTCCTCTGACCAAAGTCCTTTACCTAGTTGGCCCAGCTCTTGGCTGGGTCTTTCCCTTTTGTGTCCATTGTAAAGCCTCAGCCCCTCACTGTTATTCCTGTCAGGAACTCCTCCTTTTCCTTTGTTGCCATTGTAAATTCAATCAACTGTCCCTCTCATCCTCAGCCCCTATGTTTCACCCAGAAAGGTATTTAAGCTCCCCAATTTTGATGGCTCCTTTGAATTATCCAACCTAGTGAATTTGGCTTTCCTGGGGGTCAGTGTCCACAGCAGCCAGAGTTCAATCCTCAACTCTGTGCAGTCATGTGATTGTGTCAAGACATATTGCATTGAACCCCTTTACCTTAATTAAAGAGTGATTTTGACCATTTAATAGTTGTGGTTTTCCCAGTCAACATAAGCTAGTCCTAAAACTTGGGGTTCATCAGATCTTTCTAGGCTACAAGTTTGGGGTTTCTAGATTCCATGTTGACAGAGAGAAACATTAAAGAGGAAAGAAGAAAACCTTTAGATGCAAAATATACAGTACCAATCCCAGAAAGAGTATGAGGCTTAAACACCTTAATTGCATATGAAAAAGACACTAAGAAAATAGTGCTTCTTGGGCTTAGACTAAATTCATACCATTGTATCTAGCCACTCATTTATATAAAATTCCCCAAAGGAGAATAGGAAGTAAAAAAGACCATACTGAAACTTAATCACCCTAAAGGGTCACAGAGTGGCTTACAGAAAGTACTTTTCAAAAGAAAAGTCAAATCTTTTCCCATCTCCGAAGGTGACAAATAACTTCAGATCTGATTCCCTAAGGAAGTTAAAGAAGCATTTGTGGATCCTAAGGTTAGGTTTGTTACCTTGGCTGAAAGAGCACTAAAGTACTCCAGCAGAAAAGAACATGATATTCTTCTACATGTATTATCATGCAAAATATATTTTCAATTTATTCATTTTTGTAAGTGAATAATCTTATAAAACCAAAGCCCCAAATCATAGAGAATTGTTACTCCAACAGTTCTTTCTCTGGAGGTAGATTCTTTTTCCTAAATCCCTCAAAATTGACCTGTTAGTAGCAAAATCTATCACATTTGATCATTCCTCAATATGTCAGCTATTGTGTATAATGTTCTCCTGTTCTGCTCATTTTATTCTGTACACTATATTTCTCTAACTGTTTAGACAGTAGTGCTTCCTAGCCAGTGACTTAAAATGGGAAAAGACTACCCATTGAAAAGCACACTCAGGGATATACAATGGAGGTTAAGTGATTTGCCCAGAGTCACAGCTAAACAGTGTCCGAAGCCAGATTTAAATCTAGGACCCCCTGTGTGTAGGCCTAGCTCTCAATTCATTGAGCCATCTGGCTGCCTATACCTACCACTGTATTTTAAGTTCATGCCCACTCTACCTGCTTCCATGGATTTTGGAAGTATTTGTGAGAGAGTGTGTCCCTCATATTGGAAAAAATATTGCTTTTCCTCTGCCATTTGAGTAAATGCCTTTGCTAAAGAATTAAATGAGCCTACTTGCTGATTGTTAAGGGGAAACACACTAGTGAAGGCTACTCACAGGGTTGTTCTTAAAACCCTGGAAGGAATAATAGCCCCCTTCTGGGGGATCCAATTTACCACTGAATCTTGAGGATTGTTGCATTGTAACAAGTTCAAGCTTCTACCTGGCATTCAAGACCCTTTACAAGCTACCTTCCTTTTCCTGATCACCTTCATGTATACAATCATGGTGGAGATAATTTGAGAGACCATCTAATCCAAACCATATCTGACCAAAAATATCCTCTACAACATGCCTAACAAATGGTCATCTAGTTTTTGTTAGAAGACCTCAAGGAAAGGGAACCACATTTCCTCCTAAGACAACCATTTCACTTTTGGAATATATTTGTTAAATTGTTAGCTCTAACTATTAGAAAGTTTCCTCTTCCCTAAAAGCCCAAATTTGCCTCTCTCAAACTTATTCCCATAGCTCCTAGTCCTGCCCTCTGAAGCTAACTGAAACAAGTGTAATTCCTCTTCCAGAAGACAGCTTTAAGTACTTGAAGTTTAAGGAATTAAAATTAAGGGTTTGACTAAGTATATGAGAATTCTAAAATAATATGGTCACTTTTAAAATATTATAGCTCAAGTCAAAATGACTTTTAATAGCTTTTATTTACAAAGAGGTGGAAGGAGTGAAAGTAGAGAAAAAAAAGAGGATAGAGAAGATGTCTAGTCTATCACATTAAATATTGCTCTGGTGCTCAGCTCAGCTTGGCAGGGCTTGTTAACAGTTGACTGGAGGTCCTGGAGTTCCACCCATGTGGAACTTCCCCTCCTACAAGAGGGGAAGGTCTAGAAGCCAGGAAAAGAAGGCCAGCTACTCACCCAAAAGCCAGTTCAAGAGCCAAGGTCCCAAATTGAAGCTGAGGTCCAACTCATATCTCCAAGCCACAGTCCAGTCCAAGATCCTCCAAGCTAAAAATCCAAGCCAAAGAGGACTTCGCTGAAGAATTTCAGGACTTTTTAGTCAGCTTCTTGTTCCACAGGGGCTAATCACAGCTTCCAAATATCCTAGCACTGCCCAGCAGGGTCAGTGTCTGTGGGATCCATACCTCATCCTCTGAAGGTATCAACTCTTACCAAAGGATTCACAAGTTTCTGATTTATTGGGTTAAAAGTGCGGAGCTCTCCAAGTAAGTGACTTGCGAATTCTCTTACTTGATAACAAAGTGTTAAGTAGGGGTTAAATAGGTGTTAATTCAAAATAGACAAAGAGAATAAGAAATTCCCTTTCACAGAAGACAGCTCTCATATGACCCCTATATATTCTGGCCAAACTAGATAACTCTCCATCTCCTGAACATGAGCTGTTTCCATACCTCCATGCTTTGCCTCTGACTATTCCCTATGGTGGGATAGAATGGAATGTCCTACCTCTTCTCTTTGCCTATTGAATTCCTACCCAACAAAATATCAGAAAGCATCTCAAAGGTTATCTATTATCAAATGTACCTGAATGTTGACATTAGAGAACTTATAAAATGGGAAATTCTGCATACCTTCAATGTTTATAAAACAGCTTATATTCATGACAGCAAACCCCACAAAGTCCAAATTAGGAGAGATAGTAATGAACTGGGCGGGGTGGTGGGGTGGTGGGGTAGCCAAGTACTTACAGAGAACTCTCTGCATACCGTCTCTGGCACCTATGCCAGATGTTCACCATCACTACTCTAAGACTTTTACCTTTATATGAATTCAGGCATCACTTGAGTTGTCCAATTGTTATATTTCACCTTCAAGTACATTATAGGATTACATCCTTTGTTGATTATACAGCTCCTGGGTGATATCTTTTGTATGTCAATTCCTGTTTGAAAATCATTGTTGAATATATGCTGCAACCCACTTATAAAACTACCATTCATCTCTCCATTGCCGTTTGGTAAGAATTTAAATAACAAGACAATCATATTAATCCTGAGTGGTAACAGGTTTGCTAAAAGTACATCCTTTTGGAGCATGGAAGTAAAAATGGTCCTTAGGAAACTTTTGAAATTCTACATAATCCACTTATAACTTTGCAAATCTAAGGAAAATTAGGCAAATCCTCTAAATGTCAATGTAGTTACTTTAAAAATAGGATGTATTTCTCCTTTTAGGATTCATTCCATAGTTATTCATTTATTAATCAAATAAAGCATTATAGACCACTATAGACAAACTGTCTAATGTGATCAAACATTATTTATTAAAAAACACCAAAGGAATCTATTAAAACTGAACATGTAAATGTAACCACTTAGCATTTTAGGGGCAATATGGTAATTTTGTGGTTTATCTGAAATAGTAGTTTTAAATTTTTTCTTATAATTTTGTATCCTTTTGGAGATTGCTTTGTGGCACAATTTTGACTTCCACATCATTTGGGGTTACATTTATTAATGTATGACAAAAGATATACTGAGCACCCAAGTCCTAGTTGATAATAAAACTGAAATCTGCAGAGATTCTCTTTTTAATCTAGTGGTAAAGAAACATCAATTTCAATAAAATATTCTTGGAACTCCCTCTCCTTCTTTAAGTGAACAACAGACAGATGGCAGAGGAAGGAAATTAACACTGATGAAAGTTAAATTTTTATTAACTTCACTTGAAAAACTAGAGGCAGGGTTATTAAAGGGTTTAGTTTGCAAATTCCATTTTATTCATTGCTTGTGTCATTTTCTTTTTCCAATGAGCACACAAATCTCTAGTACATACAGGCAGGTAAGACTGGTTATCAATTCAGTAACAGACAAATCAGAAGCCTCTGGAATTAACACAGGGAAATTTTTGCTGAGAGTGCTAGAAAATAGGAAGTATGTGCAATAATTCTTTGAAACCAATGGTTGCAAATAATCATGTTTCTAAGAAAATAAAACTTAACATAGATGTGTCTTAAGCATGCCACACCTGTATACAAACTCAGACAATAAAGTAGGTATGACTGTGCAAAAATAATGAACATTTTGTGGAAAAAATTAAAAAAATGTTAACCAACTTAAGTGCTTTTTAAAAAATTATTAGATTTCTCCTGGATTTTATAGATACATGGAGATAATTTTCCCTGCTATAATCTATCCTGAGGGAAGAGATTTAAAGAGCTGGAAAACAAAATGTAGGATTGCCATGCAAAAAGACACTGAACCCAAGCTGTTTATGCACTTACTATGGAGTGTTCCAATTCCAGCTAATTTAGAAAACCAAACAATGAAAGAGTAGCCTTGGTTTCAAGACTTTTTAAGGGCTTGGACTCCTCTGTAGACTAGTTTTTATCCAGAAGGCATTAATTTTTTTTAAAATCATTTAAATTTTAAGTAGTATTTCTTCTACTGAGAGTCTAATAACATGTGAGTGTTCTAGGAATATTTTTTTTCAAGCTTAACTGAAACAACAACAGCATAGACTTCACCTTCATATATCCCACCAATGTTTCATTATAATACCTTGAACAAAATGTCATTAGAGAGGAGTCACATGGCACTGAGCCCAAAGAGAAGTTGATGATTCTTGGAGGGGGCTAAAAATGAAACAAGTTCACTTTTATTTGGTTGATTCTATGTGGCATGGGTAGTCACTCAACATCATAACTCTCTGTTATTCAGTGACATGGGTGCAAAAAGTGATGCTGAAAGGGATAGTAACTCTCAGGAAAGAGTCATTAACTGCTTAATGACTCTATAGGACTCTCTAATGTACATGGAGGATTTGGAGCAGAATCCAAACCAAAATATAATGAAAGCATATGCTTCATTTTTAGCCCCCTCCAAGAATCTTCAACTTCTCTTTGGGCTCAGTGCCATGTGACTCCTTTCCAAAAAGGGAGGGGAATCAAGACTAGAGAAGATGGAGCACCTTGACTGAAACTTAGTTGGCTTTCTCTGGAAATGCACATATCCTACTTAACAACATGACTATTGACTGAAGTAAAATGGACAAGTTAGAACTTGTTTGTGAGACATTCAAAACAGGTCATAAGTGAAATATACAAAGAATTTTGGCCTGATAAACATGCTGTCATAGCAAAATACTAAAATTCATGCAATAGAGAAATTGGGTATTTTTCCTGGAAAAGATGGAGAATATACTATTTTCTTCTCCTTGCTTCAGTAGTGAAATTTCACTTGTTCTCAATTGACTTTCCCAAATACTATTTGCTTGACAGTCATTTCTGATAAGAAAACATATTCTTCAATTGTGAGAAAAGCTGAGATACATTTATAATGAAGGGCATAAAGGATCTTCTCAACTCTCTGCTGAAGGAGTAATCAAGTTGACTACACAAAACTACCTCCAATGCCAAAAATGGCAGGTAGTGTTGAACAAATGGGAAATTAGTTGTCACTGGTACACTCATAATAAAATAAAGCTTGGTTTCTATTCTATTTTTTTTAAACCACATGGGTGATAAGAAGAGCCTGTATAAAAGCTAGCAATCTGGGTTCTCTAGAAAACGAATATCATACAGAATGTGAGACAATACAGAGGGTACTCACATTCATATTATAAAAATAGACATGGTTCTCAATGAACAGCAAATGGGTACAAAAGAATTTCTGCAAACATGAACCATTTAAAAAAAGGACTTATCTACATATAAAAACAACAAGATGTGATCTTAGAGTTGCAAAGGACAGTCTTCTGAAATGATTTGGGAATGGAACATGAGAGATGAACTGGAGACAGATGGGTAAAGAACCCAGAGTTGATCTGTTGGACTCTTCTGGTTTGGCAGTGTACATTGGCAGTTATGTTCAGCCTGCTTTTCATAAGCATGCCTGGTTGGTTGTAGGTAGCATTTGGCTGGTGGGTGAGAAAACTCAGCTTCCCATATGTTATTTGGAAATTTGTCTCCCCAGAGCCCCCCAATTCCCTACCCCCCCCAAGAAAAACTTTCCTGTACTACTCAAGTCTAATACAGTAGAAAGGAACTAAGTGGTTCCCCCTGCCATTCAGAACAAGTCACATGGTTTTCACCACACCCTAAGTATTGGCCAATGCTAAATAAAACCTCATTAAAATAATGTCTCGCCTTGGGCTAAAACCATGGGGCATACCAACTCTACCAGTTCCACAAAGAAATACTGGGCCAGCAAGACTGTCCCCAGTAGGACTGGAAAAAAGAGACTGATGGCTGAATAAAAGTCAAGGAAAATCATAGGAAAAAGAAAGTCAAGAAGATATAGGTAGCAGCACCTTTCCATACCCGCCTGAATGTTTAAGGACTTTTTTTACCCCTTATTCCTTTCAAATGAAAAGTTCATCAGCTGGAAGAATAAACAGTTTCAAAATTAAACAGTCCCCCAAGGAAACTTGCAACACATAGAACGAAATAGCCCAGGAAGCAGTTTGAAGAGCAAGCTGTAGAATCAATTCTGATAGATTGGTCCAAGTTCTTGATACTGATTTGAGATACCATACAATAGAAGAGGGGCAGCCATGTCACTATCTGATGAAGAACTAAGCATCATCCACATCCAATCCAAAAGAATTTTTGAAGGAGGAACCTTCTTCTTTGGTACCACCTTAGGTGTACTCTTGGTTCACAAAAGTTGCAGGGGAGCAGAAAATTGTTAGATTGCCTTGCCCTTGAGTGCAAATTCTGGGACTATATTTGCTATAACCATAGAGACCAATTAAAATAATACTGTACATGCAGGAGCAAAGCATCTGATTCCCAGATTTAAAATGGTAGCAGCCATGCCCCTCACTGGAAGGGATCATCCATCCACAATAGTTAAGGCCTTCGGTTTGTTGTTGTCATCAGGATAAAACAAAACAATGCATTCCCAACCCCTGGGAGTCACCACTCCAAATTAACCCATGGTCCACATCTAGATATGGAATGTTGAGTACCAGTCAGGCCAGGCATACACATGGGACTGGCCTCTGGCTATCTCACTTGAAAAGGCTTCTCTTTTGGCAGCATGACTTAGAAACCTTTCAGTGGGTTAAGTCCTCATTCCTGAGTGAAGTAGCCAGAAAGTGACCAGGTTCCATAAGCCCCCAGTCTAGGAGTCAATGTCAGTTCTCTCCATGATCTTCTTCAACCCAGGCCACAATTTTCCCTTCCCATCCAGGAATAACATCATCATCATGAAAGACCTAGAAAATGAAAGTGAGAAAAACACTGGGGATTCTGCCAAGATCAATTTGACAATATGAGAGAGGATATAGAAGAAAACTTTGAGTTTAAAGTTTCATAGCAGTGGAGTTCAATTTTCCTTGTTACACTGACATGCTATATGGCTTTGGATAAAACAAAAAACAAAAAACAAAAAAACCACTGCTCTTGAACCAGGAGAACACTGTACCCAGAAAGTGAAACATTGTGGAATGATCAAATGTTACAGACTCTGCTATTAAGAGCAATGCAATGATCATGAATAATCCCGTGGAATTTATGAAAAAGAGTGCTATCCACATCTAAATAAAGAACTTTGGGAAAAGAAACACAGAAGAAAAACATATGATTTTTATCACTTGGTTATATGGGTATATGATTTGGGGTTTGAGTAATAAGACATGTATAATCCAATGGAATTGCTTGTCAGCTCCAGGAGTGGGGAGGGTGAGAATATGAGTCATATAACCATGGGAAAATATTCTAAAACAATATAAATAAAATAATGTGAAAAAAACAAAAGCAACTTAGATGCTAGAGTTGTTAAATAGGTTGTCAGAGATCTGTGTAATCTAATTTATGAGCTGTGCATTTTGCCTTTATGACTATGTTTATTCAAGGAATAACAATACATGGTTCAAAAGTTTAAAAAACAAAACAAAAAATACTGCTCTTTAATTCTACCTAGTGCCCCATATTCTTCTATTAGGATACCTAGTTTTTCAGTTTCGTTTAATTTTTCACTTATTAACAAAATAATTCCTCACTCACAGGAGACTATAAGGATTAATAAATTATTGTTCATAAAGTACTTAGGGTTCCTTGGAAGAAAGAAGTCACAAAAGCATAAAAGAGGGGAAGACTAAAAGGTCTAGCTGGTCCAGTTATGTGATGAAATAAGGAAAAGAGGGTCAGTATTAACATGTTTCTTGGACCTCATCTTTCATTTTTATCACAAACTCTATTAAGAGGAAGAAGGAAAAAGTAAATTCAGAACCAGTATATTGGAAAATCTTTACCTTTGGAAAGTATGGTTTTCAATTTTTTTTTTTTCAGCCTAAAATCCTGTTGGGGATTCTTGAAATACCCATGACCTAGAATTTGCCTCAAGAAAAAGGACTGAAGCTTTACTTTTGTAGATAGGAGAGAGTTGCAAACCATGAAGCTACTCTAGGACCTGGGAAGAACTATTCTCTCTGATCTTCCTTAAACATTTTTCACACACACTAATTGAGAAGTATTACACCATTCACTTTATTGCAAATATGATTAACATGGAGATAGGTATTGAATAATGATCCATGTATAATCCAGAGGAACTGCCTGTCAGCTCCAGAAAGGGGGAGAGAAATGGGGTAGGAAAGATCATGAATCATGTAGCCTTGGAAAAATATTCTAAATTAAAAAAAAATTTTTTAAGAGAATAAAAGATTAGTTCACTTTTATAAACTAAAAAAAAAAGTGCTATCTCATTCACACAAGATACCCATTATTCCCATAAAATATCCATTATTTCCACAGAATGAGTCTCAGGCTTAAGACCAAGCCTGTTTGCTTATTTTAAAAAATGTAGAATAATACGGCTTTCATTTTGACTTGCCTAGTCACATATATTGGAGCCTGATATCCAGTCCTATCTCAGCTAATTCTTGGTTAAGTTGACAGTTCCTTGACCTATCGCACAACTCTCTGATTCTGGGGATACCCAATCTTGGACCAAACAGGTTCTGAACAATTCTTTTGATTAGAATCTAAGCTTTAGCCAAATCAAAAATTACTTTAGTAAACTTGGGTATTAGCTCTGAACAGCAAAAGGGGCTGAAGGGAAGGTCTCATCTCTTGATTACTGATGACGTTATGCAGGTTTCCAGTAGGAGCTTTTGTACTATACCTCCTCTTTGACAGTGCCAAACTCGGGATCCAGGGCTTTAAAGTGGTATCGGTGATTTCCTTCCCGGTCAATAGCTGCTTTAAAATCCTTCAGTGTCACCTCCCCCAACCTGCAACACAGGAGTTAAAGAGAGCACTAAAATAGCCTGTTATTCAATGGAGTTGTGGGAAGGGAAGAATGTCAACTTTAAACACAAGCTGCTGCCAAGGCCACTACAGGCATGTAAGCATGGCCTCAATGGGCCCCTGGCCCTAATATCCCAGATGATTGGAAAACACTAGACATTGGGAAACCAGTTGGCTGAAGAGAATAAGATCCATACTGCACATGATCTGAACTCAGAATTGTAAATGCAAATGAATGTCCAGTGTTTTTCTCTGAGAATTAAACTCAGGGCCTGTAGGGTTTGTCTCAGTGAGTAACCTCAGGAAGAAAGCACAACATCACCTCCTAGTTCTGTGGGCTGGTAGTACCCTTTCAGAACCAAGCTATCTTCATGTCTCAAGGAAGATTTGCTGCTAACACAACTCAGAAAGAACTTTCTGGAGAAAAACAAATTCCACAGCTTTCTTTGGTAGATAGCATATGTAGTTTTGATTTTTTTTACAATTTGTATTTACTCTTAAAAAAAAAAAACTTTCACCTTCTGTCTTAATATCACTTATAAGACAGAAGAGAAATAAGGCCTAGGCAATTGGGGTTAAGTGCTCTGAAAGGGTCACATTTGAACCCAGATCCTGCCATCTCCAAGCCTGGCTCTTAATCTGCTAAACCACCTAGCTTCCCTTTGTATTTATTCCTGTAGAAATAATGTGGCATATGCTTAGTTTAGATCGTTGAGTCTATCAGTCAGGACATGTTGGGTTCAATCTCTGATACTTAGTAGCTTTGTGACCCTGAGCTTTTAAAGCTCTGTGTGTTTCAAGGATTTACTACTGAGAAGGAACAAGCTGTGATCTGTACCATTGAAGCAGTGCTTTTTTATGCTTGTGAAATCACCTGCCTAAAAAGTGAATAAATTAACTGGGATGCTTAGAAGATTTGGAAACAAATGCTTAAGGCCAACAAGTAGCAGCTACAAGAATGATGGCAAAGAAAACTAAGTAAATCCCCTGGAGTTCTAGCCTTCAATCTGCAGTTTAGCACTAGAATTACATTGAGCCTATTCAGAACTTGCTTTTCTAATCTTAGGGCATGTTTATGAGCTGTCAGGGTTGGTGCTGTCATAGTACAAGATAAGCACCTTTGTGGGGCATCCACTGACAAAATGGGTCCCAAGAAGCATATCCTATGGCCATTGTGAACACTATTACATATATTGCATGCATGAGCTCTCACCTGGCAGTCAGTCAACAAACATTTATTTGGTGCCTACTATGTGCTAAATACGGCACTTTGCAAAAGGCAAAAAAAAAAATTAAATTAAATTAAAAAACTATCCCTGCTCTCATGGAACTCACTGTCTAAGAAAGGGGAGACAACCAGCAAACAGCTAGCTACAGATAAGATACAGACAGGATAGACTGGAGGTAATCAACAAAGGGAAGGCACTAGCTAGCATTAAGAAGTGATCAGAAAAGGCTTCTCATAGGAGGATATTTAGCTGGGACTTAAAGGAGGCCAGGGAGGCCAAGAGGAGAAGGTGAGGAGGGAGAGAATTCCAGGCAAGGAAGACAACCAGTGAAAATGTCCAGAGAACTAAAAGACTGGCATTTTAGGGAATGCAGTGGTGGTGGTGAGGAAGGTGGGAGGTGGAAAAAAGTATAAGAAGGCTAGAAAGCCAGGAAAGGGCCAGGTTATGAAGGGCTTTGAACTCCAAATAGAGAGCTTTATATTTGATCATGGAGGTGATAGGGAGCCAGTTACTGAATGGCACTTGGGGGAGTAGATTGTTCAGACCAGTGTTTCAGGAATATTACTTTGATAGCTGTATATGGATTGGAATAGGGATCAGCTCCAGGGAGTGAGTTCAACCAGTTATTGCTAAACAGTCCTAGTGTGAGGTAATAGGGCCTGCCCCAGGTGGGGGCAATGTCAGAGGAGGGAAGAAGGCACAGTTAATTCTTTTGGCAGCTATTTGCCTTGTTGTCAGTTCTTCCCTTACACAAAATGTTTCAACACTCATCTAGTCACCAATCCTATCCCCAGCTCAGGTAAATCCTGTAGAGAGAGTGGCCATAAACCTACTCCAGCCCTGAAAGAATTGCAGAGCTGGAAAGAATCTTAGCAGTCATTTACTATAAGTTCCTCATTTTACAAAGGGAGAAATCAAGGCTTAGAGAGATGAATTACCTTGCCCATAGCTACCCAGTTAGAGTTGGGAAAGCCAGGCTTAGAACTCACTATCTATCACTTTTTTAATAATATTTTGTGGCTTGTAAATTGTCTAGATGATCATTTGGTCAATTCTAACATTGCTGAATGTGGATTTTTAAAAATAGCAACAATAACGAAAATAAAATCAAACAGATCAAATTTGTATATTTTAGCACAGTAAATAAAAGTGCATTTAGGTAACATTAATATATTCTACCTCCCTTTTTACCTGTGGTAGTGTATTAATCCCCACCAGGCTCCTATCCTCAAGCCAGTTGTGATCTGTGGTTATCAGATATTTCCAAGTTACCATATGGGTCAAAAGAGTAGTGAGGGAAACATCTGGCTTTGTCTTCCTCTCCTTTCTTATAAAGATGAAGTACCTCCAATATCTTACCTCTTTGGTATGTTCACCATGAAGGGAGTAAGTGAACGGTCAGTGAAATAAAGCACTTTAGTGCAAGCATTGTTGTTGATGGTTGGAGAACTCTGTGAATGAGGCAACTCTGCAAAATGAGAGATAATCTTGTGGTCAGGATCATGAGCTTTACCTTTAACACTGACCCCACCTCTGTCATCCAAATGTCCAGGCATCTGCCAGGTCATGGTACAATTTCCTTATTCCTATCAACATACCATACACATAGAGAATGATCCATAAGAACTCAATAGTGGGGCCATGAGGAAAAAAGGTGCCTCAAACATGAGCTCTGCCCTGAAGAGCCCTAAATCCATTCATATCCCAGATGCTTCTGGAATGGAATACTGTATGAGTAGACAGAGCAATGCTGCCAGAGGTCAAGGTTTTTGATAAGAAACAAACATAGTCAAGTTTCATTTGAAAGAAAAAGTACACAACAGGAGGTACACAGAGATTCTCAATACGGAAGTCAGCAGTAAAATATCCTTTTGTTATGCTTGTATGATTCAAAAGAGGATACTAATTGGGGCAATAAAGACTAGTGGGAACTCTGGTCCCTAAAAGACAAAAAAGAACTCCCCATCTGAAAAATATAAGACCTATCTTCCACTGAGCTGTAGGAGTTCTGAAGCACATGTCTCTGAGCTCTATGTCTTACTTTTCTCCTTTGCATTTGTCCAAAGACTGTCAATGGTAGCTAGCTATATCTGGTTGTAACTCACACCAAAAAAAGGATATTCTGAGACCACTGAAAAACTGTTATTCTAGGGACCCAAAATTAGTCACAGGGATTTTTGTTACTCCTGAAGCTCTTAATAAACACTTTTCTCTTAAGTTACTCTGGACATTTAATCCTGAATAAGTGGGACAATTGTTCTAAGAAGGAAGCTGGTTATATAGACCACTGGGAGGAATAGGGGGTGGGCAAGCATAGGGTTGGCAAGGGTGTTTTATGTGGAGATCATAGAATGAGAAAATTTCAGAGTGAAAGGAGTCTAATCTATATCCCAAACATATTCAACAAATCGCAATCCATCCTGGGCTTGAAGTGCAGGGTGAGGGAAATTACTTCCTTCCATGGCAGTCTATTCTACTTTGGAAATGTGTCGTTCTCTTTTTGCATTGTTTAGCTGATAGCTGATATTAAAAAGATCATTGCTGAAATTGTCTTCAATGATACTCCTTTGTGAAATATTAATTTAAGCTATTCTATTGGCAAGTCTTCACTATAGTGACTAAAAGACCATATGTAGTTTTAATAAAGAACTTAGTTTATGGGATTTAGGAAGTTGCAGGTATTTTAAATGAGTTGTATATACATACCATTATCTCTGGGGACATATATAGATGAATATGTTTATACATTTACATGCGTATATGTTCTTAAATATAGATCTCTTTCTCTCAAATTCCCTTGATCCTTACCATATACTCTCTTGCATAGTCCTCTAAACATAATGAAATTTCTAAAGATTCAGTCTAATCTACATCATCAAATCTTCACTAAATTGGGGAAAATGCTGTCTGAAACAAACATTTAGAAATAAAAAGACAAAATGAATTTAGGCATTTTAAAAGTTCATGTCAATTTATGAAATAATATGTATGTTATTCTGTAAACCACTGTGACCAGGAAATCAGATTAAAGACTTATGAAGACAAAAATAATTATTCAGGAAAACAAATCAATATGGTTGGGACCAAAGATTTGCAGAAATGCTAATAGGCTTGCAGGTCTATTTGTTATATTTCTTTTGGAATGCTTTTGATTTACTTTGTAGACAATTTATTTCTTTATTTAAACTTCTAATTCTTCTTGAAAACCTCTAGTGTTTAACTTTTAATGACTTAATTATTAATGGATTTGCTAGTATAAAAAATTCATATGCATCAAGTTTAGCATTCTAGATGACAATATATGCTTTAATTGCTACTGAAGTTGAATAAATACTTGACCTTTTTGGTGTCCTGGACCCCTTTGGCATTCTATAGAATTCTAACACTACCATATTGAAAGAAATGCTCAGTTTAAATTAAAGTTTAGTGAAAATAAAGATGTAATTTTTTTCCCTAACCAAATTCATGGACTACTTCCCCACCCCTGAAATTTATCCATGGATCAAAAACCTCTGGTCTATAGGGAACTAGACAAAGTACTAAGGATGAAATCTGGTGTCAAAATCTAGAGGTAAAATAGAAAAGGGAAGGGAAAATATCAAAGGGCAATCTAGATAAGATTTCAGAACTCTCTAAAAGAACAATGGAAAAATTTGCAATAAATGAAGGACAAAGCAATTTACTGCCACTGGCAGGAGAAAAAAAAAGCATTTCAAAATCCTTGCCACTAGATGGTGCAAGCATTTTTTAGCTTTAAACTAGTTTCACTAGCTTAGCCTAACCCAGCAGGCTAAAGAAACTCTCAGAGAACCAAACTCTTGCTTCTAAGCAGTGCTGGATCTATGCTGCTCAGCTCAGGATAATTGACATGTCTGAGATTGGATTTCTATATAAATTGGGAGTTTAAGCTTATATTTTTTTTTAAATGCATTTAAAATCTGTATGAGTCATTTCCTTCCTAGATAAGCTTACTAGTGTTGATGTTTTTTCCTTAAATTTTAGAAATTATTAAGTTCTATCCTTTCAATGAGAGCAAAGTTCCACAAGTAAATAAAACCTTTGTAATGTGGAACGTGGGTAGCTAGGAACTCCAAATAGCCCAAAATTATAGATTCTCTACCCAAGTGATGATAGGAATGAAAAGCTTAAACTTTTGGTTTAATTTGCCAGGAGTCCTTACTGGGGGTTGTTGGGAAACGAACAATTACCTTATTGAACTAGTAGGTACTCACTTGAATTAGGGGGCCAGGATTCCCGGTATTCACTGCCTCTTGGTGATTTGCCCCGAACCTGAGGATTCAGACCAAGAGAACCAGTATTAGTATAGTCCAATTTCCAACTACTATATGGGAGACTCATAAGGAAGTTCATGTAATAAAAATACACTTAATATATTTCCCTCTCACCAGTCATCACCTAAAGAACCAAAAAATTTAACAGCTAAATATATTTGCAATGAAGTATGTAATGCTAAGAGTGATCCTTTGGGGCCAGGAAGGCTAAGTCCCTAAAGGATCCACATTGAAATCAAAAAGAATGATAATCATCAACTCTAGGCCTAACTTATCTAAACATAAAAAACAGGCCTGGTGGAAAAAAAGGCCAAAAACATGCAACTCTCAACAAGCCAGCTGATCCAGCCTTACATTTTACCTTTGCCCTCATCTCACTTAAAATTCACAGAAACACGTCTCTTTAGTGCTTTCTCCCCCTTTCCTAAAAGTACCTGCTAGAGGTGCAGGCTTACCCGTCTGTCCTGTTTCTTCTGCATCTCCATGACATGTAGGCGCTCCATGAGGCTGGAGATGCCTTGCTCCAAGCTGTCGATGGTATGGTGCTGTGGGTCGTGGCCACTGAAGCTGTTCCGAAGGCTCCGAAGAGCATCTCGGACAAGCTGCAGATCATTGGCCTATGGACAAAAGAGGTTTCCTCAAGAAAAGCTATCTTGCCATTGCCTTAATCAGGTCAGCCCTGGCAGTTATCTGGCTGAAGAGCATGGAGGAGAAGCCTCTAGAACATACTTTTTTATCACTGTCTACATTGTTGGTCTATGTTTTCTTATGAGGGAAAGGGAAGGGAGTTTGCCGAGTAGCCTCTTCTACATTACTTGCTTGCTCTTGGTTTCAGATCATTAACTTCTCTTATCACCAGAGCAATTCTAAGAGGGGGGGATCTGGGATAGTGAAAAGACCTGATTCTGGCCAAAGCTTGGGACTCGAATAGATGGTACTGGAGGAGTGTTGTGGCATGTGTTAATGTGAGACACCTGTGCTCAAAAATCTAGGTACTTACCCCTCTATGGGCAGCAGAGGCAGTTCCTTTCCCAGACATTGGAAGGAAAAATCCATTGCTTTGAACATTATGACTGTTGTAGTTGGTAACCTGCTGATGCAAGAAAAGGAAATGAAACAGAAGAGATGCTTCTTGAGGGGGAAGATACAGATCATAGGGATTTAAGGGGGGAAAAAAAGCTCTCATCCTAATTTCAACCCTAGCTGCAGCAGTGCCGAAAGATCTGAGTTTAAAAAAAAAAAAGAAAGAAGGCTTCCCCTTCCAACATCAACTGGATGGCATCATAGGGGAAAAAAAGGCCTATGGGTCTTTGTGTAGTCCTGGGGCAGAAATTGTTTCTATGTTAGAAAATGGGAAAGGAAAACTCCAAGTCTGATACATTTGTGTTACCTCATCTGCATCTCTCTTCATACAATGCGCCAAGAGGACATCCTTATGTTCCAGTTCTCGTTCTAGATCAACCTACAAAGCCAAGAAAACAAGTTAGAAAAGGGTTGCTTCTGCTCAGTGTGGTAGTATAATCAGTGTAACTGACTACATCCCCACCTGTTGGTAACTGGCCTCAGAAAGTTTCCTGAGTGCTTCCTCTAGCTTGACCTGGTGTTGCTGTATGAGTCGATCCTTCTGACCCAACTCTTTCTGCAAAAGCAAAGGATGAAGAAGCTTTCAGAAATACAGCAGGACAAAGGTAGAACAGACAGCTGCTCTCCCCAAGCTCAGGCCACTCCAGGAAAGGACCACCTGCTGGAGAAAGGCCCTTGTGGTACTGTTCCATGAGGACAAGAAGTCTGAGATCAAAGTGCCCCGGCAAAAAAGGATTTAGGGGGAAGGGAATGATATGAGGAAAAGCCTAAGTCAGAAGAAATAAGTTTTTGCTGTCTTCTGGCTCTTCAAATCTAAAGCTTCCATAGTCTTTATACAGACCCAGTTCCACCAGAAAACCAGAATAGCTGCTGCTACTCCCATTCTAACCTCTAGGGGTGCCATGGTCTTTCTACCTATCTTGGCCCCTTAGCTCAGCTCAGATTATGTTAACATTTTTTGAAAAGGATCTTCCATTGGTAAGAAAAGGGAGAAAAGGAATTACAAAAATCATAGAAAAAGGTGACCTTACAATAGACAGTTACTTACTTTGCAACTAGATGAGCTTGACTAGCAGCTGTTTGCTGGCTCCAAGCCCACAACCTCACCTCAACTTTGTCCAGCTGGATGCCAGAACAGGTTATTCCAGCTCCTAGTTCAAGGTGTATTTTGGCTGACACTACTTCTGGATTCAGGGGGCAGTCTAAGCTTCTATTAGTTCCTGTTTTTAAACTGTAAAATGAAGAGGGTGGGTTAGATGACCTCTAAAGGTCCCTTTACCCTCTCTGGGGATGGGTTCTCTAGCTGAGGATGGCACAGACAGATAAAGTCTTCCAAGACTCCCCCTCAGGGCTACAGCTATCTTACTCTAACCTTGTAGTTATATCCTTCTACTTTATAGAGGCCTCTACAGCTCTCTTCCCTGGAAGTCCTCTCCTTACCTTTGACCTGTTTCTCTAAACTTGGATTCGTTTAGGGTTAGCTGTAATATCCTGGGCAAATCACTTAACCTTGTTTGCCTCAATTTCCTCATCTGTAAAATGAGCTGGAGAAGGAAATGACAAGCCACTTCAATATCTTTGTCAAGAAAACCCAAAATGAGGTCACAAAGTGTTGGACATGATTGAAAAAACTCTCCAGGTCTTTTTTGGATGGACTGCTTTGGAATGATGCCACCCCCATGTCATCCTTGTGAAGCTGGTTTTATTGAACTTATTGTAGGACTTTAAATTTAAATTTTATTTTAATATAGTCAGTCCAAATTTGGAGTCTGGTGAAAACTTTTTGATCCTATCATTCAATGAGTTAGCTATTCCCCCTAGATTTGTATCATCTGTACATTTGATAATCATATTGTCCATTTCTTTATCCAAATGGTTGTTTTAAAATGTAAAACTAATACAGAGAGCCAAGGATAAATCCCTGGGATGCTCTGCCAGAAGCAACCCTTTGAGTTAACATTGATCCACTAATGACCACTTTTTTGGGCGGTCCTGTCATCAACCAATTTGGGATCCAAATATTGTCCCACAATTTTCCTTTTTCTCCACTTGACTCTGACAAATGCTTTGGGTAAGTTCTAGCTACTATCTTATCTAGTAGCCCTGTTAAGAAAGGAAATGAGGTTAGTCTGACTTAATCTATTCTTTACAAAGTCAAGCTAAGCTAAAATCTGCCTCCCTTTAGCTTCTAACCCTTGATTTTAATTCCTGCTCAACAGCATCCTTTCTTCCAAGCACACATTCTTTGTTTCAGCTAAATTGGTTATTTCTGCCCCCAGGAAAAAGTGCTTCACTTTCAACTGTGCTTTTAAAGCCCCATCAAAGGCTACTTTTTCAAGGAAGCCTTTCTTGATCCCCACCCCACTTCTGGCTCTACCTCTGGCTAGTAACAACAATTTTTTGTCTCAGACCACACTTAGCATTTGGTTTTGTTAACATTCTAATTAATTTATCATGAAGTAACATAGATGTTAAATGTTTTCTACATTTCATAGGATTATAGATTTAAAAGTGAAAGAGACATTAAAGCTCATCTAATCCAACCCCCAAATTTTACAAATAAGGAAACTGAGAGCTAGTGAAGTTAAATGACTTGACTGACAAGTAATAAGATGCAAAGCTGGGATTTGAACCTAAACCCTCTGATTCCAAATCCAGTACTCTTTTCCACTGTGTTATGCTGTAAGATGGATTTAGTCATATTCATACCTGCCATTTAGGGCCAGGCAGAATAACTCTAATCTGTCTCTGACACAGTTCTTTAAGTGAAGAGAGAGATCATGCCTTTTCCCAAGTCTTCTCTTCTTCCTTCATCCAGCCTTTGTATACCACTTCACCTCTTCTTGATGCCCCCTAAATTTTTATGTTCTTCCTAAAATATGATGCTTGGAAATAAACACAATATACCAAACTCAGATCAAGCCAGAGTAAAATGAAATTATTATTGTACTCTGGCACTAGAGCAGAGACTAGGACCCAGATGCTCAATTTGGTTCTGCCTTTGTTGGATGGTCAGCTTCTTTGCTGTCCTAGGCTAGCATCTGGCCTTTGTTTCTCTAGTACTCAGTGGCAACTATCCCCATCTCTGGAGTTCAACCAGAGCATTATATCAGAGCCTTCTGACAGCCATCATCTGACTATTATCTCTTCTTGTTTCTATTCTAGTTCCCACTGTGAGAACTCTCACTAAGTTCCTATTTCTGGTCTGAATGGCAACTAACTCTTTACTTATTTACACAATAGTGACAAAAAGCAAGACCTGAACTCAATAATATGAAAAGGTTTTGTCAACTTTCTCACACTCTAGGATGACAAACTCGGGAGCTTCCACAGGCCCAGATAAATGACTTTTTCAAAAACTTTCCACTATAAAGTAGAAATATGTTAGACATTCAATAAGATCATTTTCATCAATTTTAAGGGGACAGTCATTTCCTCAGATTACTCCAGAGCAATAAAGGGGAGAATACAAGAAACAACATCTAAAAGGGGCCTAACTCTATACACTAATCTGTCTATTCAAATAGGTACAAAAATGGCATTAGGAAAACATATAATAATAGTTTATGTTTCATAGTCACTAGAAGATAGACCTGAAAGAAACAATCTAGTTGAAACTCTTCATTTGGTAGTGTGGAAACTAAGTCTCACACAGTTAGTTAGCAACAGAGCTAGGAGAAGATCCTTTGACTTTTGTTCCAATGCTTTCAGTTATACCATATTGTATGTCATATCCTTTGTAGATCACTCTTACACTTATTATCTTGTTTGATCCTACTAGTAATTCAATGAACTAAACAGGGGAATTATCTTCATTTTCATTAAGGAAACTGAAGCTCACAGGGTTACAGAGTCTCAACCCGAGGCACCTCATTAGCAGCAGAAATGAGACAAGAACCCAGACTTTCTGTCTGAGCAAAATGCTCCTTCTACCAAACCAGTCTTCCACAACCTTGGTATCATCTTTGATTCCTCATTTTCCCTCATACTACAATTGAGAAATTGGAGAGTTTATGTGGGAGAGAGATTGAGAATCACAGCAAAGATCAAATAGGTATGAATAAGAACCACAGAGGAAGGGAGGAAAGGATGGCTTCAGTTCTTTCTTTCAGAAGCAGCAATAGGGAACAACAGGTCATTTACAAGTGATAGAAGGAAATTATTTGCTACTCTAGTTCCATTCTTACTTTATACTCTCCTAAGAGGCGGCTCCTCTCATCTAGTTTCCTCTGAAGGTCCACCTGTAAGAAGAACACAAAGGATAAGGTTCACCCAAAAGCTTGACAATCCAATTTGGGATAAATATCTAATTTTTCAAAAATTTACAGCCATGTGAAATAGCACTTCATATTGCTTGGAGAAAAAGTAGAGGACCCTTCCATGTCTCCTCAGAGACACAGTTGGGTTGCAGATACTTTTAGCCTAGTGTCTCAGGGTCAGCAAAGTTGTTTTGAGGCCCAAAGATCTCTCTTCCCAGTATGGCCTAGGATATGTCTAGGAACAGAAATAATCCCAAGGCAACATGAGAATACACACTGATATTGGAAGTCTTAGGGCCTTTCATGTCGTGTTCAACAAGGTCACCTGTCCCAGCTTCAGCTCAGAGAGCTTTCATATAACTCACATTCTGGTTGTGTAGCTCATCCTTGTCCATATTTGTCCTCAAAAGTTCTTGTTTAAGCTGAAGAACAGATGTATCCTGTTGGGTCAATCTCTGTTGCAAAGCATCCTGGGGGAAAGCATATCTTAATGTGGTTATGCTCTATTATTTGGTTATTGTTATGTATCTATGATGCATATTATGTATAATATTCAATTAGGCACTATGAAATAAAAAAAAGTATAAAGCTTCTTCCCACAATAATCTTACATTTGGGAAGGTAAAACTACTGATAAGCAAGAAATGTGTCCCTATGCCTTACCCCTCCCTATTCTTACTAAATCTCAAAATCCCTTAATGTCATCCTGTTCTTTACTTTCCTCCAGTATCTGATGAAGAGGTGGCATTTATTAATAAGGCAAATACCCTTTATTTATGAAGTACCCTTGATTCCATCTTCTCCCATCTTATCTAGAAAATTGTTCCTACAATCATCCCTCGTCTTTCTAATCTCTGATCTCTTCCTATCTATAAGATCCTTCCCTGCTGGCTGTAAACATGTTCAAGTCTCCCCCATCCTTACAAAACCTCCAGGAAAAACCCTCAAGTTCCTGCCTTAAGTGTCTCTTCCATTTCATAACTAAACTCCTAGAAAAAAACTTTATACTCAACACCTCCACCTTCTCTCCTCTCATTCATCTCTTAATCTTTGTAGTTTGGTTGCCAGACTCATTGATCACCTGAAACTGCTCTCTTTAAAATGACCAATGATCTGTTAACTGATAAACCTGATAACCTTTTCTCAATCCTTATCCTTGCCAACCTTGATGCAGAATTTGCCACTGTTAACCATCCTTCCCTCCTGATCACTCTCTCCTTTCTGGCCTTTTGTGACACTGCTCATTCAGCTCTGTTCCTAACTCTCTGACAATTTTTTCCTAAGCTTCTTTGATGGCTCATCATTCAACCCCACTTCCATAAGTTAAAGTGTACTCCTGAGCCTTCTATGTCTCTATGTTCGTTCACTTGGTGATCCAGTGGTCTAAATAATCTACTCTAATAAATAATAAATCTGTTCCTCCTCTCAAATCTATTCCTTTCTGATCACATGGTCACCACATTATTTCAGGCCTTCATCTCTTACTTGAAAAATTGCAAATAGCAGTTTCCTAATTGAGCTCCCATCCTCAAGCCTCTCCCTTTTCAATCTATCTTCCACATTGCTGCCAAAGTGTTTTTCCTAAAGTACAGGTCTAACCTTGCCACTCCCCTAATCAGCAATCTCCTAGGGCTCCCAATTGTCTTTTAGATCAAATATAAACTCTTCAAAGTCCTTTATGTTCTGGCTACCAGCTACCTTGTAATTTTAACTCCCTTTTCCACACCCTCTGAAGCTCAGCTAGACTGGTCTTCTTGCTACATCTCACACATGACACAGGTTAATGGACTTGAAATCAAGAAGACTTTGATTCAAACTCTGCATCAGATACTTACTAGTTGTGTGACCCTGAGCAAGTCAATTAGCTTCTATTTGTCTCATTTTCCTCAACTGTAAAATGGGTATAATTATAGCACCTATCTGCCAGGTGGATCAAAGGATCCTGAGAGGATCAAATGAGATAATAATTTTGAAGCACTTAGCACAGTGCCCAACACATAGCAGATACATAATAAATCATTCCTTCCTCTCTCCCACTCCTCCCTTCTTTTCTTCTTTCCTTCCTTCCTTTCAGCTCTATATCTATGATACCTTTCGCTGGTTTGTCTCCATGACCAGAATGCATTCTCTCTACATTTCTCCTTCTTAAAATCCCTTGTTTCCTTCAAACTTTAGCTCAAGTACCACCTTCTATGTGGATCTTTTCCTGTTTCCCTTCCCATTCCACACTCTTGACTGCCAGCATTCTCTCCCAAAATACCTTTATTTTACTTATATTTGTATGTGTCTATGTTCTTTAATGGAATGGCAGCTCTTTCATTTTTTTTCTTAGTCTCTCTAATTCTGAGCAAAGTGCCTGGTACATAGTGGAAATCACATAAGTGCTTATTGACTGATTAATAAGATGGTCTTTTCTTTTTGGGGACCAGATCAGATGACATTAATAAAGGGAATTTTCATGTGGAAACAACCTACTCTCAGATCCATAACATGTCTATGTCTAGATCAAGTTGGGGGTGGGGAGGAAGGGCCTTGGAAGACTTTGTGAGCTATAGCTAGACAGCTGGCAAGTTTCAGGGGCAGGATATGAACCCAGGTCAAGCTGACTCCAAACCTAGCACTCTCCACTTTGCCAGGCAGGCAAAACCTTTCAGATTGTAATGAGTCAGAATACAAGGGTATGCTTCTTTTGCAATACAGAAAAAATAAATAAATAAAAGGAGTTAGAAAATGGAGAAATCAATGTGGACTGAAATTATCAAAGAAGTTGTGACAGAAAAGGTAAGATATAGCAGAAAGGGCAGAGGGAGGGAGGGAATCTGGAACTAAAAATTTAAAAGAAAAAAAAGTAACTGAACTAGGCCTTGAAAGGTCAAAGATATAGATAGGCAGTAAAGTGTTTCATGTGAAAGAGACAGTAATTTTTTTTTCTTTTACAAAAATGCAGAGCACGAAAAGGGCCTTTAAAATCATCTGAGTATGGCCTCAGGGGCTCTTGCTACAGTCTCGCACTCCACTTATGGCCAAAGATATTGGGTTGCATCTTATAATTTCAAGATATTGGCCTATCTTTTATTTTCTCCATCCCAGAGATCATAGAAACACAATGCAACTTGTACTCTGCACAAACAAAATGAAGTATTTGTTTAGGGGATGGGAAGGAGGGGAGAAACTGCATGACATTATATTTTTACATGTGGCAACAATCTAAACAGTGCCAAGTGCCAAGTATGAGAACCAATCATCTAAAATGCCCTGGGCCTTTAATGTCCCAGAATTATTTTCTGGCCTATGGATGGAAAATAAAGGAAGAAGAGACAATAGCACAAAAGCCTTTCTTCCTTAGGTCCAAGAGGACATGGTTTACATACGGCTGCCATCAGGGTGGTATGGAGACTCTGGGCACCAAAGCATATAAGGAAAGAAGCTGCAACTGTACCAGGATGTTCCATTCCATAGATTGAGTCAGTGCCTGACTCAGAAGCTCAGATTTCTGTGCCCCTTCTACCAGAAGATGATATTCTCTCCCTTAGGGAGTCAGGTGAAACAGTTAGCTTACATTTATTTTTACCTTTATGCCTTGCAAATTTCTGATTTCTTGTTTGCATTTCAGCAACTCTTTCTGTAAACCAAACACAGTTAGCTTAGATGGCTTTTGCCATTTGTGTTGTCTCAGAAGCATCACCTCCCCCCTATCTTATAAAAAGGAAAACAATGAAACAGGACATTCCATGACAGAAAACAAAATGAAAGCCTCATTCTGTCAGTAGCAAATGATAAATCACAGAATCACTGGCAGAGATCCACAGAGTCATCTCCAGCCTCCCCTTGGCTGCTTGAAGAACTACACAGACCCTGTTGGGACAGAAGAGAATTTGACCAGGAAAGATTTCAAACCCACTTTAGTGCTTAACAACCCTTACTGGTAGAAAGCTTTCCATATATGGTCTGAAGTGTCATAGCTCCAGCAACCTATGTCTCTCTTACTGAAACATTATATATGTTAATATCTGTTTTACCATTATTATTAGATAACTTAATTCAGCTTGATCCTGGGCAAAGGGCCAGAAAGCTCCTAAAGAACATTCCGTGCCTTCTGGGAAACTTATTATCTAGACAAGAACATGTTTCCTCCACCAAAGTACTACTTCAGTACCTCATCATGTTGTGTAGTGTGACCTTGGATTCTCAAAGGCTATGCCAGCAGAGTACAAGCAAGGCATATAAGCTGTATGGGCTTCAGGGATGGGCCCATAGCTGAATTGTGGTTCAGGAGTGATTTAGTTAAGTTCTGAGAAACTAAATCACAAGACAGTTGGCCACAAGGTGATGAATTTTGTTGGCACAGCATCTGATGAAATTGTCTACTGACCTGAGGAGGAATTATAGTCCCCACATCACATCAAAGAAATCACATATCCTAAAAGCATTGAAATGAAAAAATCTGGTCTGAAGCATGGTCTGGATTACCTAAATAACTTTACTTCATGGTAAATATGAATGCATATGTATGTCTGGGAGTCCTTCTCTGTGCAACAGATTTTTGAAGGAGGGAAAATCCAAGGCCCTCTTACTGTTTTCCCTCCTACTTCATGCCACGAGTTTGCTGGAAATTCTTTTAATATAAGGAACCCTGAAAGGTATTTGGGAAAAATTTGAAACTTAAAAGTTTTTTTCCATAGTTTATTATGCATAAATGCAAGTATACCTTCAGGTCCTGATTTTCCTCCATGCTCTGGTCCAGACGACTTTGGATTATGATCTAAATATAAGAGAAATGAATAGTTATGCCCTAGAAGACTACGCCTTACTCAAACTAGACATATAAGATCTCAAAGTGAAAGAGGTAGCTTACCAGCTGTTCCTCAGGGTTGGCTCCTGGTTCAAAGAGAGCCAAAGGCCTCTCTTGTTCATCTTCAGGCAGGGACCCATTAAGCAGTAAGGCCTGAAAATCAACACAGGCAAAATGAAATATGACCTCTCCATTCAGGTGACTTGTGCCAGATAACTTAGGACTGAACATAGTGAGCTCATTTCTCAAACTGGAATCATGACCCAACTTCCTCTAGAAACTCCTCTCTAGCTTTAGTTGCTTTTTTATTCTGTGCAGATGCATGCTAATCTTGGGACAATCTGGAGTTCTGTCACTGTCCGTGTACCAAGACTCTATCACTTCTCTGAATTCACCTGTATCCTCAGCCCTAAAAGCCTCTCTCAGTCCCAGGTGGTAACTAGAGAACAAACCCTGCTTTCAGGAGCAGTTGGAAGCATTTCAAATCAGTTACTCAAACTGGCTTTAGCCAACAATACAGGGAACCAAAAACAGAGGCAGTTTATGCTGGCTTTGAAAAGTACTTTTCAGGGAATCAATTGGAATGGGGGGGGTAGCTAATATATATATATATATTTTAATCCTCATTCTAACATCCCAAGACTACTTTGAAGATTTGCATTGAAAAAAAAAATAGGATGTGTGCTTGTATAGAGATTATATGTCTGAATTCATTTCAACCCTCCACACTGGACCTTGCTTTTATAAGAGGATCAGTTGTATGGTCAGGATTGATTATCAACTGAGCTACAGATAATAATTAAGAGAGGCAGCTTGAAGAAACCAACTCTGCTTTATTACCAAATTGAGTCACAATTCTGCCAAAGTAGATAAAGGATTACATGGGTCATATACTGTTTCAAAAAATATCTCAGTATATTTAAAAAGTTAAATCTGACCAATGGCTCATTTTTAGCATCTCAAAATAATCTGAATTTAAGTTAAGCTTAATGCTTACAACTAGAAAGGCAAAAAGGCATCTAGAAAATGGTTTCATTCTTTAATAATGAACTCATTGATAAGCTTCAACTAAAGATATATTGATGGGTGAGAAATCTCAGCTAGGCTATTGCTTTGCTGCAACTTAGTCAGCAGAGAAACCTTTAAGGAGTCCAGAGGATGCTGTGAGCTGTTCTGTCTTGCAACAGAATTCAATTCTCCTCATAATCATGTGGTTCTTAATTAACATGTCTCTCTGCTTGCAGTGTTGACTTCTAGGCTGATTCTTCATTTTTCTTACTTTCTTATCAGCCAGTGGCTCTCTCCCTATTGGAACATAAACCTTCTGGAGAGCCCAGTGATGGATATCTATATTCATAGAATGCAAATGATCCTGGGGAAAATCTGTGTCAAGTGTGTGTCCCAAAGTTCTTGCATGGTGTATTGCCATGTTCCATTGTATAACCCAGGGAAACATTCTGTTAGTTATTCCTAGAGCCCCAGAGAAGGAGAATCTGAATTGCTTTTAAAATACTGAATCAAAAATAGAAAAACAACAATTCCCCTCTGAGTTTCTTAGGCAATCCATACTCCTGACTTCCTCAGTCCCTAACGCATACATTATGCAGATGGATCTGGCCACTATGCCAATCTCCTTTTTTCTTTGGAAACCTTTTGTGTCCCTTCCCTGTCATTGCCTGGCTGGGAGCACCCCATCTACCGCTTGCCTGCTGCTTGCACCACATACACAATGTGGGCTTTGTTTACGTGTCCATAAATATTTGACAATTCAGAAGCAGCACCATTCCCAGCACAAATAAAAAAAGATTATTCCTAGGCAATTTCAGGGTCGTCAGCACACTACTTGGGGTCCTTCCCAAACCAGGGACAGATATACAAAAGCAATGAAGTGGGGGTCATTCAGTGTGGGAACCATGTCAAGTGGGTCAGTCAGTTCCTCTGGCAAGATTTGCTGAACTGGCCCTGCAGGTACAGTAGGGAAAATGTTCACAGGTTTTATTTCTCTTAAGGAAAACCCACTCTACCTGGTCATTGAGATAAGAATCCACAAAAGTTGCAATGAGCATGACTGAGGAATATTTCTGACCTGAAATTAAATTGAGAATTTTGTTTGCTGGTTCCAAAACTCCTTTTAGGACAGTTCCTCAGAGAAACTGTGTAACTATTCACTGTATCTCTCAATGTATCTCTGCAGTCATGTGCTGGAAGAGAAACCCATCTCTCCAGAGCATAAATCTAGCTTAAGTGTTTGGAGCTTTCCTAAAACCCTAGCAGCTGAGCTATTAAAAAAAATTACTTCTGTGCCTCTGAAGTCAGAAAAATGAAACATTTCCTTATTTCTGCTATCCATCTGCTACCTGGCTTCCTCTCTGTCGACCCCATAATCAACTCTGACCTCCTAAAAAAATGAAAACTAAGTTATTTTCATGAAACAGTATTGAAAAAAAAAAAAGTAAATCAGCAGGCTATAAGGAGAAAATTCAGGGAAGTGAACTACCTGTAATCCAGATATCATTTTCTTTGCTTCCTCCATTTCTTTTTCTAAGTGCTCTTGTTGCTCCAGCAGTTGGTCTTCCCATGAAGTCTCTAGATATGTTCCTGGGCTCCCTGCTAGCCAGTCACGGGGAAATGGAGAATCTGTCTCTTCTACACAGTGAAAAAAAGGAGTATGGCTCATATTGATGAAGAGAAAGTTTCCTGGAGAGAGAGTTCCCAGAGGCATTACTCAGAGCTCTGGACCTCCTGCACCTGTCCTCACTTCACAAACTGGAATCTCCATTGCAGAGGTGGGGGGATGGCAGGAGGGGGGTGAGAATAACTTCAAGCAAAGCACATTTCATGAGCTCCAGGCTCAAGTCTTGGGGAGAAGCTAATATGCTCTCAAGAAAAGGGAATGGCCTATATTATTCCTTCTTTGGTACCACAAGAGGAAGGTAAGAAATTATTTTCCCAATTAGCATCCATTTGAAATGGGACATATGTATTGGGCTAGTTTGATTCTCAATTCCTGACGTGTCCCCCAGCTGAGATCCCTAGAGACTGCGCATAGCAGGTGTAGAAGAAAAGGCAGTCAATGCAATACTGCATTGTTTTCTAGCTACTTTGAAGCTTCATTTGGGGGACAATAATTTAATCCTTCTTTGTCCCAATGGTCAGAAGTATTGAACACTGCCTCTAATATACAGCTCTGGGTAAAGTACACAGAAAAGAAACCAGAAAAATACCTTTCCTCCCCTCACAAGAGCTTTCATATCCCCAAAGCAGACATGACAGTGTCATGCCATATTCCTCAGTTGAATTTCCCTAATTTGCAGTAATATAGTTGCAAGCATATATAAACTGCATCATTGCAATCATAAATGTAGCAGAATGATGAAATGGGAGGGGGCAGAGAAAGAGAAAGACAGAGACAGAGACAGAGATGTGGAATCAGGAAGACCTAAGGCACAAGTTCTTCTCTAATGCATCCTGATTGTATGACCCTAGAGAAGTTCACTTAACCTCTCAATGTTCAGGTGGTTGGCTCTGGATGAACTCACAGGGAGCTCCCTTATACACCCTTACACAGGTTATGTATATAGCATTGCAAGGTTTAAAAAGCATTTCTAATGTTAGTTCGTTTGATAGAACAACCCTGTGAGGTTGGCTACTATAAGTATTATCATTTCCATTATTCAGCAGAAGGAATTGAGACTTGGAAAATTTTAGTAACTGCCCAAGGTCATCTATCTAGCATGTGTTGAAAGCAGGCTTCACCTGGGTTTCTCTTGACTCATAGTTCAGTACTCTCTCTATATGCATGTCTCTTCTCTTCAAAAGAATACTGAAGTAAGAGAGAGGAAGGAAGAATAACATTTTGGCTTTATTTCTTTTCTTTTTCTTTTTTTTAAGTCCTTACCTTAGGTCTTGGAATCAATACTGGGTATTGGTTCCAAAGCAGAAGAGTGGTAAGGGCTAGGCAATGGGGGTTAAGTGACTTGCCCAGAGTCACATAGCTAGGGGGTGTCTGAGGCCAGATTTGAACCCAGGACCTCCCATCCCTGGGTCTGGCTCTCAATCCACTGAGTCACCCAGCTGCTCCCTGGGCTTTATTTCTGAAGGCCTTAATTATATTTCTTCTGAGTGGCTGAAAATTTCATCAAAATATCATTTGTTTTGTTTTTACTTCTATTCTGTTTCCTCTATATTGGGGGGGGGGGAGAAAGGGAGGAAGGTGGTCAACAGGGATATAAGGAGGAATGTTGAAAGGGAGGCCATTTCTCTTCCCCCATCCCACCTCCTACTCCCAACTTCAAACCAGCTGAATGTTCTCTGTGACATCCTGGCTTATATTCAGATCTCAATCTAAGATCAGGGAAGAATAGGGAATTTTCTTTAAAAAATAAAGAAATAAAATAAACTTTTAAAGCAAATTTTAGTGCACACATTCATAGTATCACATAGCACCCTAGATCCTGTTGTTACACCTTAATTCTTATGGAGTAAGATAAGGAAAAACATTCAGGTCATTGCAAAGTTTTGGACAACTTGAACATCAGAAGTGACACTAAGCAACAGAATAACCCTCCTAATTGGCCCCAAATGAAGTAAGGACCATTGCAGTCAAACCCTGGAAGTAGCTACAGTCAGTAAATTAGATGAAGTTAATAGTAATAAATAGCCCTTGAAAACTCTTCAGGACACTGGCCAAACTAATGGGCAATGTCAGAAGAGGCTGATAAGCACTACCTGTTCTGTTCTCTTGTCCTTCAGAAGGGATAATCACAAAATCTGCCCTCTCTTCCGACTGGGATATAATGGACTCACTCTTTGCACTGTGGATTGGACTTGGTGATGTCAGACTGCGGTTGAGAAAGAAAGAAGAGAAACAATTATTAGACATGATTATGCAGGGACTACAACCAATCTCTGTGCTCTACTCCAGAAACACAAACCCCTGTAAGGACCTGGTACCACACAAATGTTCCCACATAAAGACCTAGTTGATGGAGTTCTTCTAAGCTCAAGTGATAAGATCAGTGATAAGATATTTATCATAGGGCTTGGCCAAGTGTTTCTTTTTTTTTTTTTAAACATTATTTTATTTGGTCATTTCCATACATTATTCATTAGAAACAGAGATCATTTTCTTTTCCTCCCCGCCCCCACCACACCCCTCCCCTAGCCAATGTGTGATTCCTCTGGGTATCACATGTGTTCTTGATTCGAAACCATTTCTGTGTTGTTGGTATTTGCATTAGGGTGCTCATTTAGCGTCTCTCCTCGATCATGTCCCCTCAACCTCTATAGTCAAGCAGTTGCCTTTCCTCAGTGTTGTTACTCTCAGTTTGTCCTCTGCTTGAGGATAGTGTTTTTTCTCCTAGATCCCTGCAGATTGTTCAGGGACATTGCATTGCCTTTAATGGAGAAGTCCATTACGTTCGATTGTACCACAATGTATCAGTCTCTGTGTACAATGTTCTCCTGGTTCTGCTCCTTTCACTCTGCATCACTTCCTGGAGATTGTTCCAGTCTCCATGGAATTCCTCCACTTTATTATTCCTTTTAGCACAGTAGTATTCCATCACCAACATATACCATAATTTGTTCAGCCATTCCCCAGTTGAAGGGCATCTCCTCATTTTCCAATTTTTTTGGCCACCACAAAGAGTGCAGCTATGAATATTCTTGTACAAGTCTTTTTCCTTATTATCTCTTTGGAGGTACAAACCCAGCAGTGCTATGGCTGGATCAAAGGGCAGACAGTCTTTTATCGCCCTTTGGGCATAGTTCCAAATTGCCCTCCAGAATGGTTGGATCAATTCATAACTCCACCAGCAATGCATTAATGTCCCAATTTTGCCACATCCCCTCCAGCATTCATGGCCAAGTGTTTCTTATTTTAAAAGCTTTGAGATATTAAAAACTCAACCCCCAGCTCAAAAAATAATGCCTGTTTCTTGCAACTGATTTTGGAACTAGAATGAAAGCATTGGCTTCTCAAAGAAAGATAAATGTGTCACTTTCAATTGTAAAGGTAGGGAAGCAAGGTAGGCATCTGCCTGGGCTAACCCCTAAAGAAAATGGAAAAAGAAGAGAGAACGAAAAGAGAACTGAGAGAAGATGAGAGAGAGAGAGAGAGAGAGAGAGAGAGAGAGAGAGAGAGAGAGAGAGAGAGAGAGAGAGAGAGAGAGAGAGAGAGAGAGAAGGTAGGGTAGGTGAGGAGAAAGGGAGGGAAAGACAGAGATTATGGGGAGAGGCAAAACCAGAGGCTAGAGCTAGAAGAATCCATCAAGTACAAGGACACACATCTCATATTAAGCTGGAAAATGGGCATAGCAATGTAATTTGGAGCCATGTAATAGATAGAAAATGTATTCCAGTTAGAAAGGTAGAGTAAATTTAGCTCTTGGTTCCCTACACTGAATTCTTCAGAGTTGAGATTACTAAATTCTGATAATGGCAGGTGCAGAGGAAGGAACTTTCTAATTTGGTTTGGCTAGTTATTGCCCCAAAGCAAAAAGTTGTTCCTTAGAGCTCTGACATTTGACATTTGCAAATTGCCACTGATTGGTAATTGTCTTGGCAATTCATTATTTAAGGCTACTTTAAGAAAGAAGCACTTAGGTTTCCAGGAAAATTTTTAATCCTCTAGAACTACAGAATACAAATAAGACAAGAGTTGAAGGTAACACTATTGTTCTAAGAAGGCTCTCTTTTTTCTTTAAGCTGCACCTTGAGAACATTAGCACTGAAACAATCTCAGAGACTGTGGGGTCTGCAGTCCCAGGCTCCTCTCAGGAATTCTTCCCAAATCCGTCACCCAGACAACAGTGAAAGTGTCTAGGGTTCACTGACCCATATAATGTGCCCCTAAAGTCTCCCAGACTAATCCTTACAACCATGATCAGGAGTTAATGTTTCATTCTTCCCAAGACTGAAACAGAAGCCAACAAAAACAAAAGCAAAACTGAGTGAAGTATTTAGAAATATTTCTAAATCTCAAACGCAGTCTGAGGGACAGTGTCCCCATCCTTTCTACTGTCTTTGGTTTAAGGACTGGGGTGAGAATGACCCACAGTCAGGGGCAGTTGTCCCTCTACACCTCAGAGAATGGCAGAGTTAATAGGAGAGCATCCCTCTCTCAGATCTAGATCATCTCCACAGGTCTGACCAGATTCTTCAGAGGGGTTTTCTCCAACTCTTTCTTATCAGTCCTTCAATCACTCACAGTGAAGCATCTAAGCTAACATGATTTATGGGCACAGAAATAAGAGATGCTTCTGTTCTTAGAACAATACTCTGCTTCTCAGGAGGCACAGATTTGGAGTATTTTAGGTTTTAACATGTTCTTAAAGGAACAGGAATCCAGGTTTGGAAATTCAGGAACAGCAATTCAGTAGCTGCCTTTTATTTCCCTTAAAAATAATAAAAGAAACTATCTGAGTCCTTAATGACAAAGTATGATGGACTGTGTGGAGACTGTCCATAGAACACTGGGGATTATATGTTGCTCTTTAATGCATTCCGATGGATAGCAGGAGGCACGTACACATGAGCCTTGTGTTGAACCTAGGAGAGTGGGCCTGGGTATGGAAGTGGTGCCTATGCCTAAACCCAAGCCCCAGCCCAAGCTGCAGCTTTGCCTCGGTCCAGCACTGCCCCTTATGCCAACGCATGCTCGGCTCCACCCTAACCACGCCCATGCGCTCTGCCTCCCATATAAGGGCAGAAGGAGGCGGATGCCTGGGTATCCAGCTGAGTCGGAGGAGTGGCAGAGCAGGCAGAGGAAAACAACATTTGTTTCCCCTATAGAGGTTGCCTGGTGTGGGGGAGAGATGGCAGGAGGGAACTAGGGGCTGAGGGAGGTGAAGGGTCCAGAGAAGAACCCTCGGGGTCCTGAGACATGCAAGAGCGCAGCAAAAGGGGTTTTCTCCCTAGGAGATGGATTGCACCAGAAGGGGGAAGTGGGAACTCCTTGTCTCAAGTCACACAAACATATCTCAATCCTAATTATTAGTGGGATGACTGATTTCCCCGGTTCCCTTTGAAGATCCCATTTTCTCCTCAGCCAGTGGTCCACACCTCCTGCTTTCCGCCCCACTCCCAAAAAAACCTTTAGGAGGCTCCAGGGGTGGCTGGTGACAGAAACCACACCAAGGAAGGCATTCCCTAACTGCCATAGCCTCGAGTCAAAGGTCATTGTCTCTCCATCAAGCAGAGATCCTCCCCTCCCCCAGTCAACTCCAGACCCTAGAGACAAGCACGGCCACTAACTAGCCTTAGTCTCGGCATTTTCAGATGGGCAGTGAATCGCGATGAGCAAGTCCTTCCCTGTCATTCTCCACGTCTCTTAGTTAACTACCGTACTGCACCTTCCCAAAACCTGCTGCATTTTTAGACAAATATTCTCCGTTCCGCCCCTCCAGGTTCAAGGTTGCCAACACCCCACAAGGCCCCGGAGCTTGCCCCCTTGAAGGTGCGGTTGTGCCCCACCCCCATCCCTGGCCCCACCGCCTGCGATGACAAAGGTGACCCCGGCTCACCACTTGACCTGCGTCCCTCCCATGGTCCCCTCCGGGCTCCGGCTTCAGCAAGCCCGCTTGTCTAGGCGGAATGGGAGGCTGCTTCGGATCCCATCTCCCCGGCTGGCAGGCATGTCTCACCCCTGGCCAGGGGCAGGAGGGGTGAACTAGTGAAGAGGCGTCCTCTGGTGCAGGGTAGGGAGGACAGAGAGCCAGGGATCCCAGCCCCCGGTGTTTTCCCAACAGCTCAGACACTGCAGCAGTAGCAGCAGCTCGGCCTCAGTGCAAGTCGACTCCCCTCGTAGGCTGCCCGGCCCTAGCTCTGGCATTTTGGTCCTCGTCGCCTTGGCGAGGCTGTGCGCATCCCTGGGCTCCCAGGCATCTCAACCCATCCCCTCAGAGCACCAGAGTGTTGGCGTCTCGGAGCTAAGCGGAGGAAGGTGGAAGAAGGCGATGGCTCCAATCTGCGGCTCTTGTGCTAGCCAAGTGGGCAGGGGCAGCGACTCTACCTCGCTTCTGCAGACCCCTCCCCTCCCTCTCTTCTGCAGCCTCCTGTCACACACGCTCTGCTCTCTGCTCGTTCTCAGAGGCAGCGGCAGCAGCGGTGATGGTGGTGGCGGCAGCGCTGCAATCCCGGAATAACACGGCTGGCGAACTGGAGCTTGGCTGCGGGTGGAGAGAGGTAGGGAGAGAAGGAGGGGCGGAGGGAGGGAGGGAGGCTCAGAGGGAGGAAAGGAGCTGGGAGAGGAAGGGGGGAGGGGAGAGGAAGGGGAGGAGGGGAGGAGGGGCCGCGGGTCTGTTCAATCTCAGGGAGAGGAAGCCCAGCCTGGGATGCGGTTCTTGTCCAGGTAAATGGCACACTCGGGCAACTCCCTCAGGCCAGGAAATTGTTGCCTTTTCAAATTCGAATCATTCCTTCCTGGACACAGAGGCCCTGATAGAGACCTGACCACGTCTTGGGGGCGGGGATTGGGGCAGGGGCTAGAAAGAGACAAGCTCCCCTCCCCAACGTCGCTCCAGCTCCTCTTCTATGCCCCGCCTTGTGGTTGTTTTTTAAACTAAGACTAATTTCTTTTTAAAATATTCGGCCCAGCTAGTGGCCTCGAAATTATCCAGCAAAAGGCAGTGGATCCCATGGGCAGGGAGGAGGGGGCCAGTTTCACCGGAGGAGCAAATGAGGAAGGGCCTGGCAATAGGAGGTGGTGAATTGCCACCCACACTACCCTAAACGCTGCCTCCTTCCCAATCCTTTCTTCCAAAGCCCTAGTTGAATTGGGCAAAGGTAAATCCTGAGTTTTTAGGCCTCCTCTAGAAAACTGCTTTCTAAGAATCTCTAACCATCTCGGAGTCAATCACCTTGACTTGAGAGAATCTCTCTCTTTGAGCGAACAGTAGCTCTTACTCCTGTTCCACATCCGAGGTGGAAGTGGGAAGCAATTATTTAGGTCTCCCCTCCCAGAGGGGCTTATTGAGGAAAAGACAGAGTGACTGATTACCCAGCAGGGAGCAATGAATGGGGGATAATGAGATTCCAAAGAAAGGTGAAAATAAGGCAGAATTGTGCAATAGAAAAATAAATGTGGCCTATTTCCCTCTACCACCTACCCTTAAACAAGCTGTCATGATTTTTCCATTTTTGCATGATTTCCAGTGAGTCACTTGTTCTCAGTGTCTCACCCCCCCCACCCCCCCAGTCTTGCTTGTGTCTCTAGACCTAAAAGAAGACAGCAGGTGCTCTCAGGAGGAAATGCAGACTCTTTTCTGCCCTCTGACTCAGGCAGGCTACATGAGGCTCAGAAGAGTGAAAGGCCTTGTAGGCAAGCAGGAAACAATAGATCTAATTGTACGACTGAACATCCTTTGAATTTGTCCCAAGTGATAGTCTCATTTAGGGGGGAAAAAAGAAGGCTAGAAAGAAAAGTCAGGGACCAGCAATCTCTGATTGAGAGTCTATTATGGAAGTGTGGGAATTACATCAAGTTGAACAGGACTGCCAACATTTTGTAACATTCTTTCTTCTGAAAAGAATTCAAAATGACTTCAATAAATCAGAAGTAGATCCATTAAAGACAGGATGGCATTCAACATGAACAAGAAACAAATGCAAAAAAACCAAAACACAGAAAGGTTGCTTAACAATCACATGGAAAGTATAATGACAAGGATGGAATTGAACCAATTCCCCTGCCTATAAATTCATCATAAGGCACCCTAGGTCAGCAGTGTTGGATCTGTGATTTTTATCAGCAGAGGGAGCTTCTGGGTGATGAAACTCCTCTCAGCGCGAGTTGGCATCTTCTCTGCTACTTCTAGGCTTAAAGAATTGCTTAGGGCACTGAAAGATTGACTGACTTGTTCTGGATCACATATCCAATATATGTCAAAGGCAGAACTTCAACTCAACTATAATACTTTTTTAAAAGCCAGGGGGAGGGGGAGTCATAATAGAGTACAAATTAAATGTGACTCAGCACTGTAGTATAGTTATTAAATAGGCTAATTTACCAGGATGTGTTTGCAGGAGCATGACTTTCATTAGCCAAGGAAGTAATCCTTCTGCCATTACACTGGGCATTGGTCAAGCTTTATTAGAGCACTGTGACCCATTTTTGCCTCTGCATTTGGCTCTAAAGGATATTAGCTTTATAGCTAGAGTCACACACTTATCAGCCCACTCAAATTTTCACCAATCCACAATCCCCAGTAGTTCTATCAATAAACACTGCAAACATATGGTACCCTCAAACAATTTCTTCCCTTTGCTTCAAGCCTTGCTGCCATCTTCTCATTCTCCATCCACCACTTACAAAAGACAATGTATTAGAACTATGAAAGCTTTAAAATGCCCTCAGAATTTTCCAACGTGCTACTAGAATCATTTCTCTTAGCCGCTGGCTTTGCCCTGATTATATTTTAGCCACGCCCCCATGTGGCCATGACTAAACATGATCACTGTAAACTATACTCTGAAACATGACATTTTTTAGCTCTAAGGAAATATTTATCACATCACCTTTTACCGTCCTCAGCCCTACCCCACACCCAACTATGGAAGCCACAGGAGTATACATTTCTTTATAATCAAATAAAGGATAAAAGAGTCAAGGACTGCATAACTCTTTAAGTCATTCCTTTGAGCCAAGGTCCCTTACAGTCCCAAAATTGTCCCCCCAAATCAGCTAGTATAGTTATAAAAAGGTCATACAATAATAGTTACCTGGAGGAACTGTCCTTAGATGAGGGTCCTTGATGCCCCTCATACTGCTGCACCAATGCTCGAACACTCCAATATGGATTTTCAATTTCCTCATCCATGCTGCTGTTTCTAAAAACAAGAAGGAAGATGGTGTCAGCCCCTCAATCTTGCCATGACTCAGGGTCACTCCACTTCACCAGACATATAGCCCTAATGATATGGTATGTTTCTTTAGCCTGGCTTGGCCTTTTGGGCTCATACTAGGGCAAACGGCTGGGTTCAGAGGAGAAACAAATCTCCCAAGCAAAAAAATGAATGAATGAATGAATGAATGAATGAATGAATGAATGAATGAAAAAATAAACACATACACAGCAAGAACATAATTTAACATTTGGAGTCCTCCCGCACCCCAAATTCATATAAAACTCCTTACTCTTTGGTAACTGCAAATTTAATACATCTCCAGAAGGGCTTTTGTGTGCCCTCGCAAGGCTTGGATTGTCTGGATGGTGTTAATACCAGGGAATTGTAATATTTCATGGAAAGGACCAGAAAGGTCCTTTCCTCATGGAAGGACAGTTCCCTCCCACCCCACTCCTTCCCCTTACCTCTGTCTGTATCGGAAGACTTCTCGTCCTGACCGTGACATGTCATGACATACATCTGCCAGAGCAGCAGCTGCACCCTGTGCCACAGCAGTGGCAGAGTGTGGTTGATGACTCTGCATGGGGGCTCTGGAGTCCCTTCTATGGCTCACCATCCTACTGGAGCCAGGTTTGAAATGTGCTGCCAAGGCAAGGACAAGCCTCATGATAGACTTCAGGTTTCCTTCCACAATATCTATGGAATAGAAGAGATCCCAAAGAAATTTTAGGAGTGTGGCAAAGGGATTGATAACCTCACTGTTACCATAAGATAGAAAGAGGAAGGAACAATCTTGGATATGTGAATTTTAAAACTATTCCACCCTATTCAGACCGTACTTTAGAAGATCTGATTTAGGTATTTCCTGATTAGTAACAATGTAGATACTTGGTTTAACAGAATCAAGTCTTGGGAACTCTACATTTCTCCACCCTACTTAGTTTAACAAGGTCAGGAATGTCTGCACCATACTCAAGGATTAAGTATTTGAGAAAATGGCCTTCAACAGACATGTGCAGAAACAGTGGACAGACCCCTGGGCTGTCCTGAGTCAAGCTAAGCTAACATTGGTACAGATGAGACACAGGAAAGTGACATAAAACCATCTATATAGGGCAAGTCACTTACTCTCTTCGGGCTCTTTTTCCCGAGAGGCATCTCTGGCTGGCAGCATGCTAAGCATTCTGACATCTTGGCATGGTGGGAGCTATTTGTCTGGGTTTTGGTGGTGAGATTTCACTTGAGCTAATTCAGGTTCAGGCATCTTGGCTGAGCCCTCTTGGAGTTCAGGCTGATTCCTTCCTCTTTCACACTACAAACCCTTACTTTCTAGATCCCCTAATCTTCCTGCCCCGTACAAGCCAGGTGGGAGAAAATACTACACCCTTTCCTTCTCCCTTCTTCTTAATTTCTTTCCACTATATTAATTAAATCACCATAAAATTTCAGACTGACTTGGGTATTTTTATTTTATTATTGGGGATATCCATGGCAACCAATAATTAATATAATTTAGGTCACAACACTAAATTTATCCTTTACAGATATAATGGTCTGGATCTCCTAAGCCCATTTGCCAGAGGGCCTCTATCACTAGGCTATTTGGCCTTCCCACTGTTAGATTTAAAATAGTTTTGAGCGTTAAATTATTGTAGATAAGAGAGTGGGAGCCATAAGCTGTGATAATTAAAATGTTTGAGCAAGATAAATATATATATAACAATTATGACCGCTGAAATATGTTTTCTACTGTGTCTTGGTTTTATATAAATATAAGATGGTCACCAGGGAATATATTCCCAATTTATGAATATGCCCAAGCCAACTGGGTTTTATAGAGAAATTTAATTTATAATACACTGATTAATCAATAGAAAAAGAGAGAAAGTAAGGAAGGAATCAGAATGAATAAATCAGTCAGTTGGTTTTATCACTCACCCAAGATCTCTCTAGGTAAGGCTTCTCATGCCAACCTCAGGCTCCACCTTCAAGAGAGCCTCCTTTCAAGAAATGTTTCCAGAGAATTCTCCTCCTGACTCCTCCTGAGTTCTCCTTCCACAGCCTCCTTCAAGACCTCTCCAGGAGCTCTCCCTCCAGGACCTCTCTCCTCTCAGACTCCTTCAGAGCAAAACCTCCTCCTCCTCAGTCCTCAGACCCCCGCTATCTTTAAGCCCACAATCTCAGTTCCCTCCCCTCAGTTCTCACATCTACCAATCACTGTCGATGTCTCCCCTGTGCCAATGGTGGCTCTAGCTTAACCCAGGACCACCCAGAGGTCTGTTTCCTTTGCACATGTCTGTTGAAGGTCATATTCTCATATAATTAAATCTTGATCTTTGCTGCAGCCCTTCCTAAATCCTGTTACTCTGAGTAGGGTGGAGATTGGAAGTTCCAAGACCTGGTTCTGTCATTCCAAGTATCTCTATTGTATCAATTCTAAAATCAATCATGACTCAAAGAACTTCCTGTTCTATGCTTAAGTATAGGTCAAAGCCCTTTCCATTGTTTAGCAAAAGGTTTCTGTCCTAAAGTAGTCTTAAGTAGGGAGGAGAAGGATCCTCCCATGCCAAGGAGTTTCACATTCCAATAGAATTCTTACTATCAGTAGGAAATTTTTCAAGTATGAAATTTCCCAATGGGGGAAATTTCCAGCATTCATAAGTCTAAGAAAATTTAAGGTTTACACCACTCGCACAGTTTTCTCTAGAAAGAGGGAGAACGTGGGAACAAAGCAATAAGGCAGGTCTGAAGAATCCAGGTAAAGAAATGTCCATACTTGATCTTTTTTTACTTTGAGTGGAATGGCCTGAAACAAGGTTGGTGACTGCCACTCATGGAGCATCATTCATGCTAAATGAGCCCCACCAATTACACCAATACCCCTGATCTCATCAAAGAGAGGGTGAGCATTCCAGCATAGCAAAGAAGAGATCTAGAGATTTGGCAGGCTGCTCCAAGAGCCAGAAAAACCTCCTCTCAGTGCTGTCAAGTCAGAACCGGAGCCATGGAGCTCCTAGGCTCTGGCTGCACTTCCCAGGTACCCCTCCTCAGCAGCTCCAGGTTAAGCCTATCTGAAGTGTTATCTTCTCCTAAGTAAACCTAAGGTCACATGGGAACAACTAACATCCTGTTGGGGGTTATTAGAGGACATTTACAGGAGGAAGCTGTGAAATCTCTCTTGTCACACCTGAAGTCTTCTGTGAAATGAAAAGCAACGTGGAAAGCAGTCTGCTTCTAGACCAAATACATAAAAACCCATCAATAAATAACATTTATTAATTGCCTACTATATGCCTGGCTCTGTGGCAAATGCCATAACAAAATCTAGATGTTAATGTCCTGAAATAATTCTTAGTCATATGATCAAAAGAACTGAGAAAGGCATAGAAATGCACTTTCATTTTCTAATGTTAATAAGGTAGTCTTTTACTTTCTATCTGCTACTACTAAGTATCTACTAAGTTTTAGTTCTAAGGCAGAACAACAGTAAGGGCCAGGCAATTGGGGTTAGGAGATTTGCCCAGGGGACACAGTAAGCAAGGGTCTGAGGTCACATGTGAACCCAGGACCTCCTATCTGTAGGTCAGGCACTCTATCCACATAGTGCTACCTAGCTGTCCTTCTATAAAATTACTATCATCTTATCAGTTCTGACATTTCTTTTCTAACCATTAATTCTCTGTCATACTCACATCCCTGACAACCCCACATTGAACTATTATGAATAAAGAATTCTTGAATTCTTTTGAGCTGAAACAAACCATTCAAGATTTTATGATTACTCTGTCCCAAAGACACATAGTTGTTATTTTCTTAGAATAATAACCTGAGAACACATGTCTAGTTGTGTGTGTGTGTGTGTGTGTGTGTGTAAAAGAGGGAGAGAGGGAGAGAGAGAGGGAGAGAGAGAGGGAGAGAGAGAGAGAGAGAGAGAGAGAGAGAGAGAGAGAGAGAGAGAGAGAGAGAGAGAGAGAGAGAGAGAGAGAGAGAGAGAGAGAGAGAGAGAGAGAGAGAGAGAGAGAGAGAGAGAGAGAGAGAGAGAGAGAGAGAGAGAACTGACCTTTAGCAGAAGTCTGGTGCATTCTAATCTTTTTGGAGGCCACAAACTGAAGCACTTTCTCCACGTTGTTCTTCATCTCCTGTTGGTTACTGGGATTCAGCTGTATCCCATTCAACTTCTCTCCAGCTGTGATAAAGAAAATACTATATTAATAGAGTTGTATGTGCTGAGAGGTCCATTAAGAATGAGGACATCAGTAGGAGGGTTGATTTGAGAACTAAATGTTTGACTAAATATAGAGCAAGTAAGTTGTAAGGGTTTAATGGCGACGGGAAAAAAAAGAGCCTTTAGAATTGGTTTTGTTTTGGTGCTTTCATATTTTTATACTTATCTTTGATGCCTTTTGACATTGCTATGTTGTGAATAGTTTAAAAATCCCCTAGGCACAGGTTAAAAAAAGTATGAAGCCACCACAAAGGTAAATTAGAATGGAAAGAGCTAAGCTCCTGGATCCATATGTTAAAACACAAGTCTACTTTGTAAACATTAACTACTTGAAGATATTTCCCTCAAGGACCCCAAGCAAATGGAGTTGATGATAAAATATCCATGGGATTATATCTAGTTACACAGGTCTGCCCCAGGTGCCAAGTCTTCAAGAGCAAAGAAAGGCCCTTTCATAAAATCCCAAGGTGTGGAGGATAGAGGGCAAATTTGAGATAAGCCATTTAGATTCCATTTGTGATATAAATATGGGCAAATCTCTCAAACCAGGCCTCACTTTCCCCCATCTTATCTACCTTGTGGGGAAATACTAAAGGCAAATGAGTCATGAACTGACCTGTTCTTCCTGAACTGTGGGGGCCGTGGTCACCATACCCAGAACCTGAGGACTACTAACCAACAATCTCTATCAGGTATGCCAAGATGACACCATCCCGAAGATCCTGTCGGAGATCTTGCACCGGCTTCACCTCTGGCCTCTTCTTCAGCTGTGCATTCACCCATGCCACGTAGGTCTGTAACTGTTGCTGGAAGAAAAAAAAAGAATGGGAATAAGGAAGAGGCCATGTTAGCTCTTCTCCACCTCCCCACCTTGGCCTCATCAACTTTCATGGTAGCGGATGAAGCCATATAATAACCTATACACAGCAGAATATGAAAATTCTAAGGCTAGGGAGAATGCTAGAATCTTAGAAATGGCAGGGACCCCAGAGGTCATCTAGCCTAACTCCCTGCTCAGTGGATGAGTTTTTCTGAGAAGTAAGCTAGCTTGCTTGCTTGCTTGCTTGCTTGCTTGCTTCCTTCCTTCCTTCCATCCTTCCTTCCTTCCTTCCCTTACCTAGGCAATGGGGTCAAGTGATTTGCCCAGGATCATATAGGTAGGAAGTATCTGAATTCAGATTTGAACCCAGGACCTCCCATCTCAGGACCTGGCTCTCAATCCACTGGGCCACCCAGCTGCCCTCATCCTACTTCTTTCTAACAGCAAAGCTTGATCAAAAAATGGAGTCTGTGCCAAAAGCTTCTGGTTAAGAGTGAATCTACAAGCTGCCCCTCTGATTCCTGTGACCCTGACTGTTATACACAAGGAAGCAGCTGATATTTCCAATGATGCATGACTGCCAGTGTCCTTGAGTTTGCCCTTGTGTTGACTTAATAGGTTTAGTTCAGTCAGCAATCTTGTTTTTAGATACAATCACAGTTGTCATTTCAACTCCTGGATTGTTCTCCAGGTTTTTACCTCTGAACCAGTTGCCAGTCTTGCTTTTCACAAGTTCTCTCCCATACCTGAACATAAAAGCAAGATTTGGTCCACAGTTTGATACTTAGGAGTTGATCTTGGATAATTAAGGCTAATCAATTCAACCAAATACATACTCCCTCTCTCATAATTGCTTCCTTCAAGATGAGACTGGTGTGAAAGCCACACTTCATCATTAGCCACAGAGATACCATCTTGAACCCAGATTATTGGGATTTCTACAGTTAGGTTTAATCAGGGGTTTTGTGTTCTTTAAGGGGACCTGATTTACTCAATGCCTACACAAAAATGCCTATCTCTTAATTGGATTTCACTTCAACTGACACAAGCCTTGAAGAAGTAATTTTCTCTCTTTCTCTTCTGGTCTATTCTCAAATTCCCCAACTTTGGTCATAAGTCAGACAAAGAAAACTTCCCAGAGAAATGAATCAGCCAACTGAAATGGGAAGGGCAATAGGAAATAGCAGTATAAGAGTTATGGTTGTTTCTCCATGAATTGGGAGAAGAAGCTGAAGAGAAGAAACTTTTATTGACTCTCTCAAATGATATAAAAAGTAAATGTTTTATCTTTGAGCTTTTGCCTATATGATAGAGAAGATTTACTGGACTGGCCAGTCTCTCAGTCATCTGATCCTGCATTGTGAGAAGTAAGGTGATAACATGATTATAGTAAGGAGGAAGCTAGAGATTTAGAAGAGAGTATCTGACTCCATACAAATTCATCCGAAATTTGGTTATTCAATCTTCAAGGAACATTGACAGACCTAGGTAGGGGATAATCAACTTATTCCAATACTCAGAAACCACTTACAAAAATACATCCACAGGTAACCTTAACACATCCCTACTTTTGCTCCTGAATTGGACTCCACCCTGACCCCTGTTACTGGTTCCTGCTACTGCTGCCAATCCAACCTCCTAGGTTGTCCCAGCCATCTGCACCTGATCTTCTTGATACTGATCGCTCCTCCTCCAGCCTGAGTCCCAGACTCCTGGTAGCTGCCACTGTGTCTTTGGAACTCACAAACTTGGAACCGCTCTCCCAGAAGCTGGTAAAAAACTGGGGAGTATTTTCTTTAGGCACTGATTAGCCTCCTAACTCCCTCTCCACGTGTCTGGGGAACCAAACTGCTCCCTAGAATTTTTCCTCAGGGGAAAAGGGAAGGGAAGAAGTTTTTACTCTTCCAAATAGGAAGTAAAAATTACAAGCATGGCATACTCTATGAAAGAGCAAGTACCTTGTCTATTTCAAACAGCTTCTATGATTCATGAGTGCACTGATCCTTTCACTTATCTTGCCTGAGATTCAGGGGAGAAATTTTGCCACTTGGGCCTGCCCAGTCTCTAAGTTTCATCCAGTTTGAGATTCCTCAAACCCATGTTCTCCCTCGATATGGGAAATCCCACAGTGCTGACAAAAGGAATCTGAACAGATAGAGAAAGGAACTTTAAAGAAACTGGAGGTGAAAATTTTAAGCCTTTTTAGACTCCACTGTTTTATGAAAGTCTCTGTATTTTATTGTATTTTTGCTGATTGTCTGCTTTAAGATTTAATCTGTTGTTTTAAATTCATTTATTAATGTATTCAATACTATTCTGTTACACTGAATCAGTTTAATTTACTATGTTTTAACTATTAGATATATTCTGTTACCTTCCCCTATAACTATGCTGAACAAAATAATGTAAAGCCCATGAACAGATTTATTTTCTTCCATTTTTCATTTGTTAAGTGTCACATAGATGATGGATGAACCAACTATCTCAAATTTAGCTCCTACCTGGCTCCTATAATCTGGTCCCTTTTCTGTCTTTCATAGTGTGGCAAACTTTCTATAGTCCTAGCTACTGATTGGGTAAATGCATAATTGCTTAAATCACTTTAATTGACCCCTGATTCAAGGACCTGTTATAGATTTATTTTTCCTTTATTTAAAATTTTTACACATAAGACTTTGATACTTTATATTTAATCCAGAAGTTATTTTTTTCTCTTTTATTTGGATTTTTTATATTTCTCTTGTCAATTGATTCATATACCTCATAATTCAGCTATGCATCCCTAAGTGATCCCTGTGTTTTTCAACACCCTCCTCAGAGGGGAATGTATTATTATTCTAAAATGCAACTTTAAATTCTTTTTGAGAGTAATTTTAGGATAAGAAACACACTGCCTCTCCGAATCCAGAAAGTGAACTGTTTGGAGGAGGCACCATTAAGATACCTGCACAGACCACACAGCGCCCCAGAAGATCCATAGTGAACTTTGGGATGTGGTGATTTGAACTGTGTGGGGTTGAATGCATTTGTTTTGTATGTATACTCTTATGCTGAAGGGGACTGCCCCCAAACTGGCTTTTTGTCAATGTGCCTAGCAATCATTGGTTTTATTCTCTTTTCCTTTTATCCCCAAATTGTTGTAATTTCAAAGTTACAAAATCCATTGGATAGACTAGTCTTCCATGGATCTCGGGGGGGATGTATAATTGAAAATCTGTTACCCTAAAAAAGAACTACATTTCCCGGGAATCCACTGACTTCCTCTCATTATGTACTTCCTGTAGACAGGGTATATTAGATGGGGATGTGGGGAGTCCCAACCTCTTTACTTCCTGTCCTGAGCTTGGTGGTGGTAAGGCAGGCATTTGAACTGGCTGATTAGCCATGGGAACATGGTCTTTATTTTGTATCCTCTTTATTCCTTGATTTCTAATGATCATTAATAAATCTCTTAAAATATAATATTTTATATTTGAGATCTAATTTTAATTTTACAAAGTGGAGACCCTGGATGGAGTTATTATCGAAGAAATTCTTGGTCAGACACAGTTTCGACTAAATTGCCTATTATCTTCTGACTGAGATTCTGTGACTTCCTTTAATGGCAGGATCCCATCAATGGTAAATCAATGTATTGATGTAGACCAGCGGTTCTCAACCTCTCAATTTGTAGCAATGAGAATACATAATGCATATCAGGTATTTACATTCCGAATCATAACTGTAGCAAAATTACAATTTTGAAGTAGCTACCAAAATAATGTTTTGGTTTGGGGTCACTGCAACATGAGGAACTATATTGTGGGGTCACGGCATTAGAAAGGTTAAGAACCACTGCTGTAGACATAGCATGCCTAAATTTCTGCAAGGCATTTTACAAAGTTTCTCATGTTATCTTTGTAGACAAGAATAGACAAGATGGAAAAATATCACAGTTTTATATGGATTCAAGCCTGCTTAAGTGCCCCCATCTGAAGAGTAAACATTAATAGTCCATGTCAATTTGGCTTAAGGTCTCTAGTGGAATATTCCAGGGGTCTGTTCTTGGCCATGTGTCTTTTAACATGCCTACAAATGACTTGGATAAAGTTATAGATAGTAAAATCAATAATTTTGATTACATCAAATTAAAAGGTTTTTGTACAAACAAAACTAATGCATCCAAAATTAGAAGGGAGGCAACAAATTGGGAAACAATCTTCATTACAAAAACCTCTGACAAAGGTCTAATTGCTCAAATTTATAAAGAGCTAAACCAGTTGTACAAAAAATCAAGCCATTCTCCAATTGATAAATGGGCAAGGGACATGAATAGGCAATTTTCAGTTAAAGAAATCAAAACTATTAATAAGCACATGAAAAAGTGTTCTAAATCTTTTATAATAAGAGAAATGCAAATCAAAACAACTTTGAGGTATCACCTCACACCTAGCAGATTGGCTAACATGACAGCGAAGGAAAGTAATGAATGCTGGAGGGGATGTAGCAAAATTGGGACATTAATGCATTGCTGGTGGAGTTGTGAATTAATCCAATAATTCTGGAGGGCAATTTGGAACTATGCCCAAAGGGAGATAAAAGACTGTCTGCCCTTTGATCCAGCCCAAAGAGATAATAAGGAAAAAGACTTGTACAAGACTATTCATAGCTGCACTCTTTGTGGTGGCCAAAAAATTGGAAAATGAGGGGATGCCCTTCAACTGGGGAATGGCTGAACAAATTGTGGTATATGTTGGTGATGGAATACTATTGTGCTAAAAGGAATAATAAAGTGGAGGAATTCCATGGGAACTGGAACAACCTCCAGGAATCGATGCAGAGTGAGAGGAGCAGAACCAGGAAAACATTGTTCACAGAGACTAAAACACTGTGGTACAATCAAATCTAATGGACTCCTCCATTAGTGGCAATGCAGTGATCCTGAACAACCTGGAGGAATCTATGAAAAAAACCACTATCCACATCCAGAGGAAACATTGTGAGAGTAAAAACACCAAAGGAAAACAACTGCTTGAATACATGGATCAAAGGAATATGGTTGGGGATGTAGACTCTAAATGAACATCCTAGTGCAAACAACAACATGGAAATAGGTTCTGATCAAGGACACAAGTAATACCCAATGAAATTGCGCGTCTGCTGTGGGAAGGGTGGGAAATAAAGTGATTATTGTAACCAAAAATAAAAAATAAAAAAAATAAAGTTATAGATAGCTTTTTGATTAAATTTTCAGATGAAAAGAAGCTGGAAGGTATAGCTAACATGTTGGATACCACACTTATCATTTAAAAAACAAAACAAAACTCAATAGACCAGAACACTGGGTGAATTAGAGATAATAGAGCTAAATGCAATGTCTACACTTGGGTTTAAAGTTTATTTCACAAGTCTAAGATGGTTGCAGTAAATCTGAGAATTTTAATGGAGTGCAAATTCAATACCATGATATTGTAGCCAAAAAATGTAATACAGTCTAGGAGAGGCATTATGCCCAGAATGAGGGAGATGAAAGTATCCCTGTTTTTTGCCCTGGTCAAAACCAGTTCTAAAGTATAGTTTTCAGTTCTGGGCACACATTTTAAGGCTGCTGTCTAGCTGGAATGTTTCCCAGGAGTATATCATGGAAGGCAAGGGGCCTGGAAACCATGTAATATGAGAATTGGATCAAAGAACTAGGAATGTTTAGCTTGGGGAAGGGGAGACAGGGGAACTATGACAGCAATTCTTCAAGTATTTGAAGTTCTGTCATAAGGAAGAGGTAGATTAAACTTATTCCACTTGGGTCAGAAGGGCAGAACTAGAGACAATAAGTGGAAGTCTAAAGGAAGCAGATTTCTTTAGATATAAAGAAAAACTTCCCAACAATTATAGCTGTCCCAAATGGGAATGGGCTGCCCCAGGAGGGAAAGGGTTCTCTCTCATTAGAGGTCTTTAAGTGAAGCTTCAATGCCTACTTTCAAGGATAATGTAGAAGTGATAACTGCTCAGATGAGGGGTTGGACTGCCTGACCCTTTTAAGCCTCCCAACTTGTAGATTCTGGAATTATAATTCAAATTATTATTTTTTAAATCAATACTAAGTATTGGTTCCAAAGGAGAGGAGCAGTAATGGCTAGGCAATTGGGAGTTAAGGGACTTGCCCAGGGACCCACAGCTAGGAAGTACCTGAGGTCAGATCTGAACCTAGGACCTCCCATCATTAGGCCTGGCTCTCAATCCATTAAACCATCCAGCTGCTCCTCTAGTGTTCTTTTTACAACACCATAATGCCATACTGCATCTGGTCCCTTCAACCTGAAGGACAGGCAGCTGATTCACCAGGATTCAATGTCTGGTTATCATGGAAGTCCAAGATCTTGAACCTAGTAATAAAGTTCAAGTGTTAATTGCATCAGGGTATAATTTTGTTAAAATACTGCAGAGCTCCAAGTTCCTGATATTCCTTTAATTGGATGATCTTAGTAATTGCTCATCTGCTGCTTAAGAAGTTTAAATCTTTATTAGGTTTTTCTTGTGGGCGTATTTGTGGGAGGAAGAAAAATCCCCAAAATGATAGTAACAGAGGATTAGTATGCTGCCATCTACTGGACACTGTGTGCAATCCAGTGACCAGCAGGAGCCCAAATGCAAAAGCCATTTTACTATTAAGATTCACACCTTGAAAGGCAGCCAGCTGCAACATCTGCAGAACTCAGTGCAGATATCTCTTCATAATGACTAGCTAAGATGACTGAGCAGCAGGAAACCTGTTCATAGGATCAGTTTTTAGTGCCTCCAGAGATCATGCATTTGTCATACCCTGTCATTTGACAAATATAGAGACTGAGACCTAGAGGAATATTCTCATCTAAAGTTACAATATGCTAAAAGAAGAATCAGAATGAAACCAGGCCATCTGAACTGGGTTTATCCAGAACTATTAGGTTCAGGTAGGGAAAGGTGGAGGGACTGAGGTAACAGAGAATTAGGTGAACTTTGCTTCCTTGTTAGTGAGGATAGCCTGGTTAGTGTGGGTCAAGAAATAGTTCTGGAGTGAAGAGGCCTCAGTTCTGATATTCCTTGGCTATGTGATCCTGGAGAAGTCACTTATTTTGAACCTCAGTTTCCAAATCTGTCAAATGAGGATATTAATACTTAATGATCTGCCTTATAAGGTGATTGTGAAGAAAGTGCTTTGTCAATTATAAAGTATTGTATAAATAGGAGCTATTATTAAGCCTCACAGTTCATCTAATCAAAAACAGTACATAATGAATAATTACATCAATAAATGGGGAGGGGGTAGAGGTATATTATCAATTTTACATCAGACCAAAGAATGTTTCTACCCAAGTCCCCAAAGTCTCTGATCCAAGATCAGATAGAGCTTCCTAATAGCAATTTCACGGATTTTTATTAATCTCAACACAGCATCGTTAACTAGCATAGCTTCCAATAGTGTTGTCTATTTTGAATGCAAGAGAGTGTCTTGAATGGATAATATTTCAATCTCAACAAGATATACTCAGAGTTGCAGAGCAAATTAAGTTCTGCCTACCCTATCAGAAATAAATTTTAAAATCTCAGTGACTATGTATTTCTCCTCTCTTTAAGCCTAGCCTAAAGGATCATCCAGCAAGGTTAAGTCGATACAGCCTCTGCTCACTGGCAGGAAACTATTTGAATCTTTAACCCAAGAGTTCTTACCTAGTCCCCCCACTTAATTTGATAACAGTAATACCTTCCTAATCATGAAAACACTTGCATCTAATTAGATAGGTGAAAATGGACAGCCACTAGAGCAACGGTTCTCAATCTCTCAATTTGTAGCAATGAGAATACATAATGCATATCAGGTATTTACATTCTAAATCATAACTGTAGCAATATTACAGTTTTGAAGTATCCACCAAAATAATTTTTTGGTTTGGGGTCTCCCAACATGAGGAACTGTATTGAAGGTCAAAACTTTTCTTCCTCTCACTGTCTACGGCTAAGACTTTTGAAATTAAGAAAGCTAGCACAGATATAGCATAGACAGGAATAAGAGAAACCCTCCACCAGCCTGTGAGGCCTGGCCTCAGCTCAAAAGCTGAGAGAGACTCCAAAACCTCATTTAGGGAAATCCCTCTTCCCTCTTCCCTGATACCTCTCCAATCCAAATTTGTTATTAAATTTTATCTTTATTTGAATATCGCAGTCAGATAAGAGGACTAACATTTCAGGGGACATAGAGGGAGCTGTACCTCAGGATAGCCATTCAATAATAAGTGGTTCTTACTGGACCCCTGCTGGGCAACCTTGGTCTGGGGGAAGGCTTTTCCCTCAGGAGGGTCCATGCTGACTTGCTCTGGGGTATCTACAACATCAATCTATAGAAAAGATGTCCACTCAGGATATCATAAGTGGCCCATTTCTCAGGAACCCCATTTTTCAAAAATAGCTTTTCAGCAGGGGCATCTCTCTCCTTTTACCTCACTAGCAGCCATATTCTCTCTCTCCCTTCAACTCCTCCATTCCCTGCTACAAAACCATCTGTATCCCCTGTTCTTCAATCCCACCTATTTTTCTATAAATATTACAGTTTTTGGCAGAGCCAACTAGGTTTTTCCAACCTAGTTTGCCAGAAATTGGGGAAAAAGAAGGTAGTTGGAGGTGTCAGAGAAGTTTCAGAGAGATTGGGCCTACATACATTTCAAAAGCCTGTGTGACTGTGGAAAGCAGCCATTTTGAGAGCAGTGTTGAATGCAACTAATCTGCCTAGCAATACCACAGCCAAAAGAAACCATTCCTTCTGAAGGAAGGAGGTGACTCTTAAAGGGTGAGACTTAAAAAAAACATTTTTTCCGTTGCAAAAGGCTTTTTAAGATACAAGACAGCAAAGAAACTATTACTTGCCATAGGTTATCTAGCCTTGATTGGACATTTCTTTTATATGGTTTACAACTCATTTTTTGTCAAGATTCCAGATTATATTCATTTTCTGCTTGCCATCTATGAAGGTTTACAATGGCTAAATATAAGTGTAAATTGCTTGATTTCATTCATTCCCACATATGCTGGAGCATTATTCTTCTTAATCCAATTATACTATGCCCTAAAAAAAGGTATGCATCTAATTTATGGGAAAAAAGCAAAAGACAATGAAGTGGCTGTGATGTTTTTAAGCCATGTGGGAGGAGATAACACAACTAAAGCAAATGATTAAGCAACTGACTGAGGAGAAACAAAGTGGCAAATATATTAACACACAACAGACATACCTAAAAATAACAATATAGCTGAACAAGAAAAGACAGATGGGGCAGAAGGTGGAATACCAATATTGTCAGTAAGAGATCAAACAAGCCTACAACCAGACAGTGGCAAAATTCATATTAAAACACATAAACCATTTAAAGCCACAGACCTTGAAAGTCTGAAAAAATGGATGCCTTTCTGGTTTTCAGAGCCTGTAAGATGTTTGAAAGAATTTTAAAGAGACATTAAGCTTCATGACCCAAATTTCCAGGACAATGAAATTCTTCTCTCAGAATTATTTTCAAAAAGGGAAAAACAGCAATTCATTGATGAAACTAGAAACAATCCAAATTTAACATCTTGGCCAGGGGAAGGAACAGACTTAGAGTTATCTAGTAATGCAAATCTACATTATTTTAAAAAGGCCAGAGAAGATCTATTAGAGGCAATGAAAAGTTTTTCAAAAAGACCAGATACTTGGGGACAATTTGAGAAATTGAGACAGGAAAGTGGGGAACATCCATCAAAGTTACTCCATAGAATGATTGAAGTAGCAGAGGATGTGCTTGGATTTGAAAATTTAACTGAACAAAATCTCCAACACATAAGGAGACAATTTGTGAAAGGCAGTAACACACTTATAAGATCATATTTTAAACTTCAGTGCCCAGACTGGGAAACACTAAGTCTGGAAGATTTAAAAAAAAACTGCAATATTCACAGGTCATAAAGAAATCCTAGGGGAAAAGGATGAAATAATAAAAGAGCTTAGAACCAAGCTCAAGGAGGCAAATAGCACAATTAAACATAAAGAAATTGAAGAAATAAAAAATCTAGCCACTCTACAATCATACAAACCCACAAGAAATTACACACAAAACAATCAAAGGAGAAATGTACCCAAATGTTTCCTATGTGGAAAAATGGGTCACATGATTCGAGACTTATTTAAAGGCACAATTAGTCCAAGCTAACAACAAACAGAGGTCATGGAAAAGCAGCATAAAGTATAGCATTGACAATACACAAACAAATAACAAGCTTGGATTGAAGAGGTATCAGGGAAAAGGGAAGAGGGATTTCCCTAAACGAGGTTTTGGAGTCTCTCTCAGCTTTTGAGCTGAGGCCAGGCCTCACAGGCTGGTGGAGGGTTTCTCTTATTCCTGTCTATGCTATATCTGTGCTAGCTTTCTTAATTTCAAAAGTCTTAGCTGTAGACAGTGAGGAAGAAAAGTTCTGATCTTCAGAGCTGGTTGGGCCTATCTCTTCAGGCTGACACCCCTAAAGACTAGCCTTACAGTTCAAACTGCTTCCCTTAAGTCCTTTTGTCGGTGACACAATCACAGGAATCCAGGGAAAGCACACAGTTGGGAAAATCAGGAAAATAGAGGCACTTCTATCCAGAGACCAGGAGAGAGCTCCTTCCTCTTCCAGGACCCAGAAGGAAGTGTTAATCATAAGACCCACTGCCACTCCCCATTCCCCTTCCCCCACCAACTGTCAGTCTTGTCAATATCTTCTCTCTAATATTCCACCTGCTATTGTTCCAATTCAGTGGCAGAAAGTCCAGAACTTGACAAAGTTTTCCTTTCCATACAGGGATGTGGGCAAAGAGGGTACTAAAAAGCCATGCAGTTTCTAGAATTTCTAGAAACATTAGCATTACTTCAGGTAATCTAAATCTGAGATCTTTATCCAGTGACCAATAGATAGACACATAGTGTTGTGGAAACATACTCTTACTAAGTGAGATCAGAAGGCAAAGGGATGGCTCAAGGCACTCTTTGGAAAGAAAAATAATAGTTGGTGGAGTTGTTTTTTGTTGTACATGCAAAGTCAACAAGAAACATCATTTCATTAACATTTAATTATCTCACCTTGCAGGGCTCAGCATGAGACTTTTCAAAAGGATTGCAATAAAAATAATTGTAGCTTATTCAATCTATATACAACAAAAAAAATGTAGAGGCAACTTGGCATTATCGACAAGAAACGTTCAGCTCAGGAAACCTACATTCAAGTCCTGCCTCTGACATATAGTGAGTGACCAAGGTGAGTCCCTTGAGCTCTCAGTGTCTCACTCTAACACCACTGCTATCTTTTGTTTCACATCACCATCCTTTCCAAATATTTCCCTCTTTTTACCCCTACTTACTGAACTATACATTGTAACAACAAGTAAAAGAAGAAAAGCTGTTCAGCACAACAGTCAATGCATCCACTGATCCTGACACAGTATATGCAGCATTCCACACCCATAGCTTCTCACCTCACCTTTTCTTTGAGGACAAACTTAATCATTATAACAGTTTTCAGGTATGTGTGAGGGTTGTATGTGCTTTTTGGTGTATAATGACATATTGTTGTCATTGTGTTTATTGTTTCCCTAGACCTGCTTACTATAATCAGCCATCATATAAACTTTTACCATGCTCTGAGATGTTCATATTCATAGTTTTATGATAGCACAGCTGTATTCCACATCTGCATACCGTAGTTGGTTTAGCTATTCCCCAATCAATAGAGAGAAATAGAGAGAGACAGAGAGAGAGCTCCAGGGATGGAAAGTGAGGAAGTAGTGCCTTCCACCAAAGGGAGAAACAAACAGTAAATCCATTAAGGTAGGTGGGGTCAGGTGGTGAATGGCTTGAAATACTTTATATAAGGCAGTGGAGAAAATGCTAGTCCTGAAGTTGGGTTCAAATGTGGCCTTGGACACTTCCCAGCTGTGTGACCCAGGGCAAGTCACTGACCCTATTTGCCTACTCCTTACTGCTCTTCTACCTTGGAAGCAAGCTTGTATTGATTCTAAAACAGAAAGTGAGAGTTTAAAAATAAACACTCAATAGAAGAGTCTATATTTTATCCTCAAGGCAAGAGAGAACAACAGGAATTTGAGGAGTAGAATAACCTGGTCAGGCTTGAGTTTGAGGAAAATCATTTTGGAAGTTGGGTGTAGGACAGATTGGAGAGATGAGAGGATTGAGATTAGTGAGGAGGTGCGGCTATTAGTCCAGGTAAGAGGTGTCCTGGATATCTCCACTAAGCTGATACTCGGGGGATTATTGAGAATGAGATTGGAGAGATGCTGAGAAGGCAGAACCAACTGTATTTGGCAAATGATTGGGAGGCAGGTAGAAAGATCACTGGATTTGTTTTAATAAAAATAGCAATGATGATGGCTAGTATTTATGTAGCACTTACTATGTGCCAGGCACTGTGCTAAGTGCTTTATATATTTGATACTCCCAATGACCCTATGAGGTAGATGTTATTATTATTCCTGTTTTGCAGATAAGGAATCTGAGGCACACAGAGGGTAAATGACTTGCTCAAGGTCTCACAGCTAGTAAATGTCTGAGGCCAGATTTTATCTCAGCTTTCCTCAACCTCAAGCCCAGCTCTAGCCACTGTAGTTGAGAAGTTAATGGTAAGTGTTTTGTGAAGTCTAAGAAGTTATTAGTGATCAGGGAGGACATTCTTTTGACATTTCAGCTGAGAGAGAAGGATGGGGAAAATATTGCAGGCATAAGAGAAAATCTATGCACAGACACACTACAGCAGTGATGGTGAACCTTTTGGAACTTTTTAGGGACCTGTGCTATGACCAGACAGCGTGCAGTGCCCCACCCACCCCTGTGATCAGGAGCGGGGCTGAGGGCAGGGCCAGGATGCAGGTTGGCCAAGCCAGGGCCTAGCTCCTCCTGGAGAGAGGCTTGAGTGCCCCACCCACTGTGTTCAGGTACAGGGCCAGGCTCCCAGTCAGCCATTCCAGGGGCCTGCACATGCCCACAGAGAGGGCTCTGCGTGCCATCTTTGGCACATTGCCATAGGTTTACCATCATGGCACTAGGGCATGTGGAATGTTAGGTAGCCAAGTAGTCTAATCTGACTAGAAGGAAAAGTCCATACATAAGAGTAAGGCTAGAAAGCTAGTTCTAGGTTTTAGAAAGCAGCAGATGATAGAAGGCTTTGAATAGCAGGCAGAAGAATTTGAACTTTCCTCAATAATCAACAGAAAATCAGACAGCTAAGTAACAGAGTAGGAAGCTAGGTGGTCATGAAGTACTGAGTTCAAATCCTGCCTCAGACACATACAGACTTTGTCACCTGGGGCAAATCACTTAACCTTATCCCTCTCAACTCTAGTTTCTTTATTTGTTTCAATGAGATTAAAGATGACCACTTCCAAGCTCTTCCAGCTCTAAAATCTGTTATCCTATGAGTATTTCTGACCAAAGATCTCTATAAAAGAAAGAATCTTCAGGTAGAGGCATGAAGATAAATTGGATGGAAAGAAAGTGGAAGCAGGAAGACCTGGATGGTGGTTACTGTAAATAGTTTAGTCATATGGTTATGGGGTCTTATCTTAAGGTGCTGGCAGTGGAAATAAGACATATGAGAAATATTGAGGAGGTCAAATTAATAAGACTAACTAATTATACATGAAAGTTGAGAAACAGAGAATAATTAAAAATAATCCCAAGCTCACAAACAAGAAGAGAGCATAATAGCCCATCCTCTGCCTGAGATGTGGGGTAGTAAGGTACCATTGACTAATTGATACCAATCTCAGACATCAGATCCTTTTCCCAAGCACTAGGTCTCTCTTACTTCCAACATGGCTTTCAACAACTGGACAAGGACCCAACCTGGGACCAATGATGTAGATGCATCATCTGAAGTGGCTGGTGGCCCAGTGAATAGAGTACTGGCCTGAAGTGGAAATTTGGTCTCAGACACTTCCTAGCTGTGTGACCCTGGGAAATCTTAACTTCACCCCTCTGCCTGATTTTCCTCAACTGCAAAAAGGGGGTAATAATAGCACTTACCTCTCAAGGTTATTGTGAGGATCAAATGAAATGATAATTGTAAAAAGCATTAAGCATAGTACCTGGCACATAGTAGGTATTATGTAAATGCTTATTTCCTTCTCTCTCTTTATATAAAGTTAGTATTAAGAAATCTGATCTCCTCAATTCCCTAACACTTAAAAGAGAAGTGATACACCCTCTACCATTCACAGTACTTGATCATGGAAACCTTAGTAAAAAAAAGGTACTTCATCTCTGGTGGCCATTCACCTCCCTCCTTTAAAGCTTCCAATCCCTGTGGATACAGACTCCCTTCTCCATTCTCCCCAATCCTTTCTAGCTACATAAACTAAAACCATTTTCCACTTCCAGGTCTCTCCTCCCATCCTTCCACCCCCAATATCCCGTGTCCCATTCTAGCTCTGTGTCCCTTGTTATTATGCCCTCTGAAATTCCCATTCTCATTTGCACACTTCCCTTCATCTTGGGCCTCCCATGCTGTTCCCATTTTCTGGCACTCAGACTTGGCTCCCCACAAAGACATCTTTAGCTACTTTTTCTAGTGCAGGGTGCATCTCTCATGCTTCCTAAACTATGGTCCTGGAAGAAGAGCAGCCATGCTTCTTGCCTTCCACTGCCACTTCCAGTCTCTCCCTCTGCCACCACCAAATAGTCTCTTCTCCTTTTAAGTTGACACTCTCCAAATATAGCTCCCAATACACATCCTGGTGGCATTTATCTATTCGCTATCCATCCTTTCTCAAAGAGGGGAGTACCTGGCTCATCCTAACACCTTGTCCTATGTTGATGTTCCTTCAGAAAAATCTAAACTTCCATTTCCTAAACCTCTCATGATTTATGCTTTTATTTTATTCTGGCCACACACAAGGACAACTACATCTTTGATCTCTCCATAATTCACAACCACTCCAATTCCATTACAGTAGGACCTCACTTTATGCAACAAATATGTTCCAAGCCCTTTCCCATATGCTGAAAATCATACATGATAGCAAACTCCATTATTTAGTAACTATATCATATACAAATATACCTAGGTACTTTATGAATTTTCTTAGGCTTATCAGAGTTACCAGAAAGACTACTCTTATTCTTTGGGGTCATTATTTAATAGCTAAAATAGTGTTAATGAAACAAAAAGAAATGCTGCCCTGATTCAGATAGCATTTGTTACAAGTGAGAATTCTGGACCGATGTGGGAGCTAATGTTTGGTGCAAAACAATGTAATGACTCAAACTAAAGCTTCTCAGAATGAAAATGAGAAGGATCAGGTGAACTGCTGTGAGACTTTATACCACTTGGGAAAATAGCACAGACTTAACACATAATTAAAACTTTTTATTTTACATATTTTTCTGCCTTTATTTTTTCTGTTGTTAATAGTGTACCTGAATTCACATAAAACGAGATCCTACTGTATCAAGATTTCTGAAATTCTTTTATCCAACTGTAACCTTTTATAATTCCATCTTTCCCTTTGCCTCATTCTCCTTAACCTATTCTTCACTGTCACCTTAACCTCCAGTTCTTCCACTCCTCAGTACTCTCCAAGTACATCACCCCTCCTCTGATTTCACTTTTCTCCCTTCCTAATTTTGACTCTATAGTCAACTGATTTAACATTACATTGTCCTCTGTGTTCTGTATCCAGTCCCTAACAGTGCTAGATGCTGAAGGAAGTCACACAGCATTGCTAACTAGGAATACTAAGCTATGTTATCTCATCTCATCACAACAAAGCAGTCCTTTTACTCCTCCCTAATTGATTCTCCATCCCTCTTTCTAGAGTAGCTGTTCCAAATCTCTTCTTTCCTCAAGCTTCCCATACTATCCCCTCTGCCTACTCTTTCATCAGAAGATCTTGCTTCATATCTGACTAAGAAAGGCCTCCCTCTCCTCTCCTCCTCTCATATCAAAACCCCACTCACACCATACCCTGTCTCCTGCTTTACTCTATTTTTTGATGAAAGATGACCCTTTTCCATGGTAAGACCAACCTCTTTACCTATGCTACTGATCTTACCCCCTTTCTTCCTGAAGAAGAGCAGATTGCTCTCACTTAGTTCCTCCTTCTCTAATCTTCAATTTCTCCCAGTCACTTGGCTCCTTCCCTGTTTCCTACAATCATCAAGGAACATTGACAATCCCACAAACTTAAAAAAACAAACAAGCTCATATTTATCTTTTCAAGCTATGCTCTTCCATCTATCCTCTCTTTCATTGAGAAATGCCAGGAGAAGACTGTTTACTTTCTTGTTTCATACACTTTCCTTTTTCAGCTCTTTGTAATCTGGTTTCCATCTTTTTTTTTTTTTAAATAAAAAAGAAGAGCAGTGAGGGCTAGGCAATGGGGGTCAAGTGACTTGCCCAGCGTCACACAACTGGGAAGTGTCTGAGGCCAGATTTGAACCCAGGACCTCCCATCTCTGGGCCTGACTCTCAATCCACTGAGCTACCCAGCTGCCCCCCCCTTTTTTTAACCCTTTCCTTCCATCTTAGAATCAATATTGCATATTGGCTCCAAGGCAGAAGAGTGATAAAGGCTAGGTAATGGCAGTTAAGTGACTTGCCCAGGGTTATACAGCTAGAAAGTGTCTAAGGCTAGGTTTGAACCCAGAACCTCCCATCTATAGGCCTAGCTCTCAATCCACTGAACTACTTAGTTGCTTCTTTCCATCTTTACTCAACTGGAACTGCTCTCTCCAAAGTTACCAGTGATCTCTTAATTGCCAAGTCTGATGGCCTTTTCTCAAATCTCATGCTTCTTGACCTTTCTGCAGCAACCTGTAACTCATATCTAGGTTTTCATTACCCTGCTAGCTTTTGGGTTCCCTCTTACGTATATAACTCCTCCCCAATCTCCTTTGCTCAGTCATCATTTATATCCCACTCACTAACCATGGGTATACCCAGGCTCTGTCCTAGACCTTTTATTCATTCTCTGTCCCTGACTATTTCTCCTCATCACCAATTGCCTGTTGCATACTAAAAACTGGCTATTCTCTCCAAACCTTCGTGGCACCCCAGGCTTTTCAAACTCAACATGTCCAAAACAGAACCCATTATCTTCCCCCAAAAACCCACATCCTCTTTTTCTAATTTCCTTATTTCTGTTGAGGATATCCTTTCCATTACAAGCTGGGCATCATTCTCAATTCCATACTCTCTCTCACACCTCATATCTACTCAGGCCCTAAATCATATTAATTTTACCTCCACAACCTCTCTTGAATCCTTCCCCTTTTCTCCACTCCCATGACTGTAAAGAAGGTCCTCATCATCTCACCTCTGGAAAACTAAAAGGTTTCTAATTGATCTCTCTCCCTTAAGTTTATCCCCTATCTAATCTATTCTCAATCCAGTAGCCAAAGTAATATGCCTAAACAAAAGTCTGACTGTCTCTCTCTCTCCTGCTCAAGAAACTCCCTATTACCTCTAGGACAAAGCAATATCCTCTATCTGGTTCCAATCTACCTTTCTGGGGCACATTACTCACTTTCCCTCTCTTCTTGGTCTCTGCAAAATTGGCCTTCCTGCTATTCCTCATTCTCTATTTCCTGACTCCATGAGACCCCTCTTTCCTGGTGGCTGGAATGTACTCCCTCCTCATTTCTGCTTCTTAGAATCCCTTATTCCCCTCCTATATGAGCCCTTTTCTGCTCCCTTTAGCTACTACAGTCTCTTCCCCCATGTTACTGCCTATTAATTTTGAACAGACTCATTTACACACAGATTGTCTATTCCTATAGACCAATGATGGTGAACTTTTTAGAGACCGAGTGCCCAAACTGCAACCCTCACACTGCATGTGAACCTCCCCACCCCTTACCCCAGACAGGGGAGGGAGGAAACGCTCCCATTGGGCTACTGGATAGGGGCGAGTGATGGGAAAAATGTCCTCAGTTGCACTTGGAGAAGGGGAGGAGAGCTTTCGCCAACAGGGCTAAAGACTATAAGCTTCAGGGCAATTTTTTGTCGCTGTGGCCTGTCCCTGGCACATGGTAGCCAATTAATAAATGCATATTGATTGATTGATTGAAGGTGAATGGTAGTACCACAGAGAGAGTTAAGTCGGACAGAAGAGAAGTTTTGGGGGAAAGATAATCAGCTCACTTTTTTCACATATTGAGTTTGAAGTGCTGGTGGTGCCCACAAGGAATATGATATAATAAGGAAGGCACTGTATCCAGCATCAAAGAACTTGAGCTCAAGCCCCAAACCCAGCACTATTTGTTCTGTCACCACTTCAAGTCAGTTTTCTCTAAGCCTCAGTATCCTCATCTGTAAAATGGGAGTGACCACTTATACTACCCAGTTGTGAGTGAAATGCTTTGTAAACCAAAAGTACTGTATACAATTTATTGTTTTATCTTATTATAATTATTTTAAAAGCCTTTATCCTGTGTCTTAGAATTGATACCCAAGTAGCAGTTCCAAGGCAGAAGAGCTTTAAGGGCTAGGCAGTTGGAATTAAGTGGCTTGCCCAGAGTTACACAGTTAGGAAGTGTCTGAGGTCAGATTTGAACCCAGGACTTTCTGTCCCCAGAAAGGCACTCAATTCAATGAGCCACCTAGATGCCCCGTAACAGTTTTTTATTGGTAGTTAAAAAAGATACCTTAACTATCACCAAACAAAAGTGAGATGACTCTAAATATAGGTGCTTTTGAAGTTTTACTGATGGAAAATTCTTTACTAACGTTTGAATATTACCAAAAATTCTATGGCTAAATAAATTCCTCTCGTAAGCTTTGAAACCCTCTATAAGCTGTCTCCATCTTCCTGTCTAGCCTTATTATATATGATTCCCTTTCCCTTATACTACAGTCTAACCAAACTGACCTAGGATGCATTCCTTCCTCATCTCTACTCCATAGAATCCCTTTCTTCCTTCAAGATTCAGTTCAAATACTTCTTTCTACATAATACCTTTTCTGATCTTCCCAACTGCTGGCTCCCTTCCTCCCCAAGTTCCCTCATATGCATTTTGTGTTCATTCTGAACATAACTATATGTATACATATTATCTCCCCAGATACAGAGTATAAGCTTCTGGGGAGCAGGAACTATGACTTTACTGTCTTTGAAAGCTATGCACCTAACATCATATCTAGTGTGTAAGAGTTTTAATTAATGATTATTGATTGATCACTTAACATGGGCCCAAGAAGGCCTTTTGTTCTACTTCAGATTATATCCACTGTCACTATTATGGCATGCAATAAGAGAGATGGAAATGCTGGCAAAATTCCAAGAAAGAGATTTTCCAGCTAAGTCCGTTTTGAGTCATTATTTTCTATTTAGTCCCCTTGCTTTCCCCTCCACTATTCTAATTGGTCCTGGGGATCCTCTTCAGTATCCCTTGCAAAACACTTCTGTATGACTGGGACACAATGGCCAGGATTGCCAGCCACAGTACGTGAAGCATTACCAGAATGCACACTGCCCGACTCAGTGGTACTTGGGAAACATGAGATTTCTATCACTGCTGTACATGCCTGACCAGCCCCATCACTTACAGAGAATGAAATAAAGCTGTTTGGTAGCTTCCTGCCAGGGAGCATCTGTTTTCCTGGCACCAGCCCCTGTGGGAACGGAGCCAATGGGTCTGGATGGGGAGAGGGCATGTCAGTTTGACTAGAAGAAAAAGTTTAGGAAGAGTGTGCTTCGTAACACAGAAGGCTAATCATACTTTTTAATTTCTATAACAGAGCATTAAGGGGATAAATTATTTGTCAGAACATCAGGGCCCTCTCGTTGGGTTGAATGTTAGTCTTTCTACCTGGTAATAAGCACAAGAAAGATGCTTACTCCAGCAGCTGCTGCCTCGAAGCCCTACTCATACTCATTCTATTTCCTTCTTTATGGGGCTGAGACCAGACACAGCTTCTCACTATGCTTTTAAGAGGCCACAGAGGCAGCTGGGACTTAGTAATAGATCCACATTACCCTCCTCCTTGGGGAAAAACCTGCTAAAGAAATTCTGCCAGCCCATATGTAAGAAGGAGGAGTCTCTGCCAGTACAGAATTGCTTTATGTTAGCATTTTTATAGGTCAGTGAGAACACTGTCTGCTCCCTGGCTAGATATGGGTTCATTCAGACCAATCTTACCTTAAGCAAGGTCTCTAAACCTCCATATCTCTCCTTCCTCATCCCCAGCTTAGTGCTCTGAGGCATCTCTTTTCTTTGGCAAGTGTGCAAAAGGTGCCCATTGTCTTAAGCCCACCGATGTAGGGGTATATCCTGTATGCCAGACCAGGTGGTGCGTTGGTAGAAGGTACCTGTCTACAAAACCAAGCTGCAGACCCTATGCCCATTTAAATCTTGCAACACATATGCCAAGAGCTTTTTTTTTTTAAACCCTTACCTTCTGTCTTGGAGCCAATACTGTGTATTATTGGCTCCAAGGCAGAAGAGTGGTAAGGGCTAGGCAATGGGGATCAAGTGACTTGCCCAGGGTCACACAGCTAGGAAGTGGCTGAGGCCAGATTTGAACCTAGGACCTCCCGTCTCTAGGCCTGGTTCTCAATCCACTGAGCTACCCAGCTGCCCCCGCCAAGAGCTTTTCTAAGAAAGCTCAGGCTTGAGAATATCACTTGTAGAAATCCATGTTAACAAATGAACCAAAGTCAACATTCACAGGGATACACTAATAATCATGGGACAGAGAAAGCAAAAAAGTCAGAATGCTGTTGCAGAATTAAAATGGGAGAAACCTGGCCTGGTCAGGAGCATAGCAGTTAAGAAAATGAGGAAATCGTCTAGACCTGCAGGGTTTGGCAGCTCCCATCAAAACATGTGAATAGTATCTGTATCAATGGAGAAAAAAAAGGCAGAACTGGCATGGATAATCAGAATCTCTAGGTCATCAGCCTATTGGAACTGGTGCCATAGTTCTGTTCTTCAGAGCAGGAAATATGGCAGAAACTCACTTTGCAGTGGGAGTGGCCCTGTTGTCTGTGCCAGTACAGCAGCTGGGTGGAAGAGAACCTTGCCTCTAAGGACAGGTTTCTCTTGGAAGCAACAGCAGCAGCAGCAGCTTTCCCTTCTATCTACATAATTGGGACCCTTCAACCTAGTTTCTGGTGACAATTTCCCCTGTCATGAAGAGTGAGATCACAGTCCAACACCAAAGCCACTAAGTGGTAGGGAAAAGCTTTAGATGTGTTTGAATCATCTCCAGAAGCATACTATAGAAATACACACACACACACACACACACACATTAAATGGAGAAAAGTACAAGCCAAGGTATTGACCCAAAGGACATATGTCCTGAGTGAATAGTAGAAAACTCTAGGATTTCATTTTTAGATCCTAAAGACCATAGGAAAGTTGTTAACTAGCTCAAAAATTAAAAGCCTTTGCTATTCTTTCTAAGTAGAACTGACCTTAAACAAACTTAGATAGAAGGGATTAATTTACATGTGTTCTTTCTAATGTGTCTTGGGAATATTGCCATAGTTACACAGTAGTCCCTGGATTTGAGTGCTCAAAGACTTGTGATAATATTTAAACATTATTTATAACTTAAAAAAAAATCTTGTGCACTGAGACTGTTACACTGTGGTACAATTGAACATAATGGACTTCTCCATTAGTGTCAATGCAATGTATCTGAACAATCTGCAGGGATCTATGAGAAGAAACACTACCCACAAGCAGAGGACAAACAGTGGGAGTAAAAACAACGAGGAAAGGCAACTGCTTGACTACAGGGGTTGAGGGATATGATTGAGGAGAGATTTTAAATGAACACTCCAATGCAAATACCAACAACATGGAAATGGGTTCAGACCAAGGACACATGTGATACCCAGAAGAATCATGCGCTGGCTATGGGAGGGGTGACAGGAGTGGGGGGAGGAAAAGAAAATGATCTTTGTTTCCGATGAATAATGTTTGAAAATGACCAAATAAAATAATGTTTAAAAGGGAAAAAAAATAAAAAATCTTGTGTTCCAAATTCTCTCCCCACCTTCAGACACTCCTTCACCTATTGAAAAGGTAAGCAATTTTGGACAATTTTTTAAACTTTAGTGTCTCAGAGAAACTGAAATGTGGCCTTGACACTAGAACTTCAGTTATACTCTTTAAATAAGGCTGCATAGTAAAGAATGAAAAAGATTGCAGCCTTGTTTCACTCCATTCCGTGAATGTGTTAAAGAAGGGATCATGCCATGGTCATGCAAATGGATGTTGTGAACTTATCAGGGCAAATAAATTTGCTTAGGATCTGACAAAGTTGAGAGGATAGTCTTAGTCAAGAATGAAGTAGGAAAGTCAAGAGATGAAAATATATAGCTGTGTTTCTACCACATCTAGAAGGACTCCAATTGTCTACCAAAAATAAACTCCACTGCCCTTCTCTTTCCTTATTAAATTAACTAGGGGACAGAAGCTGTTGCTAGCAACACAAAGGCATTAGAAAGATGGCCAAGTCTATGTATGTGGTACCCTGGTCCTCTCAATGGAAGGTCTGGAAATAAAATAGTAGTATTTGAAAAATATGAGATTTAGATAATAATAATAACTCTTGTCCACTATTGCCCAGATACAGAGACATGAATCATAAAAATTTAAGAACAACATTTTTCACAGATATTACCATAGCAAAGACCCCTAATGTCTAAGCTATATGGAATGAAAAGCTATTAAACTATAGAGAAGGGGAAGAATAAATCAGATACATATGGAAACAAGATGAAGTATGTATCATCTCTGTCACCCTGTCTGCTACTAGAATTGTTCCCAAGAGTCTTTCAGGGAGCCTCTAGAAGAATGATATAGCAATAAAAATAATAATAGCTAACATTTATATAGCTCTTTAAGGTTCACAAAAGATTTTACAACCATTATCTCATTTGATCATCACTTAAACATACAGTGGCTCTGTGTGTGGGGTTCAGTAAATAGGTTCACAGTGAGGTAAGCATAAGGCATATGTTAAGCCTGACCCCGTGTTCATTTGTTTCTCCTGGACGAACAATATGGCAGCTAGCAAGGGGCATTGATTGAGAGGGGGTTATTGTGCATTAGAATTAGCAGGCATGTCAGACCTCTGAATCCAAGGCTAAAGGTTCAAGGGGGGTCTTAGGACTGAGAATGAGAAAAGGAGGGGCCAAGGGACACTGCAGGTATTTACAATGGGTAGCTTTCTGTCTCTTCTGTGTTTAAAAATCTCACGCTGTAACTCATCAGTAAGACTTCTTTAGGCAGTAAGATGTGCTTCTGGTGTTTAGGCAGGAATAATGCAAAGAATTAAAGATGGTAGGTTTGGAGTGGAGGGGCTGTGGATCAGGCCCAATCCATCACTCACCCACTCATTTCCTTGGCATGTAGCATTGATACTAGAGACCCAGAAAGTTCACTTTCAATATCTAGGTTTAGGGAAGGCTACCCCCCAACCTTCCCCCCACCCACACACACCCTCTGTATCTTGAATGAGACAAGGAGGACAGGAAGGGGCCTAGGCTGGGGAAGGTTTTGAGGAAGGTCAGGCTGCAGAGATTCATAATTGGAAACAGGAATTAAGGAAGGAGGCCTGTAATGCAGCTGTGTCAAGGGAATCCTGGATTTCCCCTGTGGGGGCCCCACTAAATGAGACCGATGAGGGAAACCACACTCAGAAATAATGATGGATCTCTTGCTATAAATGAGATGGAAGAGAGGAAAATAAGTCAGAACTTTCAGGTTTTGGAAGAAAGAGAGGGAATTACTGAGAACAGAAGAAAATGGATCCCAGTTCTTCTTTGGGATAGGAAGATGTCTACATCCTACACCCTAAAGCCTACACTCATATTCCCTACCCTATTCCTTGCTGGTGAAAGAATTTCTAATCAGGGGCCTTAAGTGACCCTGTTTCTATCTAGTAGAAATATCATCATTTTATTATTATTGTTACTGCTATCTTGTTTTTCTAATATTTTTTAATGGACAAAATAGTCGGAGGTCAGGTGCCTATCCAACTATTATTATGTTTACTATATTTATTTAATGATCTATATTTAATGGTCTGAGGACATTGGGGGGATAAAATGCTTTTTATAATTGAACAACAGCATTGGAAAGTAGGCTCATCTTCTGTAGACTCATTTTCATATGCTTCTTCATTTTTAATTCATTCACTCATAAAGATGAAAATGAAATACTAAAAACCGACATATACATGCTTTAAAGTTTCCAAAGTGTTTTACATAGATGATCTCCTTTGATCCTACACTGGAACATATACTGGTTCCCCTGCCTGAGGCTCAGTACCTAGGGTTACAACTTCCTTAGAGCTCTCCTTTGGACACCCTGTTTTTCAGCTGTGAAGAAATCTCCTGATCCAAAGGTAAAAACCCAGTCCCTGTAGATACCTCCCCGCCTGCTCTTCTTCATCCTTTCTCATTCCTTAGAAATTCTGATTCCTTAAAGTATGTTCCTGAGGCTGCTTCCCTCCCCCCCCCCCCCAGGTCCTTACAGTGTCCTCTGGCCAGTTAGACTGACCCAGAGATTTACAGACTCCTCCAAGAAATTCAGAGGCGCCCAAAGAGTGTGCTTGGGGAAAATCCCAGGCTCTTTGGAGAGGGAACTTCTTAAAACGCTGCCCTTCTGAGCACTGGTGAGTGACAAGAGAAGAAATCAGGAGGCACTTTGGGTCTGTCCCCTTTGTGTCCCCAACAGGGGCTTCAGGCTGTCACGCTGCCCAGGCACAGGATGGAGGCTGAGGGAGAGACAGCCCAGTGGATAGGTAGGAAAGGAAAGGCCAGAAGTGTAGAGAGCGGGCAATTACCTCAGTGAAACCCTCCTGAAGGATATCCAGGAAATTCCCCCTGCTCAGGCAGGCCAGCATTGTTCCCGCCTTGCTCTTCCAGGACCTAGTCCCCAAAACCAGGCCTCCTCCTTCTTTTCCTCCTCTTCCTTTTCTTTCTCTTCCTCCTCCTCCTCTTCCTTCTCCTCCTCCTCCTCCTCTGCACACAAAGACTCTCCCCTCAGTTTACAGGGGATCTCTCTGGAGTCCCAGACAAACCACTTACGAGTAAGAGAGGCAGGAGCCAAAGTGAAGCCTCGCACTGGGCATGCTCATTGGGGGGCCTCTGCTGGAGAAGCGGGCGAGCTGTTCCTATAGAAACAACCTCAGGATGGAGGGGCTGGAGCAGCCTCTGCCACAAGCAGCAGCTAGCAGGGCACGGTCCTCGCACAGACACACACACACACACATACACACACACACACACACACACACACACACACACACACACAAAACCTGGGGGAGTTTTTTTTTTTCTTTTTTCCCACACTAAACACAGTGACCTTTTCTTCCAGATGGGCCTGGAGATGACAAGGCTAGGCCATAAAGAGAGCAGGATAGGGGGACAAAAAGAGAGATGAGAATAAGATTTTTTTAAATAGAGAGAGTAAACTGATATGGGGAGGAAAGAAAAGAAGAGAAAGAAAGAATGGAAATTAAGAACTGGTTACTAGTGATATTGTGATGCTGATATTTTGGGAGTTTTGAAAAAATTCAATGGGAGGGCTGCCTTAGGATTCATTGATTCCAGGGATTTACTACTGGGACCTGAAAGAACATCTAGTTTAACTCCATTTCATTTATTTATTTATTTATTTATTTTCATTAATTAATTAATTAATTTGTTTGTTTTTTGTTTTAACTTCTTCATTTTAAAGGGGAAGAGACTGAAGTGTAAAGAGGTAATGTGACTTATCTGAAGACAACAGTACTAAGGCACAAGGTCAGGATTCCAAGTATGGTCCAGTGGCCTCTCAGCTATATCATCCTGCATCTGGAGCAATGTGCCATAGAGACCAGGGATGATTCAATCATCAAAAATGAAGGTTTGGGGGCCACTGGGTAGCTCAGTGTATTGAGAATCAGGCCCAGAGACAGGAGGTCCTGGGCTCAAATCTGACCTCAGGCACTTCCTAGCTGGGTGACCCTGGGCAAGTCACTTAACCCCCATTGCCTAGCCTTTGCCATTCTTCTGCTTTGAAACCATTGATTCCAAGACAGAAGGTAAAGGTTTAAAAAAAATGAGAGTTTCAGGAGTATCTAGGTGGCACAGTGGATAGATCACCAGGCTTAGAGTCAGGAGAGCCTGGTTCTAATCAGGCCTCAGATACTTCCTAGTTCTGTGACCCTGGACAAATTACTTAACTCCATTTGCCTAGCCCTTGCCCTTCTGTCTTAGAGATGTTATTGAAAATAATAAGAATATATTTTAAATACATAATTTAAGATTTAATTTATATGTATAATTTAAATATATAAATTAATATATTTTAAACATAGAAAAACAAGGCTTTTGGTAGAGACTCAGGTAAAGAATTTAAGGCTTATGGAATTGTTGAAATGTCCTTAAGTACAAAATGGAATATTGCTTTACCAAACACTAAAGCTGCTGGGTGGCACATCATATAGAACCTTGGGCCTGAAATCAGGAAGACCTGAGTTCAAATGTGACTTTAGATACTGGCTATGGGATCCTGAGCAAGTCATATAATTGCTTTTGGCTTCAGGTTCCTCAACTGTAAAATGAGAATATTAATAGCACTAAATTCAGGGTTATTGTGAGGATAATATTTGTTAAAAAGTACTTAGCATAGTGCCTGGCACATAGTAGATACTGTATAAAATGTATAATATATGTATAAAAAAATGCTTATTCCTTTCCCTTTCCATTCTCTTCCCTAAAACCATAGCCTTACTCATCGTGCCTGGAACATTGTTGTTGCTGCTCAGTCATTTTTAGTCATGTTTTTAGTCTTTGTGACCATATTTGGAGGGTTGTTGTTGTTGTTGTTGTTGTTTTTGCAAAGATACTAAAGCAGTTTGCCATTTTACAGGTAAGGAAACTGAGGCAAACAGGGTTAAATGACTTTCTCAGGGTCACACAGCTAGTAAGTGTCTGAGATCAAATTTGAACTCAGGTTGGCTGGACTCTAGGCCTGGCACTCTGTTCACTGCACTGCCTGGCAGCCCAGCTGAACAAAGCAGGCATCATTGCCTAGGCAAAGAATGGTCATTCTGATCTCTGAGAAAGGAACCCCAGGAGCTAAAAGGACTAGATGGCATCATTCCCTCCAAGTTTCATAGATGTGAAGTTTCCTGCTAGGGCCCCCAGCTAGGTGACTAGATAAAGCGTTATGTTAAAGCCGTACCTGTTCAGGTCTGACAGACACTGCCCTTAATAAGTATGGCAAGTCCGTTTATAAGTAGCCATTATCAACTCTATCCTATATTAACCAAAGATCACATCTGGTAGTGAATGCTAAATCAGGAGGAGCCCTTTCGGCCCTAGAAAAGTGAAAGCTCAAACTCCTGCCCCCCAGCACCTATCCAGGCCCTTTGGGGGCTCCCAGCTCTGATTCTCTGTGGCTCCCCACTTCTTGTCCCCTGACCCCATAGAGTCCTCTGTTCCCCCTTCCACTTCTTGTCTCTGTACTTTCTCTGTTGTCCATCCCTTCATTCTGAGCCTTTGTAGACTGGCAGCCGTCTTCCTTCTGCCGCTGTGTTCTTTCCCAGGGAGTACCAAAACAACCGGGGCTCACTTGCTCCATTCCATAATTTCATAACTAATTAGCAATGCATGAATTTATTAAGTACTTGCTCTGTGCTGAGCACTGGGTTAAGTATATACTGGGGGTGTAAGATAACAAAAAGCAGAGTCCCTGCCTTCCAAGGAGTTTCCATTCTAATAAGAGAAAACATAGGTGGGAGTGGAGAGGATGTGTGGAGAGTAGGGGCTGGGGGGCATCCAGTAGTCTGGGCTGAACCAGTGTTTAGAGCTAGTAAGCGTCAGAGGCCAGCTTTAAACCCAGGTCTTTGTTGAATCTGGGTGGAACCCTCCATGATCTCACCCTATCTTGCCCAAGGTCACCCAGGAAGTCAAGAGGAGAGCCAGGAGGAGAAGCCAGATCTTTTGTTTCTATGCCAGTGCACAGGGCTTTCATGTGGAGCTCTTGCCACTAAAGTTTCATGATGATAAACGACAGCAGCACCCAACTAAATGAATGATCTTTCCTGAAGACACCTAAACGAAGAGAGATTTCTAGAAAACTGAAAGACAGAAACAGCTAGATTGACACTGCTGTCTGAATTACACTGCCAAACAGTTTCTGCCCAGTGATCCTAGGAAAGTCACTTAACCCTGTTTGCTTCAGTTTCCTCATCTGCAAACCATTCCATTATCTCTGCCAAGAAAATCTCAAATAGGGTCACAAAGAGTCAGACATGACTAAAACATCTGAACAACAACAGGATTGGGAGAGATTTTAAATTTCTATAATATATTAAAGCAAATATAAAATCTACATGATCTGTATATAAAGTTGTAAAGTATTTGGAGGGCTTTCCCTGGGGCTGGGTAGTGCAGTGGATTGAACTCGGGGTTTGGAGTGAGGAAGACCTGAGTTCAAATTTGACTTCAGATACTAGCTGTGTGACCCTGGGCAAGTTGCTTAACTCTGCCTCAGTTTCCTCATCTGTCAAATGAGCTGGAGAAAGAAACAGCAAACCACTCTAGTATCTTTGCCAAGTAAACCCCAAATAAGATCATGAAGAGCCCAAAATGACTGAACAAATGACATATAGTCTCTGACCACAGACAGGAAGTAAAATAAATATAGAGGTACTAGTTGGGGAGCTGCTAAAAGTTAAGTATCAACTTGAATATCCTCGTCCCCACATCCTGGTGCTATAATAAATTACATTTCTATAGCATTTAAGGTTTATAAAGCACTTTCTTTATAATAGCTATATGAGTTTAGTGGTACAATTATTATTTTCTCTACTTCATAGATAAGGAAATCGAAGTCCAGTGTGACTTGCCCAAGATCACAAAGCCAGTCAGTTTGAAGGCAGAAGTCAAACCCAGGTCTTATAGACTGGAGAGAATACTGATTTGGGAGTGGGGAGCTTGGGTTGGAATCATGGCTCTGCCACTTACCATCTATGTAAACTTGAGCAAGTTCTCTCACCTGTCTGGGTCTCTATAAATGAAGGAATAAGGCTAAACCACTTCTAAGATCTAGTGCAGCTCTAAAAACTATATAATCCCACCACAAAGCTTAGTAGATCTATATTTTAGTCTGTAATGGTTAGGTAGAAAACAACCGACTGCATAAATTTTGGATAGAGATGGCATGGTTGGACAATGGTTCATGTTACATAGACCAGGAGGTTTAAGTGAATTTCAAGCTCACTTTGTCAACACCTGGACACTTTGAAGGAGCACAGAGTTCAAAACTAGGTGATCGTTCTGGTACTCTTCCTGGGTTAGTGTAAACCTTAAAATTCCTTAGACTTATAAATGTTGGAAATTTCACCATTGGGAAATTTCATACTTGGAAAATTTCTTACTGATAGTCTATTGGAATGTGAACCCCATTGGCATGGGAGGTTCCTCCTCCTCCCTTCTTAAGATTACTTTAGGACAGAAACCTTTTGCTGAACAATGGAAAGGACTTTGACCTATGCTTAAGCATAGAACAGGAATTTCTTTGAGTCATGATTGATTTTAGAATTGATACAATGGAGATACTTGGAATCAATCTCCACCCTACTCAGTCCTAACAGGATTGAGGAAGGGCTGCAGCATAGATCAAAATTTAATTATTCCAATCTCTACCCTACTCAGGTTAACAGGATTTAGGAAGGGCTGTAGCAAAGGATCAAAGATTTAATTATTTTAAAATATGACCTTCAACAGACATGTGCAAAGCCAGAGACCTCTGGGCGGTCCTGGGTTAAGCTAGAGCCTCCATTGGCACAGGGAAATTGATGGACAGTGATTGGTAGATGTGAGAACTGAGGGGAGGGAACTTGGATGGTTTCCTTAAAGATAGAGGGGTCTGAAGACTCAGGGTGGTGATTGAGGAGTTTGTCTGAGTGGTTGAAGTATGCTCTGAGAAGCTTGCTCTGAAGGAAGCTGAAGGTGGGGGCCTTTGAGACTGTTTCTCCATTTTGTCACGTGAGTAATAGGGACTGATCTCTTTTCTTTGCCCCAGCTATCTAAGGGCTTGGGCCTTTTGGCCCAGCCTAAACAGAGGGGGTATTTAAGCCCCATTCCCTTCTCTCCCCTTTCGCTCTCTCTCTCTATCTCTAATTCCTTTCTTCCTCCTGTTTGTAATTAAACTCTATAAAAAGCTGACGGCTGATTTGAGTTTTCATTTAGGAATTACATAGCTGAATTCCTTGGCGACCTTAAATTAATATATATATATCAGTCTTTTAAAGTGATTTCCTTGTCACAGTTAGTCAACATTTGGAGTACTGTATTCTATTCTGTGTGCCACATTTTAGGAAGGACAAACATGGCCAAACTGGAACATCAAGAGAGCTGGACTAACATCATTCCTTGTTAACCTGAAGAAACCTGAGGGACACCTTTCAGTGTGTTAAGGGCTGTCATGGAGAAGAAGAATTAATAACAATGTGATGATACATATTTGTAATAAGAGTTATATTTTTCTTGCTTCCTCAATAGGAAGGGGAGAGGTAAGAGGAAAAGAATTTGGATCTGAAAATAAAATTAAATGAAATTAAAAAAAAAAAGAATAACAATAGCCAAAAGGTAAAGGTTCGATATAATATAAGCTTATTGAAATCAAGGACTGGTTTTCATTTTGTTTGCATTCTCAGAGTCTAACACAATACTTTACATCTAGTAAATTCTTTACAAACAAAGTTGAATGAATAAATCCAAAATATGCAAGACTAAAATGAGTTTTGCTCTAACTATAGGTATTCAAGCAAAGCCTGGATACCCATCTATTGGGGATGTTTTGGGATCCTGGTCTAGTATTGATTGAACTAGTTTTCAACTAAGATACCTTCCAGCACCAAAATGCTGTGATTCTAATAATTCTAGTTGTCACTGATAGCAAACATTCATTACTTAGAAGGAGCTTCAATCTTTCAACCAGATAATGTCTACCTACTGTCATCGAGATGCCAAAGAATGAGAACTACACTTGGAATTAGAAAGAATTTCAGAAATTATTTGGTCCAACCTGTACCTGAACAGGAATTTCCTCAATAGCTTCTCCATCAGGTGCACTCAATGTGCACTCCATCCATATGCACTTAGCCTATTATCAGTAGTATTGGGGAATGCACTACTTTTCAAGGCCACTTAAGTAGTTTTTCCTTCTATGAAGCCAAAATCTGCTTCTTTACAATTTCTACCCAAATATGTGATAAAGACAGTCAAGACAACCACTAAAGTTCTTTCAGGGATGGCCCTTTGATCTTGAGTTTGGAACATGATGATACAACAACGGACAGAAAACATCCAGGCAACAGAAGACGTTGTTGCTGCTACAACTGCTGTCACTTGTGATGAGGCCATTGTCCTTGAAACAACAGGACATTCATCACAGTAGAACCCAAGTTCATGCTGTTGGAGAAAAAGACTCTGCAGCCCAAGAGTGAGCTGTTATAGAGTCCAGGGTCGGATTATCCCCGTGAGCCTTCAGGATGCCTACAGTAGTTCACCCTAGAAAGTAGTCCTTCCAAGGTCTCGCCTGTGAGCCTTGGCTCTCATCCTATGTCTAATCCTTACAAGTATCAGAACCCTTAAATCCCTCCGGTGATATCATAGTCATTTATGGGAGGATTCCCCTAAGTTGCCAAAAATAAGGGGAAATATGAAGACAGAGGCCCATAACCAACCAATTGAAATCAGTGATTTGGAGATGGCAAAGCCATAGGCGAGAAGGAACATCGTTTCTACTTGCTGCTTACAAAGAAACACAGGATGGAAAGTTTTACCACTATTATTGCCATATTGTCAGAAGTCTCTACTCTTACCATATTTTTACAACAAGGCATCCTAAGGCCCTACATACATCTCTATATGAATATATGACAGCGATTGATAGAGATCTGCCATATATACATATATATGCACAAATAGATTGCATTCATTTCTGCCTCCATACCTTCCATCACATCTAGAATAATTTATTCTCTCCATTCTGCCTAACCAAGTCTTGCATATTCTTCAAGGCCTAATTCAAGTATCACCTGCTACATAACCTTCTCTCCTGACTACAAACCTCATTCTCACTTTCGTCTGAACCTCTACCACCTTCGACTGTGTGATTCAGGGCAGTCACTTGAGCTTTCTGGGTCTCTGTTTTTCTCCATCTGTAGAAATTAAGAGGTTGGATTTGAAGACCTATAAGGTCCCTTTCCAGCTAAATTGATACTGCTCTCCTGTCATCCTTAGACCTTCTATTTTGTATCTTTCACCATAATTTTAGGTGCTGCTGTCTCCCTCATGAGGGTATAAGAGCTATGATTTTTAAAAAAAATATTTTTACTGTATTTTCTTTTCCCGATTACATGTAGATACAATTTTTATAATCATTTTTTGATATTTTATAATCCATGTTCTCTTACTTCCTCCATATCCTTCCCACCCCCCAAGATAGCAGGAAATATGATATGGGTTATACATTTGCTATCATGAAATATATATTTCCATGTCCACCATGTTGGGAAAGAAGACTTACATCACTTATACACATGCAAAAAAAGTTCACGAAGGAAACAAAGTGAAGAATAGTATGCTTCAATCATCATTCAAACTCCATCACTCTCCTCCACGGCATCAGACCACCCATTGGAGTGAACAACTCTTTATTGTCCTGGATCCTTCCCTTGCTGACAACAGTTAAGTCATTCATAGATGCTCATCATATGTTATTGTTGTTACTGTGCATATCATTCTCTTGATTCTGCTAAGAGCTATGATTTCTAAAAAATTTTAAACCCTTACCTCCTGTCTTAGAATCAGTAACATATATTGGTTTCTAAGGCAGAAGAGTGGTCAGGGCTAGGAAATGGGGGTCAAGTGACTTGCCCAGGGTCACACAGCTAGAAAGTATCTGGGGTGATATTGGAACCCAGGACCTCCCATCTCTAGGCCTGGCTCTCCATCCACTGAGCCACCCAGCTACCCTGAGAGCTATGGCTTTTATTACTTTTCATTCCCTAGAAGAGCTACACACAATATTGAACCCCAAAATAGGTGCTCATCAATACTTCTTGAATAGACCTTTCATGTGGATGCATATTCATTGTAGAGTCACATTCAGTGTGAGTACTGTGACTGTCTAAATGTATGTATCCATATATATGTTTGTCTCTTTGTATTACCAAATCAAATATAAATAGTTTCTGGATCACCCATGAGTCTGGAGGATTATATTTCTGTTCTCCCCCACTAGCACAGACAATGGAAGACTGACTATACACACACATACACGTACACATAACCAAGATACAAGAATAGAAAAAAGAGATAAGAGTAGTAAATTGAGAACGCATAAGGAAATAGGATATGGTGACAAAGTACAGACGGGTGAGTGAGACAGAGTAAGTATATAAGTATGTAGGTGGCAGAGGAAAAGAAGTAAAATGGTGAGAGACAGCGGGGGGGAAGGGGGTGTAGAAAGCTAATAAAAGAACCACCAGATGCTAATGATTTACATAAAATGTACCAAAGCTGATATGTAATTATACTTAATACTAATTTTAAAAAATTTTTTTTCTACTTAAAAAAAAAACGAGCCACCAGTTATCCTTCGGAAAGTCAGCTTTCTGGATAAAAATTAAATAAGGACAGCGACACCTTGTGGATAATTTGGGTGGAACATATCTGCACATTATATCTCAATTCATCCTTCCACTCTTCCCACTTCTAGATTGCTGGGTACATGAAATGATTTTATGATGTGAAGAATGTATAAAATGCAACAACTGGCTTTAGCCTGTCTATAGAGACTGGATCATCTTTGCAACTAGGGACCAGACTACTACCAGGTCACTTTTTACTCTATTGAACTCTTAACTTCCCTCTAAACTAATTAGACTAAAGTCTAAAATACACATGGATTTTCTTTTTATTTAAAAGTTTGTTTGTGATGAATAAATGGAACATTCCACTATATTCCTTACTTAATGAATTCCTAGCAGTGCAGAGAGAAATATCACAGCTATCCTATTGAGCTAGAGAAGAGAAAGGATTCCAATATAAATGTGGGACATTTGGAGGACAGAGCTGAGTGATTATTCCCCCCAAGATCCTAAACTTTGAATCAAAGACCTCAATTATTGGACTCTATAGAAGCCCCAAACCTCATGACACCATCACACTTATCTGAATGAAAGATCAGATGCTTACCAAGGGCTCTCCTGCCTGTAGAGGATTACAATACCCCATGGTCACAGGGGTCCCCATTTTCTGTGGCTCTAAGGGGGCTAGGTCAAAACCACCCTCAGGAATCAAACACAAGGAAGAGTAAGAGAGCAGGACCTGCAAAGATATGGGAAAAGAAAAAAAATGTTGGAAGCTTAAATGAACTAAAGTCATCTCTCCCACAGAAGCTTCCTTCTTTCTAAACTGAAGACAATTTGTTTATAGCTTACAAAGTTTTAAAAGCAGGGGCCTAATCAGCAAGAAGCTCAGCCTGAAGTGAACTTAAAACAGGCCTGCTTCATAGAGATTTTAACGCCCTTCTCACTATTATCACCTTAATAACAAAGATTACAAAAATAATAAAGTAGAAATTCCTTGTATTTGCAAGAAAAAAAGTATTTTGTTCTCTCATACCTAGATTTCATTTAAAGAAACTAGATGTAACTCCCTATGATTTTATTCTCAAGAGATATTTGAAAGTAGAGCCATAACACAGTTGGAGTGAGCACAACCCAATAGGGCAGCTCTTATAGTCCTTTGCCACATTGGAGTGACCTATTCTCTAATACCTACCTCAATCCAGTGTCCCAAGGTCTCTTTTTCCCTATAGTAGAGTGATGTCCTGTCCCCCTCCCCAGTTGAAGGAGCTTTTCATGCTTCTTGCTAGGTGTGGCTTGTAGTTCTTAATATAAGTACAGAAATTCCTAGTTATAGCTTTGTCCAAGCAGAAACTTCTAGAAAGCCAAGGCAGGTTGTAAATATTACCAAATCTTGGTTTCTCCTTACCCTTCTCCTCAATTTTCAGTTTTAATTCACAAAATCAATATTTCCATGGCATATCAGTAGGAAAATGGAATTTCAATTTTCTATCATAAAAAAGTATCATGCCCCTACAAAGCCTGAAATCTGGCACAGAGATAACACTAGAGCTACATGTTGTTGTGCCCTGGCCTTGTTTTGACAACCTGCCCACTGCTTAAGGCAATATTATACTCCCAGGGACTGGGATGAAAGAGGTGAATAAGAGTTGGCCCAAAGAGAAAAAGAAGTCTAACACTATCAAACAGGTAGATCAGGACTCTGAAGCTCTGAATCAAATGCTGTGTTCAGCTAAATCTGTGGCCTACAGAAAGCTCAGAACCACCAAACTCTTGGATAAAGGCCCCTCTCCCTTACATTCCCCCCTCCTAGCCCTTTTTCTTCCCTTTCATTAAATCCAGTTCCTTGAAAGCAGAGTCGGTCTTACTTTTCTATTTGTATCCCCAGCCTTAGCGCAGTGCTTTGCACATTGTAAGCTCTTAATAAATGTTTCATTCATTCATTCCCATCCATGCCCAGGTGGGCTTTCCCTTGTCTTTTCACTACCTGGACACGGGCGTGAGCCATAATGCCACCCTCACGCTGCAGGCTCACAGCATGCTCCAGGCCTCTTTGTCACCCTTGCCTCATAACTTTAGTTCCTAAAAATTAATAACTCACATTTCCAGAGCGCTTTAAGGTTCACAAAGCTCTTTCCCCACAGCAGCACTGCGTAAAGGAGTGGAGTATCCCCATTTATAGGTGAAGAATTCCTAGGCCTAGTATTCTTCCGGATCTGATGTTCGAGCTTGCCCGCCCCCTACCTGAAATCGATGCACAGGGCTAGTCTCCTTAGTCCTGGGAGCCTCGCTGGACCAGGGCCTGCTCCAGACTCCTGCTCCGGCCCTGGCAGAGGATCCGGGAGGCGTGGCGCGTTCCCGCTGCCATGGCGACGAGACCGCTCAGCCCTGCCCCTCGGGCCCAGCCTCTCAGATCCCGCCCCGTCCTCCATCTACCCCGCCCTCCGCCTATCCCTCCCCATCCCTAACCACATTTTTCTCCCTGGATCTTGCTCTTGGACCTGTCCCCGCCCCCTTCACGATTCACTCTGATCTGGTCCCGCCTCAAACTACGCCCCCTGTGTCTGGTCTCAACCCCTCCATCCACACTCTCCCCTTGGGCCTAGATCACGGACCTGCCCCCCCCCCCCCCCCCCCCGCCCCCTTCACTACCCTGGGCCGGCCGGGTCCCAAACTCCGCTCCTCCTGGACCCTCCCATGACGAGGCTCCTGGTCTGAGGGCTAAACCTGTCCATGGGGAGGTTGGAGAGCAGTCACTCTCCCCAGAAAAGGCATCAAACCTTGACGCAGTGTGTTCCACATCATTTTATTCACCCACACATTCCCTTTCTCCTTACAGGCAGGGCTAACCTTTAGCCCGAATTAGGCCTTGCAAACGAGGGATTACTCCCCAGGACAGCCTGAGAGACCCCTCTGGAACCTCCAGCCACCACCAGGGGCCCCACTCCCGGCTCTTTTCCCTAGAGATGTTCCCCTTCCCACTCTGGGATCGCCTTTCGGATGAATGGGAACTGTCGCCCAAGGGAAGCGCTACTGTATCCACTTTCCACGATTAGATGAACAGGGGTTGTTCATTTCAGAACGGTCACGGACACTAATGTTTTCCCTTAGTGGGAAAGGAAGCCTGAGCCTTAGGAAGCAATATCTTTAGGGGTTGATTGTTTTTTGGGCCTCTGGAGTTTCCTCTAGATCAAATTACCCACCAGGTGGCAGTCAGGCTTTTGTCCAGTTGCTTATAAAGTTACCAACATTTTTTGTCTTTTCCCTGGGAGCCAGGGACCAGTATCACTCCTGGAAACTGAGTCTAGCCCTGTCTGCTTTGAGGAGATTCATCAGACCTTTGGGTTTCTGATGCCAGCATAGCTTTATATGTAGACAGACCCAGGAAAGGGAGCCTGGTCTTAAAACTCTAGGGAGCCCCAAGACACTTTGAAACTGACAAAGAGAGGCTGCCTCCTGGTCCCCATCAGCTGTCAGATTATTTCTTGTAGAAGTATAGGACTTCTGTCCCCTGCTCATACAGTATAGACACTGCCCAGTGTTCTCTGTTCCACAGTGTTTCACACTCAGGGTTTATACAAGAGTGCCATTTTTGCTGTCATAGTGGGGTGTGGCCTGGGGAAATCTAATGGTTGCATATTCAGTGGCATTCTCTATCTGTAGGTGCTTCACCTCCTGGGCAGATCTTGGCTGGGTACGGCTGCACACTTGGATGTCTGCATAATGCAAGCTGCTGTCCTCTGACTGAGGGCCTTGATTCCCCTCTCCAGACCTGGGCAATTCCGACACCAGCTCATAGGTATGTCCCATTGTCTCGGGGCCCTGCAGGGAATGGGAAAGATTGAGGGGATTGAGTTTTGGTTTTGAAGCTTACTCTTAACAGTGACAGTTAAACTGCCATCTTTTATTCTGCCCCTGTACAAACTGAACCAGTAAGCTCTACCAAACCTGGAGCCCTATCTTTCCCAAGTAGAAAGATCCGTCATTCCCAATGTCTTGTTCAGAATCCTTTTCTCAAGTGTTGGAACTGGGACAGGAAAATGGAGTTATATTACCTTTGTGCTCTTCTGCTTTTCTGTTCTTCCTCGTGCTTTACTCCCTGAAGGAAAGGGACCCAAATGGTTAACAACTAGATTCCTGATTGAGAAATCAGCCCCTAATACTATATCTTAAGGGAACAAAGTCAGAAGCTGTGAGGAGTGGTCTTAACTTACAGATTTTATTAAGCTATTCCTCCATGTTGTTTCCAAAGCTTTCTATTCAATTGTTCTATTTAACCCCATGTCCTCTCCAAATATTCTTTTTCCTCTATCCTTCTCTCTATGCCCATATTCCCCTCGTCTTAGAGCACCCTTTCCCAATTCCCAAGTTACCTCTTTTCTTTTTCTTGTGGAAGGATGATGGACAGCTCCTGTGATGGAAGACACATGTCACTAAGTGAGCACCATTCCTTTTATAACTTCTCCTCCACCCACTTCCCATACACATATTACACATATGCACTGAAGTAATGATAGGGATAGAGACTAGATCTTTGATTTCTTTGGTATAGGAAACTTCTGAATGAGGGGACTTTTTCTTCAAGTTGACAACTTTTCTTCAACTTCTAGAGCAGAGAAGTATCTTGCCTTCAGCACACAGCCAGGATGAATGGGAGAGGCAGCCGAACCCAGATCTTCTAGACTTCGAGACCAATTTTCTATTCACTGTGCCATATTGCTCCTAGCTGATCATAACTATTCTTCATCATCATCATCCTTCACTACATCAAAAGACAAATCATTTCACTGACATGCAGAACAGATGGCAATCATTCTTCTCCCTCCCCATTCCCTAGGATCATGAATTCCTCTGGATAAAAACAAAAAACCATCACCTAGCAGTCAACCTTCTTGTGATAATCCTCAAGGCATTATCTATTACTGGAGTGGGTCCTTACTAGAAATCTTTCTTACTTGAAAGGATCCCCTGCCAGAGCTTGGGTTCCACTGCTATTGCCTTTGAGAATCCAGGGTTACTTCACACCATGAAGTGGTTATCAGAATAGCATTTCAGTTTGATAATAATAATAAAACTACCTTCTTATAGGAAGCCTTCTTCAGTCCCACCTGATTCCTGTGACTTCCCTCAGTTTTTCTTGTTGTTGTTCAGTTGTTTCAGCCCTGTCTGATTTCTTCCTGACCCCATTTGGTATTTTCTTGGCAAAGATACTAGAACAGTTTGCCATTTCCTTCTTCAGCTCATTTTACAGATGAGGAAACTGAGGGAAAAGGGTTACTTGTCCAGTTAATAAGTGTCTGAAGCCAGATTTTTAAACTTGGATCTTCCTGACCCCATGCCTGGTGCTCTATCCACTGTACCACCTAATAGCTTGTTTTATATGTATTTTCATATCTCCTCTAATAGCACCTTGAGACTGTCTTTTATCTCTTTTTGTATCCCTAGCTTTGCTGGCACATAGTAGGCACTTAATAAATGTTTATTGATTGATTGATTGATAATCCTTACTGTAAACTGAAATGTGACTTTTTTCCATCTGGGACCAAGCGGAGGAAATTTAATCTCTTTTCATTATGCAGTATTTTGGATTATTGAAGGCAATTTCAAAGGCTCTCACCTGAGTCTTTTCTTCTTGAAGATAAACATCCCAAGTTCCTTCAAGTGAACTTCTTTTCATGTGATTTCAAGTCTACTAACCATCCTAGTCATAACTCTTCCAAGGTATGCTTCAGTTTGTCAATGTCCTTCCTAAAATATGTCACCCTAAACTGAACAATACTAGGGGTGTGATCTGACCATAGCACAGTAGGACAATCATTTCCCTTATTCTAGACCTCTATTAATGCAGTTTAGGTTTGGGGATACTATGTGGTCAACTCATATTTAGTGTGCAAACATTTCAATATTAAAAATCTTCTTTTAGTTTCTCTAGAAATATTAAGAAATCATATTTCTCCACCCTAAATCCCTTTTCAAATGTTTCCCTTTAGGAAATGAGATAGAACAAAAGCTAAAGAAACAGTGATTGTTTCTTAGCCTCTGATCTTTCTTAGAGAAAGGGATTAATGATGATGGCCAAACTTAACTCTAGTCTATAAGATACCCACCTACTTGAAATGGTTGGTGTCATGATCCACCTAAGAGTAGTGTCCTCTTTTGCATTTAAGGTTAAGATATAGATTGCAGGAAAAAAACAAAACTCTTTTTAGTCCTTAAAGGGAGTGGTCCAGAAAGGAACTAGAATATGACTGCATTTAACATATTATGATATTTGTTTGTCATAAATTTCCTATAAATATTACCTCAGATCCTTTTGGAGCAGAGAATCATGTCAAGAGGCCTGGGGGTCTATGTAAGTTTGGGCACATCTTTCTTCAAGCTAGAAATGGCTTAGATATAGATTTTGTTGTTTTCTAGTTATTTTTCAGTCATGTCTGCTTCTTTGTGACCCCATTTGAGATTTTCTTGGCAAAGATACTGGTGTGGTTTGCCATTCCCTTCTCTAGTTCATTTTCCAGATGAGGAACTAAGGCAAGTAGGGGTTAAGTGACTTGTCCAGGGTCATACAGTAGTGTCTAAGACCAGATTTTAATTTAGCCCTTGAGATTCCAAGTTCAGTGCTCTATCCACTGTTCTACCTAGCTACCTGATTATAGATTAATATTAAATACAATTATTTCTGGCTGAAGAGCTTAAATAAAAAAGCACATTATTGGTATTAATACTTTTTTTAACATTAGTTTACAGTCACTTAAAACCCCTAGATCCTTTGCCTGTACTGCTGTTTAACCACATCTTCATCCTGTATTTTGGCAGTATTTTTTTAAGCCTAACTATAGAATTTTACATTTATACTTGCTGAAGTTCATCTTATTAAATTCTTCCCATTATTCCAGTCTCAAGAGAACTACTGGATCTCAGAACATTCCTTGCTCTCCAGGGACACTTCGCACCTTTGCCTCTATCGCTTTACTCGGCTGTTGTTATTCAGTTGTGTCCAACTTTCCTGTGAAACCCTTTGGATTACAACTCACCAGTACTGTCTACAGAGTTTTGTTGGCAAAGATCCTGGTGTGGTTTTCCATTTCCTTCTCCAGTGGATAAAGGTAAAGAGAAGTTAAGTGACTTGCCTGGGGTCCATATAAGTAATAAATTTAATGAGGTAGGATTTGACTCAAGTCTTCCAGACTCCAGGCCCAGAGTTCTATCCACTAAGTAATCTAGCTGTCTCCTTCCTTTACTCAGCAACCTTCTTTTCAAGGTTCCCTCCCAGGTATATCACCTAATCCAGAACCTGGTGTGATTATTATTTTAATATTTTTATTCTTCTTCTTGTTATCATCATCTATAGACCCTCAGGACATCTCCCATATTCTTTTTAAATTCCTTACCTTCTGTTTTAGAATCAAGATTGTGTATTGTTCCAAGGCAAAAGAGCTGTAAAGGCTAGGTGGTGGGGATTAAGTGATTTGCCAAGGACCACAAAGCTAAAAGTATCTGAGGCCAAATTTGAACCCAGGACCTCCTATCTCTAGGCTTGATTCTTAATCTACTGAGCCAATTAGCTTCCTCCTCCCATATTTTCTTAATGTGCCTTAATCATAGTCTTGCTCTCTCATCTAGCTCCTGTCCTTATAAGGAACTTCTACCTCTGGCTTGGTGTTCTCTCGATCAATTGTAAAAATGGAGATTTTGAACCCTAGACTTCATTCCCCAGAAGTCCTTGGTATTTCCCAGAACTCCCTATAATCTCTCCTGAGTCTCCACATTGGTGAGATCACAATTGGTATTTGACTGGCAGTAATGCCTCCCACTCTGCTCTTCCTTTGCAATGATGTAGCAAGTAGAGTGATAAGCTAAGTGTGGGCACATGGTTTTTATTTTGTATCTTCTTTATTCCTTGATTTCTAATGATCCTTAATAAACCTCATAAAATAGAATATTTTTATTATTAGAAATATAATTTAATTTTTACACAATTCAACCTCTTTGACTTATTCCTCTCTTCTCCAGCTCAGCTCCACATAGAAATGGCTCTTAATATTCGCTTGCTCAGGCCCATCACCCATGAGTTTTCTGTTCCAATGATCAAGAACTGTGGAATTTCTGTATCCTATCATTATACTTTATCTTTCTATCTCTTCCTGTTATTCCTAGCCCTATTCTTTGTCTCCTCATGACCTCCAAGCTCTCCTTCCCCCTATACAGGTAGATGACAAAGTGGATAAAGCATCCAACTTAGAGTTGGGGAGCTCTGCCTCAAGCACATACCAGCAGTGTAACCCTAGGCAAGTCACTTCAATTCTGACCTCAGTTTTCTCCTCTGTAAAAAAGGGGATAATAATAGCACCTATTTCACAGAGTTGTCAAGAAGATCAAATGAGGTAATATGTAAAGCATTCTACACATCTTATTATTCCAGTGGTTATTATTTTCCTAGGCCATCATTCATGCTCTGAATAATCTTCCCTTCCCAGTCTTGACTCCCCAGGCCAGCTCCTCACAATCCTTTTTTTCTAAAATTCCTTGCTTCTTTTTCTTTTTCACCTCTCCCATCTTGCCAGACCCCAACATTGGATTACTCTCACCAACTGTTCCTTTGATCCTATTCATGTGCTACAGAATTGGAAGAAGCCATGAAATCAAATTGATTGTATATACAGCACAAATTTGTTATTTAATCTTAACTGAATCTTCACTATAGCTAGAAATCCTTCTGTTGTTGTTCAGTTGCTTCAGTCATGTCCAACTCTTCATGACCCCATTTGGTGTTTTCTTGGCAAAGATACAGGAGTGGTTTGCCATTTTTCCTTTTCCAGTTCATTTTCCAATTGAGGAAACTAAGGCAAACAGAGTTAAATGACTTGCCCAGGGTCACACAGCTAGTGTCTGAGGCCAATTTGAATTCAAGAAGACAGGTCTTCCTGATTCCAGGTCAGGTACTTTATCTACTTCACCATCTAGCTGCCCTAGAAATTCTTTTATTCATTCCGAACTTATTGTCTATCCCACTCATCACAGCATGTCTTCTGTTCTCTTCTTCCATCACATCCTCTCTCTCCATCCTCTCAGCTGAACCTCACCTCCTACTTCACCTTCAAAAATTGAGACCATTTACATCAGCTCAGTTTTCTTCCTTTATTATTTCACAAACCTCTTAACATCCCCCTACTTTTTCCTCCTTTACTTCAGTTTTTGGTGAAGATATGAACTTCTCCTTAGCAAGGCCACCCCTTCCACATGTACCCTAAATTTCATTCCTTCCTATTTTCTCCAAAAGACTATTCCCACAATAATCCCCATTTTCACCGTAATATTCAATCTCTCCCTATCTATTTGTTCCTTCTTTGGCACCTCCAAATAGACTTAGACTATCTTCATCGTTAGGAAAAAAAAACCAATTTTTCTTTTACAACAATGAACAATATGGAAATATGTTTCAAATGATAATATATGTGTAACCCAAATCAAATTGCTTACTATTTCTGGGAAAGAGGTAGGAGATGGAAGAGGGGGGAGACAATTTGGATCTTATAATTTGAGAAAACTTATATGGAAAATTATTATTAAGGGAAAAGGTTTGTAAAAAAATATTCATAGCCACGTTCTTTGTGGTGGCAAAAAATTGGAAAATGATTGGGGGAGGGTGTCCATCGATTGGGGAATGGCTGAATAAATTGCGGTATATGTTGATGATGGAATATTATTGTGCCAAAAGGAATAAAGAAATGGAGGAATTCCATGTGAACCAGAATGACCTCCAGGAATTGACACAGAGCGAAAGGTGCAGAACCAGGAGAATATTGTACACAGACTGATACAGTATGGCACAATCGAATGTAATGGACTTTTCTACCAGCAGCAATGCAATGATTCAGGACAATCCAGAGGAATTTAGGAGAAAAAAATGCTATCCACATCCAGAGAAAGAACTATGGAACCAAAAATGCACTAGAAAAATATGTGATCAACCACACAATGTGATAAGAATATAATAAGGGTTATTATATTAAAGAATTGCTCTACTGCAACTATGAATAACAAGGAAATAGATTTTGAACAATAATACATATATAACTTAGTGGAACTGTTTGTTGGTTTAGGAGGTGGAGGAGAAAGCACGGTGGAGGATCATGAGTTATGTAACCATGGAAAAATATTCTAAATAAAATTTTAAAATATTATCACACATAATTGATTAAATATCTTTTTAAAAAAAGAAAAGAAAGAAACAACTTTCTCGACCCTACTCCTATCCTCTCTAGCCATCAGTTTATATCTCTCCTCCCCTTCTCAGTTAAATTCCCTGAAAAAAGCAGGAAATCCCTCTATTTCCTCTTCAATCTCTTCTAAACTCTTTACAGTCTAGCTTCCAACCTCCATTCACCTGAAACTGCACTTTCCAAATTACCAGTAATTGCTAAATTGAATCTTAATTCTCATCCTTCGTATCTCTTGTGGCATTTGACACTGTTGGCTACCCTTCTCTTCCTGTATACTCCCTCCTCTCTGCAGTTATGCTACTGCTCTTTTTTGCTTCTCTTCTCTCTATGACCACTCATCCTCAGTCTACTTGGCTGAATTTTCATCCATGTCACACCTACTAACTATAATCTATTTTTTCTAAGGCTCTGTGCTGGATTCTTCTCTATTCTTTCTATATACTTTCATTTGTTTCTCTCCTCAGTTCTATTGGGTTCAGTTCTCTTCTCAATACAGCTATTTCCTAGCTCTGTCTCTTCAATCTAGCCTCTGTCCTGAGCTCCATTCCTTTATAACCAACTGCTGTTTGCACCTTTTAAAATGGATGTTCTGTGGTAATCTCAAATAGAACTCATTATCTTTCCTCCAAAAGTCCATTCTTCTCTCTGACTTGCTTATAACTGTCAACAGCACACCAGAAGTCACAGAGCTGAGCAACCAGGGGGCCTCTTTGCCTCTTTACTTTCACTAACTACACAATCAGTTGCCAAATCTTGTTGATTCTGCCTCCACTTTTCTCGGTCTGTTCCCCTATCGATATTCTCACAACCAGCACCCTAGCATGGATCCTCATTACCACTAGCCTCCTCAATGATCTGGGGAATCTTCTCTCCACACAGCTACTACTGATATTCCTAAAGATACGTCTGACTATCCCTCCCTTACTCAAAAAACTCCAGTGGTTTCCTATTACCTGGAGGATTAACTACAAACTCTTCTGAATGGCTTTAAAAGCCCTTTACAACCTGGCTCCTTCCTAGCTTTCCAGTCTTTTAACATTCCATGAATTCTATAGTTCAGCCACACCAGTCTACTTGCCGTCCCTCAAACATGCTGCTCTCGCTCCATCTCTTTGCCTTTGTATTGGCTGCCCCTGTGCCTGCAATGCTTTCTCTCTGAACCTCTGGCTCTTAGAATCCATTGCTTCCTTAAAACTTGGCTCAAGCACAACCTCCTTCAGGAGGCTTCCCTTGGTTCCCTCCACCCCCCCTGCCAATACTCATCTTCTGAGGCCACTGTGTGTTTATCTTGTTGTATTAATTTATTTTTTTATTGTCTCCCCCATGAGACTGTAAATTCCTTAAAATTAGGGAGTTTTTTCCCCTTGTATCCCTAGTGCTTGGCTTAATAAATACTTGTTGATTAACTGTATCTTACTTCTATTAAAGATAATAATGATATGTAACATTATATAGGGCTGTGTTGGCGGACCTAGTGTCAGAGGGAGCTGCTCTCCTCCCCCTCTCCATGGCTACCTGAGAACATTTCTCTCATCACCTGCCCCTCAGCCCAGCAGCTACATGTGGTGTGAGGGTTGCCGTTTGGACCCTAGCCTCTAAAAGGTTCACCATCACTGACATAGGGCCTACTCTGTGCCAGGCTCTGTGTTAAATGCTTTACAAATACTAATTCATTTGATTCTTACAACAACCAAACTGGGTTAAATGACCTGCCCAACATGGTACTGTTAACATCTAAATTCACATTTGAACTCAAGTCTTCCTGACTCTAGGTCCAGGGCTCTAGTCACTGTATCACCCACCTGCCTATCAATTTATGTATTGCTATCTCTGCAATCTTGTGTCATCTACAGATATGGTCTGCATACCACCTTTGACTTCATCTGGATGGTTGATAAAAAATGAACACGAATGGAATAGAATTCAGCACCGCTCCTTAGAGGCATCTCTCCAGGTTGTTATCAGTCTATTAATCAATACTCTAAGTTTGTTCATTCAACAAGTTTTGAAACCACTTATCAGTCAGCACAGGCTATCTTGAATCAAATGCCTTGATCAAATCCAGATATACTACAGATATTCCTTTAATCTATGAATCCCTTAGGCTCATGTTCCCTGAAAGGCCCCTCCTTGGCAAGAACGGGCAAATGCCCTCCAATGCACTGGTTTTTCATTACCTCCATGACAACTTCTGTCACAGGCGAGCTCAAAGTCATTCTTGTCATCGGAGGAGGGCACAAGTCAGTCTCTTGAGTTTGGCACTTTTTCTACCCTGTTAGATCTTTTCTTCCCAAGGTAGGTTTGGTGTTTCCCATTAGGAGTTTTGAGCCTGTTGCTCAGAGTCTGGCAGCCATCACCAGAACTGGGCTGACTAGGGAAGAATCTGTAGCACCCTCTGGATGAACAGGCTTTTCACACAAAAAAAGAGATGTGCTTCCAGCCAGTTCCATGGCCAAAGACATAACCTCTGTGTTCATCTCTCAGATGAGACATCTCTCATTCCCCACGTTTAGAGAGTGTCCCACTCTCTAACAAAGACTGGATGTCCCAGAGGCAGGCAAGTCAGTTAGCTTTGTGAAGTGCAGGATACACCCCAAACAGAATTTTCTGGAAGGTTGTTTGGTACAACTGACATAATTGAGCCCAAAATACAGTCTCGGGCAATCAGGCTACTCACTACCTGCCAGGAATGCAGCCCAACTCAGAGCTATTCTGGGATTGTCTGGCTGACTAATCCCAGCAGCCAGGAAGGGAGAGTTGTCATCATGAATAGAATGTCTCTGAATTCAGGGACCCTCTGTGCCTTTGACGAGGGGGAGGGGAGATGCTTTTTTTCCTGATCTTCTACTGTGAATATTAAATTCAGACTGTCACACCCAGGGCTGGGTGGGTTGGAATCTACTTTAGCCTCTTCCCTAAAAGGTGATCTTCCTACTTCTTCCCTGCCCTTGTTTTTAATTAACAGAGAAAGCCAGAAATATTTAACCTTTGCCATTCTCTCCAGAGGCTCTCTGTTCATGGGGCTGGGAGGATCAGATGTGGCTTCTTGACTCAGCAGTTATATACATGCAGGACAACAGACCTTTCTCTTATAACTCCCTTCTGGATCCCTGGGGTCCCTGGTGGAGTCTGTCTGTCTACTTGGTCCCAAGTACCAGTGGACCAAAGATAATCAGTCTAAGTTCTTCAGAGGTTATCATAGATATTTATTCTAGTAGCTGAAATCCTAAACTAGTCAGAGCCACCCACATCTGGTTGACTAGCACCCAAAGATTTTTTATTCCTTTAAAAAAGAAAAGAAAAAATAAAAAAAGTTCTAAGCCAGGCTTCTAAGTCATGGCGTTTCCCTGCTTTAGAAATCAGGAGATTTTCAACACATTTTGAGATTGCTAAATTGGGAGGACCCTAGGTCTTTATCTACTATCCAAGGTGGATGTGAAGAATGGAAACCCTTAAAGTCTTATCTCCATTCCCTTATTTCTCCTTCTGCCCCTTCCCTCCTATTCTCAACTCCAGAACTCCCACCCCCAACCTTGTCCCAGAGGCTCTCAAGCATATTCAGCTCTGCTCTGTCACACATAGTGTCATCTTACCACAGTCCATTAAATTATAGATCCCAGAAGTTTAGTATTTAAAGTGATTTCCACTACTTCAGTTCATCTGCTTTTGGGAAGAAGGTAAGGAAGTCAATCTTAGATTATTCAGGTCCAGGCCACGTGATATCAGCAGCTCAAATGGTGACATCACCACCTTTCCCATGTGGACATTGTACAAGGATGCCCAGATCTCAGAGATAAGCCACACCCCAATCAGAGCAGTTGACTATAAATTCACAAGTGAAAAAACCCCTAAAAGTATCTTTCACAGCGTTTTCAGATATCTGAAGGATTGTTTAACAGAGGGTAGTGAGGAACTCTTCTTTATACTTATTGAAGATAAAAGACAAAATACATTTAAGTTAGACCAAAGGAAGCACTGCCTCACTTCATAATGTAAGAAAACGGAAAAAGGAAGTAAAGAAGGCTATAGCTTCTCCTTTTATAGAGACTTTTATTAAATAGAGATCCCCATTAGTTTGACTAGGGTAGAGACTGACCAGCCAAGAGGGCCATAGAGAAAAAATGATGATCCTTGAAAATGGTGATCATATAAAAAAAATTGAAACAAAGGAATAATCTTTTTTTTTAAGCCTTATTAAAAGCACACTTGCACGGGGTGGGGGTGGCGAAGTTAGGTGGCTCAGTAAATTGAGAGCCAGGCCTAGAGATGGGAGGTCTTCAGTTCAATCTGGCCTCAGACACTTCCTAACTATGTGATCCTGGGCAAGTCATTTCACCCCCACTGCCTTGCCCTTACTGCTCTTCTACCTGGGAACCAATATATAGGATTGATTCTAAGATGGAAGGTAAGGTTTTAAAAAAAAAAGGCACCCTCTCTTTTCCAAGAATCATGACTGTCTTAGAAAATGTGAGACATATGGTCACCATATTTTAATAGGGTCTCTCCATGTCCATTTATTTGATGTGTGTCTGTACATGGGACTATAAAGACATATGTATATATGATACAAAATAGCAAACAATATAATTGATATTTATATAGCGATTTAAGATTCCTAAAGCAAAGCACTTTTAACATATATGCTCACTTCCCTCAGAAAACTGGATGAGACATGTTCTACAGAAATAATATTGCCATTTTACAAATGAGGAAACAAGTTCAGAGAAGTGAAAGGTCTTGCACTAGTAAATGTCAGAGGTATGATTTGAACCCAGATCTCTCCTGACTCCAAATACAGCAATTCACTTTGAATGGATCTGTATTTCATGAATATCCAAATAGTCTCCTTCCTCTCACTCCTGTCATTTTTGACATTTCTCAAAACCTGGTCACCTTAATGAAGAAACATGGAAGAAAATGAGGAAGAGGAAGAAGAAAGTGAATAGGCTTAAGAAAAAAATTGGATTTTCCTTTCTAGCACTGAACAAGGAGTATCTGCCTATTTTAGAGACAGCTCAGCCCTAGAACACCAACTCAGTGTTTTCTCCGAGTTCTCCCAGAAAGTAAGTCCAGCAGCAGGTGCTGGCATGGAAGTGGGCACAGGAGCCAGGAGGTGCCAGGCAGAGGGAGGCAGCAAAAGCCCGTCTGTGCGCTGGCTTTGCCTCACAAAGACACTTAACCAAGTTGCTGGTGCCTATCGCCAGGCTGAGGCGTCCCTCTCCACCCACAGTGACTATCACCAGAAGGGTAGTCTCTTTCTGCCCACTACTCACCAGCTTCCCCCACAGCAGAGCTGGTTTCCCATGGTGCTCTGTCCCCAAGGGTGTTTTTCCACATAAAAGGATAGGGCATTTCCTGGTTTGCTGTCCAGCCAGGAGTGGCAGTTCCCAGAGAGCCGTCTGTCAGTGTCGGGTTTCTCCCCTCGCCCAGGGAGCAGGATGGCTTTCCTATGCCACCTGCTGGAAGGATCGTCAGGTGGGCGTATTTCCCAGGCAGGAGAGGAGGGAGTCGGGCTGGCCTCAGCTGGGAATTGTCTCACCCTTGAGAGTTTGGCGCTCCTTTAATGAAATGGTAAGCTTCTGCCGACAATCTCCCATGCTAAGAAGCCTGAAGTGGCACCAGTGTTGGCTTCCAGCGCCTGGGAAAGTGTCCTCCACCCTGAAGACCTCTCTGAGAAGGGGAAGCGCCTTGACTTTTCCTGTCACCACCCAGGCTGACGTAGCCTTTTGGAGGCCCCAAACACAAGTGCCCTGAGGTCTTGAGTTTAAAGACCAGGATTGGCGGGTATCGATAGTTGGGAGATGTGGCTTCCATGCACTGAGCTTTTGTTGTGAATCCGGGCTCTGCGGTTATCAGCTGTGACTCATTGACAAATTACTGAATCTCTCTGAGCCTCAGTTGATCTTCTGTGAAACAAGACTAATTATAGCTCACGTGCATATAATGCTTTAAGATTTGAAAAGAGCCATACATATATTATCTCATCTGACTCTCACAAAAACCCTGTGAAGTAAGTGCTGTTATTATCCCCATTTTACAGACAAGGAAACTACGATTATCTTACCCAGCGTCACAGAGTGGCAAGTGATGAAGGCAGAATTTGAACTCAAGTCTACTGACTATATCACCTTGGCTTGCACTTAATCTCTCTGCACCTTATTTCTCATATGTTAAGACAGGAATTATACCTGTTCTATCCTACCTACCACACCGGGTTGAGGGGCAAAAGAGACAATTCATGAGGAAAGCATTTTATAAAGTGCTACTCTACTAAATTATGGTACTCTGATGGTGTCTCATGCTTCTTTATATTCTTTTTACAGTGTCTTTCATGGTATTGTGTGTAATTAGTAAATTTCAATCAACATTTTGAGGGAGGAAGGCATTAATGGCAAAAATGGCTCCAAGTCAAGGAACTCTATGAGCTCGAGAATTTCAGTTGGGGATCCTCCAGACAGCAATGGAAAGGCCCATGGCTCCAATCTACCTTTTCCAGATTTATTTTACATTAAATCCCTCCAGGGACCTCAAATCTCAATCAAACTGGCCTAGTTGCTATTCCCTAGACCTGTCATTCTATCTTCCCCCTCCCTACATGTATAGAGGCTGTTTCCCATCTCTGAAAATCTTTCCCTCTTTATTTCCAACTCTTGGAACCACTAGCTCCTTTGAAAGCTCAGGTGAAGCAAATGCTGCTTCCTAAACAAGGCCTCCCTGATCCCCTATTTGTTAGGGTTCTCTCTCCTCCCCCACAAATGACCTTATATATATATATATATTTTTTTTTTAAACCCTTACCTTCCATCTTGGATTGGCTCCAAGGCAGAAGAGTGGTCAGGGCTAGGCAATGGGGGTCAAGTGACTTGCCCAGGGTCACACAGCCAGGAAGTGTCTAAGGTCAGATTTGAACCCAGGACCTCCTGTCTCTAGATCTGGCTCTCAATCCACTGAGCCACCCAGCTGCCCCGACCTTATATTTTATATTTAATTACATGTGAATATGTAGTGTTTCATAGTACAGTATAAATCCTTTGAGGGCAGGGAGTATTTTACCTGTATCCTTAGCACCTAGGAAAATACTTTGCACATAGTAGGTGCTTGATAAATGTATGACCAATTGGACTGAATTGAATGGTAGGCCTGAGTAGGCTGCAACATATTACAAATGAACAACTGAGGAAAAGAAGGAGGGTAAAGGATGTCATCAGAGAAATGTATGACCAGAAAAAAAGATGTGCTGGCCAATAACAAAAGTAAGGGATGACTGTTGGTTCAGCCTCATGTTTGATTGGTATCAACCTCAAGTAGATCTGATCTAGGCCAAGAACCTTGAACCATATGTATGGAACCCCTATTAAAGATTTATAGGAAGGCACAGCCAAGAGTTGCATAGGATGGGGAAGTGTTGGGGGGAATATCCAGCACTGATGAAATCACAGGTCCTCCAGCTATTGAAGACTCAATCAATCAATTACATTAAGATACCTACTATGCTAACCTTTTCACTGGGATTTACATTTTAGCTGGAGACAATGTCTTGATTTCTAATGGAGAATTTTCATCTCAGTAACAAGTAGTGGTAAAGACAATTCAGGGGAAGTTGTTGGGTATGTGTTGCCTATTCTGAGACAATGAAGAATGACTAAGGGCCCAGGGCCCCAAAGCTAACAGTTTTCCTTTCCCTGACCTCAGGGCCTTCCTCAGCCTTACCTCCCCCAGAAAGTAATGCCACCAATGGTGGAATCTGATCCTAGACACCGACTCCCCCATACCCCAATATGATCAATCCCTTCCTTAAGTGGGACAGCTGTGCTAAAAGTTGATTTCCAGCTATTCTAGCTATGGAATATTTCAGGAATTAAAGGCAAATACTTTACCCTAGGCCTGAAAGAGGTGGGTGTCTGTATAAAAGTGTTGGATTACTTTGAAAGACTTTAGAACTCTGACATATGATTCCATATGTCATGATTCCAGAGATTGAATGATAGAACATGCTATTTAGCTCTTGACAGAAAGGAGAGGGTCTAAAAATGAAGACTCAGACATATATATATATGTGTGTATATATATATATTTTTTTAAACCCTTACCTTCCATCTTAGAATCAATACTGAGTATTGGTTCCAAGGCAGAAGAGTGGTAAGGGCTAGGCAATGGGGGTGAAGTGACCTGCCCAGGGTCACACAGCCAGGAAGTGTCTGAGGCCAGATCTGAACCCAGGACCTCCCATCTCTGGGCCTGGTTCTCATTGAGCCACCCCGCTGCCTCCACAGACATATGTTTTTGGACATGGCCAATAATGAAACTTGTTTTGCTTGACTATGCATATTTGTTACAAAGCAGAAGATATATCAGGGAGATATTATTACTTGAAATTTTAAAAAAAGTTTTGAAAAACCAATTAGGAGCAAAGAAACATGAGTTTTAGACTTGGTTCTGTCTCTACCTATTTGCATGACCTTGGGCAAGAAATATTCTTTTTATAGGTCTCAGTTTCCTCATCTGTAAAATGAGGGTGTTGGTCCACATGACCTTTAAGGTCTTGCCCATTTCTAAAATTAGGATCTTAAGGTTCTGGATCTCAGTTTCCTCATATGTAAAAGAATGGATTGAGTCAGATGATCTTTAAAGACCCTTCCAGCATTACACTATATGACTGCTGTGAACACTTTGGGGCCCGGAGGATGATTGATTGTGGAGGAAGGTTCTTTAACCAATGCTTTTTCATTCATTCATTCATTCAACTGGAAGTATTTGTGCTCTCCTGGTTTATTTAGTCCCTTGAATATGGGAACTCTGTCTATTCCATAGAAGGGTGTGCCCAGGAATCAAAGGACATTGCTCTGGGCAATCCTGCCTAGACAAAAACATGCTCTTTTTCCCCCCAGATCCCTCTCCCAAGTTCTTCCTTGAAAAGTCCAGACTGTCTGGAGACCCTTGTTTTTGTATCTCTAATCACCAGCCCAGACTGTGCCCTGTGGGTTGTTTGGATGGCATAGCCCTCACCCCCTCTCAGGATCACTCTGGCTTTTGTTGCATTGTGAGAAAATCAGAGCTGGGAATCTGATTAGGAGCCAGTGCCAACATCCTGCTGAAATCACAGCATCCAGCTGTGAGCTTAGTCTGGCGTTGAGCTCAGCATATCCAAATTATGAGCCCTCTGTCCAGCTAGTGGCTATGGCTCCTTTCCTCACTTAGTCTCATTCTCCAAGTCACAACAGGGAGAAACACAGACAGGGCCCTGGGATTTGGATTTATTCATATCTACCCACAGCTGAATGAAGGACAAGGCTAATCACATGTTCCAAGAGACCAAACTACACAGACATTCCATTCTGGGTCACTACTATCCCCTCTCCCTTTCCCCTTTCCTTTCCCCTTCCCCCTTTCCTTCCTTTTCCCTGTGAGATGCAAGGGCCTCTAGGCTAGTTGGCAGCTGCTCCCGTCACCATAAGGCCCTTCTTGTGAGAAAGGAAATTGCTTGGTGCCAGGTTTAGGAAAATCAGGGTCCCATCAGTTCTCCCTCCCCCTCTTCGTCCTGGTCAGGAGGCCTAGGTAACAGAGAAATATGGACCTCATTGACCTCTGTGTCCAATCGTCTGCCTCCCCGTGGAGCCTCCAGATGGAGAATGCCATCATGGGAGAGCGCAGCCCGAATGCGCCACGGATCGACATCAGCAGGCAGGACATAGGTACGGCAGAACTCACGGGACACGAAACCGTGGCGATCGAGGCGCTGAGGATGCCGGCCTGACACCTCCAGCAGGTTGTCCACGGTTCTCACCGTCACCTCATCTGGGGTGAAATGACTCACGTCCAGGAAGGCCTGGAACTTGCCTTCACTAAGACGGAGCTCGGACGACCCGGCTCCGGCGCTTTCCCCAGCTGGAGCTGCCCGTGGTCGCACGTAATAACCATGGTACAGGGTGGGAGTCAGGATCTCCTCTGGGAGCAGGCCTAAGGGGAAGATAAACAGAAAGAAAGAGTGTGTGGGGAGTAGGGAGAGGGGGAAGGAAAGAAGTCTAAAAGGAGAATGGAGAGTGAGAAGTGAAAGGCAGGACTGAAGAGCGAAAGGAAAGGGACGCCCCGGGCCAGAGAGAAGGCAAGGCGCACAGGGGGAAGAATGGAGGTAAGAGTGGTCCTCTATGAGGAGCCGGAAAGGGATCATAAAGCCCAACCCCAGGAAGTGCAATCTCCTCGTTTTTGCAGACGAGGAAACTGAGGCTGAGTGGCTAAGCCAGGGGTGCAGGTCAGATTTGCCTCGACTCCAAATCCAGCGAAATGGAGAGAGGGAGAGAGAAGATACAGAAATGATAACAAAGAGGGTGAAGGCTTGGAGACAAGGGCAAGAAGAAAAGTTGAAGAGAAGGGCCAAGGGATGGAAAGAGAGAAGTCCCAACTAAGATAGCTTTCTATCCAGGAGGAAGGATCTCCTGGGTCAGATAACTGTGGTGGGGGCCAGTCAGGGAATGGGGCTATATCCCACATGGGAAAAGTCAGGCTCGGATGAAAGACGATCCGCAGCCGGGTCAATTTAGTTCAGATTGGAGGGTGCCGGTTAGTGCGGGCCCCCCAGATCGATGGAGAGGGGAAGGGCATCGTCGGTCCAGTACCTTCCCCAAATCGTTGCTCGCCTAAACGGCTCGGATTTGCAAACTCGTACTCCGTGGTGGCCGGGTGGGCGTGTGGCACTGAGCGACCCGACATGGCCCCAGCCGGACCTTCAGCCCCTGCAGACACACAGGGAGCCCCTCCTGCCAGGATGAATAGCAGTACTCTGGAAAAGGATCCCAGGAAGGCTGGAGCTGGGGCTGGGGCGGGGTCGGCACTGCCCAAAAATAGTGCTGAACCTTGGGGGGAGGGGGAGGAAGGCTCTGGGAATGCTGCCTTCCCTCCCCTCCAGCTCCTTCTCGGATCCGTTGCTCAGCTGTTCAGCTGTTCAGCTGTTCAGCTGGGCTGAGTGGTCTGGTTTTGGGGCCAATGAGGGCAGGAGACCCATCCTTACCGGAATCTTCCCAAACTCTCCCTCCTGCCCACATGGCAGCCTTAAATCCTAATACATCTTCCTAAACCTAATCCTCCCAGGGTCACAGAAATGGGAGAAGGCCCTGCTGGCCATTTGACAGCTTGAGTAGTAACAGGAGTCTTTGAGGGCGTCCTGCCGGGCCTCATTCTATGGATGAGGAAGGCCCAAAGTAGGGGAGGTGTTTGCTCAAAGTCACAAGCAGGATTCGCACTCGGGCTTTTCTCCCTCCAAGGCCAAGGCACCATCTGCTTTGCAGACCCACCCTCAAGGGGACAGATGTTATGGCATTCTCATTCCTTTTCAAAACTTGGGCTCTAATCCCTGCTCTACCGTTTCTTTTATGTCTCAAATTCTGCAATTCTCTGAGCAGGGATCCCTGCACAACCACCTCTACCCAGTTTCTTCTCTGAAAAGGCTGGAGGTCCTTTCTGGCTAGAATGATGTCAAGGACCTCCCTCCATTCTTCCCTTCTATCCAGGGTGCCCCACGGAATCTGGACCATGACGTCTCTGTGACCACTAGCCTTCTCCAAGGAGTAACAAAGAGTTAATGTCCTTGGGACCCAGCCCAGGCAGATTCCTTCCCTGCCAGTCTCTGCCTGGGCCCAAGATAGTCGCTGGCCTGACCCCCCTGGCATGTGAGACTATAATGGGAGGGGGAGGGGCAAGCTGCTTGGCATTCCTAGCAAGAGGGGAGGGAGAACAAGAGCCCTGCACTGAGGGGTAGGGGATGGGGGTGGAACAGGGGCGGGGAAAGCACCCGAATTTGGAGGGCAGGACTAGTCACTTGCCAGCTCAGACATGTTTGTGTTTCTCTTTTCTTAGCTTGGTGAGTACTGGGTGTGTGTCACAGCCAAATCCCTGATCACCAGTCCTCCATGAACTGGGATAATAAAACTCCTGACATCACCATTCCAGAAACTTCACGGGTGCAGGGTATATAAGAGCCCGACTGGAGCCTGGGCTGAAGGAGCTGCCCAGCCAGACATACTCCACAAACTTCTCTAGCCACCATGGACATCGCCATCCATCATCCTTGGATGCGTCGCCCCTTATTTCCCTTCCACTCGCCCAGCCGAATCTTTGACCAGTTCTTTGGAGAGCATCTGCTGGAGTCTGACCTCTTCCCTACCTCCACTGCCCTGACTCCTTTCTACTTTCGACCCTCTTTCCTGAGGACACCTAGCTGGCTTGAGACTGGCCTCTCAGAGGTAAGCTTTCCCTGTCAGGCAATGGGCACCTCGAATTTTGGTGCAAGCCAGAATCTCTCTGGGCTCCTTGCTTCAGCTTTCCCAATAGAATATCTCATGCTCATCTGCAACAGTTGTCTAAGACAGCTGTGCCTGGTAGTGTAGAAAGATGAGGTCACTACCAGTTTCTCAGTGTGTCTGATCGAATTTATTTTAGACCCTCTGTGCAAGGCAGGGTCAAAATATACTATTAATAAAATCCCTTAAGACCCATTAAGGTCATCTCATTTGCCCCTTGGGCTCTGGGCAGCCCTTACTTTGACTTTACCAGAGAGGGGGAACTTTCTTGCTTTAAAAGTATCCAGACAGAAATAGTCCTAGCATTCCCAGAACACTTGCTCTGGTCCCTTACAGCCATCTTCAGACAATTTTTGTTGCTATTTCTTAGTTACGTTTGCTTTTTTCCAGGACTCAAGGGCCCCTGTCCTTGCTCTTAGCTTCCTTTCCCTCCTGTGTAAGACCATAAAAAGTAATCTTGTTTCTCCCCTGCTTGTCAACCCCCTAATAGTGATTGATGAGTTTCTTTGAGTTAGGAAGCTTAAATATAAGGAGAGGCAAGGTTATCTTTTGAGATCTTTGTTCAAAATCTGGACCCCTGTCCAAGTCTCAGTTTCTCCACTCTGCTTTAGAAGGGGAAGGAAGAGAAAAGTTGAATAGACTAGGCTGTCCCAAACAACACCCTCATTTAAAAATACTGAAGTATGAGTAAACAGGAGTCCAGTGGGTGAGTGGGCAAGGGCACTGAAAGGACAAGCTGGGTAGTTTCTAGATTGTGGGTGGGAAACTTGGCAGTCCTGAGGAGCAGGCAGAAGAAGTCTTTGTTGTTATAGATAAATATCCAGGGGCTTAGAGGTTTGAATTTAGCAAACTGAGAGGGATGGGGTAGATTGTGAACTCATGTTCACAATTATAGCTAAGTCCATCTTTTGTTTAGTATAGACATGCTGTGGATATTCTGGCTCACACTTTGAGCATTTTTGAGAATGTCCTGACTTCTCCCCAGGCCTATAAACTTAGTTAAGTGTTAGTGGTCAAGGCTCCCATAAGCCAGAGAACTCTGATTTTTTTTTTTTAATTTAGGAAAGGTATTTTCCCAGGGGGTGGGGTAGAAGTGGGGGAAGGAAGGGAAGGAAAAGAAGGATTCCTAGATAGACTAGGTTTACAGATGTATTTTTTCTTCTGGTTTATCAGTGTCCCCTATAGGAGGTAAAGAGAGGTCTTGACTTCCTTGCTGCACCCCCACCCCACCCCCCAGTCCCTCAATCTCCCCTGAACCTTTCTCTGATATCTCTAGATGCGACTGGAGAAGGACAAGTTCTTTGTAAACCTGGACGTGAAGCATTTCTCCCCAGAGGAGCTCAAGGTCAAAGTGCTGGGTGATGTGATTGAAGTTCATGGAAAGCACGAAGAGCGCCAGGTATCTGGTCCATCCCTTATTGGCAGTCTTGTCTTGCTTCCTTGCTCTGAGTAGTCGCTCTTCTGCTGTTTTAGAGGGAAGGAGGGACTGCTATTAGGGAAGGGAGGTGGGAAGGATTCCTGAAGCTCTTAGAGCTGCTGAAGTACATCCCAGTTAAAAATCAGGAGGGCCTGAAGGCATTCAGGGAATCCATCATTCTTGGAATCCATTCCTACTCTGAACCTCTTGTTCTAAGTTTCAGAACTGTATTTAACTTCCTGAACCACTAAGACCACTTGGGAGTCACCAGACAGAGAGACCATTTCCTAAAGATTTTAAGGATATGGGGATATGAGGGGGTTAACTCAAGGCCTTATCCTTTGGATCCTAAAGACTGGTGTGATCTTTATTTTTCAAAAAATATTTATCAAGGGGGCAGCTGGGTGGCTCAGTGGATTGAGAGCCAGGCCTAGAGATGGGAGGTCCTAGGTTCAAATCTGGCCTCAGACACTTCCCAGCTGTGTGACCCTGGGCAAGTCACTTAACCCCCATTGCCTAGCCCTTACCACTCTTGGAGCCAATACACAGTATTGACTCCACGATGGAAGGTAAGGGTTTTATTTTTTTTTTAATTAATCAATTCCTGAAGAAGGATTTTGATGTACCTTCTCTTCTATCACCTAGTAACTGATCCCAAACTGTAGGCATTGAGGCAAAAATCACATTAAACATGTCCTGATGGAATCCATTGATGCCCAAATGTTTTGAGTTGGAATCAGATATATGCTGGTTTCAGCCAGCTTTGGGGGTAGGGTGGGGAGGGGGAATGTATGAAGGGCACATTTTACATTTAGTCGGCATTATCAACATTTCTTCTATTCTTTCTTAAGTTCAGAGAAGCAGAAAGAAAGAAAGAAAGAAAGAAAGAAAGAAAGAAAGAAAGAAAGAAAGAAAGAAAGAAAGAAAGAAAGAAAGAAATCAGACTTTTATTTATAGGTAAAAGGCCCACATTGAAAATTTTATAATTGGCTCTTAGGAGCTGGTTCAAGCAAATCCCAGCATACCATGGGTTGGAATGCTACAAGATGAAACTGAAGATATTCAGGTGGAACCCCTTGTTTCCACTTGCTTCTTATCATTCCTAGAGCCAAGCTGACCAAATGAGTTGTAGGTTTCCTCTGTGGCTGAACACAACAAGGTTAGGCCTTGGAATTCTAAATTCAGTTTGGCTGTTGGGTACGATGATCTAAACCACTGAGAAGATCTCAGAAACAACCCCATCCACCATGGATTTGGGAATCGATTGCTTCCATTGAAGGAGACCCAGGGAATCCTTGCTTGGCTCCAGTCTGAATTCCCAAACTAAACTAACTTCAGAAGTGCTTCATGTAATTATCCCAACATGCAGGGTCAGTGAGAAACAAGGAGGGATGAAAATGTGGCTAGGTTTGGGGCAAGTGGTGCTGCCGTTCTCATGGTTTCTCTTCTTGTCTCTACCTCTTTCCCGTTTTCATTTTTCTATCTTTGTCCCTCTTTACCTTCACCAGGACGAGCATGGCTTCATCTCTCGTGAATTCCATAGGAAGTATCGGATCCCAGCTGATGTGGACCCACTTGCTATCACCTCATCTCTGTCATCTGATGGAGTCCTTACTGTGAATGGACCAAGAAAACAGGCTGCTGGCCCTGAACGCACCATTCCTATCACTCGCGAGGATAAGCCTGCTGTCACCGCAGCCCCGCGGAAATAGAGGCCCCAATCCCTTAAATTTTGTTTTCTATTGCAGGAAAGCTCTTTCATCAGTAGGGATACAATCTCTATGACTGGTGCCAGTGCTTATTTATTTATGCTGAGGGCAGAGCCCAAATTACTAGGCCAATAAAATGATTCAGCAACAAGTAATTGTCTAATCTTTGAATGTCCTGGGTATCTCAGCACTCATCAGTTACCCGTAAAGAACTGGCATGATTGTTACCATGTGATTGGGGGACTTCCATTTTAATTTGTAGCTGAGATTTTCTAGTAGATTGAAACAGTCATTCAGTATATTCAACAAACACCTTATTAAGCTCACACTTAAGGAGTAGGACACTCTAGTAGTTAGATGCTGGGGTGAAACAAAGAGGAATAGCAGAAAGTCCCCGCTCCTATGGAGCAGCTATGGAGTCTGGTACAAAGGAGACAGCATGTACTCACATAACTATAATGCAAGCTAGAACATGATGAGTGGCTAAGTCAGGTACAAAGAAAGTACTATAGAAGGTCTGGGGCAGGAAGGTTTTCTAGCTAGCTTTGACCTGAGAAAGTTTCATGGAAGAAGTATTAGTTGAGCTTGATCTTGAATGGATAGAATTTTTTTTTAAACCCTTACCTTGGCAGAAGAGTGGTAAGGGCTAGGCAATGGGGGTCAAGTGACTTGCCCAGCGTCACACAACTGGGAAGTGTCTGAGGTCAGATTTGAACCCAGGACCCCCCATCTCTAGGCCTGGCTCTCAATCCACTGAGCTACCCAGCTTCCCCCTAAATGGATAGAATTTAAATAGGTAGACAGTGGTGAAGGGCATAAGCACTAAGCGGGAAAGCACAGAGGTATATGGGGTTCTATGGTGAATAGGTAGAGGTTCATAGCTAAAATGGATTTTAGAGATCATCTCCAACCATTTTCATAGTCAAGGAAACTGAGGCCCCAGTTTGCCTGGACCATATGGAATAATAATAATGATAATAATTTACATATCTTTTAAGACTTAGAAAACAACATATTTATTACCTTCCTTGATCCTTAAGAGAATTCTGTGAACTAAATACTACAGATATTATTATCTCCTTTTTCAGAGGAGGAAACAGGTTCAGAAGGGTTCATTTTCCCACAGTTACCAACTAGTAATTCCCAGAGGCAGGGTTTGAACCCAGCTTCTGGCAACTTCAAGACCAGCTTTCTTTCCATTATTCTATGTTGAGGCAAAAGGAGATGAGGTATACAGGTAGAGGTATGAGGTTTGTCAGATGGTGCTAAGTTATCTTCTAATTTTTAAAAAGAATGAGAAGGAAGATCTAGAAAATTATCATCCAATCTCTCCTGAATACAATCTCTAAATAGCTACTAAAAAGGAGGTAATGGATAGAGCACTGGGCTGGAATCAATAAGACCTGAGTTCAAATTTGGCCTCAGATGCTTACCTAGCTGTGTAATTCTGTACAAGTCACTTGGCTTCTGTTTGCCTTAATCCATTGGAGAAGGAAATGACAAATCACTCCAGGATCATTGCAAAAAAAAAAAACAACTCACAGACAGTGTGATCCTTGGGATCATGATTGAACAACAGCTACTAAGAACCCACCAAATAAGCTAGAAGACTGAAATATCCTAATCTCTCTTTCCATCTTGATAGGGATGGGCTAAAGAACATATCAACTTACACAACTGATAGCACAACTAACTGCCTATTGACTCTTTAAAGCATATGAGAACCAACCAAATATCTTTATAGCCAAATTTATAGTTCTAACAGCAAACTTAGACCCAGAAAATCATTCTGGGATACATTATCTGGGATCACAATTTATAGATGTCACTTACTTTTGCTTCAATAGCTATGCAGTGAAGCTTGTTTCCTGAATAAAAGTAGGTATTTCTAGTTTATTGAGGCAAGTGATGGAGACCAAGGCAAAGACAACTTTTAGCATAAATTATATTTAATTCTTATCTCAATAACATAATTAACAATTTATTTGGATGAGGAATTTTTTTCTTCCAACTTCCTCTCCTAAAAGTTCTATCCTATATGCAGAAAACATGGTCCTTTTCTTTTTCTTACCTGTGTAGCTCTTAAAAGATTATTATTGAAACTTAATAACTAACATAAAGTAGTATTAAATATTCACTGAAGACAAAATTTCAGTGCTAGAAGAGACCTCAGTGGCCAGAGCCCAACTTGTACCTGAACTCATTACTTCAATATTTTAATGGATCTGTGTATGATCCACCACTGGAGCAGATCACAAGCTATTCATGACTAACTTGGAATCAATTGATAATTCTTCTTCATATCTTCCCCTAATTTCTGGGTTCATTAGAAGGGAGAATAAAGGGTGAAGGGAGAGGCCAACTTCTTCTAGAACCCTAGACTGGAACATCAATGGAGCACATGGGCTATCCACTCCTCACTTTTTCAATGTGATTCACCCAATTTCTATTTTGGTCAGATAACTTCTCTTCTGATATCCTTGATACCATTTTTCTACTTAAAAAATTTTGGCAATATTTTACAGCCTACACATGCTCATCATATACAACCTTTCTACTGCCCTTTGAATGACACTTAGCTTTCATTCTTCAGAGGCTGAGGTATTCCATGGCTTGTGGCCATCCAGCACTCCTGGAATTATATTGATATTTTTTTAATGAGCTTTTGTTTCAGGGTGTAGCCTGGAGTCATTAAAAACATTACACAATTTTCCATTGATAATCCAGCTGACTTGCCTCATCTGACTCAATTCTGGGCCAGTTTCACTTTCCATGTGTAAGGCAGGTATAAGATATGGGTACTGATAAATCAGTTCTGTAGGTTGTCCTATTCAACTCTATAGAATGATTTGGACCAGCAATTCTCAGAGCACAGTCTGGGGACCCCTGGAGATCCCCAAGACCCTTTCAGGGGATCTGAAGGTCAAAATTGTTTTTATACTAATGTTAATTTACTATTAATATAAAACTATTTTATACTAATATAAAGATGCTTTTATTTGTAACATGGTAAATATTAACAGAAATGAACCATACAAACAAAAGTTTTATGGAATCCTTGATACTTTTAAAGTGTGTAGCCACCTTTGAGAACCATTGATCTAGATGTAGATACCTTTCATCTACTTGGATTTTCATATGTGGCTAAGTAGTTCAAACTCTTTTTGAATAAACTATGAATCTCATTTGAGGGGCTTCTACTTGTTGCAGTCAATGCAATTTCATCTACAAGTAGGACCAATTTGGAAGATTCCACCATCAAGGGAACCTTCCTCTTTGCTTTGGAAATTGAATTGGACAAACACCTTTGGTGAATGTAATCTCCCTATTTCATGCCTTACTTATGATTAATAAGAAGGTTACTGAATAAATTCATCTCTATTGCTACATATCTCAAGGAATTCTCATATATGATATTAATGTATGTTTGGGAAACATTTGAACTTTTAAGGCAACATTTTGCTCTACCAAGTCAAGCTTCTTATAGTTATATGATAGGATTTTATAAAGATATGATTGGCTGCAAAATATCATTTGTAAAAGTCTACCTTTTCCCTTCTCATATATTCATTGAATATGTCCTGCATATATGCGTAGATTATTTCATTAAAATTTTGCAGAGATGGGAAAGTAGTCATATACGCTGGTAGTTATTGATATTGTCTCATTATCTTTTTTTTTTGTCAAAGTGGAAAGCATTTTCAAACTGTATTTACAATTGTCACAGTGACAAAAAATAGTTTTTTGGGGGGAAAAACCACTAGTTTCTCCCCGAGCCTCAAAAAAGAAATTCATCAAACAACAGGTGTTTTTACTAAAGGATTTAAAAAAATATATTCATTTAGAAATACAGAACACACAAATTCCTTTCAAAAGGATGTTTGTGGGGAACAACAATATCAACAAAAAACAAAATCCCACAACAACACAGAGGTCAGACAAAGAGCATGGTCTCTTCCAAGGGTAGATGGGATCAACCCAGGAGGCTGACCCTTCTGAAGATCTTGACCTATCCTTGCTGTTGGCCCCTCACCTGCTCAGAAATCTAAATGGTGGTAGAGACTGGTCTGGAGGCCATCAGCCATAATAAACCATCAGCCATAAACATGCGTGTGTGCACGCCTGCGCATACAAACATAGTAGGCTTGTTATAGTTTGTTATGTAGTGTACAAAAGCACCTTTCATCACACAGTAAGACTGGGAGAGATGATAGCAGGTAGCAGATGGGGGACTGGGTACCCATCACTCCATTGAAGAATTTGAAAATACAAGGAGTTATTGGGTGATTCTCCAAATCTCTCTTCCACAGGAGTTAAATGATGATCAAAACTACAGTGAGGGCTACATAACAGAGATGACTGGCTCTTTGCCATCAAACCACAATGATAAAGAGAGAAAAAGAGAGGGGGTGAGAGAGAGAGAGAGAGAGACGGACAGACAGACAGACAGACAGACAGATAGACAGACAGACAGACAGACAGAGAAGAGAGAGAGAGTGAGGGAGGGAGGGAGAAAGGCAGACCTATCTTGGGTCACTAGCAGAAACTGTAGGGAGTGGGTCATCTCCCACTCTCTCCACCTGCTGGCCTACTACCACAGTATGGAGCTAAAAATTATTGCCATCTATGTTCAAAACACAAGTGGATGAGATTGGGGGAGAGGGGGTGGAGAAGGGAAAGATATCCCTCAAACCTGGTCCTCCTGACATATAAAAGTAACACCCATCCCCAGCCTTCCCCAACCATATTACCCATGAGGTATTAAATACAAATATAAGTACCCAGTCGAAGACTAGGAGCTGAAATGGAACTGACTGGAAGTGGCCACGGTCAAGTGCCTTGGATTCCCTTATTATACCAAAGAATGCTTTCAAGTCTGATTCCTTATCACATTGCCTCTCTCTGCCTCAGTGGAAGGTCACACAGGTTCTGGCAATGAAATAGAAATATTTCTATAATTTGTTCTTCAGACCCAGGATTCCAAACTGGAGGGCTTCACTATAGCTGCATCTTAAGTGATGTGAAAGGAAATTTTTTTATTCCCTTTGTCTATTTTAAGTTAATCGGTCAAGAACTTAAAGTTGCCATACTTAACACTTAGTAAGTCACTAACCAAGAGAGTTCACACTTAGTCATTAACACTTAGTCCTAAAAGACCGCTAGACAAATTGAGAGACTTTGATTGGTTCCAGCAGCCCACAGTGAAACAGAGAAACTGGAGAGACAGGAAGTGACATGAAGAAAACTGCTTATAAAAGCGAGCCAAGGGCATTCTTCATTTCTATTGCCTTGGTAGCTCTTGCTGAGGGAGGACTTCCGCACTGGTGTCTCTGAGTTGGAGGAATTATTCTGCCTTGGACTTCTGCATTGAAGATTGATTTTGTGCTGGTAAGACTTTTGCTAAAGAGACTACTGTGTCTTCCGCATTTGGAGATCAGACCTGAGGGAGACTTTGTCAGAGCTGAGCTGAATTTCTTCAGATCAACAATTATAGCGTATTTAGCTAGGCAATATTTTCTACCTCTTCCTACATTTCCCTCTTTACTATCTCTACCCTGCTGTAATAAAGCTACTAACATACTCATAGTTTAACTTTAATTTTTATAAACCTGGCAACCACAACAATTCTTTTTAACTCATGAATTTAGTCAAACTATTTTTAACCCTTACAGTAAGCTCCCAGGTTCCTGTGGAAGCTGCCCTTCCAGACAAAGGGTCGAGGAGGATGAGAAGGAGGAGGAGGGTAGCAGAATTAGGGGGATGTTGGGGAGAACTCAAAGTCTAAGTACAATTTCCTTTCCTTCCTGTAGCCTCCTCAAGCACAAAGCAAACCAGGGTAAGCCTCCTCTTCCCTGCCACACACAGACAATGCCTACCTCTCCAGAACTTGGAAAGCTGCATGGTATCTCATGGAACCTTCTAATTTTCCACTTGGTTACAGTACTGCTGGCACTCAACCCACCATGTGTTACCATTCTCACTTCTCCTCCTCCTGTCCCTACCACATCCCAACCCTTAATCCTATCACTTCCTAGGTTCCAATGACCTTCTTGACCAGAAAGAAGTCTCAGTTCCCACCCAAAAACGATACCAGGGGATAAAGATTTCTCTTCCACTCACTCCTCCACTTTTCATAAAAAGAAGAGAGAAGATTCATGGTGAAAGGTAGGCTGAAGGCCAATAATAAGTGACCTAGCTAAACAGACTTGCTAGATTCAAATAGGACAAGTCAGGAGGTGAGGAGCCGAAGATTCAGCTCAGAGACTGGTTCAGGGGCTTCAGAAGAAAGTGTTAATTAAAGAAAGAGACCCTAACTATTCCCAAACCTCCTGCTCAGGTTTTGGGAATGATAGGAGGAGAGAGGTCCACTGACATGTGTCTTTCACCTTAAGAAGGGCAAAGGATCCATCCTATGGCTTCCCTATCTTCCCCAACCCCTACAAGGAGACATGGGATACTAGGGCTCCCAGAACAAAAATGGGATAGGTATTTTGAGAAATGGAGCCTAGAAAGCCTTGCCTTGCCCACCCACAAAACAACAACAACAAAAAAGTGGATAAATATGTAGGAAAGTCTTTTGTGAGAGGAAAAGGGAGATCAAGGGGAGCAGATGAGAAAAGAAAGGGAGGAAGGAGATGATCAAGGGACCGTCCCACATATTTGTCTCAGGCTTTTTTGCCTGTCTGACATTAAAGAGTTCCCAGATAGTGATCTCAAAGCATCAGACACTTACTTCCCCAATCCCAGTTAAGTGACTTCCTTTCTCAGAAGAACTTGTTGATCTTTGCATTGAGGACTCATCTGCTGAACATATGGTATTTCTTTTGGAAAAAAAAAATTCATATTAAAAAAAGAAAGAAAACCAACTCAGTGATCTCACAGGTGCAAAATTGAAGCTATCATTAGACATTTTCAGAACTACTATGGCTCACTCATTTTCTACCATGATGGAAAAAAAATACAGTTCACATGTATTTTTTTTTTTGCTCCCTTTGGGTGCCCTCTAAATAAATTTACTGCTCCTTGTCCTCTTTCTTTGTTTCTTGTTTTCTTTTATATTTTCCTGGACCAAGAACTCCTTTGGGGGTCATCTGAGCTCCCCACTTTTCACTTCTCCCTCTGTGGAATCCACCACAATGGAAGGCAGGGGGTTCTTCAGTTTGTAGTAGCAATCAAAATCTGAGAGATCTGGAAAGATCTGATAGGAGATGCCATGCTTTCGGTTATTCAACTCAATCTCATCCTTAGATGGGGTGTTCATCATCACCTCAGTCATTTTAGCTGATCTCAGATAATCAGAGCAGTGAATGGGGAAATATACAGACACAAAGTCCTCATTCATTCATTCATTCATTCATTCATTTGTTTATTTATTTAATTTAGAATTGTTTTCCATGGTTCCATGATTCATATTCTTTTCTTCCCCCCCTTCCCTCTCCTGTAGCCAATAAGCAATTCAACTGGGTTTTACATGTATCATCAATCAAGACCTATTTCCATATTATTGATATTTGCAATAGAGTGATCATTTAGAGTCTACATCCACAATCATATCCCCATAGAACCATGTGATCAAGGAAATGTTTTTCTCCTGTGTTTCTACTTCCACAGTTCTTTCTCTGGATGTGGATCTTTCTCATAAGTCTGGCAGAATTGTCCTTGGTCGTTGCATTGCTGCTAGTAGAGAAGTCTATTACATTCAATTATGCCCCAGTGTATCAGTCTCTGTGTACAATGTTCTCCTGGTTCTGCTCCTTTCACTCTGCATCAATTCCTGGAGGTCATTCCAGTTCACATGGAATTCCTCCAGTTCATTATTCCTTTTAGCATAATAGTATTCCATCACCAGCATATACCACAATTTGCTTAGCCATTCTCTAATCAAATTTTCCAATTTTTTGCTACCACAAAGAGTGAGGCTAAAAATACTTTTGTACAAGTATTTTTTATTATGATCTCTTTGGGGTACAAACCCAGCAATGGTATGGCTGGATCAAAGGGTAGGCAGTCATTTAAAGCCCTTTGGGAATAATTACAAATTGCCTTCCAGAATGGTTGGATCAATTCACAACTCCACCAGCAATGCATTAGTGTCCCAATTTTGCCACATCCTCTCCAACATTTATTACTTTCCTTTGCTATCAATCTGCTAGGTGTGAGGTGGTACCCCAGAGTTGTTTTGATTTGCATTTCTTTAATTATAAGAGATTTAGAACACTTTTTCATGTGCTTATTGGTAGTTTTAATTTCTTTATCTGAAAACTGCTTATTCCCAGACACGAGGTACTAAGGGAGGCTGACCCATTCCCTTGGATATTTAAAAAATAGTTCCCTGGCCAGAGGAAAAAGGGTACTGCAGTAACCCAGCGCCCAGCAGTTTTCTGGAGCTTTTATAAGCAAGGGAGGGATCCACCATCCCAGGACATTCCCTCCAGAGGGCAAGCTCTTAGGCAGACAGGCTCCCACTGCTCTGAACCACCACTGGGAAGATAGGCTAGCTAGATGATGTGCCGAAGTCCCTTCCCACTGAGCTCTCCTCTCATCATATTTTTTTAGTAATAATAAGTATGTGTGTGTATTTATAAGCCTTTGATAACCTCTCTTCTTTTAGCTATACCAAGTGAAGAAGGCATAGTGAGCAGGATTGTTCAACCATTTGCCTTACCCCCAAATACTGATTTGTTGCCTAATTGGATTTCCTAATTTAAATGCCTCTTTTAAATGTCCTGATAAGGTGTATCAGAAGTTCTGTTATTCTGTCTTTTTTAGTTTCAAATCTCCAGTCAGAGGCAGAATTCTGACAAAAGTGTTAAATTAAATCTCTCTCTTTCCCTTCTCCAAGTGTTCTTTCCCCTCAATTCCTTCCTCCCAGCTACATTTCTAATAGGTAACTCAAGATTAGCAAAAACATGAAAGGAAAATTGTTTTATTTCCTTTATATTATTGATTATGAACCAAGTGATCACATATAATCCCTTTCGATAAGTAATTGTAACTATGATTTTTTTAAAAAGCTAGAGCCAGTTGGTAAATGGCATATATCAATTATAATAATAAAATTATTATGTTATCTATAAATATATATGAAATAATTATAACAATAGAATTATTAACCATAGTATTAGAAAGGATTTAGTTTGGTATATTAGAATATTAATAGCAACTAAATATGTTAAGAGCTTCTATTGGAGGAATAAAAACTCCACATGTATTGTCATCTAGGGAAGCTGAAACCCATGCAGAAGGAGCTGGGTTCATTGAAGAATGGCAAGCGTACAGCTAGCCTGATGAGATCATATGTCGAGGTATTGTTTGATCCTTTGAAGATTTATGCCAACTATAGACTCCCCAGAGTATTGTGGCTAAGAAAAGTTACTTTGACCTAAGTAGTATGATAGCTAACCTTATACTGAACTTTTAGGACTTTGTATCAAATGTTCCAAACTCTTATTCTCAAACACCACTGCTGTTTCTTAACATTCTCAGTACCTTCTGTTGTGTCAATGGCATACTTATTAGCTACCAAAAACCTATAAAAACATACTGTTGTATGGGTTAAAATAGGGGTTTTGATAAGAGAGCATCTTTTAATGATTTGTTTTAATGAGATTAGATAGAGTTGTAAATTAATATAAATATCATGCCCAGCAGTCAACTTCCCCACAACTGCCAGCCCTAACTGTCATCCACTTCCTGTCCTAATTGTGAGCAACTGACAGCCTGCAACTGACACTGACCCAGCAGGGGGCTCCCTGGTTCCCACTTCCTGTCACTGTGGGCTAGTTAATCCCTACACATCTCTATGATAAGAGGACCTCCAGGTCCCCCATTAAATTAAAGAAATTAAATAATTCCTTTTTACACTGTTCTAACTCTATATGGGGTCCTATCACAAATTGGGTGGTAAGATCAGCAGCTTTAATTTACCTCAATTAAAATTTGGATTTTCAGCTCAGAATTATGGACCCGAGATTTCTTTATTTCTAACAAGCCTATAGATAATGCTATTTAAACATACAAAATAACCTTCAAAAACAAGGATGTGAAGAGTTTTCCCCTGAACACTGAGAAAACAGTTTTAGGCTTCTCTGAGAAAACCTGAGAGAAAAGGAGATGCAAGATTACTGTCAGGATCTTTAGTGGGTTCAGCAACACAACTCTTTTGAAACTCCTTGTGACCAATTGTCCCAAATAACATCAGTCCAAGGGACCTGGCATTCTTCTTTGTGGCAGCTGCCTCTGCCATGCTTCTAATCTCCCAGATCCATTTGGCTTCTCAAGATCTCTTTCTGAAACTTAACTTGTCTTAACTGAACTTAACTGAAACTTAATTTGTCTTTTAGATATTCTTCTATGCATTTAGTGAGGAGGTCATCTTGAGAGCTTGTGCTATCATTGTTTTATGAGTTGTTCTCTTTCTAAATCATTCAAGGCATTCAAGGGATTACATCTTATAAAGGGAATATATTTTGAGCTTAAGTTTTTAGTTAAACACTTCACTATGAACTGACTCCTTTGTACAAAGGAGTTGAGAAATGATCCTTCACTTTTTTCAAATCAACCCTTCCTTATTGACCTGGTCCTTGATGTGTCCTTGGTTGAGGCCAGTGATGGTGAACCTTTTAGACACTGCATATTGTACCCTGCCTCCTTCCCTGCATGCTGTGCTCTGCCCCCCCCCCTTAGCCCAAGTCCCACCACCACCACCCTTACCCCAGATTAGGGAGGGAAAAAAGGAGGGGAGTGGGCCAAGCGCTCCACTCAGGGGAGGGAGTAAGCACCTCCACTGGGCTGTTGCGCAGAGTACCTGGGTAGGGAGGAACAGTGGAGAGGAAGAATGGAATAGCTCCAGCAGGTTCACATGCCATAAGTTTACCGTCATGGGTCCAGGCCAACTGTTCTTTATTTTCTTTAGTGCCATTTTTACTTCCTCGGGTAGCATTTGAAGATGATATAAAAGTCCAAATACAGTGGCTATTTTCATTAATAAAGCAGTATTTCTTGAAACATTATTTCTGGAGCCTAAAGGATCCAAGAAATTGTGGAGAAAAAACCCAAGGTTTCTCTGGCCAAGAGAAAGAAAAGTTCATTGTCATGAACTCTTGACTACCTTCAAGAGCCAGACTTGCTACATTTGTCCATTAGGGTTCTAGGGTTCCCTGAGAAATCTATATGTCTTTCTACTACCACCAGCTTGAGTCCCCACTGAATTCCAATTAGTCATTTAAAATAAACTAACTTTTTTTTCCTTCTTCTTTTTTTTTAATTTTAAACATTATTTTATTTGGTCATTTCCAAACATTATTCACTGGAAACAAAGATCATTTTCTTTTCCTCCTCGCCCCCCCTCCCACCACCTTTCCCTCTCCCATAGCCGACGCACGATTCCACTGGGTATCACATGTATTCTTGACTCGAACCCATTTCCCTGTTGTTGGTATTTGCATTAGAGTGTTCATTTAGAGTCTCTCCTCAGTCATATCCCCTCAACCCCTGTAGTCAAGCAGTTGCTTTTCATCGGTGTTTTTACTCCCACAGTTTATCCTCTGCTTGTGGATAGTGTTTTTTAGATCCCTGCAGATTGTTCAGGGACATTGCATTGCCACTAATGGAGAAGTCCATCACCTTCAATTGTACCACAATATATCAGTCTCTGTGTACAATGTTTTCCTGGTTCTGCTCCTTTCGCTCTGCATCACTTCCTGGAGGTTGTTCCAGTCTCCATGGAATTCCTCTACTTTATTATTCCTTTTAGCACAATAGTATTCCATCACCAACATATACCACAATTTGTTCAGCCATTCCCCAATTGATGGGCATCCCCTCATTTTCCAATTTTTGGCCACCACAAAGAGTGCAGCCATGAATATTCTTGTACAAGTCTTTTTCCTTATTATCTCTTTGGGGTACAAACCCAGCAGTGCTATAGCTGGATCAAAGGGCAGACAGTCTTTTATCACCCTTTGGGCATAGTTCCAAATTGCCCTCCAGAATGGTTGGATCAGTTCACAACTCCACCAGCAATGAATTAGTGTCCCTACTTTGCCACATCCCCTCCAGCATTCATTACTTTCCATAGCTGTCAGGTTAGCCAATCTGCTAGGTGTGAGGTGATACCTCAGAGTTGTTTTGATTTGCATCTCTCTAATTATAAGAGATGTAGAGCATTTTTTCATGTGCTTATTAATAGTTTTGATTTCTTTGGCTGAGAATTGCCTGTTCATGTCCCTTGCCCATTTATCAATTGGAGAATGGCTTGATTTTTTTGTACAATTGATTTAGTTCTTTGTAAATCTGAGTAACTAAACCTTTGTCAGAGGTTTTTATGAAGATTGTTTTCCAATTTGTTGCTACCCTTCTGATTTTGGTTACATTGGATTTGTTTGTACAAAAACTTTTTAATTTGATGTATTCCAGATTATTTATTTTGCATTTTGTAACTCTTTCTAATTCTTGCTTGGTTTTGAAGTCTTTCTCTTCCCAGAGGTCTGACATGTATGCTATTCTGTGTTTGCCTAATTTTCTTATAGTTTCCTTCTTTATGTTCAAGTCATTCACCCATTTTGAATTTATCTTGGTGTAGGGTGTGAGGTGTTGATCTAAACCTAATCTTTCCCACACTGTCTTCCAATTTTCCCAGCAGTTTTTATTAAATAGTGGATTTTTGTCCCCAAAGCTAGAATCTTTGGGTTTGTCATATACTGTCTTGCTGAGGTCGCTTGCCCCCAGTCTATTCCACTGATCCTCCTTTCTGTCCCTTAGCCAGTACCAAATTGTTTTGATGACCGCTGCTTTATAATATAGTCTGAGATCTGGGACTGCAAGACCCCCTTCCTTTGTATTTTTTTTTTCATTATTTCCCTGGATATCCTTGATCTTTTGTTCTTCCAAATGAACTTTGTTATGTTTTTTTCTAAATCAGTAAAAAAAAAATTTTGGAAGTTCCATGGGTATGGCACTAAATAGATAGATGAGTTTGGGTAGGACGGTCATTTTTATTATATTGGCTCGTCCTACCCATGAGCAGTTAATGTTCTTCCAATTGTTCAAGTCTAGTTTTAGTTGTGTGGAAAGTGTTTTGTAGTTGTGTTCATATAGTTCCTGTGTTTGTCTTGGGAGATAGATTCCTAAGTATTTTATTTTGTCTAAGGTAATTTTGAATGGGATTTCTCTTTCTAGTTCTTGCTGCTGAGCTGTGTTGGAATTATATAGAAATGCTGATGACTTATGTGGGTTTATTTTGTATCCTGCAACTTTGCTAAAGTTGTTGATTATTTCGATTAGCTTTTTGGTTGAATCTCTAGGATTCTTTAAGTAGACCATCATGTCATCTGCAAAGAGCGATAATTTGGTCTCCTCCTTGCCTATTTTGATGCCTTCAATTTCTTTTTCTTCTCTAATTGCTACTGCTAGTGTTTCTAATACAATGTCAAATAATAGAGGTGATAATGGGCATCCTTGTTTCACTCCTGATCTTAATGGGAATGGATTTAGTTTATCCCCATTGCAGATGATATTAGTTGATGGTTTTAGATATATACTGTTTATTATTTTTAGGAATGACCCTTCTATTCCTATGCTTTCTAGTGTTTTTAGTAGGAATGGGTATTGTATTTTATCAAAGGCTTTTTCTGCATCTATTGAGATAATCATGTGGTTCTTATTGGTTTGCTTGTTGATGTGGTCAGTTATGTGGATAGTTTTCCTAATGTTGAACCAGCCCTGCATCCCTGGTATAAATCCTACTTGATCATGGTGGATGACCCTTCTGATCACTTGCTGGAGTCTTTTTGCTAGTATCCTATTTAAGATTTTTGCATCTATATTCATTAGGGAGATTGGTCTATAATTTTCTTTCTCTGTTTTTGGCCTGCCTGGCTTTGGAATTAGTACCATGCTTGTGTCATAAAAGGAGTTTGGTAGGACTCCCTCTTTGCTTATTATGTCAAATAGTTTGTATAATATTGGGGTTAACTGTTCTCTGAATGTTTGATAGAATTCACTGGTGAATCCATCAGGCCCTGGGGATTTTTTCTTAGGCAGTTCTTTGATGGCTTGATGGATTTCAATTTCTGATATGGGATTATTTAAGAAAACTATTTCTTCTTCTGTTAGTCTAGGCAATTTATATTTTTGTAAATATTCATCCATATCACCTAGGTTGGTATATTTATTGCCATATAGTTGGGCAAAGTAGTTTTTAATGATTGCCTTAATTTCCTCTTCATTGGAGGTGAGATCCCCCTTTTCATCCTTGATGCTGTTAATTTACCTTTCTTCTTTCCTTTTTTTAATTAGATTGACCAGTACTTTGTCTATTTTGTCTGTTTTTTCAAAGTACCAGCTTCTAGTCTTGTTTATTAGTTCAATAGTTCTGTCACTTTCAATTTTATTAATTTCTCCCTTAATTCTTAGGATCTCTAGTTTGGTTTTCTTCTGGGGGGGGGGGGGTTTAATTTGTTCGTTCTCAAGTTTTTTGATTTGCATTTCCAATTTCTTGATCTCTGTCCTCCCTAATTTGTTAATATATGCGCTCAGGGATATGAATTTTCCTCTAAGTACTGCCTTGGCTGCATCCCATAAGGTTTGAAAGGATGTCTCGCCATTGTAATTTTCTTCAATGAAATTATTAATTGTTTCTATGATTTCTTCTCTAACTAACCGATTTTGGAGTATCATATTATCAATTAATTTTTGATTTGGCTCTCCATGTACCCTTGCCGATCAATATTTTTATTGCCTTGTGATCTGAAAAGGCTGCAGTTATTATTTCTGCTTTTCTGCATTTGAGTGCCATGTTTCTGTGACCTAGTGTATGATCTATTTTTGTGAATGTGCCATGTGGTGCTGAAAAGAAGGTGTATTCCTTTTTGTCCCTATTTATTTTTTTCCATATGTCTATTAACTCTAGTTTTTCTAAGATTTCATTCACCTCTTTTACCTCTTTCTTGTTTATTTTTTGGTTTGATTTATCTAAATTTGATAGTGGTTGGTTCTCCAACCTTTAATTCTAACCTTTTGAGTGTCAACCCGCCTCATATGTGTTTCTTGAAGACAACAAATGGTAGGGTTTTGGGTTCTAATCCAATCTGCTATTTGTCTACATTTTATGGGTGAGTTCATCCCATTCATGTTCAAAGTTATGATTGTCATTTGTGGATTCGCTGGCATTTTGATATCTTCCCCTAGTTCTGACCTTTCTTCTTTCACTATCTCCTTTTGAACCAGTGATTTACTTTAGGTCAGTCCCCCTAGTCCCCTCCCTTGAGATGCTTCCCTTTCTAGCCCTTCCGTTTTTATGCTCCCTTCTCCTCCCCCCTCTCTTTCCCTCCCTTTTTATACTCCCTCCCCCCCTCCTTAATTTTCCTTTCTTTCTTGCCCTAATAGATAAGATAGAATTCAGGATCCCACTGGATCTAGATGTTCTTCCCTCTCAGATTTGATTTCACTGAGAGTAAGGTTTAAGTAATTCCACTTCACGCTCTCTCCCTCTCCTTCTCATATGAGAGTTCTTCCCCTCCCCTTCCCATGTGTATCTTTATATGGGAAAGATTATTCTATTAAGTCCCCCCCTATTTCTTGAAGTAAATCTTAGTGTTATTGACGGTTCCCCCCCTCCCTTTTCCTTTCTTTGCCCCCACTTTCCCCAAATCTTCTTAATGCCCCAATCTTTCCCTATGCATGTTTCTTCTAACTACTCTTATGATTCTACAATTTTTGAGAGTTACACAAAACATTTTCCCCACATTAATATATATAATTTGATGTAAATGTAGTCCTTATAGAAGAGAGTTTGACTTAAAAGAAAAAGATAAGATTTATCTCCTTTTCCCTTTCTTTCATATTTACCTTTTCATGTTTCTCTTGCTTTCTGTGCTTGGATATCAAATTTTTCACTAAGTTCTAGTCTTTTCTTAGCAAATGCTTGGAAAACTTCTATTCTGTTGAATTCCCATACTGTCCCCTGGAAGTATATAGTCAGTTTTGCTGGGTAGTTGATTCTTGGTTGGAGACCCAGCTCTCTTGCCTTTCTAAATATCGTGTTCCATGCTTTGTGGTCTCTTAGTGTGTTAGCCGCTAGCTCATGTGTGATCCTTATGGGAGCCCCCTTATATCTGAAGCTCCTCTTCTTGGCTTCTTGTAGGATTTTCTCCTTTTCTTGGAAGCTCTTGAATTTGGCAATTACATTCCTAGGGGTTGTCTTTTGGGGATTTAGTATAGAGGGTGTTCTATGAACCCTTTCTATTTCTATTTTGCCCCCTTGCTCCAGAACGTGGGGGCAATTTTCTTTTATAATCTCCTGTAGAATAATATCGAGTTTATTGTTTATCTCTGGTTTTTCTGGGAGACCAATAATTCGGAGGTTGTCTCTTCTCCCTCCGTTTTCCAGATCTGTGACCTTCTCAGTGAGATATTTTATGTTTTCTTCTAATTCATTAATTTTTTGGCTTTGCTTTATTGATTCTTGCTGTTTTATGATCTCACTTTCTTCGAGTTGCTTAATTCTGGTTGTTAGGGACTGATTTTGCTTTTCAGCTTTGTCTGCCCTTCTATTGGATGCTTCGAGCTCGTTTTCCAATTGAGCAGTCTTATCTGTCAGACTGCTGATCTCTTTCTCCCATTTTTCTTTCCAGGTTTCCATCTTTTGGATAAGTTCCAGTTTGAGATCTTCCAGAGCTTGTTGATAGTTTCCATTTTGGGAGGCGTGTTCTGAATTTTTTTGGATTTCCTCCTCATTCTCCTCTTTTCCTTGGGTATTTCCACCATAAAAGTTTTCAATAGTCACCTTTTTCCCTTTCTTCCTGGAGGCTTGATTTGGGGCCATGTGAGCCATCCCTTTGGTGGTTTTATTCCCCTTTCCTTTTTGGTCTGGGGTCTGGGTGATATGGATGGGTTTTCTGTGAATTTAGGTTGCCTCCGACTAGTTCTTCCCAGCCTCTGAGGTTTCTTAGAGAGCTGGGTCCCTGATCACATCCAAACTGCCCAGGTGTTCAGTTCCGCCCAGATAATCAGCGCATGGTCTGCCCCTGGTGTTTAGCTCCGCCCAGATGCTCAGCGCAACCACCCCAAGTAAGGCTCCACAGCCCGTGATCAGTGCCAGGTTCTCCCATGAAACCGCTCTGAGACGTTGTTTCCTGGCAGTCCCCAGATCCCAAGGACCCTGGAGTGTCCTCCCCCCAGACAGAGATGTTCCCCACTCACTTGGTGTCCCAGTGAGCACTCCAGTAGCTCACTCTGGTTTGGTGGGGGAGGTCAGGGGAGGGGGAGGGCGGCTCAGTTCACGTTTCTGTGCAAGCTTTTCCTCCTTCTTATTATAGTGTGGAAATGTTCAAACCCCACGTACCTTCACCTCTGTGGGGTACTGGGGAGTCCTGTTCCGCCAGAGGTGATTTTTATGCTCCTTTGATGTAGTCTATTTCGTTCGGTGCTGGGGAGAGGAAGTGTGTGGCGTCTAGATTGCAGCCATGATTACCCGGAAGTCTAAACTAACTTTTACAAAGAGATATTTGTTTAAAAAATATAGTAAGTGAGGCAGCTGGGTGGCTCAATGGATTGAGAGTCAGGCCCAGAGACAGGAGTCCTGGGTTAAAATCTGGCCTCAGACACTTCCTTGGTGTGTGACCCTGGGCAAGTCACTTAACCACCATTGCCATGTCTTTACTGCTCTTCTGCCTTGGAACCAATACACAGTATTGATTCTATGACAGAAGGTAAGGGTTTAATAGATATAGATATATAGTAAGATTAGATATAGATAAAGAACAAGAGACTCTACTCCCTTCACTAGAACAGAAAAGAATAAAAGCAAAGACCAAGGGCCAAGGTCCATTTCTCTGGATCATTTGGGCTTCATAATCTCTTACCAGACACCCTTAATAAAAGAGCCCAAACACAAACAGAACAGTCAAAAGGGCAAAGGCAAGAAAGATATGGTGGAAGCTAAATAAATCCTTTTGAAAGCCTCCACAGAAGATCAGTCAATCAATAAACCTTTATTGAATACCTGCCATGTGCCAGGCACTGTGGTAAGTGCTATGGATATAAAAATGAAAAATAAAGACAGCCCTTGCTCTCAAAGAGCTTACAGTCTAAAGGAGTAAGTTAATACACAAAAGAAAGCTGAAAAAGGTTGGAGGAAGAGAAAGGTATGAGGCAGGGACATAGTGGAAAAGTCAGAGAAGTCCAAAAGAGGGCAGCTGTGTAGGAAATGAGATGGTTGTGCTGGTCCTTCCTTAAATGGAGGTTTAGTAGTTCTTGTCTCTGTCTTCCAATCAGAGGGGCAGAGAGTACTGATGAGATGCGAGAAGCAAGGCTGATTAGACTTTACAGGATGATGACTTTTCCCAACGATGAGGTTCCTAGGGACATGGTGGAGCCTCATCTCATACTTCATTGAAAAAATTGACTAGATTTGCCAAGAGCTTATCCTTCTTCCTTCCTCTTCACATTATTCTTATGCCTTCCTTCCCCACTTCCTTTGCCTCTATCTTACATGAAGAGGTACACTTCTCTCTGTCAAGGCTAATTCCTCTATGTGTACCCTTGATCCTATTCCATCCTTTCATCTCCAGTGGGTCCCCCCCCATTATCATTCCAGTCTGTCCTTAATTTCTGTTTTAAATCTTTCCCTTCCCTTTTAGAATCAATACTATGAATTGATTTCAAGGCAGAAGAATGGTAAAGGCTAGGCAATGAGGCTTAAATTACTTGCTCAGGGTCATACAGCTAGGAAGTGTCTGAGGACAGATTTGAACAGAGGACCTCCCATCTACAGGTCTGGCTTTCTATCCACTGATCCTTCTTGTGGCCCCATATTATTAATTCTCAGTGTTTCTCTGTCTATTGACTATTTCCCTACTGATCTCAAACAAGCTCAGGTCTTCATCCTTAAAATACTCTCATTTGATCCATTCATCCATACTAACTACTATTCTTTATATCTTCTCTTTTGTGTCTAAAATCCTTGAGAAAAATCATCTACAATTGATGCCTTCATTTCCTTTCTTCTCATTTCTGTACAAACTTTTGTCAGTCTGGATTCTACCTGTGTTCAACTCTCAATCTCATTGAAGTTACCAGTGATCTTTAAAAAAATATATTCCAACAAGAAACAGTTATTAAGCACCTTCTAAGAGTAAGTTACAGTGCTAGGCACTGAAGATACAAAGGAAAATGAAAACATCCCTGCTTTCAGAAAACTCACTTTCAACTGGGGGAATAATAATAAACCCAGAGGACTAATAATGAAGCTGCTTACCTCCTGGCAAAGAGTTATGGACTCAGGGTGAGATCCACATGTATACATTTTGGACATGGCTAATTTAAGAATCTGCTTCACCCAATTAATTTCTTACAAGGGTTCTTTATTCTTTATTCTTTATTCTTACTTCTTTATTTATTGAAGGGGAGAGAGAGGCAGGAACTAAAATATTTTTGGTATTTAAAAAGAATAAAGTTAGAAAAAAACCTTTAAAAATATGTGTACAAAGTAATTTTGAGGAGGGGGGGCAGTATCAAAAATAAAGATGAGAAAGACTTCATAGAGGAAATTTAAACTACAGAGGCTCCTATTACCTCCTGGATCTAATATAAAATACTGTGGCTTTTAAAGTCTTTTGCAACTTGGTCCTCTTCCTACCTTTCTATTCTTCTTACATTTTACTCTCCTCCACTTATTCTTTGAGTAAGTGATACTGGTTTTCTTGCTGTCCCTTGCATATGACTCCATCTTCCTACTAGAGTGTCTTTTTGCTGACTGTCTCCCATACTTGGAATGCTCTTCTTCCTTGTTGACAATTCCTGGCTTCCCTAGAATACTTCATATGTCAGCTCAAATCCTATCTCAGTTATAAGCACTCTCCCAGACCTTCCTACCTACCACCTCTATTGCTCTTAATCTGAGATTACTCAGTATACATCCTCTATATACATAGTTGTTTGTATGTTATCTCCTCCATTCAAGTATGAGTTCCTTCAAGGAAGAGGTTGATATTGCTTTTCTTCATATCCTTACTATTTGGCAAAGTGCTGGACACATGGGGAGTGTTTAATAAATGCTTGTTAACTGCCAGGAATTGAAGTGAGGTTCACCTGCCCAAACTTAGATCCTCTGAGAAAACTGGGTCTCATCAATGCTGGGGGCCGTCAAGCCACGCTGTTTTGACACAGTCACTTGTCGAAACCAGGAGATCACAAAGTTGGCTCCTTGGAAGGATAGACATCCAGTTAGCCCCTCCTCCCCCATGTGACTTCTCCCACTAACACCCCTTATTATTGGAATTGCTATGATTATTGTTCTCTCCCTAGCTTCAGGAAAAATAATATGAGAGCAAAATACTTGCAGGATTAATACTAATGTTCCACATTATCCCCCCAGAATACCACCAAAAGATCATACTTACAAAACCAAACCTAAAAGACTATCATGGGTTAACTTCTGCTCATGCATATAACCTCTAACAAAACCGTGCTCAGAAATTCCCTACTTCTATGCACAGAACAAATTCTCCTAAGCCAGTACATCAATCACCTTAGGGAGAGGCTAGCACACCATGCTTCAGTGACTTGATTTACCAACTGAAATTCATCTTGGAAACTCCCCATGAAACACTGAAAATGATGTTTAATATTAAAACTGAATTGTGTTTCTATTACCCCTTTGATCCCTCAACTTGGCTGCAGTGTTTGTCTATTATCTTCTAGAACTTCTGATTGATTATCTGTTTTTAAAAGTAACAAATTAATTTCTTTGATTGTATGCAAGTCCAAGAACCTCACAGGTTAATGAAAAAACTGACTTCTAGCTACACTGCCTGTGATGAAACCATTTCACTTTTGCAAAAGCTTTGTATAGGCTGTCAAAATCAATAGTAATAATAAAATATATAGAATGATCACAGAATGTTAATCAGATGATTTGTTAAAAGTTAATGTATCACTTATCCAATTATATGCTTTGAACATATATATTGAATAATGTAGCTGTGTGCCAAGAAAATATATATTCATTGGGGTATAAAAATAAAAGCCAACCCTGGGCCTGGTGACATAGTTCCATGCAAAGCTTGGCCCCAGGCTGACACACATAGCTGTCTTCCATCACTCATTTATGCCTTGGTTGCCACACTTAGCTGAGGCCCCTTGAAGCTGTGAATAAGGCAGGCCTCTGAACTCACGGCATATCAACATGGGCTTTCCAAGCAATGTGAATATCAGAAATCATCTAACCCAATACTTTCATTTTATATGTAACAGAGTATAAGTTTTTCAAAGTGGAATATTTATTTCAAAAGATAATCATGAGGGCAGCTGGGTGGCTCACTGGATTGAGAGCCAGGCCCAGAGATAGGAGGTCCTGAGTTCAAATCTGGCCTCAGAATTCCATGTGAACTGGAATGAACTCCAGGAATTGATGCAGAGTGAAAGAAACAGAACCAGGAGAACATTATATACAGAGACTCACAAATTGTGGCACAATCAAATGTAATGGACTTCTCTACTAGCAGCAATGCAATGACCCAAGACAATTCTGAGGGACTTATGAGAAAGAACCCTATCCACATTCAGAGCAAGAACTGTGGGAATAAAAACACAAAAGAAAAACAATTGCTTGATTACATGGGTTGATGGGGATATGATTGGGGATATAGACTATAAATGATCACCCCAGTGCAAACAGCAATAATATGGAAATAGGTCTTGATCAACGACACATGTAAAACCCAGTGGAATTGTGTATCAGCTAGAGGAAGAGGGTGGAGGGAGGGGAGGGAAAGAACATGAATCATGTAACCATGGAAAAAAATTCTACATTATATTTTTCAAAAAAATCTGGCCTCAGACACTTCTTAACTGGGTGACCGTGGGCAAGTCACTTAATCCCCACTGCCTAGCTCTTACCACTTCTGCCTTGTAACCAATACACAGTACTGATTCTAAGACAGAAGGTAAGGGTTAAAGAAAAAAAAAGATAATCATAAATCTTCAAACATACTTCCCTGCAATATGAGAAGTAAAATTCCCCTTCTCCTCATATCTCCTCTGGCTCTGGAGAAGGAAAATAGATTAAGTTCATGACATATCTATTCCCATAGAGTATAGTTCCAATTCCAAATTGAAAAACTCCCTAGGACTGGAGTTCCAGGAACCTTTGCTTCTTAGGGTTTCCATGTTGAGATGGCTAGCTGCTGCACAATCCTGGCCCAAAGGTCAGTTTGGTAAGATTGCCTTCAGCACCTGAAACTGAGTTCAAATTACACAAAACAGGAACAAACAATTGATAGAGGCAAAAGAAAAAGCTAGAAAGAGGGGTGCTGCAAATCTCCAATTCTGCAATTTGTGCAAATGCTGTTGGTGCTTTAGTGGCTCCAAAACTGTCATCTGCATTGTTATGTCAAACCTTGACTCACACCACCTTCCTCAGCCTCCTCTCCCTTTTGAATGGCCAGAGGGTATACAGTTGTCCCTCACTATATCACAGTTCACTTATTGAGGCTTCACTCTATCGCAGTTTTTTTAAAAAATCTGATTTTGTATGGAGGAGTTTTTGTTATATTGAAGGATTTTGTGGATGAACACCATGTGGAAATTCATTCCGCCATTACCTCTTGTGCAAGTTTGCCAATGTGAGATTGTACAAGGCATACTATTAGCTGATGGAATGAAAGGTGACCACCCACAGCGCTGTGTTCTGTGTCCTGGGCACTGATTGGCTCTGATTCTAGCATTGGTCTGTTTGCTCTTCCGCTACTTGGTGGATTTTCCCCTATCCCATTGGGGGTCTCTGAAACATAACTCCCATGATAGGTGAGGGATCACTGTAATACCAAACTCCTCCCAGTATCTTCCTTTATAGAGGGCAGAAACTGGATTTTTGGTTCACTCCACTATTCAGCCTGGTTTCCAGTACACAGAACAAGATGCCCCCATGCCAGGTACCTCCTTGCCTCCAAATTTCCCCACCTTCGCTGACTTAATATTGTGTGTTGTCTCCTTATTAAATTATAAGTTTCTTGAAGGCAAGAACTCTTTCTATTAATTATATCCCCAGCACTTAGCATAGTTTCTGGCACATGCTAGGTGCTTAATAAATGATTCTTGGTCTTGGACATATATTCATCTGTTTCCCTTACTTCCTAGGGGCTTTAGAGCAATGATGGGTAAGGAAGCAAAGTGTTGTTACTTCTTCACTGAGTGTAGTTTTGGGATCTTTTTGAGCATTGCAATTGATTAAATGGGATGAAGGCCATAGGGTTAGAATGCTTGTTTCTCTTATTTCTATTCAAGGTCTTTGATGAACAAATGCAGAATCACAGTAGCACAAAGGAAATTAGAGATGAGCAAATCTAGAGACATCTCCATCCCAAATGTTCAAAGAGTCTATTTTTGCCCAACCTACAGTAGAATCTATTGAGCTTGAACTGGACTGATTAGTCACAATTGTACACACTATACCTTGACCCCCACATTATGATGTCATTGATCCTCTTCAACTACAAAAGTTGAACAATAGCAACCCACTCAACTGAGTATAGTTAAATGCTCTTTCAAAAAAAAAACAAACAAACACAAAAACCTTTACCTTCAGTCTTGGAATTGTTGCGGCCAGGGAACTGTGGGCATGAAATAGGGAAAATGAGAGAAATAAAAAGAAAAAAGACAACCACACAGTATTGAGTTTAGAGAAAATCTTACTTGCCTCCTTTCCCGGGGCTCTGGGCTAATGCTTTTATAAGCATATCAACACTTATTGATTTTCTGATTGGTATCAAAAACATAGAACAAATACAGTGGGGTGCATCCAAGTGATCAGTCCTATTACAACTTGGTTAATAACAAATTTCTATTATAGTCAAAGTTCACATTTTTTATGTCTCTGAGATGTTTGCTAAGGAAATAGAAAAGATGAAAGAAAGATACTTGATAGAGAAGTTAACTAGGAGATAGCAGGACTGGCAATACCCAAAGAGGAGCTTTTGAAATGTAAATTCCCATATTGGTTGTAAGTATAATCAGAAGCTTCAGAATGGTCACTGTTCAGAGCTGTGGAAGCTAACTAGATAGTCTGGTGAACAATGCCAGATTAACCTAGTTAATTTAGTAGAGACCCCACTAATTATTTTTTTCCATTGAAGTTTGAGCACTTATTAAACTTGTGAGTTCCTGATATGGCCACAACAATAAAATTGCCTTTACAACAATATCTTGTTTTATGCTGGACCTTGACCCTTGCCATGAGGCCTCAGTGTGGCATTTCAGATCCCCAGATAGGTTAGTGCTTAGGTTCCCCTCAGGAATCAATACTGTGTATTGGTTCCAAGGCAGAGGAGTAGTAAGGGCTAGGCAATGGGGGTTAAGTGACTTCTCTAGGATCACACAACTAGAAAGTACCTGAGACCAGATTTGAACCCAGAACTTCCTGCCTCTAAGCCTGGCTCTCAATCCACTGAGCCACTCAGCTGCCCTTTTAAAATGCTCCTCATCTCACTTACCTTGGATTTCAGCTTCCTAAAAACAATTTTTGTTCTAATCTTCCCAATGTAAAGATTGTTTTCCTTAGAGAAAATAGATATAAAATGCCACTCCCTCATACATGGACATGTGTGGATAGAATTTGCTCCCCAGGACTCTCTTACCCAGCATCCCATTTGCCTGCTCACACTGAGTGTGAACACTGTGTGCGTACTTACAGAAGATAAAGTTTTGGTGTGACCCTGCCTCTCCCTCTCTCTTTTTCCTTGAACAGCTGCTGAAGTTGGCTTTCAGCCAGGCAGGAGAATTTATACACTTGGTCTTACTTTAGTTAGAAAATTAGGCTTTGAACGTCTGTTTCTTTTTTTTTAATTTCTTCTACTTCAAGTGATTATTAATAAACTTTATAAAATCAATACTTGGAGTTATTGATATTAATTTAAATCTTACAGATGTCAGAAAAGCTCTTTCAGGTTTGAGGCCTTGCATGGAATTCAAAACCATAGCTCACAATCCCCAATTGATAAGTATTTATTTCTGCCAGTCAACTAGAGGACAAATAAATTCAAAACAAAACATATTTAATCAAATAGTAAAGCAAATAAAGTGACAAGGAAAGACCCCCTACCCTCCATATATGGAGTGCAGTTCCCCCAGGTTACCTACCAAACAATTGGTGGGGAGAGGGAAAACACAAAGACAACACACATAAGGTATCACCGATGGAAGACACACCTGTAGAGAATGTGTGTAGCCACAGACCATGTGTCAAAGGACATATGCCAGCAGCTCGTGTGGTCAGGATGCACGTGTGTAAAGCATAAAGGTCTGGAACCCATGAGGTCAAGGCACATATGTGACAAGCATAACATCCCTTTGACAATACATATCTGCTCTTTTCCTCTGGTGACGTCACTGTGATGCTCTCTGCTTCCTAGGGGGGGTCTCATCTCCACTCTCTGTTGGGTATTATGTTATCTCTGCATGGAATCTTCACCCTGCTATGTTGTCTCTGCTGGGCATTTCCACCGATTCTATGGTCCCCTCAATTGCTCTCTGCTACCCTCTGCTGGACTTCAGTTCTTCAGGATCTTTTGCTATCCTCCTTTGTTCCAATATACTAAAATTTAATAGTCTTAGAAGGGACAGTTGATGCTCTTGTAGAACATGGCAAAAGCTATAAGCCACAACATTCAGGGAGAGAGCAGACAAAAGCCAATTGTTCTGGCTAATCTTTTGACTGTTTTTGCCTGGTGTTGACTTGAGGTCCAGGGTCCTAGACACCTGATTTAGGGTTGGAAAATTGCTTGTAATTTCCACTTAATCCTGGATTATGAACCTGTCTCCCTAAAACTCATTTTAGGAACTCTACTTAAAAAATACTTCATAGAAGTCTCATGTAACTAAGGTCTAGGGATGTGCCTTGCTCCCAAGATCTGTTTCATTGGCTTGCAAGTTTGTAAAGCAAACAAAATCCATATTTCTGCCCTGGCCCCCAGTTTTTGTACCATATTTTAGTTGTCATGAACTCTCAGCTCTATTCTTATAAAAATAAGAGTTAACATTCCATTTTTCCCTCTGTTCTCCATTATTATTATCCCATCTATCCTAAGTAGCAGTCCCATCCCTCCTTTGGTTTTCCTTTTGATTCCAACAGAGTTTGAAATGTCCCTATTTGGGATCACCCTAGTACAAATATCAATAATATGGAAATAGGTCTTGATCAATGACACATGTAAAACCCAGTGGAATTGCGCATCAACTACAGGATGGGGTAAGGGGAGGGAAAGAATATGATTCTTGTAACCATGGAAAAGTATTCTAAATTAATTAAGTAAAAATTAAAAAAAATAAATTAAATAAAGTGTCCCTGTTTGGGAGAAGCCCTGAATGTTAATCACCAGCCTCAGCCCATTCTTAGATTTGGTGTCCCTGATACAATTATCATAGGACTGTGCCATTCTTCCAATTAATTTCCAGTTATTCTACCTTTCTTTCCAACTTTTGTGTATTTTTAAAAAATCTAAGTTAAGGGGACAGCTGGGTAGCTCAGTGGATTGAGAACCAGGCCTAGAGATGGGAGGATCTAGGTTCAAATCTAGTCTCAGACACTTTTTAGTTGTGTGACCCTGGGCAAGTCACTTAACCCCCATTGCCTAGCACTTATCACTCTTCTGCCTTAGAACCAATATATAGCATTGATTCTAAGACAGAAGGCAAGGGTTTTTTAAAAATGTAAGTTAAAATAAAATTTAAAAAAACAAACCCAAACCTAAGTTGTTTGTAAGTCCCCTGAGCAATTATTTGCCTTTTTGGATAGCTCCTTCTTTTCTTCTTCATTGGGGTTGCTTGTTTTTATATTAGAATTTCAACCTTGGGAGGTTCCCTAGACTAATTCCCATTTTAAAATCTTAAGTCATGGTATTATGCTTTGGATACTTTCCCTTAACTTTTCAAAATCTACAAGCCCCAAATATAGCTATGGTGCTCATCAGCTATGCTAGGTTTTCTATCCCTTAGCTATCAAGAGCTTTAAAATTATGCTCCCTTTCACCAAAAGTTTTTATAATTTCTATTTCAGGAATGAGTTTGTTCTTATTGGTGAGAAGTTGCTGAACAATAATGCCTGTTGCTTATTTTCTTTTTTTTAATTTTTATTTTTATAAACCCTTACCTTCTGTCTTGGAATCAATACTGTGTATTGGTTCCAAGGCAGAAGAGTGGTAAGGGCTAGGCAATGGGGGTCAAGTGACTTGCCCAGAGTCACACAGCAAGGAAGTATCTAAAGCTATATCTGAACCTAGGACCTCCCGTCTCTAGCCTCTGGCTCTTTATCCACCAAGCTACCCAACTGCCCCCCTCTTCTATTTTTTGAGAACAGAAATATTCTTAATTTTGTTTTCTGTAGAAATTATCAGATTTCAGTATATTTGAAATCTTCACCATTACTATCTAATGCTTCTGTGCCCAGTGTGTGATGCTTTTCTCTGTGATTTATATCTCTACCACTATATAGCTTCTATTTTGCCCTCCAAAGAGAATTTCATTAAAATGATTTCTACTATGCTTCCTCCTTTCAATTCATAGATTTCCTCATATGAAGGAAGTATTATAACTCAATTATATAACATATGCATTCCAGCTGGTTTTGGTCAATATCTTCCATTCTCCCAAGGCTCATTAATACCTATAAGTCAAATTTACTCTCCTAAATTAAGATTTCAAGTTTATTTGACTCAAATGTTTAAGTGTCATACCCCTAATTGACAAATGAACCAAAGGATATGAATTCGCAGTTATTAAAGAATTCCAAGCTATCAATAATCATTTGAAAAAAGTTCTAAATCATGAATAGAGAAACATACATTAAAACATCTCTTAGGTACTACCTCATACCTAATGGACTGGCAAGATAGGTAAAAACAGGATGCTGTAGGTATTGGAAGAAAACAAATACATTTAATAGCATTGTTGGTGGAACTGTGAACTCATTCAGCTATTCCAAGAAAGTGATTTGGAAATGTGCCCCCAAAACTAGTAAACTGTGCAGACCTTTTGACTCAGCAATACCTCTACTAGCTCTATAACCCAAAGAGATACTTGTGCAAAAATATTTGACAGCTGTTTTTGTTTTGGCAAAGAATTGGAAACTGAGGGGTGCTTATCAATTGGAGAACAGCTGAACAAGTTATCATAATCATATGTGATGAAATGCTATTGTGTTATAAGAAATGATAAAAGGGACAGTTTTAGAAAAATCTGATACATATGAACTGATGCAAAGCAACATGAGCAGAACCAGGACAACAATTTATATAATAATAATGTTACTATAAAGACAAACAATTTTGACATGTAGAAATTCTGAACCAACCACAGTTCCAGAGTACTCATAATGAAACACTCCATCTAGCTCCAGAGTGAAGATGTTATGGGAAATGTTGATGCTGATATTGATTGGTATTGATAATTATTGGTAGGCTATTACTTATAAGGAGATTCCATTGTCAGTTGTGGGAACCAATTGGATTCACACTTGAGAAAATTGCTGGATCAAAAGGCAATAGCCTTTTAAAGCCCTTTGGGCATAGTTCCAAATTGCCTTCCAGAATGGTTGGATCAATTCATGACTTCACCAGCAATGCATATTATAATGCCCCAATTTTTCCACATCAACTCCAACATTTATTACTTTCCCTTGCTGTCATTTTAGCCAATCTGCTAGGTGTGAGATGGTACCTCAGAGTAATTTTCATTTGCATTTCTCTAATTAAAGAGATTTAGAACACTTTTTCATGTGCTTATTGATAGTTTGATTTCTTTTTCTGAAAATTGCCTATTCATGTCTCTTGCCCATTTATCAACTGGGGAATGGCTTGCTTTTTTGTACAATTGATTTAGCTCCTTATAAATTCGAGTAATTAAACCTTTGTCGGAGGTTTCTGTTATAAAGATTTCCCCCCAATTTGTTACTTCCCTTCTAATTTTGATTGCATTGGTTTTGTTTGCACAAAATCTTTTTAATTTAATGTAATCAAAATTATTTATTTTACATTTTGTAATATTTTCTAATTCTTGCTTGATCTTAAATTCTTTCCTTTCCCATAGATCTGACAGGTAAACTATTCTATGTTCACCTAATTTACTTATAATTGCCTTCTTTATTGTAAGGCTCATCTCCAGGGTTGGCCAGCCCTGTGTGACCTTACTTGGGGTAACGAAAATGAAGAGTAACGAATGGACGCTATATGAAATGCATAGTGACAAAGTTTATTGGATTCAAACAAAGCATATATAGGTTAAAACCACAGGAAGATATGATGTTACCGCCCAGCAACAGCAGGAACCAATAATTGGGCAACTTCATAGGAATTCATGACATTACCTGCCAGGCACCAGGAGGAACCGAGAGGATTCCAAAAAAGGGCAGAAAAACAAGTTTCTCACAGTTTCTCACAGTCCTTATCAAACCTCCCTCTGCTGACTATTCTAACCTTGAACACGCAGCTGGGCAGGTCGTACACAGTTCAACCCACAACCTTGACTATGCAGCCCAAGCAAGGAGAAGAGGAGGGCTTCAGCCATTACGGCTCTGCCTTGACTACAATTCTCCCTTTTTGTTTTGCAATAGTACCCGGTGTTGGGTCAGAACTTGTCCAATCCTACCCAAGCTGGACACAAGGAGCTGGAATATACAGGGAAGAAGGACCAGTAAGATAACTATAAACAGTATGAAAGTCAATATGGTTATACTCATTTGAGCTAAAGGAGACAGCCAACTTTGGCCTGATTTAATCCAATTGTATATAGAATCAGCAATATGTTCAGGATAAAGATCCTCAGCTAAGGAACTACCCATTTCTTCAATAATATAGTTCAATTGTTGGATGTCCTCTGAGATATTACTTTTTAGCCAAAGACCTTGCAGATCATTTCTAATTTTTCAAATGCATCAGACGCGTTAACTTTAACAGGAAGAAGACAAAAAGCTGAATAATGATAGTCACACCGTAACTTACCCTTAATAGCTACAATTTCTACTTGATTAGTTAATAACAATACATCTTTAGATATTTGTTATAAAGCATAAAAAACCCTTATATTAATATCTTGCTGTATGTGCAAAGTCTTGGTTACATTCTGCACAAGCCCGAGTAAGTATTCCGCATCATGTTCCAGGGTCCGTATTTTAGCTACATTTTGTGCTAAAGAAACACTATTGACAGTTGTAGCAGTAATGGCGGCTATCAGAGCTATAATACCTAAAACTATGCAAGAAATACATCTTCTTTTTCTAGGGCTGATTAATTGAGATAATTTTTCCATTGCTCTATCTGCCGGTGAGTAATATCATCCCCTTGAGTGTCTAGCTTGAGTGTCTAATGTAACACTTCTATTTACTGGTTTTTCCATTATAAGTAACATTAACATAATGAGACATATTTACTTTATCCAATGCCAGGGATATCTTTCCATAATCAGTCAAAATCTGTGTGAAATTAGCAGAATGTACCCAATTAGTTCTGGGGGCCATCACCCACAAAGGCGAGCTGTATCCTCCTATAAAACAATCATGAAATTTATAAGAATCCAGTTTCTTTCCAATACACCTTGTGTCGTTATGCCAAGACACCCAAATCATATTTTTCCAATGAATACATGATACCCTTTTAGATCTATATGACAGCAAGGGCGGAAACATGTTAACAGTGTCTCTGTTCATATCCCATCACATATAGACAAATAGGTCTTTCTTGTCCCCAAATACAATCACAAGATTCCCCTAGCCAACCTAGATATTGCAGTTGGCTGTAACCTTCATCTTTTATCCCTTTGTCTACACAATAAGGTCCTATCCATAAAGAGTCTGACAGGTCAGGATGACCATAATAATGCACCTGCAGAGATCTGAGGGGCAGGCATGCAGGATGGTCTCTTGCGAGGCACACTGGGGGTGCCTCAACTAGTCCAGTTCCAATTGAAAGGCACAAACAAATTGTTGGCCTGATGGTTGTCCTTAGCTTGTCTCTCAAAATGGCAAATGCCAGGAATATCAGTTAGTTTTTGTATATAAGATGACTTCCAGTAAAGCGTGTCCCATGCTGACATAATCTACCCAAGGTGGTTGTTCCCAAAAAACCCATCTCTTTATTCCAATAGTTCTGGAATAGAAGCAGAAGAGTCAGTATCTTATGGAGACGTTGTCAAGTCTCCTTGCGAGGCTTCTTGTTCCCTCTCCTTGTCCTTCTCTTTATGGTCAATTTCTAGAACTCAGCGGAGAGGGAGCCATACTCTGTCTTTACCTGTGAAGACACAAACAGAACCTCGGCCTTGCAGGACCACGGGGTGGTCCTTGCCAAGTTTGATTATCATCTTTCCACATGCCACATTTTTGTTCTGGGTCAGGGAGCACAGGAGTGGTACCTGAATTTTGTTCATAAGAAAATGCAGAGAAAAATTTTTCAGCTCTGGATATATTATTGGAAGTAAAGATCAAATTATTTATAATATATACAGCTATTGCCAATCATTGATGTGGGGCACTGTCTCCCCCTTTTTGTTTTAAAAGAAATGTTTTTAAGATCTGATTACTGTGCTCCATAATAGTTTGTCCTTGTTGGCAAAAAAGAAAAAATTGTTTGGAAGTATAAGCAGGTCCATTATTTGTTTTAGGGAGGGTAAAAATGACAGGTGAGCTACTTTCCTTGTATACTCCTGCCTTGTAATTAGCATTTGCATCAACAAAAACATTAGATCCTGATACCGGACGATCTCTTAGAATATGAGGAAAAATAATAGGATGTTGTGACAAAAAAGAAAATAAGCCTTGTGGAGTGTAGGTGGTAATAGCAATAAGGTACACTAATAGTAAAGACCATTCGTCATGACTTTGTAAATATTTTTGTAGTATATCTCTAGCAATGGGTACCCGGATATCATGAGGATACTATCCTAAACCTGAGATCGCATGTTCTATGCCTTTCCATATTAATTGAACCATAAGACAATTATAACTTTGTAAAGCCTTTCCCATTTTGCTTTTTAGATTTAACCATTCAATGACTCTTTGTTTCTCAGTTAAGGCACCTGTTGGTAACATTAAAGTTGCAAAAATAATCACTTCCACGGCTAATTGAGGCTGATAGTGGTTGAGTGGAGCCTGATTCAATTTGTCTTCTACTATCTCTAAAGCAAGAGAGGCCTCAGGTGTCAAAGTTTCAGGGAAATTCAAATCAGAACTCCCTTCCAGTATTTTGAATAACGGTTGTAATTCAGTTGTAGTAAGAAATGAATATTGCTTAACCCAATTGATATTACCTAACAATTTCTGATTATCATTTAAGGTATTAAGGCAGTCCTTTCTTAATTATATTTTTGAGGCATAACAGATGTTGCATATAACTGACCTCCTGAATAGAGTATGGGACTTGTTTTTTGAATCTTTTCTTGAGAAATGACTAACTGGTATTTTTGCAAGGTAATTTCCAATTGACTATAGCACTTGCTTATTTGGGATTCATCTTCAGCCGCAATAAGAATATAATCCATATAATGGACGATGTACAGAGCAGGAAAGTGTAGTCTTACACAATGAAGGGCTGAAACTACATATTGTTGGCTGAATAATCTTATCATTCTGGACATGGAATGTTTGCATTAAAATTCCACAGTTTCAAACAAGCTACTTGGTCAGACAGGGCTGGCAAAGTTTGTTTGTTTGAGAGTCTTAAAACCTCCATTTCTACAATTAAAATATACTCATCTTAAGTTATATCACACAGTGGTTGTTAACTCTTTGAGGTCTCTATTTCAGTTCCTAAGTATCAGTGTGGATTATAAGCACTTCTTTCTCCTTCCTGTGTGCAAGGAAGGGGTTAATAGCTTCTGAGCAATTATCATAAGGCTGCTTGGCTCAGTTTAGATTTATTACTTAACAGCCTTGTCCCATCCTTCTTTAACAAGTGAGCTTACTATAATTTAAAATATTGAATTTATCAAACCTCTTTCATAATAATTTACTCTCAGTGGATTTTAGTTTGAATTCCACAACTCCCAAATAACTTTGATTAAGTCCTTTAGCGATGTTTCAGTGTTTAACCAAACTGAAGTACAAAGCATTTACGTGCACTCCTCTCAAATTTCTGTCTAAAGTAGAATAAAACCTACAGTTTTGTTTTCTTTTAGCTCAAAATATTGCTACATACCTGATTAAATTCCAATTTATAATTTGTTGTATATCTTTTACACTAGAATTCACAGTATCAATTAGTATCTCTATCCATTACTCTTATTTCTTCTGGCTTCTCCTCTTTACCATTATTGTAATTAGAGGAAAGGTACTATCCTGAATTGTATTTAATCCTTATGACAAGCCCTTTTGGATTTCAAGGCTACAGTTTGCATATCATATACCCTTAAATTCCTTCCTATACATTGTACACATTTTAAAAGCAACTCATATAACCTTAGTCAAAGACAACAACATTTAGAAATTTTCTCTTGCAAAATATCAAATTCTTAGTACTAATATTATTAAATTCCATAAACAGATTAATCACTTAAACTTCTTGTGTGTCATATGATTTCTTGTTACTACTCCTGACAGCACATGCATTAAAATAGATCTGATTTGAAAAAATCCCAAATTTAATTTCTAGAATAAGTTCTTCTCAACAACATAACAACTTTTTCTGAATGACTTTTACATTTATAAAGTAGCCAGTGCAATTTTTGTCCTTATAGAATAAATATTCCCTCTCTGTGTCAGTCTGGCTATCAGCCACATTTAGACAATTCTCAAATTCACTGAAACCATTATGCACAGCAAGATTTAACAAAATAAACTTCTAACCATGAGTTTTGTTGTGCTCAATAAAATCTGGTTAACATTATTAACATGACAAATAGTTACTACGATACACGAAATTATATTTGTATCATATCAAAATCATTAACGATCCTCCCAAATTGCATACATCAAACCATTAATCTTAAATGAAAAATAGCCTCTAATTGTGGAGTAAAAATCTCCCTTTTTCTGCTCTGAATTTTTCTCTTTTTCACTCATTTGGGGGCCCATCCAAAGGAAGAAAGAGGAAAAAATCATTGAACAGGTATTTGCTTTTGTCCTCTGCTGAGGATTTTTGACAGGCAAGTTCAATCTTGCAACTATCCCATTTTATTTTCTTTCTTTTTGTGAGTGTCCAATTTAAAAATACATAGAGACGAGACTTTGACAAAGACAACGATAAACAGAAACACACAACACTGTGACATGCATGCTTTGAAAAAAAAATCAGTGTTTTAGGATCCATTCTAAAGAAAAATTATAATTTCCCTCTCACCCTTAGAGTATCTCGTATCCTCACCACCAAGGGGATTTCTGTAGCATTGAAACTTTGCATGACCAGCACACAGCGTCGGGAGTTCTCCAAAGAGAACCGAAGGGAAGGTTCCAATAAAAGAACCAGGGGGAAGGGGGTCAGTTTAGAACTATCGGGGGGACAGCTTAGAGCTCTCCAAGAAGTTGTAAGAAAGAAAGATTGGAACATTATCAAAGAGGGATAATGAACATTTTGTGGCATTTAAAAGAGTGGATGCCTTAAACTGTAGTGATTAAAATAGTGGAAGATATAAATTGTAGTAGATATAAGAGTGGGTGAGTAAATTGTGACCGCAGGAAATATGTTTTCACCACAGTGTCTTGTTTTAAATCAATATATATATAAGGATCGCCAGGGAAATATTCCCAATTATGAATATACCCAAGTCAACTGGGTTTTATAGAGATTTTAATTAATAATACGAGGAATCAAAGAAAGAGAGAAAGAGTAAGAAAGGAATAAGTATGAAGGGCCTTGAGCCAACATGGCCTAGACCTGAGTCTTAAGAGAGAGAGATCAGTCAGTCTTTTATCACTCACCACAAGATCTGTCTAAGCAAGGATTCTAGTGACACCAGGCCAGCTCCATCTCAGTTGACTCCACCAGCTCAATGCCTGAATCTGAATGTGTCCAATGTCCCCGAGAGAGTCCCGAGAGAGAGACCCTTCAAGGCAGCCTCCTTCAATTTAGCCTTTCCCAGCTGACTGTTTTCAGAGAGAGTTCCATCCAGAGTCCTCCTCAAAGGGAGTTCCAGCCAGAGACTGTCTCCCTTGAGAGACCTCCTTAGAGATTGTCCTTCAAGAGATTATTTCTCCAGAGCTCTTTTTTTCAAGAGCTCTGTCTTTTTCTTATATAGGGGTTTTTCTCCTATGTCACCTCCCCCAAGTTCTTCCATCCACCAATCATGGTAGATGTCTTTCAAAGGACAGCCCATTCTGAATTCACAGCTGAGTAGATTAGAATCTGTGAGTAAGTTTCTCACCTTTTTGTCCTGGCAAGTTTACAAGTTGCCTGACCTTTAATAGGTACTTAGCACCCCATTGTATTAATTCCAAAAATAGGCATGGCTTAAAGAACTTTTTGCCTCATTATAAGCATGGGTTTAAGTACTTTCATTGTTTAGCAAGGAGTTCTCTCCCCTAAAGCAGTCCTAAGTATGGGTGGAGTAGAGGTCCTCCCATTTCTGATCCAAGTAGAGTTCTCACATTTTAGATGGGGAATGGTCCCTAATAGGGAATTGTCCCAATGAAAAATTCCCCAATGGGGAATTTTTTAACATTCACAAGTCTGAGAAATTTCAAGATTCACAGTTTATAGTAAGCAGAACACCAGATTTAAAGCTCTTCTCGAGAGACACAACCTATCCTCCCCAATCCTCCCCAGAGTGTTAACAGGGGAGTTAACCCATTCCTAGGAGATCTTGGAACTGTTCATGCAGCCTTGAACTAAGATTATATTATAAATGACTGCAAAAACACGAATTTCTTTAGCACCTTTTTCTATACTTTAGCTCCATGTGCCATTAAGGCAGCATGTATACGGTGCTGAGCTTGCCAATCTTTGTCCTTTAAAAAGACAGGAATTGAATTACCCATTACTGCTAAAAGATAAACTAAAAAGTGAAAGAAAGAGAGAGAGGCAAAGTTGGGGAACAGAGGAGGCCCACAAATACTGCACTCCTCTCTGTTCGATTCTTCTGCCCATCCAAGCTGCAGTCTTGGGGCAGAAGCCTTTAACTCTTCTTCATCCTCTGACCAGCAAAGGAATCAGGGTTACGACAGCATATATCCCGGTCCAGATGCCAATTTGTAAGGCTCATCTCCAGGGTCGGCCAGCCCTGTGTGACCTTACTTGGGGTAACGAAAATGAAGCGTAATGAATGGATGCTATATGAAATGCATAGTGACAAAGTTTATTGGATTCAAACAAAGCATATATAGGTTAAAACCACAGGAAGATATGACATTACCGCCCAGCAACAGCAGGAGCCAATAATTGGGCAACTTCATAGGAATTCATGATGTTACCTGCCAGGCACCAGGAGGAACCGAGAGGATTCCAAAAAAGGGCAGAAAAACAAGTTTCTCACAGTTTCTCACTGTCCTTATCAAACCTCCCTCTGCTGACTATTCTAACCTTGAACACGCAGCTGGGCAGGTCTTACACAGTTCAATCCACGACCTTGACTATGCAGCCCAAGCAGGGAGAAGAGGAGGGCTTCAGCCATTATGGCTCTGCCTCGACTACATTTATATAAAAGTCATTCAACCATTCTGAATTTATCTTGGTGTACAGGGTGTGAGATGTTGATCTAAACCTAATCTCTCCCATACTGTTTTCCAATTTTCCCAGCAGTTTTTGTCAAATACTGGATTAGTGTCCCAAAAGCTGAGCTCTTTGGGTTTTTCATACACTGTCTTGCTGAGGTTATTTATTTGCCCCAAGTCTATTCTACTCTCTTCTATCTCTTAAGCAGTACCAAATTGTTTTGATGACCATTGCTTTACAGTTTAAGATCTGGTACTGCTAGGCCCCCTCCATATTTTTTTCATTATTTCCCTTGATATTCTTGATCTTTTGTTCTTCCAAATGAACTTTGTTACAGTTTTTTCTAATTCAGTAAAAAAGTTCCTTGGTAGTTTGATATGTGTGGTACTAAATAAGTAAATTAATTTGGGTAGGATTGTCATTTTTATTATGTTCTCTTGCCAAAACCATGAACAATCAATGTTTTTCCAATTGTTTAGATCTAGTTTTAATTGTGTGGAAAGTGTTTTTTTAGTTGTGTTCATATAATTCCTGTGTTTGTCTTGGCAGATAGATTCATAAGTATTTTATATTATTTAGGGTGATTTTATTTATTTTATTTTTATTTTTTCTAAACCCTTACCTTAGGTCTTGGAATCAATACTGTGTACTGGTTCCAAGGCAGAAGAGTGGTAAGGGCTAGGCAATGGGGGTTAAGTGACTTGCCTAGGGTCACACAGCTGGGAAGTGTCTGAGGCCAGATTTGAACCCAGGACCTCCCGTCTCTAGGCCTGGTTCTCAATGCAGTGAGCCACCAAGCTGTCCCCTCTAGATGATTTTTAAATGAAATTTCTCTTTCTAACTCTTGTTTCTGAGATGTTGGAAATATATAGAAATGCTGATGATTTATGTGAGTTTATTTTGTATCCTGCAACCTTGCTAAAGTTGTTGATTATTTCCACTAACTTTTTAGTTGATTCTCTAGGATTCTTTAAGTAGACCATCATATCTGCTGTAAATCTTGAAATTTCTCAGACTTGTGAATGTTAAAAATTTCCACATTGAGGAATCCTCCATTAGAACAAATTCCCTACTGGAAACATTCCCCATTTTGATGTGGGAACTCGCCAGGATCAGAAATGGGAGGACCTCTACTCCACCTGTACTTAAGACTGCTTTAGGGGAGAAAACTCCTTGAAATGGGAGGACCTCTACTCCACCCGTACTTAAGACTGCTTTAGGGGAGAAAACTCCTTGCTAAACAATGAAAGTACTTGGACCCATGGTATAATAAGTCAAGGAGTTCTTTGAGCCATGCCTGTTTTTTAGAATTGATACAATGAGATGCTAGGTACCTAAAAGGGTCGGGCAAGTTTTCTCTTAATGAGATTAGTTGACTCAGCTGTGTTTTCACTGGTTCAGATTTACTGAGGAGATTAGTCGACTTAGCAGGAATTCAGATGGGCAGTCCTTTGGAAAATGTCTACAGTGATTAAGGACTTAGGGGAGGTGACATAGGAAAAAAAAACCCTATATAAGAAAAAGCAGAATCTCTTGAAAGAAAAATCCTTTTGGAGGATCTCTGATGAGGATTGCTTGGGAAGAATCTCTTGAGAGAGGCTCTGGAGAAGGGAAGCTCTTGGAGGACAATCTCTAAGGAGGTCTCGCTGGAGCTCCTCTGAGGGGACTCTGTCCCTCTGGAGGCTCTGGAGAGAGGCCCTTTGGAACAGTCTCTGGTTGGAAGGCTCTTTAAGGAGGACTCTGGCTGGAACTCTCTCTGGTGAAGTCAGCTGAGATGGAGCTGGCCTGGTGTCACTAGAATCCTTGCTTAGACATAGACCTTGTGGTGAGTGTTAAAAGACTGACTGACTGATCTCTCTCTCTTAAGACTCAGGTCTAGGCCATGTTAGCTTAAGGCCCTTCATACTTATTTCCTTTTTCTCTCTTTCTCTCTTTTCTTTAATTCCACATTTGTATTAATTAAAATCTCTATAAAACCCGGTTGACTTGGGTATTTGAATAATTGGGAATATTTCCCTGGCAACCACCTTATATTTGATTTAAAAACCAAGACACTGTAGTGAAACATATTTTCTGCAGTCAAATTTACTCACCCTCTCTTATATCTATCACAATTTATATCTTCCACCATTTTAACTCACTACAGTTTACAACATCACTCTTTTAACTGTTACAGTTTAAGGCCTTCAACCATTTTAAATCTAACAGTTTATGGCTGATCACGAAGTTGGTGATAAAACCCTCAAAAGACTTCTGTGAAATCTCTTTCCTTTATCGCTTTGCTTTATTACTTTCCTATCAGTCAGTTTTGTTTTCTGTTTAACTTGGCTTCAAAATTACAGCTGCAAGAACAGGTGAGTAAAAAACCTTTTCGTTTCTCCTTATTTAAGCTGTTTTAGATCTTAGCAACAGGGCCCTAAAGTCCTGGCTAGGAGAACTATTTCTAAATCCTTTCCTTTAGGGAACAAATGCCTAAATTAAGATTAAGACAAACCTGGGGAAAGTTCTGGCCTTGTCCTTCTCCCCACGTGTTTACTTTAGAAATGTGTGGTTACAGCCAGTTCACAACATACATAACAACTGGCTATTCAGCTCCATAACCAACATTGTAAAATTTGCATTCTTTTTCTCTCTAAAATTTCTCATACCATGAGATTTATGGCAAAATATAATCAACACATTACTCCCCCTTGGGATTTTGATTGTTATAGCTGTAATATGGTATTTCTTTACAAAACCCACTTCTCAGTCAAACCAACCAAGTGTTCCTTCTACTACTCAACAATATGCAGAACTAAATACTCGGCTTGAGCTTATAGAGGAAGGTCAAGGAGAGATTGTAGCTTTTATGAGAAGCATTAAAAGAGAATTAAGAACATTATCAGAAACTCTGGACACAGCTCCTCCTGCCAACTCGACCTTAGAACCCCCTGCTTCTAATGAACCCACCCCTCCCCCTGCCCCCTCGGCCTCAGAAAACCCACCCACTCCTCCCACTGCTCATGCTTCCAACCCAACACAATCAACTCTAAGTTCATACCCTACCCGTACTTCTGATACTGATTCCTCTAATCCAAACACCTCTGTATCCTTTCACACTTCTTCCTTGGCTCCTCCTTCTCATCCTACACAATCCACTTTAAGTTCACATTCCAACTTAAATTCACACCATACCCCTGATTTTTTTGGCACTATGGGACAACAACAAACCCTTCCTTTTAATGTGCCCAACTCTTCTATTTCTCAGACTTACCCAATTGAAAATGGAGCAAGAAGCCTAGAAACAGGAATACCAAATAACTTAGATAGCTTATTTCCTTTAAGGGAAGTACCCACTTTGAATAAGAATGGAAACTTGGTATCTGTAAGACATCATACACCTTTTACCCCTGAGGATTTAAAAAAAATTGAAGGAAGATATGCCATCATTTGAGGATGAACCAATATTAATTATAAAAAAATTAGAGAACATATTCAGAACTTTTGACTCCACTTGGTTGGATGTTGAGAATATATTAGAAGAATTATTAACAAAGAGAGAAAAATAATATCGTCTCTCTGGCTAATCAAAAACAAGGTAGAAGAGGACATTATTGGCCAACTGAAGATCCACATTGGAACCCCAATGTTGAACTAGATTACACAAAACTAGACCAGGCCAGAGAAGCATTATTGACATCCATGAAAGCTTGCTCTGATAGACCTGAAAAATGGTCAAAATTTGAAAAAACCCGACAACATATTGATATGAAACACCCTCCCAGTTTATGGACAGATTTATTGACATAGGGAATACATATATGGACCTTGATTTATCCAGAGAAAGAGACATTAGACAAATACGTAGGCAATTTGTTAAGAATTATTGTTCAGTGGTAAAAGACTACTTTAGAACTAGCTGTCCTAATTGGGACTCTATGGACCTCAATAAACTAAGGAGAGTAGCAACCTATGTTTATAAAAGTAGTGTAAAAAGACCTGAGGAAGATGATACATCAGTGGAAGATTTAAAAAAAGAAATGTTAAAGAGACAATTGAAAAATAAGGGAGAGACTATAGCCCCTTTGCGGGAATTCACAAATAAATCAATAACTTGCCACTTCTGTGAGAAGGGCCACAAAATGATGGAATGTAGAACCTTTCTTAAGATGATTGGAAGGAATACGCAGTTTAATAATAGCTTTAGAAATAACTATAGAAATGATGATAATGGTCATAGAAACCAGAATTTTAGAAATTCTAGAAATCATAATGATGATTATGGAAATAACTATAATGAACATAGAAGTAAGAACTTTAGAAACCAGAATTATAGAAATAGGAACTGGGAAAATAATGACAATGCTCCAAATGAAGAAAATGATAATACCCAACAACAAAATATAAGAAATGGAGCTCGTCCAAAAAATAGTCGAGGTGCCCTTCAGGGGAGTGCCCAAGGAATATCCCAAACACAATGATGGCATCTGGGGTGGGGGTGGGGGGCTGGGGCACAGGAATCAGAGGATACAACCATTGATTTTCCGGACCCTGATGTCCTACTACCCGTTGTCCCTATCCACTGCCCTCCCCATACTAATGAACTCCATGTTACCTTAAAGGTGGATAACACTTATTATGATTGTCTATTAGACACTAGAGCTACCAGGTCTGTATTGAAGAATGTACCAGATTTAAATTGTTATTCCATTGATTCACAAAGTGTAGTGGGGGTATCAGGAATACCCCCAAAGAGTTGAAAAACTTCATAACGATGCCAAAGGCTGGACGTTATAAATTTTGTCTAGTAATTGTAGATCAACTAACCAGATGGCCGGAAGCATTTCCTGCGACCTGAGCCAAGGTGGATTTTGTTGCAAATATACTTTTAAAGGAAATTATTCCTCGTTTTGGCCTGGCAGCACATATTGATTCCGATATGGGGAGTCATTTTACTGATTCTGTTCTAAATCAGATATATTCTTGCTTGGGAATAACTCCCAAATTTCATGTTCCATATCATCCCCAGAGCTCAGGCCAAGTAGAGAGGATGAACAAAGAACTTAAAACTAGGATTGGCAAATTATGCACTGAGACCCATTTAAAATGGCCTGAAATTCTCCCTCTGGCCCTATTTTATCTTAGAAGCAGGCCTAGAGGAGACTTACATATTTCACCATTTGAGATGCTTTTTGGACATCCACCTATACAGGCTAAGCCTTTCTCCCTAGCATATACCTCACTATTAGGAGGAGATATTACTATTGCTTCCTATATACAGGAGTTACAGCACAAACTACGTGAACTTCATGAATCCGGAGCTGCAGTACAAGCTGGACCACTAGACTTTTCTCTGCATGACCTGAATCCAGGAGATAAAGTTTATATTAAGAATTTCAAGTGTACTGGAGCAATTCAGCCTTCCTGGGAAGGACCATTCCAAATATTGTTAACTACTCCAACATCCATAAAGATTGGAGAAAAGGACTCTTGGATTCACTGCTCACATGTGAAGAAAGCATCTTCTGCTGAGACTGATTGACTGAAACCTATCGCATGCATTGGAGATAATAATCCTTAGACAAGTGGATGCTGTTTTTTTTTTTTGAGAACACATTGAATCACTAATTTTTCCTTATTTTTATTATTTCTTTTCTTTATTTTTATTAGAATATTTGATTTTTTCTCATTTTTGTACTGAAGGTACACATAATTAATATTAATATTTTTTCCTGCAGTAATAGAAGTTAATATATATTCTTGCTATAATATCAATATATACCTAAAAGCTTTAAACTATGGGAACCTGCCATTTATTGATAAAATATTATAGGACTGTGATTAATGTTTATGTATGATTCCAGAAAAAGGGATAAAAAACAAGGAGCACAGACTTAACCTGAATAGTGCCAAAAAGAGCACACATGAAATACTAATGTGAGACTCGAGGTTGCGACGCTTGACATATGTTAAGTCTTAGGACTTCCTTGTATCTACACTCTTTACGAAGTACTCATACAAGTACAAAGTTTGACTATCATGCTGGCTCCCTATATCACTGAGAATGACAAAAAAATCAGATGAGGGAATGATGCTTCCCTACCAAAATAGAATTCTAATACTTTTCTTCTTATATTATGGCAACTTCCTGTAGTTTTTGCTGCAAATGGCTAAATGACATATTACTGCATTCTGTCCTACAGACTTGTGGGGTAGAAATTACTTTATATTGGACCTATACAAGGGCCTATTTTGAATTTTTCCTTATGTTTTTGATTATTTTTCTCTTCTTTTGATAGACTCATACACCCCCATAACTCAACATTGCATTCCGAGTTGAACTGAATGTTTTTTAACACCTACTTCAGGGGTGTTAAATACTTCAGTATTTTAATTTAAAATCTAAGAATTTTCAAATTTTGAATTTTTTGTTTGAGATTGTATTTTTATAAAAATCCAAGAATTTTGATTTTTTGTTTAAGATTGTACTTTTATAAAAATTCAAGATTTTGATTTTGTTCAAGAAAAGATCTTCAAGAAAGAAGCTTGAAACTTTTATATCCAGAGAATGAACTGTTGCAGAAAGATGTCGGAAAACCTACACTTCATCAAGAAGATCAAGAATGAACTTTGGATATGATTGATTGAACTGAACTTTGATTGAACATTTATTGTAAATGTACACATTTATGCCAAAAGGGACTGCCCCTAATTTGGCTTTCTGTCAATGCGCCTAGCAAACATTGGTTTTGATTTCTTTTCTTTTCTATTTCCTCCCTCATTATTCTAATTCCTCTTATAAATTTGAATATCATGTATATCTATAGTTAGAAGTACATTTAGGATTACAAATTGATCATGTTAAATGATCAATGGGGAGACTAGTCTCCCAATGATCATCTGGGGGGATTGTAAATCTTGAAATTCCTCAGACTTGTGAATGTTAAAAATGTCCACATTGAGGAATCCTTCATTGGAACAAATTCCCTACTGGAAACATTCCCCATTTTGATGTGGGAACTCGCCAGGATCAGAAATGGGAGGACCTCTACTCCACCCGTACTTAAGACTGCTTTAGGGGAGAAAACTCCTTGCTAAACAATGAAAGTACTTGGACCCATGCTTATAATAAGGCAAGGAGTTCTTTGAGCCATGCCTGTTTTTTAGAATTGATACAATGAGATGCTAGGTACCTAAAAGGGTCGGGCAAGTTTTCTCTTAATGAGATTAGTTGACTCAGCTGTGTTTTTACTGGTTCAGACTTCCTGAGGAGATTAGTCGACACAGCAGCATTTTTTCTGGTTCAGACTTACTGAGATTAGTCGACTTAGCAGGAATTCAGATGGGCAGTCCTTTGGAAAATGTCTACAGTGATTGGTAGATGTAAGGACTTAGGGGAGGTGACATAGGAAAAAAAAACCCTATATAAGAAAAAGCAGAATCTCTTGAAAGAAAAATCCTTTTGGAGGATCTCTGATGAGGATCGCTTGGGAAGAATCTCTTGAGAGAGCCTCTGGAGAAGGGAAGCTCTTGGAGGACAATCTCTAAGGAGGCCTCACTGGAGCTCCTCTGAGGGGACTCTGTCCCTCTGGAGGCTCTGGAGAGAGGCCCTTTGGAACAATCTCTGGCTGGAAGGTTCTTTAAGGAGGACTCTGGCTGGAACTCTCTCTGGTGAAGTCAGCTGAGATGGAGTTGGCCTGGTGTCACTAGAATCCTTGCTTAGACAGACCTTGTGGTGAGTGTTAAAAGATTGACTGACTGATCTCTATTAAGACTGAGGTCTAGGCCATGTTTGCTTAAGGCCCTTCATACTTATTTCCTTTTTCTCTCTTTCTCTCTTTTCTTTAATTCCACATTTGTATTAATTAAAATATTTATAAAACCCAGTTGACTTGGGTATTTGAATAATTGGGAATATTTCCCTGGCGATCACCTTATATTTGATTTAAAAACCAAGACACTGTAGTGAAACATATTTTCTGCGGTCAAATTTACTCACCCTCTCTTATATCTATCACAATTTATCACTCTTTTAACTGTTACAGTTTAAGGCCTTCAACCATTTTAAATCTAACACTGCAAAGAGTGAAAGTTTGGTCTCTTCATTGCCTATTTTAATAACTTCAATTTATTTTTCTTCTCTAATTGGTACTGCTAGTGTTTCTAGTACAATGTTAAATAAGAGGTGATAATAGGAATCCTTGTGTTACTCCTGATGTTATTGGGAGGACTTTAATTTATTCCCATTGCAGATGCTTGCTGGTGGTTTTATATATATACTTTTTATTATTTTTAGGAAATGCCCTTCTATTCGAATACTTTCTAGTGTTTTCAATAAGAATGGGTGTCATATTTTGTTAAAGGTTTTCTCTACATCTATTGAGAGAATCATGAGATTTTTGTTGGTTTGCTTGTTGATATGGTCAGTTATGTGGATGGTTTTTCTAATATTGAACTATCCTTGCATTCCTTGTATAAATCCCACCTGATCATAGTGAATAACCCTCCTGATCACTTGCTGGAGTCTTTTGCTAGTATTCTATTTAATATTTTTGCATCTATGTTTATTAGGGAGATGAGTCTATAGATTTCTTTCTCTGTTTTTGGTCAGCCTGGCTTTGGAATCAGTACCATATTTGTATCATAAAAGGAATTTGGCAGAATTTCTTCTTTGCTTATTATGTCAAATAGTTTGCATAAGTTGTTAAATTCACTTATGAATCCATCTGGTCCTGGGGATTTTTTCTTAGGGAGTTCTTTGATGACTTTTTCAATATCTTTTTCTGATACAGAGTTATTTAAGTGTTCTATTTCTTCTGTTAATCTAGGCAATTTATATTTTTGTAAATATTCATCCATATCACCTATATTGCCATATTTATTGCCACATAATTGGGCAAAAGTTTTTTATCTGGGGATTTAAAATTTGTTCTCTTTATAGTTTTTTAATTTGCATCCCCAATTCACTGATCTCTGACCTCCCTAATTTGTAAATATATGCACTCAAGGATATAAATTTCCCCGAGTACTACTTTGGCTAAACTCATAGATTTTGATAGGATATCTCATCATTGTCATTCTCTTCAATGAAATTTTTATGATTTGTTCTTTAACCAATTTTGGAGAATCATATTAATTTCCAACTAATTTTTGATTTGCCTCTCCATGTACCTTATTATTTTTATTGCATTATGATCTGGAAAACTTGCATTTATTTTTTCTGCACTTGTTTGCCATATTTTTATGCCCTAGTACATGATCAGTCTTTGTGAATATACCATGTACTGCTGAAAAGGTTTATTACTTTTTGTCCCTATTTCTCTCGATATATCTATAACTCTAATTTCTCTAAGATTTCATTCACATCTTTTACCTCTTTCTTATTCTTTCATTTGATTTATCTAGATCTGATAGAGGAAGGTTAAGGTTTCCCACTAGTATCGTTTTACTATCTATTTCCTCCTCAAGCTCTAATAGTTTCTCCTTTAAAAATGAATGCTATACCATTTGGTGCATACATGTTGAGTACTGATATTTCCTCATTGTCTATATTGCTTTTTATCAGGATGTAATTACCTTCCCTATCTCTTTTAATCAGATCTATTTTTACATTGCCTTTGTCAGATATGATGATTGTGACTCCTGCCTTCTTTTTCTCAGTTGATGCCCAATAGATTTTGTTCCAGCCTTTTATCTTTACCCTGTGAGTGTCTACTTGCCTCATGTGTGTTTCTTGTAGACAACATATTTTACTTCCCTTTCTCTCCCTTCCATTCTTATTCCCCTCTTTTCTTTAAAGGGTCTCTAAAGGGTCTTTAAAGGGTCCTTTTAAACTACCTCCCACAGTCTCCCTCCTTTGCATTGTTTCCCTCCCCTTTGTTACCTTTCTACTTCTCTATAGGGCACAAATCAATTCTCAGCCCCAATTGATTTGATTGTTCTTCTCTCTTTCAATTTCAATGTGTAAGAATTAAGTATTACCTGTCTCCAACTTCTTTCACCCTTCTTTTGTATTGGTCTTCTCCCCTGCTCCCACCATGTGCTTCTTCATGAAATATAAATTTACTCCATTTTGTCTCTTTTCCCATTTCTCTTGGTATTATCCTCTTTTTGCCTTCAGTTTTATGTATATGTGTGTGTGTGTGTGTGTGTGTGTACACACACACACACATATATTTATTTTGACATTTCAACATATACAGTTTGTCACTCTTCCATTCTTCTAGCTTCTCTGATGATAACAATTTTTAAAAGTTACCAATATCATCTTTTCTTATAGGAATACAAATCATTTGGACTTATTGGGACCCTTTAAAAAAGATGATTTTTTTTCTTCCCTCTTTCTTAATTACCTTTTGGTGATTCTCTTGAGTTCTGTGTTTGGGCAGCAGATTTTCTGTTTAAGTCCTGTCTTTTCTTTATGAATGCTTGGAAGTATTCTATTTTATTAAATGACCATACTTTCCCCTGCAAGGATATTGTCAGTTTTGCTTGGTAGTTGATTCTTGATTGTAGCCCCTGTTCCCTTGCTTTCTGGAATATCATATTCCATGCCTTCTGGTCCTCCAGTGTAGGTGTAGCCAGATCCTGTGTTATTCTAACTGTGGTTCCATAGTATCTGAATGACACTCTTCTTAGTAGCTTGTAATATTTTTTTCCATGGTCTGGTAGGTTCTTGAATTTGGCTATAATATTGCTGGGTATTATCAATTGGGAATTAAATGCAGGTGATCTGTGGATTCTTTTAATCTCCACTTTTCCCTCTTGTTCAAGAATGTCGGGGAAGTTTTCTTGGATAATTTCTTGTAGAATGATGTCCAGGCTTTTTCTTTTGTCATGATCTTCTGGTAGTCCAATAATTCTTAAATTGTCTCTCCTAGATCTGTTTTCAAGGTCTGTGATTTGTCAATGAGGTATTTTATATTTTTCTCAATTTTTTCATTCTTTCGATTTTATTTTATAGATTCTTGCTGCTTTGTGAAGTCATTTGCTTCTAGTTGTTGGATTTTAATTTTTAAAGACTGAATTTCATCCCTGGCTTTTTGGTCATCCTTCTCCTTCTGGTCTGTTTTTTTGTAGGTCATCTTTCACCCTCTTTGCCTTGTTTTCAAGCTGATTAATTTTGGCTTTCAAGACACTATTTTCTTTCTTTTTTTGTTCATGTGCCTCTGTTTCCAGATGACTTATTTTGTTTTTTAAGTTCTTTTCCCCAGTTTTCTCCAGTCTCTCTTGTTTTTTGAATTGTGTTTTGAGTTCTTCCAAATCCTGTGTCCAATTCACTGGAATTTCTGTGTTTTTGCTTGGTGTTCCTTGATCCTCCTCTCTTCCATTTGCTCTTTGTTCATTACCTGCATTGAAGCTGTTGATTGTATTTTTCTTTTTCTTTACTCATATTTTTTCCTCCTTTCCCCTGTCATTGGCTATAATCTTGCTTCTCTGATTATTTACTGGATCTGTAAGTTTGGGCTATTCTGCCCTGAAGGGGCTTCTTCTCTGCTATGCTGATTGACTAGGTTAAGCTGATGGTATTAATGATCCCTGAGGTCAGATCTTCCCCAGTTGGCAGCAGAAGCTGAAGGTGTAGGTGAAGGGAGCTGTGCTTCCTGCCCTGTTAGCAAGGTTTTCTGTAGCTACAACCTTTACCCTGGGATCAGAGTCAGCTGGATTCTTAAAGCTACTCTCAGTGCCGCCTATGAGGTATGGGTGTTGGAGATTGAGCTTCCCTCCCCTCTGAAAGCTTCTTATCTGCCCTATTTATAAGATTAGGCCAGGGTGGAGTTGATCTGCAGAGCTGGCTGTGCCCTGAGGCCAAAATCTTGAGAAATGGTGGGGGGTGGCAAGATGGATTGTTTTGGCTGTCACTAGGCTGCCCTCTCTGTGCTTCTCCTCCAGCTGTCTCCCTGCCACCTATATTCAATGCCCTGAGCCTGGCATGGCTGTGCCAGCAAGGCACTTCCTCTAAGCTAGAGTCCTTGCCCGCCCAGAGATTCCAGACACCACTGGAGACTCAGTACTGTAGGTGGGGAAAGGGTCCTGGGACCTTCTTTCTTCCTTTTCCTTGAACCCAAGAGTTCAAGAATTCAGGCTTTTTTGGGTTTACCTTTTAAGTTGAATCCAGCAGGAGTGTCCCCCAGCTCTGTCCTGTTGTTTGATTTGCTTTTCTGTACCCTCAAAGCACTTTGTTTTTGACTGGTGTGGAAGGGTTTTAGAGAGGTCTGGACTTTTGCTGCGTTTGCACCCCCATCTTGACTCCACCTCCTCATAATGTGTTCCTGCTAGTTTTCTGCATTATGTATTTATTTGGAAACAGAAGAAAGTAATTCAATCAGCAACCAGCATCTTTATTACATCAGGACTGTAGAGATAATTTTAGGGTTGTGACTTAAAATCTAAATGAATTGGTCGCCAGGGAAAAACCCCAAATAAAATACCCAAGTCAGACTGGAAATTTATGGCAATTTTAGTTAATATAGAGGGAAGGATTTTAAGGAGAAAGAGGGAAGAGGGTATAGGATTTCTCCCGCCTGGCCTGTGCCAGGGGGAGTTCAAGATCTCTGCCAATAGGTCTCTGAAGGAGATTAGAGGCTTCTAAGAGGATAAAATTTGGAAAGTAAAGGAGGGAGAACTCAGCCAAAAACTCACCACTGAACCAGACAATAGCTGTAGTCATGCCCAGATGTGGAAAGGTCCAGCATGCTGCCACCAGCCACCTCTCTGCCTCCGGGAGAGAGGAAGTGACCCGAAATATATAGGCCTTTTACTCTTGTGTCCCTTCTTCTAAATTTTCACAATTACCAATCATATCAGAGGCTTTTCTCCAGGACTGCCCATTCTTTAATTCTCATCTTCTTTGACTAGATTATATCTTTTTGAGTTACTTAACCCTTCTTTAAGTTCACCTTTTGTTAGTTACTTAACCTTTTTGTGATTAATTTACTTTTTATAGTTACTTAACACCTTTTTGTATTAAGATCTTAAAATAGACTTAGTTTAAAGTTATAGCTTCACTATAAAGAACTAAGTACCTTCTTTGTTCAATCAGGAGATTATAATTTCATCTTCTCCATAAAGTAAGATATAATTAGGGTGGAGTAATTTAAAGTTCAAAGCACTCAAACCTTGCATTACACATAAAGTTTATGGCATTTTTGCATTTCATTTTCTGTCCTCAGAACTCTGGAGAAGTTCAAGGGTTCTCTGTTTCCAAAGAATTAGTTTATGTTACAAGGAAGATCTAGTTCCAAGGCTCAGAACACCGAGGAGAAAAAAGTATAAATGGGAAGAAATAGTAGGTTGTACAGAATACAAGAGATAAAACTTTCAAAAAAGGAAGCAAAGAGAAAAGTGCCTAAAAGAAAGTGAAGATCTAAACATTTGTTTCTCATTCTCCTGCAAAAAGGCCTGCTGATATCAAGCACCAGGAAAGGGAGAATATCTTACTCTGAAGTGGATTACCAGAAACTCTTCAGCTAAATTACCATTATAAGTTTCATCTAATGGGACAGTTACATGGCTCAGTGGATAGAGCTCCAGGTCTGGGGACAAGAGGACCTGGGTTCAAATCTGACCTCAGACAGTTTCTAGCTGTATGACCCTGGACAAGTCACGTAAGCCCTTCCCATTCTTCTGCCTTGGAACCAATACTTATTAGTGTTGCTGCTTAGAAGATAAGGGTTTTAAGAAAAAAGTTTCATTATTGTCCATGTGCTGTGTAAGGAATGTACAAGGGAAGTGATGGGAAATAAATGTCTTTCACAACATTTATGAAAGAAAATGTCTTGCAGAAGATTATTAGAGCTTTAATAATTTGTGAATTAATTATTCACTGAGAGGCAAGATGGAGTTGTCCTAGATCAGAGCACAATGACATTCTCCTGAAGCCAAAGAGTTTATCTTCTTATCACACTCCTATATAAGTATTGTGCCCACATTTCAATAACTGAAAGGCAATATTGACTTCTTAGGCTAAGAAAGGTGGGAGGAAACCCAGCAGAAATTAGCTTCTCATTCTTAAGGGCTTTATTTTTTATTCTCAGAAGAGTTACTATACTATGTGACAGATAACAAAATTCTTATGTATTGAATAGAGACACTATTCACAGTTATAATCTACTCTAAAAAAAAGAAGCCTGTCTTGTTTCCTCCCTAGAGGTTGGGCCTTAGGATAGCTCATCTGTGGGATCACATAGATATCCAAGGCCTTTGTTGGCCTGAGGTCCTGAATAATTAATCATGTAATCTGTCCTTCCTGTGGCACTAGCTTTGTATGGAGGAGGAATAAGCTCAGTTTGATGTCCAGGGAAACAGTGAGGTTCTTTTTTAAATCCTGAAGGGAAAGATAGGAAATAGAAAAGTTACATCACTGAACAGGGATTGTCTTAATAAAACTACTGGCTGATATTTACATAATGATTAAATGTTTTACAAACATTATTTTTCTTGATCTTTTCAATAACTGTGAGCTAGGCAAAATCAGAATGTATTATCCCCATTTTTAAAAATGAGAAAATTCAAACTCAGAGGGTAAAATAATTTGCTCTTGGTCATTCTTACTTTCAAAATTGAGATAAAAACTTAGGTCTCTCCCAATGCCTAATATAGTGCATTTCCCCCGCCCCTGCCCCCCGCCCCCCACTGTACTGCACAAATATTAGGACTGTTCACACTGGAGAAAGTGGGGAACTGGTTATTTCAATAAAAAGAAATAACCTGTAGGGGAAAGGATAGGGTTCCTACAAGTAACTCAATGGGGAAAAAAGTCTATTCAAGGCTGGAAAAATCCTGGGGAATTTTAGCAATAGTGGATTCTGGAGGTAAAACATTCTAAAGCTCCCATTTGAAGTGGGCTTAATTTTAGTAGGTAGGAGCAGTGAATACTACTACCTCATTCCCAACCCTGCCCTCCACCTTAAAATACATACTACTTTGGGATGGAGGTAGCTTCTTTCTGTAGCTGGCACCAAAGGTTGTTTCAAAATAGTGACCAAACTAGAAAGGAAAACAGAGATATTGCAGTAAAAATTATGCAGCCAAGTCTCAAAGAACAGAGAAGCCTCCATGGCATTAGTAATAACAGAATTTACTTCAGCTTATATGGACTGGAGGGAGACTTTGCACCAAATATTCCCATGAGAAAAGTTCAAGTTTAAGTATTCAGTATGATTATGGGGGAAATCTACCCTTATCTAGGAACCACTGGTGTTTTAGGGCTGTGAGGACAGTTTTGAGACAGAATTAGTAGATAGGATAAAAATCCTATCTAGCTTGATGAGGAATCACATGGCATCTTTTGCGTCAGTTATCAAAAGATAATTTCCAATTTGTAGTTAGGGTATATATTCTCTTATAAGCACCATGTGGTTTTCCCTGATAAATAGGCCAAAAGAAGAAAAAGAAGTAAGTTTACCTTGGAAGGTAGAGGTTGTGGTTGTACAATTTTCTCAAGACTATACCTCTCCTGGTTCCAATTGCCCATTAAGGTAGGGTTGGAGTAAGAATTTTCATTGGTCGTACATCTCCATCCATACTGGAAAAACTTGGACATTTCATTCCAGTCTGTCCATACTTCACCATGGCCGTCTGCATGCATTAGGCAACCATATTGTGGATTTGTGATAAAGCAAGAAAAAGATAATTTCTAGGGAAAAGCAGAAAAAGGAAATCTTTATAACAGATAACAGAATTCCATTTTTTTCCCATTCTTTGTTCCACACAGTGAAATAAGAAACATTTTTTGGAAAGATATGAAGTTCAATAAAAGTTCGGGTTCCTGCCAAAGTTTGCTGCAGTCCATTGGGTAATAGCATTTTTGTTCCTGTTCTATCATGCACCAGTAGCTACTTATTTACCTGCTCTCACACTAAGCATAAATGGATGCCATTTAGCTAAGATGATTGTATTGGCAGGAGCTCCAGAAATTTTTAGGTTCCCAGAAATTCAATATAGATCTCAAAACAAACAAACAAAAAACCCTACCCCAAACAAAACAACTCAGAAAAAAAAAGAAATCAGCCCAATTCTACTTTTATATAACTCTAACAGAAAAATTTTCTTACATCAAGCCTACATTTACATCTTCACAGCCTCTACTCAATTGCTCATAGTTTCCCTCCCCCACCATCCCCACTCCCAGCTCTAGCTCTAGTTAAAGAACCTATTTCCACTATTACAATCCTTCCAATAATTGCTGACAGTTATCATGTTCTCCCAAGTCTGATCAGACCTCAGGTTCAGAAACAAGAAAATACCTGGTCTGAGCTAAAGGGAGATGATCTGCAATAAAATGTCCTGCTTGGAATTTTTTCAGAACAGTAAGTGAAACCTTGACTTTTCTCTTCCATTTCTCACTCTTCACAAGAGATGCCAGGTCATCAAACCTAGATTTTTAAGGTTTCAACCTACAGCAAATCAGAATCTTCACCCTACTAGTTTGTTTGAATTTTTGTGGCCATGATAAAAAGGCCACTCCCAATATTTTAGGCTAAGCTGATGAAACTAAGCATAAACGAAACAGTAAGACTAAGCAAAAAGGTCATGACCTCTCTTTGTGAAGTTTGCTGTTCCCAGGCAGCAGGATAACTAAAGTGAGCTGTGATCTGATGTTCAGAGGACCTACCCCTCAAACCGAAACTAACCTTTTATCCTCTTAGTCTTGTAGTAGTGGAATAGTGGAATAGTGAGTAGGACGGTTCTTTCCCTAATATGGCAGGGGAATCAGAGGATTTAGGGCCGAAGGGTCATCTAATCCCATTCGAATGAACAAACATTTATTAAGTAAGTACCTATTTTGTATGTGCAAACACCTCAAGTATTACTGAGTTTAGATTGCCTAATTTCAAGAAAGGAGGCAGCACTAACGATGGGCGGGACTCCAACCTTTATTTATGTCTTACAACTAGAGGCCCAGATGAGAAATGACTTGCTTAAGGTTGACCCAGCCAGTAGAAGGCAAAGAGCAGAATTAGGATAAAGTTATTGGGAAAAGCTCAGGTTGAGGGGACTCTTCACAGTCAGTAGTGGAAACGGTGCTCGATCTGGAACCCAGAGGAACTGGGTTGGACTCCAAAGCTCTACTTATACACTTACTACCTACTACCTGTGTGACCCTCGCAAGTCACTGGGCTTTTCTGAGCCTCTAAAATGTGGAGTCTAAGATTCGTCCCAAGATAAGGGATGGAGGCAGGGAAGTTGGTGACCCGGAACATGGCTTGGGCGATTGCTTGTGACGTCACGGCGGTGCTGACGAAATCAGCTCGCGCTTGGCTAGACCTGGGGGAAGGAGTAGTTTTACCTTTTTGGAAAAGTCCATCACATTTGCGGTCATGGTCATCACCACCACTACCCCTCTCTCTTGTTGTCAAGACAACCAGAGCTGTATCGCGTCATCATTCGGCGACCGGGGAAGAGTTGGCCCGGCAGCAGGAAGGGGAAGTGACAGATGACGTATGATACTCAAGGTTGGGCGAATGGATGCGAACTGAGGCACCATGGTCACTCGCCGCTTCCTGCTGGTTGGGGAAGGGAATTTCTCCTACGCCGCTGCCCTGAGTGAGGTCGAAGAGCCCGGCACTAGTCTCGTAGCCTCCTGCCCTCAAGGACCCACCGCCCTGGCAGGGAATCCAGTATTCCAGGAGAACCTACTACGCCTACGCGAGCGAGGTAGCGAGGCCCCGCCCGTCATCGAAGCCCCGCCTCACCGACAATAATGAGACCCCGCCTCCTCCCGAAACCTCTCCCCCTTCTGTCTTGTGGTCCTTCTTGCCTTTGAACATACTCAATCTTGGGACTCTTTTTAAATTTTTTTTAAACACCCCTCCCCCCCAATATGGGTTGAGGCGTGGGAATGCACTTTCATTTTCTGACTTTTTCCTATTCCTGGAACCTTTTCCCTCTGCTCAGACTACAGATATCCCTTGTTTCCTTTAATCCCCCCCCCCAAAAAAATTCCACCTTTTATGGTAAACCTTCCCTTACCCTTCTGCTTTCCAGTGCTTTTTCTCTTTTAATGATTTCCCATCTATTCCTGCATACAGCTTGCTTTTGCATATATTTGTTTGCATGTTGTCTCCTTTATAGATGAGGACAGGGACTGTCATGCCTCCTTTTTTTTCTCCATAGAGCTTCCTTAGCACACTGTATGACACATAGTTGTTCGTCTTCCTTTTTTCCCCCAAAGAGGACCAGTGACATCATGGGGTGATGTTCTGACTTGTGCATGAATTGGATTTAAGTGAGACTGAGAGGCACAGCCATCAACCTCACTCCCTTCAAGAATCATCTAAGTTCAATGGGAAGACAAGAGTTAGGACATTTGGCAATGGCTGAGGAGGCAGTTGATGATCTTGATGTCTTCAATATCTTACCAAGCTCTAAGCTCTCCAAAGTATCTACTTCAGCCAATTTCATGGCTGTTGGAACACATTGTTCTCCTCTGCCCATTCTGACTTATAAGGGGGGCATCTTCACATGCTTGGTAGATATCCCCTAAGTTATTAATGGATTGATTTGAAACCTGTCAGTTACCCTCTACCTCATCTAATCTGTCTACTGATACTGTGTTACTGGGGTGTGGCTGCTGTGAGTACAACAACTTCTTGGAGCTATAGGTGAGAGTTGGGTGAAAGGAAGATATTAAAAATAGATGAGCAGCCCAGAAAAATGATTGGCAAGCTGTCAGCTAGGTGGCACAGTGGATAGAGGCTGGGCCTAGAGTCAGGAAGATTCATCTTCTGGCACATGGTAGGTCCTTAATAAATATTTGTCAAATTGAATAGCTGGAGGAATATCTTTCTATCCTGTGCTGAATTGCATATGATCTCCATGCTCCTTGCTTTTTATATTCCCCTTTATAACTCCTCTTTCTTCCCCAGGTGCTGAAGTACGATTTGGGGTGGACTGCACCCAGCTAGCAGATGCCTTTGCAATGGATGGCTGGAAGTTTGATCGCATTTATTTCAACTTCCCCCACTGTGGACGGAAAGCTGGAGTAGCTAAGAACAGGGAGCTGCTTGCTAGATTTTTTCAGAGGTAAGATGTGACTGAGTTCTTTACTAGCATGTAGTGCATTAAGAGTATGTGATGGGGGCAGCTGGGTAGTTCAGTGGATTGAGAGCTAGGCCTAGAGATGGGAGGTCCTAGGATCAAATCTGGCCTTAGACACTTCCCAGCTGTGTGACCCTGGGCAAGTCACTTTACCCCCATTGCCTAGCCCTTACTATTCTTCTGCCTTGGAACCAATGCACAGTATTGATTCCAAGACAGAAGGTAAGAGTTTAAAAAAAAACTGTGGCAGTGGTCCTAGAGGAATGATTGACATATGAAATAATGAGAAGGCAGAGCAAAAGAATATATAACCTAGGACCCACCCCGCCAACTGACTTGTACAAAATTTGAGTGTGATTGTGTTGTATTTTCAGTGGATGTTTACATAAATATATATTTCTTTTCAATGTGGTTATGATATATAGGAAGTGATAAAATTTGTGGTACAGGCAATAAAATAACTATGGGAAACCAGGCAGGGGAGAGAAGAATATGGGAAAAGCTGTCCAGGTGAAGTATCATGTTGGAGGTAGGAGTTAGATTGAGCATTGGAATATAAATTTATAGCTGGTAGGGACATTAGGGATCATCTAGTCCAACATTTTCATTTTATAGGTGAAGAAACAGACTCAGAAAAATTAAGTGACTTGCCCAGGGTCTTACAGTTAGTGTTAGAAAGAGAATTCTTAGAAGGAAGCATCAATTTTGTATTTGGAGTCTAGAGGGAGAATGTGTAAGGTAGGGAGAAATTCCTGGAACAAGAACATGTTCAAGGTACTTCTGTGATCAAGATCTATAGTGCAGCATAGCATTGAAGTGATATGTTTTATGTTAACTGTTAGGGAATTTAAAACATACTTAGGAAAATGAAATCTGATCACATTTTACAGCAGTTTTGTACACATTGGTCCTTCTAGTATGAACATTATTAATGCTTCTGGTTAAAAAAAATACTATGTAAATATTTGTAAGTAGATTTCATTTTATTCTCATTTTCCTGCATTTGTAGTCAGATTTCTTAAAAGTTTGGTTCATAAAAGACAGTCTTAAAATTTAGTTATATTGGTGGTACACATGGTTATTTCTAACTGATACTGAGTAATAACTCTTCTTTTCCTGTAGCTGTACTGATGTCCTTGCAGAGAGAGGAGAGGTCCATGTGGCACTCTGCAGGGGACAAGGTGGAACTCCTGCTGATTGTCCTAAGAGAGAATGGCACAATAGTTGGCAAGTAGTAGCAATGGCAGCTAGAGGAGGACTCATCTTGAGCAATGTTCATCCTTTCAACTCTGAGGCTGTACCAGGGTACAAGTGCACTGGGTACAGGTATTAAGCTACAGTGGTTAAAACCAAGCTTTTAAATGGAGCCATAACATTTTCTCTGACATTTTTTAAATCAGTTCCTTGGGAATGCTTATTCCCTCTTGCATTCACTGCATACTTAGGATCTCTTGTTTTGCCAGGAGTCAGAACAAATCTTTCCATGTTGAAGGTGCTTTGAATCATGTCTTTACCCGGAGTTTACCTTTTAAAGAATCTCAGCCCATGATCTGCAGAGTCAGACTGGATGACCATTGGCTTACCTTTCCTGTACCAGAAGCACTAGTAGGAAAGATAAACAGGTAATCTCTTATTTTCTGGAAATATCATCCATTTCATAATGTGCACTAATTAACTTGCTGGAAGCTCTGTATCCTATAGATGCTAAATGGTTAATGATGATAATGATCCCTATAAAATTATCTATCTGGAATTCCCTAGATTCTAAGTAATTACAATTGCCACATTTTTTAGTGTCACACATAAAGTAGTAGTTGAGATTTTGAATTCAGTATGCATTTTTGTTTATAGTGAAAGATAGAAGCTAGACCTGTGATTTCATTGGCACAGAGAGCTCCTCTTCTCTGCAACATAAAGCCTTAGAGCAGCGGTTCTCAACCTCTCAATTTGTAGCCATGAGAATACATAATGCATATCAGGTATTTACATTCCAAATCATAACTAGCAAAATTACAGTTTTGAAGTAGCCACCAAAATAATTTTTTGGTTTGGGGTCACCCAACATGAGGAACTGTATTGCAGGATCACGGCATTAGAAAGGTTGAGAACCACTGCCTTAGAGAATTGCCCAGAGCACTAAAAGGCTCATTGATTAGCCTAAGGTCACATAGGTTTTGAACCAGGCCTTCTTGACTTTATGCTCTTCTCTCAGTGGAGTTTCTTTTATTTCTTAAGCCTACTTCTTAAGCTTATGGTTAACTCCTTTTGCTATTTGTTATTCTTCTTTTTAACTTCACCAAAACAATAGTGATTTTTTTTTTTGAAACTTAGAAAATTATTGCTCTTTTGTATCAAACAGGGGTTTCCTTGAAATTAATTCAAGTCATCCTGTTAGGACCATAAATGAAAAACTGATTGCTGAACTGGGTAAAATGTTTTCACTTCGAAGGCTAAAATGCCCCACTTCTCTGCTTCCAGAGAAAAGCTATTGTAATCACTTTGCCTGGAGTTCTGACTCTTTATCAGCTCCATTTTGGATCATTCCCCAAAAAGAAAAAATTCTGCATTCTGAGTTTTCTGCTGCTGAAACGACGTGTGATATGGAGGAGCTTCTGGTGTCATTTTCAAGGCTTCATCTTCAGAAACATCTTGAGTGGAAGAGGGAACAAGAGGGCCAGAAGAGAATTGAAAGCCCAACAAAGTTTTCTCTCAGACCTTCCCTCTTAGTTCATGCACAGGATATCATCCAAAGACACGACTTCCTCCCAGGGTCTCTGCATATCCTCAGTGGTCCTGTTTTTAGGAAATGTCTTATTTCACCTTTCATGCTGCCAACATTTCATGAGACTTTATTTGTTTATGGGTTTGATAAAAAAACAAGTGATTCTTGTCTTCACTTATTCCTGGAAAACCTGAAATGCTCTTTACATGACCTTCTGACTCAGAGATTGCCAGATGGCCCTGAACTGAGCAGCTCTCTGACATTTAAGCTTCAGGAAAACAAAAAAGATTATGTGATTTATGTGAAGCCTCGCAATTTTGGTCCAGTTGAAATTGTGGGTTTGGTTATTGGATCTGTTATAACATCTGCTACAAGCCAGATATACAAAGACCTGGATTTTGTATTTGCATCTGTGAACTTGGACCTTTTAGTCATGCTGGTATGGGGGATCTCTGACTGGAGAATTTTGTGGACTTTTGACCACCGTTTTCTGGATCATTTTGCCTCTGGGAAAGTAGAACCCTTTAAGACTTTTTCCCTCTATCCTCCATCTTATGTTCATGATGTTAGCTTTTGGCTAGATGGGGAAAGAGGATTTGATGAAGTGGAATTTCACACTGTGGCTCGAGCTGTATCTCAGGATATGATCACATCCATACAGCTCCTTAATCGCTTCCAACACCCAAAAACTGGGCAGATAAGCCTTTGCTACAGACTGACTTACCAGACTTGTGACAGAGCTCTAAGTCACCAGCAGGCAATAATGATTCAAAACAAGTTCAGGACTGAGATACAGCAATGTCTACATGTGACAGTAAGGTAGCCTTGTGGAATTATGTCATTTTTCTTCAAGCATTGGCATTATTGAAAAGGATAATACCTGTTGTTTCTACTTTAAAAACTGTACCTCATTTTATAACTAGTGATTATTTTGCTGAGCTACTCACATCTCAGCCTTCTGCATTCTGATTTGTCTCCATTATTTAATTGAAACTACTATCTCCAAGTTACTAACAATCTTGTAGCTCCTAAATGCAATGCTCTTTTTCAGACATCATTCTTCTTGACTTTTCTGTGTTTTTTTATATTGCTGACAACTCCTTCTTCCTAAATACACAGTCCCCGTGCTTTGTTTTATGATTGTGCTTTCTATTCACATTATTGTAGTTGTGTATTTTTTTTCTTGGCTCTGCTTATTTCATGCTGTTATATGTATAATTATAAATTCTTGAACCTCAAAAAAACCTACATTACCCAAAATTCTTTTCTGTATTACCTAGAATCCTTTTCCCTTTTCCTATGACCGTTTTTTGTGTGTGATTGTATTTAAGTGGCTTTAACTCCTACCTCTCTTTGACCTGCAACCAGGCTGAGTTCAGGTAGCTTTTTAATTCTAGTTATTATTAATAAAACTTTTGAAATATAATAGTTATTATATATTTTAATCTTTATATTTTTTGGCTAACCTACAAAGGGATAGAATTCTCAAATATTTTTAAGAGAGGTTTTCAGTTAAGTTAGTAAGTTTTTCACTGGCCACCCAGCCCGCCTGCCTTTGCACCATGGTGGCCACTGCTACTCCACCCTCTGCCTGCTGTTACCACCACTGCTGCTGTTTTCCTGCTTCTTGCCTCCCAACCCTGCTGCTCCTGGCACCCCCTTGTGTACCCGTCCAGTGTGCTGATCTTCTGCTGCCTCCCACTAATATCTCTGAGTCAAGTCTCTGCACAGAGGATGATGTATAAAAATCTTTCCACCCCAATCCCTTTCTACACTCCATGTGAGTTTTTCTGGCCTGCCATAGCCATTTTTCAGTGTGGAGAAAAGAAACCCCATACCTTCTAATTTTCAAGCAGATTTTTTTTTAAGCTGACCTTGGACTCCTAGTTTAGAAGGGTGTTACTAAAGGTTTTTCACAGTTAGTTCCAAATCATTGAATTTAAAGTCAGTTTGGGGAAATAAGCCTGCTTTTTTTCTTCTTTCTCTTGACCCAAAACACCAAGGAACAGTACTTTTTCTATTGTAAATAAATAATTATTTGGGCAAAGAAAAATGCATCTGCAAAAAGAAAAGGAGCTCAGAACTTTTAGGAACGCCAATCAACTGAGATGGGGAGACAGTTCAATGGAACCTTAGAGAAAAGCAGTTAAGAAGCTCCAACTGCCTGATACTTATATTCCTTGGCTTTCTCTACCTTAAGGTGGAAGACAGACCCCTTTGTCTCCTCTCTAGCCATTGCCTTCTACATAGACTGTGAGCTGAAGAGAAATTTGGTTTAGCCCAGAAGAAAGTTGTCAGCAGTGTTGTTAATATCTACCCTTAGGGGAAGATAATGTGTTTCTTGAATTGACTATACTTCAAATCTTCAATCAACAAGATAACTTGGAAATTAGGGAGATCCTAATTCCCTTCCCCCCCCCCAATCTCTTCCTATCCCCTCTCCCCAAAAGAATAACAAATCATTTAGTTAGAGGACTGGTTGTGGGATTTGGTTATTAGGGGAAATCTTCAAATTACCATCTGTGAGAAGATCATTACCCCAGACAGTTGAAAGGAACAGGAAGTAGTGTATGGGAGGGGCTCAAGAATATTCAGTATCTTCCTTAGCTTGCTTCCTGGTGCAACTTCTCTAAAATTCCCCACTACTATAATTCACCAAGTTTGTTTCCCTCAAAATTTTGCCTCCTCGTTTACTCTGTAAAGAGATCCCATTCAGAGTCTTTTTTTTTTATTTTGAGGAATAATGCTATTAAAAAGCATAGCTCAGTTTCTTGCCCACCTCAAACAGCTTCCATTTCCAGAGGGCCTTTTAGAGCTCATGCAGATAATAGCTTTAGAGTGTGTTTTCTTCTGATCCTGAAGGTTTCTGTGCTGATTGGATACCTTGCAATTGGGAGCTTGACTAATAGTAAGATTCTAGGGGAGATGTATCTCCTTTCATCCCATTGTCATTTTGGCCTGCCCAGTTTCTGCATCATATCCCATATGGGATTTCTTTACATTCTGCCCAGTACTTCTATCAGAAACTTCAGAGCTCTGACAAAAGAAATGCGAATGGATGATAAATACTGGGGGAAGGGAAGAAAACTTTAAAAGAGATCTGGAAGTTTATTGCTAAGTATTTTGAGTTTATTCTCCTCCTATAATATAGAACAAGTCTATTGGAATTGGTAAAAAGGATTTTGACTGTGCTTCCTGCCTGCACCTTCTCATTTGCTTATTGTATTTACTGATTGCTTTAAGGTTTAATTTTAACTTTTATCAGTATTAAGCTAATCGATATCTTTCTGTAATACTGAATCATTTTAAGCTACTATGTTTTGCCAATATTGATCTTTAATTTGTACCTTTACCTTTGCTGGAGAACAAAATATTGTATAAGCCCATGAACATCTTGCCCCCAAAACCCTTGTCATTAGATCCATTGAAGATCACATGTTGCCTTTGTTAATTGTCACAATGGATGGATGGATGGATTTCAACAAAACTGGTTAAATTATATGCAACCTTTAGAGAATTTAATGAGCTAAGAATTTAAATCGTAATCCTAAGGGGTCTTCAGAAATAATTTTAGTAACTAGTGGTTTCTGAATGGATGATTTAAAAAAATATTTATATATACATATATATTATAAAGAATGTTGTATATAAAGCAGAAAGTCAAAAAGAGCTTCTGTGCATGCATAATAATTTAACTCTTCAGTTTAATTTACTTCCATCAAAACAATCTAGATTTCTTGGTGATGTTATAGACCCAAATAAGTTTTACTTTGTTTAAAAATATATTTGCCAAGATTGAAAGATTTGCTATATCTGTAAAAATTGTGACAAATATCCATCAGTTCATAGGTTTTTTAAAATATCACACAGCAACTCATATGAAATATGATATTGAGTTTGTTATTATCATTAACTGGGCTATTGTGAATTTTAGGGACTTTGATACTTCTTTGAATGTGCATTATCTACTGTGTTACTGTTTTATTCTGAAAAATCATTTGCACTCACACAGTGGTTCATGGCCAAGTTAAAAAGGAAAGGATCTCATTTTTTGGTGAGAAACCTTTGTATTCTACCTCTCCTTGGCTGACACAGTGTGTCACTGATTGTAAGCTATATATTTTTGATTTTTAAAACTTTTTTTATTATTGTTTTTCCTTGCATGTGCAATATAGAATCTCAGGGTTTTTCTCTCCTTTTTGTATTTGAAGCACATGTCAGCAGTATTGAGAAGATTTTTCTTTAACTTTTTTGATTTTGCAGTAATTAAGTTTAAAATACATTTGTTCTAATATTAATGCATACCCAAAAAGCTTTAGACTATAAAAATATATTCAAATATAATTTGTTATGTCATAATGAATGTACACAAAATATGTATGAATTTTTGCTGTGAAGAAAATTAATTTTTATGCAAATTGTGTATAATGAAGTTGGCAAAGGAAATTTGACCACTCCAGAAATCATATAAGATTCATTATTAGGTTATTAAATATAGGTAAAGAGTAGTCACTTCTCCCTTATTTATAGTAAGAATAAAGAAGAGAAGCCAGATGAGATGAGAGAAATGGTGAGTGGCAGAATATGAATGAAATATTTAATCAGTTATGTAGAAATTTCTTAAGGTATAAAAGGCAAAACTGAAGGCTTTATTCTATTTTGAACAGAGGTTTGAAAGGAAAATTGGGATCTTAAGGAAACATTGTTAAGGGTCCTTAGTCAAAGTCAATTTGGAAATTGTTAAGTTTTTAATTAATATCTATTGGGAGTGATTTATTACTTAGGTTTTTAATACATACAATTTTTTTTAAGTGGTGTAACTAAAGCATTAAGAAGGATTGGAAAGAAAGGAAAGATTTTTTTTTCCCTCAGTTAAAAACACTTCTACTGGAAAGGCAGCCATGCATGGAGAAAAAAGCCTCTGTAGTCTTAGGATCTTTTCCAAAAGTAATTTAACCCCTTCCTCAGGCATAGGAAGGAGATAAAAAATGTTTACAATTACTTAACATTTATATTAAGAGACTAATACAGCAAAACATTTTAAATAGGTAAAAGTTTTCAGTTACCCTATCTAAACTTGTAAAAAATGGATTTTGAACTCTGGACTTCAATCCCCACAAGCCCTTGCTCCACTTCCCCAAAATGCTTTGTAATCTCACTGAATTCTCAGGTGGGCCGAGATCGAGAAGGGATTTAACCTGATTGCAAAGGCTTTTTTTTTTTTTTTGGACTTCTGTTTTGGAGCAGACTCATCTCTTCCATGATGAGAAATTATCTTGTCTAGGCCTCTCTGGCCTAGGCACGTGTTTCTTATCCTGTATATTCTTAAATCCTTAACCTTTAATAAACCTCATAAAAATATAATACTCCTTACAGAGTAATTTCTACCTGCCTCAGTCTCCCCTAATTTTAATCTTTACAGTTTTAGCGATCTAATGGGAGAAAAAACTCTCAATCTTCTGATTCTTTTCTGATCTTAAGTTCAGCTTTTAATAGCTAGTGCCTAGAAATTTTGAGCCACATTTCTCTGGTCAAGGTTTTTTTTTTTTTACCCTTGCAAAGCTGCTGCTCGTTCCAGCCATTAGATAGCTCACAGGCTCACTCTGGACCTGTTGTGCTTGCCACCCAACCCACCCAGCTCAGCCTGCCTGTCTGCCTGCCGGCCTGCCTGCTGCCACCATCCGCTTCAGACAGCCCCTGATCTGGCTCCCGGCCCTGCTTGCCTGTGTTCCTGTCATTCCTGGCCTACCCCGGTGCACCCGATCCTTGTTCAACTCAGATCCTTTTTTGGCCACGTGGGCGGATCATAGCAGGGGAGAGAGACTAGAGGGAGAGAAAAACAGATTTTTCAAGCAGGAACTTAAAAGCAATGGGCTATTTAGAAGGATACCTTTGGCATGAAAGTATACATACAAATAAATGTTCAATCAACCACACCCAAAGTTCATTTTGATCTTGTGCAGCTTGTGGTCTGGAGGCTTCTTCATGGTGGCTTCTCCAACAGTTCAGTTTCTGGATTCAGAGAGGTAGTATCTTCTTTACCTAAAATTCTTCTCAAAAGGAATTTAAACTTTTCAATTTACAATAATATTTTTTTTTACATTTCCCCGTGTTGTGGGTGATTGAAAGATACAGAATCACTTAGGGATGCATGGCTGAGGTATGAGGTATATGAATCAATTGGCAAGAGATATTAAAAAGACATTAGAAAAATCAAAAAGAAAAGAAAAATTTCTGGATGAAAATATAGACTATCAAAGTCTTATGTGTAAAAATTCCAAGTAAAAGAAAAATAAATCTATAACAGGTCCTTCAATCAGGGCCCAATTAAAATGATCTAAGTAATGATGCATTTACCCAGTCAATAGCCAGGACTACAGAAAGGTACCACACTATGAGAGGTAGAAAAGAAAGGGACCAGATTATAGAAGCCAAGTAGGAGCCAAGGTTTTGGGGATACTCGTCTGTATCTTCAGAGTGAGTGTGGACACAAGGAAAGCTTATGTCTTAACACATGTTAAACATAGTAACCTCGAGTCTTCACACTAGGTTCAAGACTTTTGTATTGGCCTAGGAGTGCATCAATCCATCCTGGATTGGCCTTTCTTTGGCTCTGTGAAATGGCTCTTGTGTGTATATCTTGTTCTGGAATCAGACAGAATCATTAAGCAAAGTCCCATAATTTATTTAAATAATTAGTGGCATCATTTTTATAGTCACAAGCTTTTTGGGCATGCTCTGACAAATGTATCTTACACTTATAGTACTGAAAAATCAAAAGGTTAAAGAAAATCTTAATGCTGGTGACATGTACTTCAAATATAAAAAGGAGAGAAAAAAAATAAAACCTGAAAAAAGTATATTGCACATGCAAGAAAAATATAATAATAAAAGAGCTTTTAAGAAAATTCAAAAATATAGCTTATAATCATTGACACTCTGTGTCAGCTAAGAAAATATAAAATGCAAGGTTTTCTCACCAAAAAGGAGATCCATTTCCTCTTAATATCTGGCCATGATAACTGTGAGTAGAAGGCAAATGAACTTAACAAGGTTAACAATTTTTCATTTTTTAAAAATACAGTAGTACAAATATGTAGTTACCAAAATCCCCAAAATTCTCAATAGCCCAATTAATTACAATAGCAAACAAACACACTTTTATATTTCACATAAGTTGCTGTATGACATTTTTTTAAACCTATAAATTGATGGACATTTGTCACAATTTTTACAAACATAGCAATCTTTCAACCTTGGTATTTAAACATATTTTTTTAAACAAAGTAAAACTCATCTTGGGTTAAGAACATAATCAAGAAATCTATATGTCATTCTGGTGCAAGTAAAATAGTGAGCTGAAGAGTGTAAAGGGGTGCTCCTTTTTCTTGGAGGCTTTTAGGGATACAAATGCCCTGAGATTAACTGCCCAACTTCCATTCACATATGGGAAGGTTGGGGGTTATAAAATGAATTTCACTTCAGCTACAATTGGCAAAAATAACCAGATTGTAAAAAAAAAAAAATTCCAAAAATCATTTAAAAACCCCTTAAAATCAAATCAGATATTTAGCACATTAAATTTTCCAAGCTTGTTAATACAATTATAACCAGTTCTGAAGTCCATCTATCCTCGGCAAAATAGAAAAAAGCTGTTTTTTCATATATGGGCTTATTCACAATAATATTTGTTCAATAGTTATAGGGGAAAAACAACAGAATTTCAAAACTCAGTACATTCAAAATAAATTCAATCAACCTTCAGTTCAAGTAGAATAATATTGAATCCAGTAATATATGAACTTAAAATCACAAAGTTAAACCTTAAACAAAAAATGCAATAGAATACAGAGATTTTTATAAACCATTGGAGTCTGAAATGCCTTAGAATATAGCCTTTAGTCTTTAAAGTTCCCTAGGTGTGTTTATCCATTTAAATGTCTATTGTCCGAAGGCAGAGTAGTAAGAGCTAGGCAATGGGTTTCAAGGGACCTGTCCAGGGCCCCATAGCTGGGAAGTATATGAGGCCAGATTTTAACCCAGGACCATGCTCTCAGTGCCCTGAGCCACCCATTTGACTCCCCAAAGTTGAATCTTTGGGCTGAATCTTTCTTCTGGCACGCAGGTGAAGTCAATGCTATTACCAGAACAGTCAAAAAGTATCTTTTTACATAGCCCATTGCTTTTTTAAGTTTTTGTTGGAAAAAATCTATTTTTTCTCTCTAGTCTCTCTTTCCCCTCTCCCCTGATATGATCCTTCCTCCTGCCCCAGTCCATGTGGAGCCCAGGCCACCCATGTGGACCAATACACACCCGTTTGCTCAGAGGCTTAGCCTAAGGGAAAATTGCCCATTCTCCTTTCCCTCTCCCCTCCACCCACATGGCCAATACTGTTACCAGCTGGTCGCAATGAGTCCTCAGCAATCTGCTCCAAGGATCTGGGTGACGAGCCGGCTGGGGTCACACTCGTGGGTCTGGGGCTGGGGTGATGAGCCGTCTGGGTCGGAGGCCAGATGGATGAGAGACAGACCGCCAGGGTGGGTCGGACCGGGAGCTGGAGCACAGCTCGGGCACCAGGTGAGAGGCCAGGAGCAGAAGCAGGAGCCGGAGCGGGCCGCAGGCAGGAGCTGATCAAGATGGTTTTCTAAAGAGCATCTTGGAGAATTGTGGCTTTAAAAAAAATTCTCTAGGTTAAAAAATTTGAGAAGTTCTCATCCAATCTAGTGGTTGCCAAAACTGTAAAGATTAAAATTTAGGGAATATGGGGAGACTGAGGCAGGTAGAAATTAGTTTCTCTCTGCGAGGAGTATTATAATTTTTTAGAGGTTTATTGAAGATTAAGGATTAAAGAAAATACAGGATAAGAGACACGTGTCCAGGCCATAGAGAGGCCTAGACACAACCTCACCTACATTATGAAAAAAAGCCATGCCTGCCCCAAAAGCGGAAGTCCAAGAGCCCGGACAAGACCTTTGCCACCCACTTAAAATCCTTCCTCGATCTCGGCCCACCTCAGAATTCCCCTGAGATTACAAAGCATTTTGGGGAAGTGGAGCAAAGGCTTGTGGGGATTGTAGTCCTGTATTCGAGTCTATTTATGTTATGAAGGAGAAGAATAACAAACATGGAAATTATAGGGACCTTGCCTATAGGTAAGGACAAGGGGAAAGATAAGAATAAAAATATAACAGACACGGTGTGGAGTCAGAAGGGTTTTACCCACTGATGGCAGACAAATACAATTTATTGCAGGCAGCTAACAACTTTTAAAAGTACCGATCATAAAGAATGAAAGAATTCCATTGAGACAGGTCCTTGGGAAAGGGCTGAGACAGTCCTTGGGAAAGTGCAACAAGGATGGTAGATATGACACCTGGTGCAGGATAAGGTTTCCAGGAATTAGGGTGAGAGAATATTTTCAAAGAAATGTAGATAGGCGCTTGGTCCAAGATTATGTCTTTTGCAAACACCATCCAAGGTTTATGGAATGATCAGCAACAACATGTCTTTGCCAGCAATAGATATGTATTACTATAAGAGGCCTAAAGAAGGGGAGGGAAAGGGCACTTGGGCTCACTCTTCAGACCGATTTTGAGTTTCAACCTCTTGACAGGGCACTCAGATCTATATCTTAGATGAGTTCCAAGTTATCAACCCCTGACAGGTTTTTTAGTTGAAACTGCACAATTTGGCTATGAAAATCAATATGTAAAATTGCGGAGTCTAAAATAAAAATTCAGAATTCTAAAGAGGTTCAGTTTAAAGAACATGCTTCCCTTTTAGTCATGACAATTGATATGTCAGAGTTAGTTAAACTAAATTAGTAATGCAATGATTTATGAATAAATGGATTAACTGTTTAAGATGCTAATGTGAATATATTAGAATTGAAAGATTTATGGTTCAGGTGGATAGGATAAATTTTTGAGAAAATATCTAGATTGCCTTTTTTATACATCAACATGCCAGGCTTTCCTGTAAGTGCTTCTGTGTGAACCATAATACACACATGATATAAATTTAGGATTACATTTTGCAAAAGTTAAGTATATTAACCCCTCAAAGGAAATTATTTAGAATTGCTAGAAAACTGAGCCCTTGCTCCCCCTCCTTCCTTCTCATAGCTAGAGTTAGGTAAACATACTAGCTGACAAACAGAAGCAGGGTTTTTGATTACAAATAATTTCATTGGTTATTGGAAAAAGGATTCCATTATCCATCTTTATGTATGGGAATCCACATATATTTTTGAAAACAAAAATTGTATGATTTTAAAACACTACTATTGAAGTTTTGTTTTGTTTTTTTAAACCCTTACCTTCCGTCTTGGAGTCAATACTGTGTATTGGCGCCAAGGCAGAAGAGTGGTAAGGGATAGGCAATGAGGGTTAAGTGACTTGCCCAGGGTCACACAGTTGGGAAGTGGCTGAGGCCAGATTTGAATCTAGGACCTCCTGTCTCTAGGCCTGGCTCTCAATCCACTGAGCTACTCAGCTGTACCTCCCTTACTATTGAAGATTTTATTTTTATTTTTTGATTACAACAAGGTGGCACTGATACCCCTTCTTTTTCCTACTGCAGTAAAGAGAATTCTTAGAGAGCACTAAAAGTTCTATCCTAAGTAGGATCTTTGAATAGACTTCGAGAAAGAATAGGATAGTTTTTCACCACTATAGTGACATTTACATAAATGTTATGTGAACATGCAAGCAACTTGTTTATAAATTATGATAATGATTGGAATTGAAGTATTATTGATTATGGGTGGGAATTTTGGCCTTTAAGAAGAAAATAACCACATCTATTATACTTTGATTTTATTGGTATTTGCTGCTTAATCTGTGCATGAATATTTCTAACTGAGATTTTGATTGACTTACAATTAAATATCACAAGCCAAAGGGGTTCAGTTCAGAAGCTTCTCAGCCCAGTTCAACCTGGCTTGGTTCCAACTGTCCTTTTGATTGACAGCTCTTCTGTCCTCATCTTTCTGTCTTGCATGCATGCCTCTTTGACATACTTTAGCTATTTACAAGGAAAATATAATCTAAAATGTTAAATTAAAGGTTAGGACCTCAGGAATTTCTATATCTCCTGAAGTAGAAGAATTTATTTTACAATGTTAGTTTTACCAAAATTTTTCCTAATGGAAGGACATATTCAGAGCAACCTGGACCACATAGATCAGAAAGTCCGCACAAACAATATCCATGAAGTTGAAAATAAAAGAAGATTCAGCTAAAGTTTCATCTATGTTATTAATTGCTATTTGGAATAGATGTTAAATCCTATCCATCTGTTTACCCACACCATCTAGTCCATCTCTTATTGCCATTAACCCCAAGGGCCTCCCTCCTACCTATCTATGGCAGATGGACATCATCCATTATCCTTCATTTGGATGTTCCTCCTTCATTCACATATCTGTAGATACCTTTTCTAATCTAATTTTTGCTTCTATCCATACTACTGAAGCAGTATACTCTCTGCATACTAGTTTCCCAAACCCTCAAAATAGACAATGGTCTAGCACATACATCCAAAGCTCTCTCTAACTTCAAGTTATTTTTAAAGACAGGAATCCCATATACTCCCCAAACAAAGGGTCATTTGGAAAGATATCGTTATTAATTTCTGATAGCCCCCAGTCCTCCCCCAGTCCTCTTCTGGGGTTGAGGATCTATTTGTGTTTTCCCCCCAGGTACTCCCACACAAATTTGGATTCTAGAAAGATCCATGTGTCCTTGCCATGACTCAACAAACAACAACAAACTTGGGAGAATGCAGATACAGAGACTGTGCTAAAACAACAAGATGCTCTGCCAACTTGGGGACAAATTTAGACATGCAGCCCAAGCAAAAGAAAGAGTGGACAAGCAAGAATTTACACCTCCTGATTGTACTGCTACCTTATTTCTTGCCATGTTGGCCCTTTTATCTGTGCCCCCTGGCATTTTTGCCATTGATAACCCTTCATCTCCCATTACTCATTCTTTATGGAAACTCTTTGCCTCTCTCTGCTCTGCTGTGTTACTTCACCCTAGTGGCAAGAAAGATTCCAGACCCATTCAAGCTTGTCAGAACTTGTCAGAGCTCCCTATGCATTAATTCTTCAACCACCTAAAGGTTCTTCATTTATACAACACACTTCCCCCACGACTTTTAGAATTTCTTGTTCAGGATGTATTTTAACAAATTGTCTTAATCCCTCCACTCCTTCTACAACTGTATTTGTTGTCAAACAACCACCTTTTGTTATGCTTCCTGTTAATATGACTACTGACTGGTATGATGACGCAGACATTTATGCCTTACAACTGATTTCCTACAGTTTAAGCCACTCAGAACATTTCATTGCATCCCTTATTTTGGGTATTACTGTATTCATCTCTGTCATTGTATTGCTAGCAACCTCCACTGCAGCTATTGTTCAAGGAGTCCACACTGCACAACAGTCATCAGCTGATACCTAGGTTCTATCCTACGTCAAGTTCAAATTGAATTTAAGTAACTTTATTTAAAAAACAGAGAAGGGGGAGATGCTGGGGGCCATCAAATCCCTATGTTTTGACATGGTCACTGTGGAAACCAGGAGATCACAAAGTGGCTTCTTGGAAAGATGAGACACCCACTCAGTCCCCTTTTATGTGTCTTCTTCCACTAACTTCTCTTTCTATTGGGATTGCTATGATTATTGTTGGTTCTCCAGTTTTAGGAGAAATAATATGAGAGCAAATACTTGTAGGATGAATACACATGTCCTACTTTAATCCCCCACTATCACCAAAAGATTATAATTATGGAATTAAACCTAAAGAACTTTATGTACCCACTTAAATGAGATATCCCCTCCTTCTTCTCCCTTAGGCTTAAGCTTCTAGCAGAATCACATTTAGATTCCCCACACCCATTGCAAGCCAAGCACAAGAGGCACATCAATCACTTCTCAAGCCCGGGCTGATAGGACACACTTCACTGGTTTATTATGTTTACAAAAGTCAGATCAACATTGTTAAGTCACTTTAATGAAACATAGAAATGAAACCTGAAAATTGGGAAATACCTAAATCTGGTCTGTATTAAATTTACCCTTTAAGTCTGCACCTAGCAGCATTGTTTTTGTTAGGAATCTCCTAAATAATTCTGATTGATTATGAAAGCTGATTAAAAGCAACAATGATTCTCTTAGCTGGTCATCCCATGGGTCAGTGGGAACTGACCCCTGGTTAGCCTGCCTGTGTTATGTAATAAGGGACTATTTTGATTGGTAATTGATAATTAAAAGATCAGGCTGCTACCTACTTTCTTATTTCCTCCATTTTTCTCCCTCCCTTCAGCTTCCCTTTTTCCTCCCCTCTTCCTTCCTTCTTCTTCTTCTAAATCAACTCAGGGTGAGTTTATGGGGTCTCAAATGAAATACTCTTTCTCTTCTTTATCTTAAATAAGGGGTTTATTTGGGGAAGACAGGAAAGGATAAGAAATGGAGGTAAGACGGTTGGGGATTTCCCTAATACTACAATGAGTCTTAAGTTGGAGGATGGTGAAATATAGTTCAATTGAGAGAAATGGCTGATATGTCTGGAAGTTCAGTCACTATCACAACAGAGCAAATCAGAGAGAGAGAGAGAGAGAGAGAGAGAGAGAGAGAGAGAGAGAGAGAGCTGGACTTTGTCCTTCTTTCTTCTGTCTTCAAAGCCAAAAGAACACCTCTCCTTTCTGTCTTCAAGGTTAAAGACAACCCTTCATTTGGTCTGTTCTTTTCTTCAACTGCTTCTCTCAGTAACATTCCAAAAAGAATATTCTCATTTGAATGATAGTTCATCAGTCTCAACTTTTCCTGTATTTTTGCATGCTTTCCCAATTTCTCTCTTCCACAGTTATTTATCTTTAGCAAGTTTTGCTTTGTTGTAGCAACTTGGTATGCAAGATGATCATAGAATGTTAATTAAACAATTTGTTAAAAGTTAATGTGTGACATATCCAATTATTTTTAAGAAATCATGTATGTTGAAAAATGAGACTGTGTGCCAAGAAAAAAATGTAACCACTAAGGTATAAAAAATAAAGATGATTCTGTGCCAAGGGGAGCAGCTTCTTGCCACACCTGTGCAACAGGTCTGAAATACCCAAGGTGTCTCCCATCTCCTTATTCACCCAAGTCATCACACCTAGTCAGAAGCAACCCTCAACTTCGTAGACTGCTGGACAACTCTTGAAAGTCATTGATTGTTTAAAAAATTATGGGACTTTTCTTAATGATTCTGTCTGATTCCAGAAGAAGGGAATAACTAAAAGAGCCACTGTACAGTGCTAAAGAAGCACAGAGCACCTGTATAGTGACTATGGAGCACAAGGACAAAGAGACAAGATCCTAGTGGGATTGATGTAATTTTGAGCCAAGACAGAGGACTTGAACTTGTTTGGGATTTGAGGTTGCATCTATTTTGACGTCAGAGGCTGGACTTCCTCTGAACAACATTCTATCAAGCACCTCCTTTTCGCTGCCATCCTGGCTCCCATTTGCTACTGAAGTCTAGTTCCTTTTCTGTCTTTTATGGTGTGGCAAACTTTCTGTAGTCCTGGCTACTGATTGCCTAAATGCATGATTGCTTAAATTATTTTAATTGGGCCCTGATTCAAGTACCTGTTATAGATTTGTTTTTCCTTTACTTAGATTTCCTAGACATAAAACTTTGACTTTTTATATTTAATCCACAGTTATTTTTTTTCTTTTTTGTTTGGATTTTTTTTTGATATTTTGAATTTTCTTTTGCAAATTGATTCATATACTCAGTCATGTATCCCTGTATTCTCCTCAGAGGGGAATGTATTATTATTTTCCTCAGGAGGGATATATTATTGTTGGGAACTTTGACTTGAATTTGAGCCTAATTTAGAACAAGAGACTACCTCCCAGAATCCAAAAGGTGAACCTTTTGGAGAAGGCACCAGAAGATGCCTGCAGAGATTGCTAGAAGATCCAGAGTGAACTTTGGAATGTGAATTGAACTATGGGAGGTTGAAATGCTTTTGTTTTGAATGTACACTCTTATGCCAAAGGGGAATGCCCCCCAAATTGGCTTTTTGTCAACCTAGCAATCATTGGTTTGTTCTTTTCCCCATTTATTCCCAAATTATTATAATTTAAAACTTGATTATGTTAAATGATCAACTGGGGAGATGAGTCTTCCAAATGATCATCAGTTTATATATATATGTATATATATATATGTATATATATATATATATATATAGTTAGTTAGTTAGTTAGTTAGAAATTCTTGAACCTCAAAAAAACCCCTACATTACCCAAAATTCTTATCTGTATTACCTAGAATCCTTTTCCCCTTTTCCTGTTTGCTCACATTTTATGTGATAGTATTTAAGTGGCTGTGTGGAAAGGAAACTAGAAATAAGTTCTGAACTTTTTGCCACTGTGTTGGAACAAGCAACAGTGGGAATATCAAGAGAGAAGAAATTGTCAAGACTGACAATTGGTGGGGGAAGGGGAAACTGGGAGTGGCAGTTGGATCTTGTGACTAGCACTTCCTTCCTGCTGGCAGACTTCCCTCCTGGTGTTGGAAGAGGGAGGAGCTCTTTCTGTCCAGTCTGGAGTAGAGTGCCTCTACTTGGTTCAGCCCCCGAAGATTCAGGCCCAATCATCTCTGAAAGTTAGAACTTTCCTTGGTTGCTTGCTGTCTACTGCTAAGATTCTGAATTTGACAAAGCTAGGACAGATATAGTTTAGACGGGAGTGTGAGAAATCTTCCACCAGCCTGTGAGGCCTGGCCTCAGCTCTGAAGCTGAGAAAAAACTCCACCATTATTTAGGGACATCCTTCATCCCTCTTTTCCTGATACCTCTCCAATCCAAACTGGTTATTAAACTTTATCTTATTTTTTTATCTTATTTTATCTGACTTTATCAGTCAGATAAGTGGACTATCTTTTCTGGGGCATAGAGGGAGCTAAACATTAGTTCAGTCATTCAACAACAAACAGTCCTTATCAGACCTCTGCTGCTTCCTCTTGGCAAGGGGCATCTCTCTCCTTTGCCTCACTGAGCAATATTCCCTCTCTCCCTTCAACTCCTCCATACCCTGCTACAAACCTTCCTTATCCCCTGTTCTTCATATCCTCCCCATTTTTCCCAATAAATATTACAGCTGTAACTCCTCCTACCACCTCTCTTTGACTTATGACCAAGCTGAGTTCAGGTAGCTTTTAAAATTTTAGTTATTATTAATAAAACTTTAAAATATAATAGTTATTGTATGTTAATTTTAATCTTTACATTTCATTACACTTATGTGCCATAATTTGTTTAGCCATTCCCCATTTCATGGGCATCTACTTTATTTCTAATTCTTTGCTAACATAAAAAGTGCTACCTAAAACATTTTCTTGTATACGGGGATTTTCTTATCAATGACCCCCTTGGGGGTATATAAGCTCAGTAGTAGAATCAAAGGATATGGACATTTTAGTCACTTTATTCACATAATTCCAAAATACTTTCCAAAATGTTTTTTTAAACCCTTACCTTCTGTCTTAGAATCAGTACTATGTATTGATTCCAAGGCAGAAGAATAGTAAGGGCTAGGCAATGGGAGTTAAGTGACTTGCCCAGGGTCATACAGCTAGAAAGTATCTGAGGAAACTGATTCACCAACAGTGAACTAGTTAGTATGCTTATCTTATGACAACTCATCCAACATTGATTATTCCTATCTTTTGTCATCTTCACCAATTTACTAAGCATAACAAAAATTCATATTTTTGTCGAGGTCACTACTATCCTTCTAATTTTCCTAGTTTACAGATTTTGGGTCATCCTAATTGTTCAGTCTTTATCATCCACAAGTCAAATCAACAAGCATTTATTAAATATGCACTATGTACCAGGTATTGTGTAAGAGCTGGAGAGACAAAAAAAAAAGGCTGTCATTTGCCATATCCTGTCTATTCTACCTCCATGAAATCTCTAGCATCTGTACCTTTCTCTCCCTTCACATAAAACCCTCTAATAGGCACATCATGGAGGGCAAAAGTAATAGACGGCATCCTAGTTTATCATGCCTCTTCCCTGAAAGTGAAATCAGCTTCTTTACTGGTTTCCCTGCCCTTCAATCTATTCCTGCTCCAATTTATCACCCAAGTAGCTATCAAATCGATATTTTTAAAACACAGGTTTGATTGTTATTTGCTTAAGAAACTTCAGTAGTTCTTTATTATATCCAAGATAAAATCTAAACTACTTTGTTTGGCTTTTAAAGCTTTTCATAATCTGACTAATTTTCTTTCTAGACTGATTTCCCATTACTCCCTCTCATGAACTGTATGGTTCTAGCCAAAATGGCTGGTTAATATTATGAATCGAGGTAAACTAAGTCATTGACCTGAAGACTCTCTTTTCTCCCTGGGAAAGTAGAAATCAGAACTGAGCTTTCCTGTGAAGGTCAGTCAGCTCAGAATAGTTATAATCCATGAGAAAATAACTCCCTTAGTGACAGCAGCTGGGATGTGTGAAGATTGGATTTAGCTATCTCCCGATTGTAACAATGAAGATACTTAGCACTTTCTTTATTGTGAAATTAAAATTGTAATCTCCTAATTGTAACAATGAAGGTACTTAGCTCTTCCTTTATAGTGAAGCTAGAATTGTAAGCTACACTCTATTTTTAGATTTTAACTACAAAAAGGTGTTAAGTAACTACAAAAGGTGAATTAACCACAAAAAGGTGTTAAGTAACTATAAAAGGTGAACTTAACAAAAGAGGTGTTATGTAACCCAAAAAGATAAAAACTAACCAAAAATGATGAGAACTAAAGAATGGACAGTCCTGGAGAAAATCTAACCAAAGAAGGTGAGAACTAAAGAATGGGCAGTCCTGGAAAAAAGTGTCTGCTGTGATTGGTAGACATGAAAATTTAGAGGAGGTGACACAAGAGAAAAAGGTCTTTAAATAGAGGAAAAAAAGACTGAAGAGACACAGTCACCCAGGCTTGGAGTGAAGGATCAGTCATTCGGAGCTGAAGGGAAGATGGACATTCTGAGATTCTTAGATTCAGACATTCGGGTATTTGGACATTCGGGTACTGACTCTGAGGAGGGACCGGAAGGCAGATACCCAGACTTCTTTTAGACTGTCATCGTTGGTGAGTGAAAAGCTGACTTAGTGACCTTTTCTGGAGGCATGAAGCTTCTAGAAGCCAGAGTTTTTTCCTCTCTCTCTCATTACTTAATATCTTCCTTCTATTGTAAATATTGTAAATAAACTATCATAAATTCCATTTACCTTAGTAATTCATTTTGGGATTTAGAAATTAAATCCCTGGTGACCACCAAATTAATATATTCAGAATCCAACCACAAATAAATTTAACAATATTTTTGGCTGACCACATCGGTTGTGATGAAATACCCCCAATCTTCTTAAGTTTCCTAAAATTTTTCTTTACTGTGACTACCCCTAAGTCAGCTTTTAATAGCCTATTTTGATCAGCTGTAGAGGTAAGTAAATTTAGTGTTTTTTTTTTCTTCTCTCTCCTTAAATTAGATAGAACACAGCTGTTTTAATCTTAGCAACAGGGCCCTAAGGTCCTGGCTGGGAGAGTTGTTTCTAAATCTCCCTGCCTTAGGGAACAAACTGTGATATTGAAATCACTTAATCCGATCCTCACTGGCAATACTAACTGACTGGAGTGTTCTTAAGTAGCTGTGAAAAAACCTGGCGAAAAGTAGCCCTGCTAGAGAGAGTGTTTGTATGAAGTTTTAGCCTTGTCTTGCTCTGACCTTTTCACACAAAAGAATTAATTGGATTGAAACTTTAAAAAGGACCACACCCAAACACCTAAAAAAAATGTGGTTACAGCCAACACACACCTTAATTAACAACTGGCTTTTCAGTAAAATGACCAAAATTGGACATTGTTCTTTGTCTATTTCATAATCCCAGAGAATGTATGGAAGTAGCTATACTCTGCAATGTTCCTGATTGGAATTTTAATTTTTGGACCTTTAATATTTTATCTATTTTTATTTAAGAAAAACCCATTTCCCAGTCAAACCAACCAACTGTTACTTTTACTACTCAACAAAATGTGGAACTAAATACTCAGCTTGAGTTTTTAGAGGATGGAATGACTTGCACCCCATGCCACTGACCAATTTAGCTTCTAGGTGGTAAGGCTGCTCACTCCATCAAGGTTATGTCTCATAATGAACATTGTTTGCTTTGTGTCTTTCAACCTATAAAAACTGCATAACTTCAGTCTGGTGCAACTTTCACTAGGAAGGTTGCCCTGGCCAGTTAGGTATGTTTTACTAATAAATAAATGGGGTGTATGGGGTGCTCAGGGAGGAGTAATATCTTTGGTATGGAGGGCTTGTTGTGCCCTCCTAGGGCAGCTCTCCAGCCTCTGACTCCCACCTGACACCCAGCTCTCACTTGTGGCTCTTAGTAGCTGCTAGCATGCGGCAGTGGCCACACCCTGGTCAACGGCTTCAACAGGACCCCTGGTGAACTAGGGCTTTGCTCACCCAGCATGTGAAGACTGCTTCGGCGGAACAGATGGAAGAAACCAACATGAAGGTTCAATGGCTGAGATGGCGATGCAGCAAAGCACTGTGGAGTGCTTAGGGCGTGTTGGAGTACAAAAGACAACATGGCCATCCAATGCAGCTGAGGAAGTCTCCAGATGTAACGACTTTTCATGCCACTGGACCCAGGCTTCCAACGCCGAGAGAGGGACTCTCTCTGAGCATCGACTTTTCCACTTAAATCTTCATGCACAAGTGTCTTTGTGCACAAAAACACACAAAGACAATAGTCATCCTCTGAGAGACTACTACTACTACTACTACTACTACTACTAAATAATATTGGTTCCATTAATTGAACTTCTGGGTGTCTGGATTCACTTTATGAAGTGCACCACTTCAATTATTCATTCAAAACATTTCCTTTCCGATCTCCATGTTTTTGAACAAGTTGTCCCTCATTCCTGGAATGTTTATTCAATATATTTACCTTTGCCTTGTAGAATCCCTAGCTTCCTTCAAAGTATAGTTTAGGTGTTAGCTCCTACAGGAGGTATTCTTTTTTTGTGTTCTTCTCTGCCTCCTGTTTTTTGTGCATATGTGTGTGTGTATGCATATGTACATGTGTGTTTGCATAAAATGTAAGCTCTTTTAGATCAAGGACTATTTTTTTTTGTCATTGAATCCTCAGGGAATATCACTGGGCTGAGAACATAATAGGTATTCAATAAATATATGGGTTTTTTAAAAAAACCCTTACCTTTGTGAATCTTAAAAATTCTCAGACCCTACTTCATGAGGTTTGGTTAAGACCATTCCCCATTTTAAACAATGAAGGAACTTAGATCAGGAATGTGAGACCTCTAACATTACTCCACCCATACTTAAGCATACTTTAGGGGAAGATAAAGTTGTAAACTCCTTGCTGAACAATGAAAAGTACTTAAACCCATACTTCTAGTAAGGCAAAAGTTCTTAAGCTGTGCCTATTTTTAGATCTAATACAAAAGGGTGCTAAGTACCTATAAAGGTCAGGCAACTTGTGAACTTACAAGGAGCAAAGAGGTGAGAACTTACTCAGAGGTTTTTCAGGTGTGAACTTAACCAAAAGTTTAAGCCTACTTAGGTGTGAATTAAGAATGGTCTGTCCTTTGGAAAACATCTACTGTGATTGGTAGATGTGAGAACTTAGGGGAGGTGACATAGGAGAAAATTCCCTTTAAAAGGAGATGAAAAGCTGTGAGAAGGGGACTGTCCCAGAAGTACTCTCTCTGGAGATGGAGCTGGCAAAGCTGAACTGGTGTCTCTCTGAACACTAGAATTTTGCTTGGGACAAATCTTGTGGTGAGTGGATTGAAGACTGACTGATCTCTCTCTCTTAGGCTGGCCTAACCTGGCCTAGCCTTTTTTCTCATTATTCCCTTTTTTTTCTCTCTCTCTTTCTTTAATTCCTCATTTGTATTAATTAAAATCTCTATAAAATCCAGTTGACTTGGGTATATTTAATATTTGGGAATTTTTCCCTGGCGACCACTTTATATTTGATTTAAAACAAGACACTGTCTTGAAACCATATTTTCTGCGGTCACAATTTAAGACAACCACTTTTTTATCTGTCACAGTTTATAACTCCCACTATTTTAATCACTACACCTTCCATCTTAGAATGGATACTAAGTATCATTTCCAAGGCAGAAGAAGTATCTAAGGACACATTTGAACCCAAGACTTCCATTCTCTAGGTCTGCACTCTATCCACTGGGCCACCTAGTTGCCTCTCATTATGCATATGTATGCATAATGAGGGGCACACACATACATTTAAAAATACTCACATCTATTTAAAAAAAAAATATATATATATACTATGGGGTGCAGCTGGGTGGTTCAGTGGATTGAGAGCCAGGCCTAGAGACAAGAAGTCTTGGGTTCAAATATGACCTCAGACTCTTCCTAGCTGTGTGACCCTGGGCAAGTCACTTAACCTTCATTGCCTAAACCTTACCAATATTCTGCCTTGGAACCAATACAGAGTATTGATTTTGAGATAAAGGTAATGGTTAAAAAAAAAATATATATATATATGCACATATACTATGATAATAAAATTGCTCTCTGTCCCTTTCTATACTTTTTTGTTCTGTGCATTTAAAAAAATGTTTTATTGATATTCTTTTCTTTTGCATTTTTAACACTACTAACTTTGCCTCCCTTGTAACAAATACAAACAAGACAAATCAACACAATGACTTCATCTGAAGGTCTCATCCTGTATCTCTACACCTTCTATTTTACCACTATAGTTTAACCACCATTGAACTATTTCATTTGTAGCTGAGGCCAATATGTGTTGTCTCTCATCTTAGAATATGAGTTCCATTTAGGGACTATCTTCCTTTCTTATTTGTATCTCTATGGCTTAGCATATAGTAAGTACTTAATATATTTTCATTCAATCAATCATGTATTTATTAAGTGCCTTTTCTGTGCCAGGTACTCGTTCGAGGCACAGGGATATAAGGTGAAAAAGGTATGTCCTCTGCTTATATGGCAGAATATAGGGAGCTTATAGTCTTTGGGGGAAGCAGCATGTACATATATATAAGCACATATAAAATGTATACAGAATAAGTAAATTTTTTTCGAAGACGCTGAATCATACCATACCATCATGGCCATTTTTGCACAGATAAAAAGGGAGATTAGTAATGTGTTTTAGCCGATAGCCTAGAGATCCTCTTGAGAACTGGATCCTGCCAAAATACTTATACAAAGACACAATCCTTTTTTCAGATCGATTTGACATTGACTTCAAACTAATACATACTTTGCGGGTTCTCTCGGGGGGGGGGGGGGTCACCAGCAATTCTGTCTTGTGCATTTTACTATCAATATGTAGAGGATACTTTGTGCCCCCAAATATATTGGAGTGAAGAGACAAACAAGTAAATGGAAGGTGCAGGTCCAGTCCGCGGCTCGGCGAGCGAAGTATCACTTTGTCCTGTGAATCAGACCTGCCCTAAGGGAGTCCGTTGGAGGTGTGATTAAAGGGGCAAAGTTAGGCAGTGGAGAAACAGAACGGATGGAAAAAGAAAGAAACTTTGAGGCGCAAATTAGCAATTATGGGAGAGCATGAGTCTAGGGTCCATTTCTTTCTTCCCATGGAAAAACTATCCTCAAATGACCAAAAATTCCTGGATCTCGACCGCTTCTGTTCATTTGACATATTTTGTACCTCCGAGGCCACCGTTCTTCCAAAGGAGTTATGGTATCTAGAGCGGGGATTTCATTGGGCACATCCTCCTCTCTTGCCCGTACTTGCTATGGCGGCTCGCGGGGTCCGGCAGCGGCTGAAGGGAAGCAGCGGCGGTAGCAGCGGCGCAGATACGGCCAAATTGCGGGAGGAACTTCTGGGCCGAGAAGCGACGATTGCCTCGGATCAGCGACCTGAGTACGGGCGGGAAGGCAGCGGGGGCGTGCCTGGGAGGCCTCTCTCCCCGACTCCTCGCCTGGCCCCAGCCTCCCAGTCCCGTCCTTGGAGCACCCCCCCCCCCTTTCCTGGGCCCGCCCCCTCCTCCAATCCTCCCTCCCTCTTCTCTTTCTCCCTCCTCCCTTGCTCTAGGGTCCAGATGACCCCCTGCCGGGCTCGGGTTCCCCAGGGCAGGAGGGGAGGGTGTCTGAACCACTTTGGGTGGAATGCAAGCTTGAGCTCAACCTAGGGCAGCCCTGACCCTTAGGGACTGGGAGGGATCGCCCAGTTGGTTCAAGTCCCCTCTTTTTACAGACCCATAGAGTGATGTGCCCACGACCACCCAGGTGGTCAGTAGCGGAGCCTTCAGATGGCATCAGGGCATCTCAGCGTTTTTTCGTGCATCCCCTTGCCCCAGGGGGCTCCAGCAGCCCCCAAATCCAGGAGATCAGCAGTTAGTCAGTGAAAGAGATGCCAGGACTTAGCATCGGAAGATGCTTGGAGGCTTGTATCTTCTGCATGGGCAGCACATTTTGTAGCTCTGCATTTGTTGGAGTGATTAATTCTATTCCCATTTAAAGAGTTGGTTCCCGGAGCAAAAAACTTGAGGGAGAAAATGGTTAGTTGGTTGTTGGGATTATCTGGCCTTGGCCTGGAACCTAGCATTGCATTGTTAGGTTCAAGGTCTTGCCAGGTTTAGACCTTCAACAAAGTGTAGAAATTTGAGATGGCCCTTTCTTTTCTATTGGCACCTAAGTTCTCTCTCAGAGAACTTTTCTATAAGCCTATCATAGCCCTTTCTTTCCTTTGTTTTTTAAACCCTTACCTACTGCCTTAGAATCAGAATACAGATATAAAAGAAGGGCTAGGCAAAGGTTAGGTTAAGTGACTTGCACAAGGTCATACAGTAAGGAAGTATGAGGCTAAATTTGAACCCAGGTTCTCTAACCCTCAAGCCTGGTGGTCTATCCACTGTGCTACCTAGCTGCCTCAAACCTTTGTTTTCTATCAGTGTCTAATTCTCTATTAGAAAATTTTTCCAGCAGTTCTCATGGCCCTTTTCTGTCAACATCTCCATTTCTATATCTTGCTACTTCAAGAAATTTAACTGTCAGCTATTTTTTCCTTCTATTGTGTTATCCTTGACTTTTCATTCACACTCACCCCACATATCCAATCTGTTGCTAAATCTTGCCTTTTCTTCCTTCACAGCATCTGTTGTATACCTCCTCTACACTCATGCAGTTACAGCCTTAGTTCAGGCCTTCCTCACCTATCAATCTGGACTATTGCAGTAGCCTTCTAACTGCCTAGAGTCTTTTGCCACTGCAGTCCAACCTGCACTCAGCTGCCAAGGAGTTTTCTAGAGCATAGGTCTGTTCAGTGAGCTCCAGTTATTCCCTATTGTCTTCAGGATCAAATGTCAAGTCCTCTATTTGTCACTGAGAGCTCTTTATTACCTGGCTTTTTACTGTTTTTCCATTCCTTCTTCACTTGATTTCCCTTCATGTACTCCTGGATTGAGTTCCACTGGTTCTAGATCTGGAGCATGGCAGTGCATTGCCCATCTCCATTTTCCCTCTCTAGCTGACCTGGAATGTTCTACTCCTTCACTTCAGTATCTTACTTTCCCTGACTTCATTAAAGATTCAGCTCTAGTCTGGCCTCCTTCTGGAGACTTTTCCTAGATTTCCTACTTGGTTTTGTTTACTCTTTCATATATACTATCTATGTTTTTGTTTGTATCTAGTTATTTTTCCCATTATTATCTCCCCCAATAGCATGTGAGCTGCTTAGGGCTTTGTGTGAGCTGCTTGTGTTTTTGCTTTTCTTTGTAGCCCTAGAACTTGGCAGAATGGCTGATCCATAATACATTCTGTTGACTGACTGACATGAAGGGAAAATTTGACCTCAGAGTTCACTAGGTTTATTGGTTTACTCCTTTTAAATGTCAGAAAAAAATATAGTGGAAAGGACACTGGAGGTCAGGAGACCGGTTTTACCTCAGATTAAAATTGTGTTGCTGTTGAGTTGTTGGTTTTTTTTTTGGGCCCTGTCTGACTCTTTATGACCCCATCTGGGGTTTTCTTGGCAAGGGTACTAGAGTGATTTGCCATTTCTTTCTCCAGCTTGGCTTACAGATGAACATAGGCCAGATTTGAATTCAGGAAGATGAGTCTGGAGCAAATCACATTTCTAGGTCTTGGTATCCTTATTTGTAAAATGAAGGAGGTAGTCTAGATCAGTGGTGCCAAACTCAAATAGAAGTGAGAGGCTAATCCATACATAAGAGTTCCTGCTGGTGAATGTTGACTTAGAAAACTACAAATTAAATTTGTATTTAAAATTTTTTTGTTAAAATATTTCCAAGTTATATATATTTTAATTTGTTTTTTGGTGCCCTTGGAAGTGTTGAGGGCTGTATGTTTGACCCATCTGTACTACATGACCTTGAGCTAGTTTACAGATCAAAAACCCCTCAACAACATTTTTTAAAACTTAATGGTTAGAAAGTGCTTACTTATATTGAATCAAAATCTGCCATCCTATAACTTCCAACTATTGTTCCTATTTGTGTCCACTGGCCCAAAACAAAGTAAAGGTAATCCTTCTCCATGACAGCAGTTTATATATTTTAAGATAGCCATCATGTCCTTTTTGTATTTTTTTTTTTTGTAATTTATGGTTCAAGCCATGAGTCTCCAGTTCCTTTAGTAATTCATATGCCATGATTTCTAGTTCCATGACCATTTTGGTCACCCTCTTTTGAATGTGCTCTGCTTTGCCAGCATTCCTCTTGACATTTAGTACTTAGAACTAAATATGATATATTCTAGATTTGTGGACACTTGGCTTTTCCACGTGGGATCATAGTTTGAAGCTGGAAGGACCTTTGAGGCTAGTGAATTTTTAATGCAATCTAGGATTTAATTAGTTTTATTGGCTTCTGTGTCATGCTGTTAACTCAATAAGCTTGTAAGCAGTTGAAACCTCTTCCCACATGAACTGCTAGTGTTATCATCTATGCAGAGGATAATACTGGATTTGGAATGAAGAGTCTAGGTTTGGAATCCCCACCCTGCTTTTTGCTGCCTACTTCACAGGCATGAGAGAAAAGTGTTTTGTAAGCCTTAAAGAACAATTTAAATATATATTATTATTTCTAAGCCAGGTCTTTCCTGTACCATACTTGTACACTTAATTTTTTTAAACTTAAATTTCTAAGAAACAGTTTCCTCTTCAAATCCTTGATTCATTTGCTAATTATTGAATGAATGAGGTATTTTGGAATTACAGCTGTATTTGTCTCTAACCAGGAAGTGAAAGGATTAAAGTCCTAATTTTGGTTTTATACATTCTACTGAGAATCAAAAAAAGTTTTTGAGGTTTGGGTTTTTTGTTTTTTTTTGGCATTTTCTATTGTAATAATTTTAGTGCTTTGTTGCATTTTTGCTTTTCTTTCCCTCCCCTCTTGCTAGCTTTATGCCCATCCTAGTAGCCCCTTCCTGATACCTATCCTTTGCCCTTGGTCAGGCCACCTGGGAGTAAAGCAGGACAAGTCTGGGCACCTGAAGGGTCCACTGCTTTCAAGTGCTTGATCTCAGCTCGATTCTGTGCTGCCCTCCTGAGTAATATTTCTGATTGTGATGAAACATTCAACTACTGGGAACCAGTAAGTTATTTCTTGGCCTTTAACATTTTTGAAAAATAGTGTTTTAGGTGTGTAGGAGTATATATGGGGGATATAAGACTGTTTCTATGTCTTTGGCTGCATGGTGATTTATTATGGAAAAGCTTGTTTCACAAAATTATTCACATTGAAGATGTGTTAATATCATAAAAATAACTTTGCATTCTAATAGTATCCAAAGAAAACTTAATTTTTTGCTACTATGACAATATCAGAATTAGAGCTTCTCTATTCTGACCATTGAGCAGTTAAATTGATTGTAAGATAACTATAACTGCAACAGTGTAAATAAAAGCAATATAGAAAGGAAATAAAGCTTTGGTCAAACACAGCAGTCAGTGTTTGTGTCATACTTTCATGGTTAAAGGATGTATCTTTTTTATTAATAAAACAAATTTATTCAAGGAGTATACTTCATATGTTTGGGTGTTTTGAGTAGTGTATACTTCATATTCTTGGGTATTTGGGTGATTTTGGAAGTATGTATGGTATTAAAATTAATAATTTTAAATTTTATAGTGAAATAACTCAAGGATATTTGAGCACCAAAAATAGGACATCCATAATCTTAGAGTGTTATACTATTTCCTAAATTTTTTATAATGACAATTCCCTCTGGCCCCTGTTTAAAACCCTGTAGCTACCAAAATTCTGCATAGACTTTCAGCTATTTTTTTGGACCCTAGTTCATAGATTTACCAAGAAGTTCTTCATGCTATTGTATATCCTCTTGAAAATTATTTTTGGCCCCCAAAACATCAAATTCATCTCTCTCTTTTGGAATTTTAGATGCACTACCTCATCTTTGGGAATGGGTTCCAGACATGGGAATATTCCCCAGCTTATGCTATTCGATCCTATGCTTACCTGTGGCTTTATGCCTTGCCAGCTATGTTCCATGCAAAAGCCCTACAAACTAACAAGGTAAGACCAGGCTTAGCCTGAAGTACTTGTCTATAACAATAAAAACAACTGAGTTTTTTTATTTTTGTTTTTTTAAACCAAAAACAACTGTAAAACAGAGTTTTAATTAAGTAGAAATAAGGGTACTATAATTAGGTACAGAGGCTTAAGACTTTGAGGTAAGTACACAATAATAGCATAGATAGTAGTAATATTTAGAAAAAATAATTCCTGTTTTGCAAAGGAAAGATTAAATGGGATGGAGACTGGTTTGGAGGCTAGTAAGTAACTTTTCTTAATTATAGGTAATTAAGGCCTAAACCTGGATAGTAGCTGTATACTATTATTACAATTATCTGCCTTCTAGTATTCAAGTTTATCAGAGGAAAACAGTAGTAAGTATTGCTTTTATTTATTGAGCGTCAATAAATAATCCATTAATCAATAAACATTTATTGATGGCTGTCAATCACTTTATTGAGTCATGAATATAAAGATTCATTTTTTTAGTATGTTATGAAATATATCTTTTTTTTTTTAAGGGCACAATGTGAAAAGAGCAGTGGGCTATCCTCAGAGAATTTGTGCTTAGGTAACCTGCTATTGCTTCAAGCTCAACAAACCTCAAACTGAATGAACTATCTTTAATCCTAAAACTCAGTTATTTCCTGGTTGCTGTCACAGGTGTCTTCCTTTGGTTCTCAAAAGTTTTGCAGTGCCAGAACCCTATAAATAAACAAAATTTCATTGAAAATCTCTTCATTAGGGGCAGCTAGGTAGTACAGATGCCATGCCTGGAGGCTGGAGGAGCTGAGTTCAAATGTAGATTCAGATACTTCCTAGCTGTGTGACCATGGGCAAATCACTTAACCCCATTTGTATAGTCCTTGCCCTTCTATTTTAGAATTGTTTCTAAGAAAGTCAGCATTTTAAAAAAGAAAGAAATCCTTTTTATTCCTTCTGAAGCAAAGTAGGAAAGCTTTCCCTCTTTTAATTCATAGTTCATCAAGTATCTAATCAGCCATCTTGTTTCCCCAAAGGCTTCTTTTCAAGTTAAATATCCAGAGTTTCTTCAATAGTTCTTTATGTTACATTCCCTATTCTTGTCCTCATCCTTGGATCAATTATGTCATCCAGAACTAATAATGCCAGTTTACATAAGTCTCCTAAAAAAACAAACCAACCCACCATATAATAAAACAAAAAAAAATGCTCATTTTCAAACCAGTTTTATTTATCTACTTAAAAGAATTGCAGGGATGGGAATCCGCCATCTCCTGAGGCAATCCATTCCTTTTGCTGGCAGTGTAATCTAATCTGCCTCTGCAGTGTTTAGTGTTTACTTTTTTTTCCCCTTAGTTCTGCCCTCTGAGGCCAAGCAGAATAAGGATATTCTGTTTTCCAGCTTTCTAGTTTCACATACTGTATACTGCATACTCCAAAAGCCTTCTTCTTAGGTAAAGCAATCCCAATTTCTTCATGAAAAATAAACAGTGCAGGGTAGTGCCTTTACAAGGTAGCTCATTTTTAGGTCTTAACTAATGAAGACTAAAATTCTGTTAGTATGAGGTCATACCTTTGACTCATTTAGTTTGCAAACTACTAAAACCCATATATCTTTTTCACATGCACTAATTTGGTCTGCACCTTTTCTATACTGCCCTTAGACTATAGAGGTAGATTTTTTTTTTTTAGCCTAGGTTCAGGATTTTACTTTTCTTCTTATTGGGATCATAAGATTCTAGAGCTAGAGGTTCTTAAAAATCCAAAAAAATTAATTCTATCTCAGGCACCATCTTATCTATTGCTCACCTTCAGTTGGTAACAGTAATGAAAATGAAATTTGATATCCTACATACAGTCTTCTATTTCTGATCCAGAAGCATCTTAGAATGCTTACCAGAGCCATCTGGCTTTTTTCTGGTGATAGCATTTGTCTCCTGGCAAACTTAACAAATTTCAGGTTTTCTCTTTTGTAACAGAGGCAACCTCAGGAAGACAGTGTCTATCCTTATTCACATCAGATCTACTTATAACCACCTTCCTCAAGGTGCTGCCAACCATCACTCTCCTCCTCCTCTTCTCCTGGTGATGCTTCTGAATCCACATGGTCATTCCTTGTGGCATATGGAGTGCTTCCTCCTCAGACGATGTAGTCTTGCTTTCTACCGGAATAGAACCATGATTTTGCCCTGTTTCAAAGAATCACTGTGGGCTCTTCCCTTCCTACACTCTGTCAAATTTTTCTGCTCTCTAACCTCCCATTCTTTTTTTTTCCCCCCTGTCTGAAGAATTTCTTCCATTCAAGGAATCTTTATTTCTACCAATAACTTAGAGAATAGAAAAGCAATCCTATAGTCCTGCCTTCTGGCAATTGGATTGATTTGCAATGAGTGTATGCATAGTTATTTGTTACTGGCAGAGGCACAAACATAGTATGTTCTCTGCAAGTCCCTGAAAGACTCCACCTACCATATTTTCCAGGAGTTAAGTACTCAATCCTGTGATATTCTTGTGGTTAACATGTCTAACTACTATGAAAAACTACCTGTTGGAGGCATTGAGGTGGTTCAGTTCAAATCTGGCCTCAGCACATCCTAGCTGTGTGACCCTGGGGTAAGGGGAGGGGAGAGAGAGAGAGAGAGAGAGAGAGAGAGAGAGAGAGAGAGAGAGAGAGAGAGAGAGGGAGGGAGGGAGGGAGGGAGGGAGGGAGGGAGGGAGGGAGGAAGGAAGGAAGGAAGGAAGGAAGGAAGGAAGGAAGGAAGGAAGGAAGGAAAGAAGGAAGGAAGGAAGGAAGGAAGGAAGGAAGGAAGGAAGGAAGGAAGGAAGGAAGGAAGGAAGGAAGGAAGGAAAAAACTGCCTTTTGCCTTACTGGGAGTTCAGTTACTAGGTGCTCCCGAGAAAAATCTATTAAGGTCTTTCTTGAAATAGGATGCTAGCTTTTACTCAGCTCCATTTATTTCTTAATGTTTGTTTTCCAGTCAAAGTCCTAACATAAACCCAAGCTGCCTTTGCCTCTTATCTAAGGATTTGGCTCTAGTGCCACCTACACTAGGTGTCTTCTATCTCTTTGGTTGTAGTTGTAGTTAGGATTTACTTATCTCTGTGTGTGTTTATTTGCCTCATAGAATGTAAACTTCTCTATTTCAGGGAATAATAAATGTTTTGTCTTTAAAATCTAATCTAGTGTCTTTCATTTAAGCTTAATAAATGCTTGTTTAATTTTGCATTATATATATATATAAAAATTTGCATTATAATTTCTTCAAATATTTGAAGACTGTGATTATGACCTTCCTAATTCTTTTTTTAAACTAAATATCCCTTCAGTGAATCCTTTTATAGCATGGTTTCCAGTCCTTTCATCATCCTGGGTGAAGCTCTAGTTAGTCAGTAGTGTTCTAAAAATGTGGCATATTAGTTACTTGTTATTCAGTCATGGGAATTATTTGCTAATAGAGATTGAAAATTGATGTTATTAATAAAGAAAATTGATGATGTTCCTAGTTATATGCAGATCCTGTTCTAATTATGTTTTTCATTTAAATTAATAGTTTCAATCTGAGTAGCTTAAAAAAGTACTTTAAATATAGAAGATATAACCATGTGAATACTTCAGAAGATATTTGACTTAACTCATATTATCCTAGCTATTTCCTCAGTTTTATTTTTTCTAATTGTTTTAGCTTGTGTCTGTGACTTCTATTTTTTTTCTGGATTTCTTTTAGGTTCTCATCTTTTACTTTTTGCGATGTATCCTGGCTTTTGTGAGCTCTGTTTGTGAACTTTACTTTTATAAGTGAGTACAGAAAGCTTTGCTTGTAGAAAATCACTGTGTAAGATACCAGATAGAATGCATTTTCTTCCCATTATGCATGGCAGTGGCTGAAACGTGCCCTCACTCCTTTTCCTCCCTGCAAGGCTATTTTCGGATTTTTTTTTTTCATTTAAAATAAGCAATTTATTTTAGGCAAAGAGCTACTTGTGGCTGTTGTTTTTCTCACCAGAAGCTTTCAAATATCTGGTTTTTATGATGATCATTTTAGTTCTGTTTGTCCTTGTGCCCTCCTGGACTTGTCTCAAGTTTTGTGACTTTCGGTAAGTCACTTAACTTTGGAGCCTTAATCTAAGGCAGGCTCCTGTTTCCATATAGAGGAGATCAGATAGCTTTGGAGGCTCTTATCACATTGATATTTTGTGTTTGTATGTATAAGAGGGGATAATAATATTGGTATCACCTTTAGAAAGTTATTTGGAGGGGGCATATAGGTGGCACAGTGAATAGAGAGCCAGGCCTGGATTTGAGAAGACCTGAATTCAAATCTGGCCTTAGACACTTCCTAGGTATGTGACTTTGGGTAAGTCGTTCAATCCCATTTGCCTAGGCTTTTGCCTAGGCAAAAGTTACTGGGAGAATTAAGTAGTATGATTTATGTGAATTTGCTTTGTAACTGCTATGTGTTCTAGAAGTGTAAGGATTTTTAAATTTCCTTGGCAGTATAGGCTAACATTTTAAAAAATATCTTACATGTATTCCATATAACTTTTCTCCCCCTGTCCTCAAGGTTAGCTGGCAGGTAGATGCCACAGTGAAGGATTTGTTTCTTCTCTGACCCCAGAAAAGTACCTTGCATATCAATATTCATTTGTTTAATGATTGTTAAAAGTCTCAATGGGCATCTTAGTAAACTAGATGTTTAGAGGACAATCTTAAATCTTTTTTTTCTCTCTGTCTTTTATTTAAGCTATTTAGTTTCCTGTTTGTTGTGATAATTATAGTATTTTAGTTCCTAGAACATTCATATATCCCAATGGACTCTTCCTTTCAGACTGATCACCCTTAGGTTTCTCATTAGTGCAAAGTCTTAGATGAGATGTCTTAGGTGTCACAACTGCCCTGCATTTTAATTCAGATCATCAGTTCATCACTAACCAGGTAGACATTTTTTATATTCTTCTTTGAAGTAAATGTTCCTGAGATCTGCCATGTTTGATGTTTTCTCCTTTCTGTCTAGGGCTGTGTGCAAGAAGTTTGGCCTCCATGTGAGTCGATTGATGCTAGCATTTTTAGTTCTCAGCAGTGGGATGTTTTGCTCATCGGCAGGTAAGAAACAAGGGGAGGAAAATATCCATAGACTTTGTAGTTGCAATGAAAGGGAGTATTTTGTTTTAGTGTAAGTTTAAAAAGTAAATCCATGAAATTCTTTACAACATAAAATTAACCCCAGGTTTTCCTGTGCTGTTGGGATGTAAAAAAGGTACTTTTGTGGTTCTCCACAAGGAAACACTTTCTCCCAAAAAACCCTTGTCTCTGGGTTCTAAGTACTTTTTCCCAAGTCTATTTGAGATGAGCAGCAAACCAGAGCTATAGTTTTTTGTTTTAGAACTATAGGTGACAACCAGGACTTTGTCTTTGAGAATTCTGAATTACCTTTTTCTCTATGCATTAGCAAATAGAGTTGTCAGCCCTATATATCACCAATATTATGCTACTTTTATCTGGAAAAATCTGTCCTTCAGAATATTTTGTAGTTACCTCATGAGTTACTCCTAAGATTAACCTTTGGTGGAGGTTCCAGGATTAAATTTGATTTTCTATATTGCAGTTAAGAATGTTATGGCATCAAAGTTATCATTTCAGTCAGAGCCATAATTAGAACATGGAGCTCCTGAGCCTTTTGCTGAATTCCTTGCTTCTTCATTCAATTCTTGTTGGAATTGGGTGATGATCATTACTTCCCCAGTAATAGGTGGAGCAAGCGATGAGTAGCATAAAATACCCATTGAGGAGCACTGTGGCATATCATTTCATTGTCAAGTGGAGCAAAATGTAAGCAGGCACTTTTTCTGCTTCAGGCACTATGCTCATGAGGAGAAGTTTTTTTGTCAGGAAAATCCTGCTTCTTGGCCAGAGGGAGACGATTTGTATCCCAGCTACCAAGGACTGGCAGCTGCTATTGTATTAGAATTAATAGTATATTTGGAATCAGAGTATTGGGGTTTAAATCTGGCTCTGTACTTATACCTGTAACATTTTCATTTAAGTCATTTCACCTATGTGAACCTCAGTTTCCTCATCTGTAAAATGAGCAGGTTGGACTAGTTGATCTATAAGGCCACTTTTACCTATGAAATATGAAATGGTTCTATTATTAGGAGATCCATGAGGTAGGGTGCCCAGGTTTCTAATATGGTTACAAGTTTGAAGAGTGTCCAGAAGCGAAAGTGTTCATATCAGTGGGTTCAGGATGATAATGGAATGCCCTTGCCAACTTTCCATGCTCTGGAAAGGGCCCTCTAGAGCACCTGTGACTACCAAGAAGCAACAGGTTTGGATCAGAGCAGCCCTAGAAAACTAGTAGAAGTCAATCTCTCTGTCAGCTGTGGTTCTCTTAAAGCCCCGATTCCACTGTGTACATGAAACTTTGGGACAATCCTGTGGATTTCTGGAGCATAGTGAGTCTGAAATTGCAGGTTACATTCAGTGGTCTTGGGTTTCTATGTGAGAAATCCCTTGGATACATCCTCTGTTGTGTTTGATGCTTATATATCAAGAAACAGGAAATTACTACTGAAATCAAATTTTTAAAAAATGGATCCTTCTTACTGTCCATTTGTTATTATGTAACATGCCACTGGTATGCAAATGCTTCTGTTCTCTGATGCCTTACAGTGTATGATAATATTTAATCTTAATGAAGATTTTGATAAGTTGACTTAAATCTTTGTTGTTGTTTTTGAAACACTTCTGTACTTTTTCAGCCTTTCTTCCTAGCAGCTTCTGTATGTACACAACCGTGATAGCTATGACTGGCTGGTTCATGGACAAGACTTCCATTGCTGTGCTGGCAATAGCTGCTGGGGCTATTGTTGGCTGGCCATTCAGTGCAGCTCTAGGGTAAGAAGCTGAGTCTAATTCCCCCTCCCCAAACACACATTAACTCACAATGCTGTTATCTGCAAACTGTCTGGGCAAGACAGAAGTTTGTAGACAATAATTGGATCTGTAATATAGCTGCAGCATGGAAGAGGATTTAATATGGGACTTAGGTAAACTTCTATAAGCCTGAGAAGACCAATTCAGTTTAGTTCAACATCATTTACTAAGTGCTGGTCATGTGCTTGTTATAAAGACAGAAATGATTGCTGAGTTTATATTCTAGTATGGGTAGGCCAGTGGCAGAGAGTATACTGAGTGACACTGAATCTTACCAGTCATTTTTGCCTAACAAATTAAACAAGTATTCATCTAGTCAGTATCATATGTTAATATCTGTGCCAAGGTACCATGGAGGAAACAAAAAGTAGAAGAAAAAGTCTTTGTTCTCATAGAGTTTGCTCTCTAAATTGGTAAAGCAAGAAATACCTACTACAGAATTGTTAAACCTGTGGCTGGCCTTTAAGCTAAATTGGATTAAAATATAATTTGGAAATATTTAACAAAATAAAAATATAATATTTCATTTCATTTTCAATTTAGTCATTTTTTTCAGTCGTGTTCAATTCTTTGTGATCCCATTTGGGTTTTTCTTAGCAAAGGTATCAGAGGGGTTTGCCATTTCCTTCTCCAGCTCATTTTCCAGATGAGGAAACTGAAGCAAACAGGATTAAGTGACTTGCACAGGATCACATAGCTACTAAGTATCTGAGGCCTGTTACTCTATCCATTACACCACTTGGCTTCCTCACTGTCGTCATAGGCAATGTTAATTTGTGGTTTTCTAAGTCAGTTTGTTGCTCATAGGTATCTATTTTTATTTGAGTTTGACACCACTGCTCTAGAAGACAGTTCCAAGGTTTTTTTTATAAGCAATTATATAACAATGTCTTAAGACTAATCAGAAGTATTGATGAAATTCAAAGTAAAGGAAAGTTCCTTGGGTGGCTGAAAAATTCCTTGAGTTGGTTTGGAAAGATTTCATGGTATAGTTGAACTTCAATGAAAATTTAGAATATTTCTTATCAGAGAGGATTAGGGAAGACATTCCAAGTAGGGAGAACAATACTAGCCAAGTTACAGAAATAAGAATAAGTATGGTTTATTGTGGGCACTGAAAGAATGCCTGCCTTGCTAGTGAGCTTATTCTTATTTGTTAAGGAGTCCTACAAGATGCTGTCAGGTAGGAAAGGTAGCCCTCATTGATGGACCATTTTAAATGCCAGGTTGAGTAAATTGGATTTTGCTTGATAGTGAGAGTGTGTGTGTGTGTGTGTGTGTGTGTGTGTGTGTGTTTGTGTGTGTGTAGGCTTAGTGTCTAAGGGGTTCTCATGGGAGAAGAGGTTATAAAGATTGGGGGGAAGCATATGAGGGATCCTTTGGGGAGAGGAATGAGGGGGAATGGAAAGAAGGCGATCATCACTTCTGGGGGAGTTTTATTTCTTGTAGACATTGGGGTTCAGTGACCCTCTGATCATAAATATCAAGTGAGGCAGAAAACAGGGAGATGAATGGTTTCCAAAGGAGTTTACCACTGTCTGAGGATATACAATAAAGCTCAAATTGAAGTACTGTTCCATGTTAGTTGGTGAGGTCATTCAATGCACCTCTTTTCAGATGACATCATGCTAATTACATCAATCTCTGGAACACTTCAAAAGCTTTACATGATATCCAAAGCTATTCGAAAGCCTTTGGGGCAAACTAGCTAAAGAAATAAAAAAAGAAAACTAAGCAGATAAGGAAGAGCAATAATTGGAAGAGGTATGATGAATGATCTATGGAAGAATTTCAAGCAGTCAATCAAGAATTTATTAAGTACTTTTATGTGTTCCGCACTGTGTACATAAATATAACATTGAACAAGTCCCTGCCCTCAGGAGTTTACATTCTTTTGGGGTTTTTTTTTGTTTGTACTTTTTTTTGTTTACATTCTTTTGAAAAATTTGTATTGATATCTTTTGTTTTTAGATTTCTTTTTTTAAGAAATGTATCATTTTCTTCTTTTCCTACCCAGCAAGCCATCCTTTGAAACACACCCAAAATAGAGTTCAGTCGGTCAACAAACATTTATTAAGAACTTACCATGTTGCGATACTGTACTTAAGTTCTCAGGATGCAAAGAAAAGAAAACACATTGCTCTTAAAGAGCTCATATTCTAATGGGGAAGGGGAACATCATTTTGACAATGATTGGTAGATAGATTGTTTAGTTGTTTTCAGTCCTGTCTGACTCTTTGGGACCCCATTTTGAGGTTTTCTTGGCAAAGATACTGGAGTAGTTTGCCATTTCCTTCTCCAGCTCATTCTCCAGAAGAGGAAACTGGGGCAAATAGGGGTAAGTGACTTGCCCAAGGTCACATAGCTACTGTCTGAGACCAGATTTAAATTCAGAAAGATGAGCCTTCTTGACTCCACCCCTGGCACTCATGCCACCTGGTTGCCCTCAGCTAGATAGAGTTATTAGAAAGTAATTTAAGGGAAAGCTATAGCAGTGAATGGGGAGGATCTTTTGCAGAATGTGAGATTCAGTGAAGCCAAGGAGGCTGAAGTAAAGAGGGAGCACATTCTTGGCATGGTGAAAAAGGTATAGATTTTGGAGATGGAATGTTGTATGAGAAGAATGGCAAGAAGGCCAGTGTTGCTGGATCAGAGTACATGGCTGGAAGTAAAGTGTTAGAAGACTAGAAAGGTAGGAAGGGGCCAGATTGTGGAGAGCTTTAAAAGCCAAACAAAGAATTTTACATTTGATGGAGGTAATGGGATAACATGGTAGTTTTATCAAATAAGGTATGGTATAACATGTTCATCTCAGTAAGATTGCTTTAGCAGCTCATTAGATGATGGATTGGAGTGAGCAGTGACTTGAGGAAGTGAGACCAACCATCAGGATATTTCAGTGCTCCAGACATGAGGTGATGAGGTCTTGCACCTACTTCAAGTTGGCAGTTTTGTGTGAGTGGATAGAAGGGGATCAAGAAATGTTGTGAAGATAGAAACAATAGGTCTTATGAAATTGGATATGTGAGGTAAATATGAGTGAGGAGTTGAGGATGACAGCGAGCTTGTGAACCTGGGTGACTAAAGAAATTTGGAAGAGAGGTAGTTTTAGAGAGAGAAATAATGAGTTCTGCTTTGGACATGTTGAATTTAAGATGTCTATGAGAGACTTTCTAGATATCTAGAGCCCTTAGCTTTACTTTTTCCACCATACACCAATCCTTACTGCCTCTGCCTTTACTACTGTTCCCAGCCCAGCCATCTATAGCCGTGGCTTTGACATCACTGCAAATAATGATCACCTGGATGGAGTTATTTTCAATTATTTGCAGAGATGTGAAAAATAGCAGAAAGTGTTTGTTCTGAGCATAAACAAAAAGGATGGTAGTGGAACCAAAAGACCTTGGTTTTGTGGCCTGGCTCTGAAACTTACTGGCCATGTGGCCTTTGGTAGACAGCTTAGCTTCTCTGAATTACATTGATTTATAAAATGGAATAGTAATATCACTCTGGGTTATCTGAAGGAAGTGCTTTACAAACTTCAAAGTGCTATTCAAATATTCATTATCATTATTGGTGACTTCAAGGTGGCTTTTCTCAATTACTGTTTCCTTATTGAATGTTCTAGATTACCTATTGCCTTTGATTTGCTGATCATAAAAAGAAGGTGGCAGAGCTTTCTTCACTGGTCACTATTGGCTTTAGTACTCTTTCTGGTGAGTCTTTTATTCCTGTATTTAATTGTGTTAAATGGAAAATTTGGAAAACTTGAAGAATTTGAAGGAGGAAGATAGTGTAGAACTCAGTCATGTTAATTTAGACACATTCTAATTTCAGCTATTCAAATGATAAATCAGTGAAACATTCCAGAAAAAGACTGCATGAGAGATGAGAAGGGGACATGGAGACAAATAGGACTTTTGTCACTTTCTTGTTAATATGTAAATAATGGAAATTTATAGTTTCACATGACATCTTTTTTCTTGTTTGTGTATTTTGTTTTTGTCAATGGCTATGAAACATAGAATAAAAGAGAAAATAAAAGAGAAAAAGGAAGCATCAACCTGGGACAAAATTATGATTACTACAGTTACAGTACCATCATTTGTATTGAAAACCCTCTACTCCTACTCATACCCATCTACTCCTTTCCACTACTCTTAGCTTCAGCAAATTGGATGACTCCCTGTCTCCTGGATAGGTCCTCTACATTTCTGCCCACTTTCTTCTGTCCACACCATTTTCTAAGCCTGGAATAGCTCTGTCTCTCTTAACTCTTTTAGCCACTGGAAATACTATTCATCCTTTAAGACACATTAGTCTTCTATATGCTTATCTATTTTAACTTATTTGTACTATTTTTATACATGTATTTGTTGTCTTCCTACAAGATTGTGAGTTCTATGAGCAAGAACTGTCTTACTTATGTGTCCCCAATCAGTCAACCAACAATTATGTATTTTTTTTAACCCTTCTTTCTGTCTTAGAATTGATACTAAGTATTGGTTCCAAGGTAGAAGAGTGGTAAGGGCTAGGCAATGAGAGTTAAGTGACTTGCTCAGGGTCACCCAGCTAAGACATTTCTGAGATCAAATTTGAACCTGGATCTTCCAGTTCTAGGCCTGTTTTTTTATCCATTGGGTACCTAGTTGCCCCCAAAAAGTATCTATCAAATTCCTATTATATGTCAAAGCACAAAAACACAAAGTATTCTATGAAGCATTGTCTTAGTTAACAGTTTTTAATTTAATTAATTAATTTAGAATATTTTTCCATGGCTACACGATTCACGTTCTTTGCCTCCCCTCCTCTCTCCCCCCTCCCAGAGCTGATGAGCAATTCCACTGGATTTTACATGTATCATTGTTCAAAACCTATTTCCATATTATTAATATTTGCAATAGAGTGATTATTTAAAGTCAGAATCCCCAATCATATCCCCTTGACAGTTCTTTCTCTGGATGTGGATAGGGCTCTTTCTCATAAGTCCCTCAGAATTGTCTTGGATCATTGCATTGCTGCTAGTAGAGAAGTCCATTACATTTGATTGTGCCACAATTTATCAGTCTCTGTTTACAGTGTTTTCCTGGTTCTGCTCTTTTCATTAATGTTTTTTAATTGAGTTAAATTATAGATCTGAATTTTTTCTTTCTAGGTACCAACAGTGGTCATTGATAGCTACTATTATGGGAAGTTGGTGATTGCACCTCTCAACATTGTTTTGTATAATGTTTTTACAGCCCATGGACCTGATCTATATGGTAAGCTCTAAGGAACTGGGAAAAATTTCAGGAACTAGCTTCATGCAACTAAGCTCCAGGGCTTACTTCCTTTCTCTTAACTGAGTAAAGATGGCATCCTGGTTTTGTTCCTTTTTCTGTCCTTATTAATAAATAGGGTGGGAGGATAATTTCCAGGATGGCTTCTTGCTGAATTCATTGCAGAAGGAGGTATATAGCAGGAGCTCAGAAAATTCTTGTGGACTTGACAGGTCATTAGGTACCCATGGAGGTTCTTTTTGTTCTGCTTTCTCTTAATCTTCAGCATTTTGCTATGCCTACAAAATCTATTGACATTGTTTTAAATTTAAAAATTTTAAATTGACATTGTTTTAAAATTTTCATTAATTAAAAATGTTTTTCATTAATTCCATTTAAAGCAGAGGTTCTTAACCATTTTGGGGTATCACAGACCCTCTGGCAGTCTAGTGAAGACCTTGAACCCTTCTATAGATGAATCAAGATATATAGGAAACCAGTTATATTAGAAGACAATTTGTATACCTGAGATTAAGAACCCCTAATCTAAAGAGAACAGGCTTGGGAAAGCTCTATAGAGGATACACATTGGTAATAGGGCTAGGGCAATGCTTTCTTGTCTCTGAAAAGAAGAATAATGATAGCCAAGACAATATTAGCTCAGCCTAGGTAAAGCAGGCTTTGGCTTAAAGGAAGGAGAGTTTCTCTGTCTTTACCTTTCAAAGTCTGCATTTGCATATATTTGTTCAGCCTTTAAGGTGAGTTCTTTTGTGAGTCTTGGGGAAGAGAAGCTTGGTGTAAACATTCCTACTCTTCCTGCCAGTGAAGCAGTCTGATGACTAAAGATGGTGGTAATAACAAGGACTACACTTGAAGGGTCTCATTTTGGGGAACACTGGCCTCCAGTGTTTGTGCTTAATGCACATTACTTACAGACATTTTTGTTCCCCAACATTCTGGGCCAGGAAGAAGAGTCCATGTTTTCCTTTGTTGCTTTCTTATCTTCCTTTTATGGCCAACTTTGGGGTTCATCAATCAATATCCCCTGGTCCTCGTCTTTGTGGCTGTAATCCATTGATTTCTAAGCCACTCTACTTCCTTTCTGAAGGAATTCAGAACCTTACAGTTTTCCTTTCCACCTTTACTTCTGCCCTGATACTTGAAAACTTTAATGTATATAGTCATGTTTCTTGGAACAACTTGGTCCCCTAATTCATCAATCTTTTCATCTCTCATAACCTACATCTTTACTCTAGAACTATTCCAGGTCTATGAATATAAACTTATTAAAATTACCTTTTGGATAATACTTTCCTATCCTTCAGTATTTTTCTTTGCCTTTTCACTCCTAAACCTACTCTTTATCATCATTGCAATCTCTAATACCTCTATCCTTCTTTGTTCTCTAATTCCATCACCACTTTCCTCTTTGCCTAGTCTTTTTTTTTTTTAAACCCTTAACTTCCATCTTAGAGTCAATTCTTTGTATTGGTTCGAAGGCACAAGAGCAGTAATGGCTAAGCAATGGGAGGTAAGTGCCCAGTATCACACAGCTAGTTCTGCACAGTCTTTACCCTAGAGTTAGCCATTTAACACCCTGGAAGAAATCAGGAGTATTCATATCTTGCCAGCTCTCAGATCTGGATCACCCTTTTCATTTGCATGTAGAAGTATATAACTCATTATAAACTCATGCTTTGTGATCTTAGGGGAGGGAATCTAATTAATTAGGTAGTGGGCCTGGGAGTACTTCTAATATGTCTTGACTATAGTAAAGGAAAACTGGAAAGAAAGAAAGAGGAGTATACTGGGGGTGGGAGGGAGAGCCAGGTTAGGAAAGATTATCTCACATAATTGGAGTGTGCAAGTAGATAACTATACAAATAATGAAGAAGGGTTTTTTACCTGACATTTGAACATCATTCTGAATTGATCAAAGAAGGGGAAAAACTTGAAGTCAGTTATAGAACTATATTTCACTTAACAAGGAAACAGGAGGGAAAGGGGAAAGGGAAAAAGGAGGATAAGAGTGAGGATAGATTAAGGGAGTGATTAATTTTTTTTTTCATTGTAAGTTATTTATTTAGTCAATTTAGAATATTATTCCTTGGTTACAAGAATAATATTCTTTCCCTCCCTTCCCTCCCCCCACCCTTCCCATAGCTGAAGCACAATTCCGCTGGGTATTACATGTTTCCTTGATCAAAACCTGTTTCCATGTTGTTGGTGTTTGTATTAGGATGTTCATTTAGAGTCTACATCCCCAATCATATCCCCTTGACCCATGTAATCAAGCAGTTGTTTTACTTCTGTGTTTCTACTCCCACATTTGTTTCTTTGGACATAGATAGTGTTCTTTCTCGTAGATCCCTCCAAGTTGTTCTGGATCATTGCATTGCCACTAATGGAGAAGTCCATTACATTCAATTGTCCCACAGTGTATCAGTCTCTGTGTACAATGTTCTCCTGGTTCTGCTCCTCTCGCTCTGCATCACTTCCTGGAGGTTGTTCCAGTCTCTATGGAATTCCTCCAGTATATTATTCCTTTGAGCACAATAGTATTCCATCACCAACATATACCACAATTTGTTCAGCCATTCCCCAATTGAAGGGCATCCGGGAAGGATTAATTTTAAGCAAAAAAACCTTTTAGGATGTGCAAAAATATTTATAGTAGCTTTTTGCAGTGTCAAAGAATTGGAAACTGAGGGGCTGACTGCCCATCGATTGGACAATAGTTGAATAAATTCTGCCATAGAAATGTTATGATAACTTATATTCTGTAAGAAATACTAAAGGAGAGAGTTTGAAGGAAACTTGGGAAGATTTATCTGAACTGATATAGAATATTGTGAGCAGAACCAGGAAAACTTTATATCATGACAACAATATAGTAAAGATGAACAACTTTGGAAGACTTAGGAATTCTGATCAGCCAATGAACAACCATGATTCCAAAGGACTCATGAAGAAACGTGCCTCTCACTGCTCTGATATTAAGTTGAAAGGTTCAGAGTGTAGAATGAGGCATATTTTTTTGGGACATGGCCAGGGGGGAAATTTTTTTGTTTGACCATATATATTTTAGAGGTTTTGTTTTTCTTTCTTTTCCATTTGGGGAGTGGATATTTTAAAGAGAAGAAGGAGTTTTGGTGATAGAAACTGTCCATTCCATTCTAATCTCTTAATTTCTAAATCATATAGCCTCCCCTCACTCCCTTTCTCATTGTTCTTTTTGACATTCTTCTTGATGTTATTTTGTGCAGTGCCATCTTCCTGGATAGTCTCTCTTTGGCTTTCATAACTGTTCTTTCCTATTTCTTCTCCTGCCAGTCCAGTTCTTCTTAGTCACCTTTGCTGGGGCATCATCCATTGCTTGCTTCCTATTGTAAATATTCCTAGGGCAGTATTGCCTTGTCCACACTTGGCTTTTCTTTCTTGCTGCATCCTAGGTTCTTATGGATCCAGTCTGTTATTGTCTCTATCCAGATGACTCCCAGATCTACATATGTGGTCCCATTCTTTCTCCTGAATACCAGGCTCATGTCATCAATTGCTCTCTGTACATCTCTTAGGCATATCAATTTTTACATATCCAAGTCAAAACTTACCATTGCTCCTCAATCGACCCCACCTTCAAACTTATCTGTTTTTCTTAAAGTCATGAGAATCCTCATTCTGCTATGAAATGTTGGAATGCTTAATTCTTCTTTTTGTAGTAGAAAGAAAAACACTTGAAAATGTGAAAGTAACAGGTTAGATAGTCTTTGCTTTTGTTACTTACTCTTATTGGTGACAGTAGTTACTGTTTTGTAAATGTAAAGAGGTCAAACTTTATCCAAGAATGAATCTAAATTGTATTATAGGGATGTTAAACAGGTCCAAAAAATTTTATGAACAAAAAAAAAATCACCTTAAGACAACTTATATGGTTTTCTTAATGTATTATCTTTATAGTTTTTTTTTTAACCCTTACCTTCCGTCTTGGAGTCAATACTGTGTATTGGCTCCAAGGCAGAAGAGTGGTAAGGGCTGGGCAATGGGGGTCAAGTGACTTGCCCAGGATCACACAGCTGGGAAGTGTCTGAGGCCAGATTTGAACCTAGGACCTCCCATCTCTAGGGCTGGCTCTCAATCCACTGAGCTATATAGCTGCCCCCTATTAGATTTCTTAAAAAGAATGAGGATTCTATAGCAACAAGTATAACCTAATAAATATTAATCTTATTAAAATATTAATATAAATAAATAACAATGCTTATACAACTTAAATGCTATATAATCACCCTCTTAGTTTGTGTGTATGTGTGTTTGGACACTTTGTTTTAAAACCTAAAATGTAATCATTAACTTTCAAGATGTCTGGCATGTGTGTGACCCTGTGTCTAAAATAAGCTGTTTGGGGAATAAAAAAAAGACCCCTGGATTTTGCTTAATTGAAAAAAATTAATTAAAATAAACTGAGAGTGTTAGGAGTTCCAAAGTTAGGATTCTGGGATGATGATCCTTACCCTACCAAGTCTTGTCTCTCCTATCTCTATAGCATCTCTTTCATCTGCTCTTTTCTCTTTATGCAGCTCCTAGCCCTTGCCACTTCTTTCCTGGGCTCTGTAATAGACTTTTATATGCTCTCCTTATATCCAGTCTCTCCTTATTCTCCTTCTAACTGCCTGATATCTTTTGAAGACTTTTCTCCTGTTCAAAAACTTTTGACATTCCTCCAGTACCTTTTGGAATGTCTTACCTGCATTTAACCTTTACAACTTTTCCCCAGCCTATCTTTCTAGCCTTATTTCATGATACCACCCTTCACACTCTTGATATTCCAGGCCAGTCCACCTACTTGTTGTTCCCTATATTCTTCATCCTCCCTCTCTGGCTTCTGAATGCATGGTGTTCAGTGCCTAGAATGCTCTTCCTCTCCATCTCTGCCTTTTAGATTTCTTTTCTACTCAGCTTAGCTGCCATCTTCTTCCAAGAAGACATCTTGATTTCCATAGCTGCTAGTGTTCTCTCTCATTTTCAAGTTGTCTTATGTTATATTTAATTGTGTATATGTTGTATTCCTCTAGAAAAGATGTAAACTTTGAGGGAAGGGACAATTTTGGTTTTTGCCAGTTTCCCTGGTGCCCAGAATTGTGCCATACACAGTAGGCACTTAATTAATATTTGCTGAATTCAACTGAAGCAAATGGAGCAGAGAATAGGACGTGGGTAGAGAGACTTAGAAATATCCTTTCCTTGGCTCTGATGGAAGGCCATGATTCTAGATTTCTGCCACTGGGTGTCTCCCTTCTACCAGGTATGCTTGCTATCTTTATTTTCTAACTATTTTGGTTTGATATTTATAAGGTTTTATTTGGTTCCACAAAGAACACATAAGCAGAAGACTGTTTTCTTAGGCCCAGAATGCACTTTAGAGAACAGTTTGCATTGAGCTTTTTGGAAATACAGTATCTATTTTGTGTGAGTCAATAAATTGCATTAATTTGAGCTTAAATTTGAAAATTTGGCATCTCTACCTTGACAAATGATATTCCAACTATTATTTGCAATAACTCAAGTAATTCCCATAAAAATTCAACAAAGGTACTTATTTTTCTAGTCTTTCTGATTGAATAGTTATTAAATCTAGAAGTGGGAAAAGAATAGGGGAAAGTTGGGAAAGAGGCCTAGATTCTGTTTTAGGTTTGTTTCTTTCTCATCTAATTTTACTTTTTAGGCATATATTTAAGGAGAATGCAGAGGCATTAGAAATACTTTTCCTTCCTTGAGTATTGACCTTGTTCTTCAATGTAATCAGTGCTTTGCTAGAGGGAGAAGAAAGGGAAAGGGTCTCATTTTTTTTTAACATTGTGAATGTAGGAAAGGTCTCCCAATAGGTGTCTCTGGAAAGTGAAAACAAAATTCAGTCAACATTTATTAAACATTAACTATATATAGGACATTTTACTAAGTTCAAGGGAAGATACAAAGATAAAGGACAGCAAAATCCCTCAATAAATTTATAATCTTAAGGGCTGCGGGAGATTTACTGTAGTATAAGTACAATGTGATTGGGAGCATAGGAATGAATGAATGAATGAAAAAAAAAACTAGTTAAATGTGGCACTGTATTTAGTAAATATGACTTAAGTTGATATTTATTAAGTACTTTTAAACACTGGGGATATGAATACAAAAGCAAAGACAGCTCTTGTCCCAGAGGAGCAGATCTTGTTCCAAATAGGAGGCAAAAGGTTGGAAATTGACACTCCTTTCAGAAACTGTCAGAGTTGATCTGATCATGATTTGAAGTTAAGGGAGAAGTAGGAAAGGATACTATTGACAATATTAAGGAGGAGATGTTGGGGAGAAGAGTAAAGATGGAGTTTTTCTGATACTGTGGTCCAGGAGAGGCATCCACCAGTCAGAATAGTGGCAGACCTGGGGCAAAAGATCTGGAGATAAAAGTGTTAAAATCTCCAGGCAAAAAACCTTGAGAGAGAACAAGATTTTTTTTTAATTTTATTTTTAAATTAAGGGGGATAATTAGGAAAAATGAAGGAATAGGCATCTGAAGTAAGTCTTGAAGGATTTCAAGCAGCAAAAATGTGATGGAATGTTTTCACAGAGTAGGAGACATCCTCAATGAATGAGCAGATGAGAGGAGAGGGGGACTAGATTGGGTGTAATCCAGTTTTTCTGGAATGTGGGAGTTCACAAAGAGAGTAGTATAAAATGAATGGAAAGGTAGTTTGGAGCCAAATTATGTAGAACATTAAATGCAAGTCTGATAAGTTTATATTTTTTCCTTTTATGCAACAGGGATTCAGTAAACTATTTTTGATCAGTGGAATGGCTAGGTATATAGACATATATTATTATTATAGACATATTTTTATATAGACATATAATTTTTTTTATAGACATATAATTCCTATTCCTGAGTAGTCTGAGGTTGTGGAATCACTTGAGCTTAGAAATTCTGAGCTGTAGGGGGCTAAAACTGATTGAGTGTCCACACTAAGTCTGGTGCCATTTTGTTGAGCCCCACAAAGTGGAGTGCCATTGGGCTACCTAAGAAGGAGCAAACTAACCTTGGTCAGAAATGGAGCAGATTAGAATTCCAGTGCCATTCAGTGGTGGAGTTAGACCCATTCAGGGATGAATTTCTAGTCTAGACAATATAAGGGAACCTGGTTGCAAAAGAAAAAAAAAATCAGAGTGACATGGTTTGACTTGTATGTATTCAGAAAATCACTTTCTCAGGTATATGATTAAAGAGGGGAGATTAGAGCAAGGAAGGCCAGATAGGAGACCATTACAACAACATAGGAATGAGATAAACAGATCCTGAGCTAGGATGCTAATGAGTTATAGAGGTGAGGACATTTGAAAGTAACCTTGGAGCAAACAGTAATGAGACTTGGCAACTGATTGGAATTGGTGTATAATTGAGAAGAAAGTTAAAGATGACTGGAGTTTTGAGCCTGAGAGATTAGGAGGTTGATACTGCCTTAACAGGTATTGGGTATTATGATAATTTCTTTTTGTTTTGTTTAGCCATTTTTCAGTCATGTCTGACTCGTTGTGACACCATTTGGGAGTTCTTGGCAAAACTACTGGAGTGGTTTTCCATTTCCTTCTCCAGTTCGTTTTTCTGGTTGAGGAAACTGAAGCAGGCAGAGTTAAGTGACTTGCTCAGGGTCACACAGCTATTAAGTGTCTGAGACCAAGTTTGAACTCCAGTCTTCTTGACTCCAGATCTGACACTGTGTCCACTGCAAGTTCTTTTTTAGGTATGTTGAATTTGTGGTCCTGGGAGGATATGTACATATAGATGTTCATCAGGGTCTTTGGATGTGAGAATGGAACTCAGGGGAGAGACATCTTATAGAGATATACAGATTTGAAAATCATTTGCATAATGCTGTAATTGAAGCTGTAGAAGTAGGTGAGATTGTCAGAATAGAGAAGAGGAAAGACCAGGGGGCCAGGGACAAATTCTTAAGGGATAGGAGGAGAAAGTTGAACTTAGAAAGAGCACTGAGAAGTAAGTGTGCAGGTAGGAGAACTAGGGAAAAGTGTCCATAGTGTCATTGAAGCTAGAAGATAGTATTAAGGAGAAGGTGCTTTACAGAGATGAAAGAGAATAAGGACTGAGAAAATGCTATTGAACTTGACAGTTAAGAAGTCTTTGATTTCCTTGGAGAAATAGTATCTGATTAGTGGTGAGGAAGAAAAGTGCACTGCAAGGCATATAAGAGTGGACAGGAGCTGTAAGGTGATGGAAGCAATAGTAGAGACTACTTTCTAAAGGTTTAGTTTAACAGTAATCATTTAGCAGAGTATACATTTTATTTGGTGAACATATAGTTCAGACCTTGATGAACCTCAGCTAGTGTTCAGTTTTTGTTACTAGATGGAGGAGTTTTTAAAGTGAACTAATAATTTTTTGAGTTGCTGAAAAGACCTTGTTAGGATATGGGTAGTTGGAGGGAGGGGTCACAGAATATATGCATGTGTGTATGTTTGTGTGTGTTTGTTTATTTTAAACTTCACAGGATTTGACAAGGACTTTTGCTTGTATTCTATTCTTTTAAAGTGTTGGCATCTTTTTGTCTGATGCTACTAAGGCTGGAATTTGCTGATAGTTCCATTCAGTAGGAGTGATTACATCTGCTGTGGGTTTAGGTAACTGATGCTGTAGAATGAGTCAGAGACCCACAATATACTGTGGTATGTCCTTTCTCATAGAAACTGTCTAATTTTTCAGGAATCTGTCAAAGCTTCATCCCCTTTATTTTTCCTTATATCAGATTAAAAGGACTGCATCTTACTCATAACTAGGCTAGTAGAAGTACAGGTAAAGAGATGTCCATGGGGAAATTTCTTTAAGAAAGCCTCCCCACTTGTATCCATCCCTGGTGTGAAGGAGTGTTTTTTGTCCTTAGGAAGGTTAGTTCTTTTTAATTAGTATTAATCTTGCCAATGGGCTAATGTATGCCCTTATGCAAAACTTCCCCTTATTAACCCAGAGTAGGATTGATTTTTTTCTCAAGATTTGAAGTGGGCAGGGCTCAAGAGCACTAGAAGAAAAATGTGACTTCTTGGTTTTAATGGGAATGGAGGTCACTTTCTAAAATGGAGGGACTTTTGTGAAAAGAGGGAAGATACAGGGCTCCTCTTTCTTTTGCCTCCTCATTTGTAGACTAAAGACAATTCATTTTGGACCTGCTGTGTGGTAGAGTGGAGGAAGCACTGGATTTGGCAGATCCAGGTTCAAGTTCCAGCTTTAACACTAGTTGTGTGATCTTGGGTAAGTTACTTAACCTCTCATTACTCATACTACCTGCTTCTCAGGGTTGTTATCAGGAAAATGTTTTGTAAATCATAAAGTACTGCATAAATGTGGGCTAATATTATTCATCTATTTGGCAAAGGACTGTCAAAGGACTTTTTCACTCCAAAATGGGACACCCACTTTGGCATACAAAATATGTAGTATCTTTGTAATTAGAAAGTACTTAGCAAGTTAGAAACTGATTCATGTCCTTTATGAATCTTTTTTCTTTTACTAGATTGTAACCTTTTTTTAAAAGTCAAGAATGATGTCTTATATATCCTAGTATTTCTCTAGCATAGTACCTCAATAAATATTTGCTAAATGAATGAGTTAATTAATGAATGCTTTAAGGGACTTTATAGCATATGCTGTAAAAGAAACATAAGTTAAAAAGATTGAATAGAGAAAATGAATTGGAGGCATAGAAAGAGATAAAACCAGGCAGCTGAGATGAGAATAGCCGAAGACTGAAGGAAAAGGCATATAATTGAATTTAGGGGTTGATAGAAGAATGATTGGAAGTAGCAGAGGCATAGTCAGTATGACAAGCCTAGAAAATGAATTGGGAACAATGTAGAGAATGTTTTGGAGAAGGGAGAGCCTGCTAGGCAAATAGAAAAGGAATGTAGACATGACATTTCTAGGAACTGGGAAAAGATTAGGTCATAGGGACAGATTATAACTAGGTGATAGGGACAAGATTGCTTGACTTGGAGTAAGGAAGACCTGAATTTGAGGTCTTACTGACTACACAACCCTGGGCAAGTCACTTATGATCTCTGCCTCAGTTTCCTCATTTATAAAATATAGATGATAATAACACCTACCTCCCAAGGTTATGAGGAATAAATGAGATAAGCATTTTGCAAACCTTAAAGAGCTATATGAATGACAGCTATTAATATTATTGAAGGTACAAAGACAAAAGTGAAAAAATCCCTGCTGGCTAGGAGCTGTCTGGGAACAAAACAACACACAGATAAGAGAACACAAAATATGTACAAAGTAAATACAAAATAATTTTGGAACATGGATCACTAATGATTGGAGTGTTCAGGAGAGTATTCTAGGCATAGGGAGTTCCCTGAGCAAAGACATGGAGGCAAGAATCTAGTTGTTATATGGAAAACTATTTTCATCAGTTTATCAAGTATTTTTAGTTCCAAATTCTCTCTGTCCCTTCACTAATCTCCCATCCACTGAGACACCAAGAAATGATACCATTATAGATATTAAGTCATTCAAAACATATTTCCACATTAAGGAAAAAAATGTTTCAGTCCTTTACAATATGAGTCCATTAGTTCTCTCTCTGTAGGTGGGTCCATTTATGTCAATGGATCATTGTATTGATCAGCATTACTAAGTCTTTCACAGTTGATTCTTTTTAAGATACTGCTGTTCTATATAGATTTTTCTCTTGGTTCTGTTCACTTCACTGTGCATCAGTTTATATAAATCTATCCATATGTTTTTCTTTTTTTCTTTCATTAAACATTTGTCTTTTTAAATTTTGAGTTCTAGATTCTCTTCTTCTACCCCTCCCCTTCACTAAAGAAGGCAATCTGATATTAATTATGTATGTGAAATCCTGCACAACATTCCCATATTAGCTATATCACTAAAAAAAAAGCAAAAGGAAGAAAGAGAATACATTTTGGTCCCTCTTTACCATTAGACCAATTCTTTTTTTAAAAGGTATTCTCTGAAACTAAGCCCTTCATCATTTCTTATAGCACAATAATATTCCAGCAGATTCATATACTGTAACTTGTTCAGCCATTCCTCACTTAATGGGCATCCCTTCTCTTTCCAATTCTTTACTTTACTACCATAAAAATATACTATAAATATTTTTGTACATATAGGTCCTTTTCCTTTATACTTTGATCTCTTTGGGAAAGAGACCTTGAAGTATAAACCTAGTGGCAATTATTTTGTAGATCAAAGACTTTGTACAGTTTTGTAGCTCTTTGAATATAATTCCAAATTGTTACTCAGAATGGTTAGGCTAGTTCATAGCTCCACCAACTGTGCATTAGTGTATCTATTTTCCCCCATCCCCTCTAGCATTTATCATTTTTCCTTTTCTGTCATCTTAGCCATTATAATGAGTGTTCTTCCTTACAACTTCAAACCTTATTCTTTGTCCTCATTATGATCTCCAGTCTCTATATTTTAGTTCTTTCCTAGGCCATCACCCTGCACTGGCTACATTCTCCTCTTCCCTGTTTTATCACCTTAATTAACTAGTTCAATTCTACACTGTCCTTTGAGTCCCTTGCTTTGTTGCCCTACCTCTGATCTTGTCCTGTCAAGCCTCATCCCAGGATCACTTCCTCATTACATCCTTTACCTTTGCTCTTACTTATATGCTGCCAAGTGAAGCTGGAGGAAATCATGAAACTGCTGACTGAGTCCACTGGAAATTTATGCTATGTAATCTTGGGCTCTCACTACAGCAAGGCAATCCTTTTATACTTTCCTAAATGACTCATTATTCTACTCATTACAGTGATTTTTTCCCCATTTTTTGGAAACATTTTTTATCTTTTTATCTTTCTTCTAATCTCCCACACATCCTCTCACCCACATCATCTCAGCTGAGAACCTTACCTCATATTGCCATGAAAAAATTGAAGCCATTCTTAAGAGCTTCTTCTCTCTCCATAACTTAGTGTCTCCCAAATTCCCTCTGCTGTTGCCTCCACTTTTACTCATCCTACATGAGGTGGCCCTTCTTGCGAAAGCAAACCCTTCTATATGCACAGCTGATTCAGTTCTATCCTGTTTTCTCTCATAGATTACCCCCTCTATCATCTTCACTTTCTCACTTATTTTCTTTTTTTTTTAATTTACTAATATTTTACTTTTAACTCAATTACATGAAAATAAAATTTTTTACCTTCATTTTCTTTGTTTGAGCCAAATTCTCGCCCTCTCTTCTTCCCTCCCCTTCCCTCTCCCTGAGATTGCAAGCAACCTGATATAGATTTTACATGTGTAATAGTGTAAAACATCTTTCCATATTATTCTTTTTGTGAAATAGAACTCGAACAAATGAAAGAAAAGTGAAGAAATAAAATGAAATATAGTAAAGTATATCTTTTGGTATGCATTTCAGACTACTTCAATTCTTTCTTTGGAGGTAGATGGCATTTTTCATCATGAGTCCTTGAGGATTTTATTAAATAACTGTTTGACTGTCACTATGTAAATGTTCTCCTGGTTCTGCTCACTTCACTTTGCATTAATTTGTTTAGGTCTTTCAAGCCTTTCTTAAATCATCCTTCATATCATTTCTTATAGTACAGTAGTTACATTACAATCATATACCACAACTTGTTCATTCCTTCCCCAGTTGATAGTCATTTCCTCAGTTTCCAATTCTTTACTGCCACAAAACAAACTGCTAGAAATATCTTTATACAAATAGGTCCTTCCTCCCTTTTTAAATTCTCTTTGGGATATAGACCTAGTAGTGGTATTGTTGGGTCAAAGGGCCCTTAGGGGAGTAATGGCAAACCTTTTAGTGGCCATAATGTTATAAGGAGTTGAAGTTTGAGGAAAGTCATGTCTCTGGGTAGTAAATGTCTCCCTCCCCTAACATTTTTTTTGTCATTTTTGAGGGCAGTAGAAGGAAAAGCATATGAAATCTGCTTTTGACTTATTTAAAGTTATTTGCCAATAAAAGTTGCTCCAGAGGCCTTTGTTAATCATTTATGTCTGATGACTTTCCACTCTTTACTGTGCAAATTTGACATTTATATGAATGACGTGATGTCACTTAGTACCTATGGTACTAAGTCATGGGAAATGACTTTCCTCCACCCAGCATAGCAAACATCAGAAATAACTTCTCTTTCTTATCTTAGCAAACTCTTTCAAAGTTCCCTGTAGCTCTTAGGAATAGAGAGAAATTGAGGTGCTTTCTGTCAAGATGCTATGTGACTGTGGCTTTGAATTGGTAATTTACTGCAGAGAAGCTCTGCACTCAGCTTATTTTTACATTAAGCCTTGCATCAGCGAAGCCCTTAGCTTACCACTTTGACGCAGATTTCTGCGTGGTTCAGCCTCAGGATTTTCTGAGCCACAGCAATGATACCTCTCTGGACAGAGATAAAAGTTTCTACCTTTTTCTGTTCAAAGGGGGAGGGGGTCTCATCAAAGCAGAATGAGTATTCTAGCAGCTGTTTACTTTTCTCTTTTTCTATAACTTTTGCTCTTATTTCTAAGATTGCTTCCTCTGAACTTTGTCCACTCTTGGCTCATCTCTCTCTCTCTTGTGCTCCATCCTTCAACAAGACAGTAATTAGTTGTGAATGTTTACAGATTGTCTGGTAGTGAGCTTGATGTTTGAGTTATCACAATAATGACAGTTGGCTTTAATACTTTGTGATTTTGATTCAGGATCTCAGAATATTGTCTATAAGGTTTTAATGATACTCAACAAGAGTGCAAGGTAATCTGTGGCATTAATTAATTAAGTCTTTGTTGAACACTAAAGAGCTTCTTTCCTAAATATTTATGCACTATTTTTGTTTAAAGTTTCCATTAACTTCAAAATGTATTTGCAAATATCTAAAAGAGAAAAGGGTTCCTTCTATTAAGCTTCAGAAAATTATTGGTATCCTTTGTTTTCAATGATCTACAGATGTAATAACCAATAACAAAGAATTAAAAAGGGGGTGGAGGGTGGGGAGCAGGTCAGGAAAACTAATGAATTTGTCAGTTAAGTCTAACATATACAGTATTTTCCACCTATTTATCCTCTACCTCTACAAAGAAGAATAAGAGGCACATTTTCATATTTCCAATTTGGGGCCAACCTTGAGCTTTATAATTTCACAGCATTCAAAACAATTAAAATCAAATGCTGTGAAATGATAATGACTAAGAGTGTCCATTAGGGCGTACTGACCACAATAGATGATATCCAAAGAGGGATACACTTTCCCTTTGTTCTTCTTGGTTTCTTCTTCTCAAAGCCTACAAAAATGATCCTGTGAATGGAAGGTAGCAATTAGTTAGGCCAGGCGAGGAGCTAGTATCTCACTTTTTAGAGTTAGCACAGTGTTAACACAAACCCAGGGGAGTGAATCTCTGTTTGAAACAGCATTCATTCATTCATTCATTCATTCATTAGTCTTTTTTTAATCTGAAAGGTGGGTTTTAAGGGACATAAGATGCTATTGTCCTCAGTGAATTCAGGCTTCTGTAGGAGGTCTTACTGCTAAAGTTCTCATTCATTTGTTTGAACTAGAGTCCTCTTTCTTTCTCTTTCCCTTCTTTTTCTAACATTTCTGACATTTTGAGTTTAGTTTCCAGTCTTATTTTGCAGTGCAAGCTGCAAAGATGTCAGGTTTTCCTGACTGCTCCTCAGCCTCCTGATTACCCTTTTAAGCGGTGCTGATTGCAGGAAATTGCTGTGGTGCATGGTGGGTGTCACAACAGCACAATGATTAAGACCCGTGTGTGTCATTTACTGGCTGATTGAAATAATCACAGGGAGGGGAGTAGCAGAGGGAAAATTGCTAAATGTGCAGAGGGAGCTGCCACTCTTAATCATTTTTGGCTTAAGCATCTCAAGTTGAGGAGTCAGAAATAATGAGAGGGAGATTTATGTTTTCCATCATTTTGCTTCATTCTCGATCTTTAAGGTAGCTAAGTGAAACTTAACACTGAAGATCATCCTAAGCAGGAAGAACTATTTTTAAATACATACATACATATATACTCATATATATATAGGGTTTCAACCTGAATTTTTTTTTATAAATACAAAAGTATATATTTTTAAGCATTTATTTAATTAATTGAATTAGAATCTTTTTCTATGGTTACATGATTCATGTTTTTTCCCTCCACTTCTCCAATCCCCCCCTCCCAGAGCCCATGAGCTGGTTGCCTTGCTTGGAGGGCACTCTCCTTACCACCACCACCACCACCATCTCCTCCTTCATTTTCCATTTTTTTATTTTTTGGGAAAATAAACCCTTACTTTCTATCTTAATAACAACTCTTAGATGGAAGGGCAAGGGCTAGGCAAACAGGGTTAAGTAACTCACCTAAGATCACACAATCAAAAAATACCTCAGTCTAGATTTGAACCCAAGTCCTCCTGACTGGGCCTGGCTTTCCATCTGCTCTGCCACTGAGCTGCCCCTTTTATTTTCCTTTTAAGAAAATCCCTTATTTCTTTCGAGATATAGCCCAAGAGCCACCTTGTCTAGGAAACCTTTTTTTTTGATCCTGCAACTGCTAGTTCCTTCCTTTACTTTCTCATCTCTAACTGCTCTATATTTATTTTTCTATTCATTCTGCATGTATTAATTATATGTACCTATTAATCTACCTTCATGGAATGTGAACTCATTAAAGGCAAAATTATTTCACTTTCTGTCTTTCTGTCCCCACTGCCTGACATGTGGTAGGTACTTAATGGAGGTATTTTCTCTGTATTTTGTGAATTACCACTTCCTGAGTTAGCAGATCACCAAGATTTAATGAATACAGAACACAGTGTGTTAAAGCTTCTGTAGTCCTATTTGGAGGGCTCACCCTAACAGTCCCTTGTCTCTCTTTCCTTCAGGCACAGAACCCTGGTATTTCTATTTAATTAATGGGTTTCTGAATTTTAATGTGGTCTTTGTATTGGCTCTTCTGGTCTTACCACTAACTTCCCTCATGGAGATCCTGTTGCAGAGATTTCATGGTAAGTGGTAGAATTATAAAAGATGCCAGTCTGCCTGGTGGCAGGAAGACATGTGCCTTAGAAAACATTACCCAGCCTTATTGTTACTCCAGTTGACAGTGTTTACCATGAAGGGAAACTAGAATTCTCTTTGTTTATTCCCTGTGCTCCTTCTCAGGGGAATGGCAGGCTGGTCTGTTTTTGCAGTCTGTATTTGCAAGGCTGCACTATACCTATAGGACCTATCTGAAGGTTTTCTTTATTATATTTCAAGTGAAACCACATCAATAAAAATCTATAGGAACCCACAATGCAAGGGTAATGCATTCATGGCCACACAGCTCTCAGTGACTTCAGGATGGGTCTTACATTTTTACAATTGGGGAAACTTATACACTTTGCTAACCCACCAAACAGAAAAAGGCATTTGCATGATCTCAGGGGAACACAACCTTTAGAGTCCTTTATCCTATGAGGAATATTTTGTTCAAAGTGTGGGGTATATCTGATAAGACATTGGAGGCAAAAATGTTGGTGAGAATAGCCTCAACCAAATTTTTAAAAAAGTACTCAGTTTCCCCCATAACTGAAGGACCAAATTAGGAGGAGCTACTCCTGAATTTGGTACTTTCATTTGGACTGCCATCCATTTTGGTTATATTGCATTGGAAAAATTTACCTAGTCATGTATTTCTATCTTTCAGCATCTGTTTTGCACCTCCGTGCTGATTCATATTATTAACTTATCAAGTGCTTCTGAATTTCTTTGCCAGTAAAGTTAGACTTAAGCAGAACTTATAAATTGGGAAGAGAATTAATTCTTGATCTGTTTGACTCATTTGGAAGGGTTATGAGGTATTTTTTATGATTCCATTATTGCTTATAAGCATTGACCAGGTTAAAAATGTCAGTTTATAGAGACTTCTGCTTGGGGTAGGAAAACATGAAATCAACCCTAAGGAATACATTTACATTAAAAATATATAAAAGTAAAATCATATTTCAGAAATGATTAGTAGGTTATAAAAGAATTTTCACATATTGAAAAATGTGTTCATTTGTTCTGGGCCATCAGTTAAACTGTGGGAGGATGTTAATCTAAAAAGTAATCTAAGATCTCACAATAATTGTGGAAAATGTTTAAAATAACTGGAGGTGTAGCTTAAGATTTTTTTTATCCTTGAATAGTCAGTCAGCAAGCATTTATTAATGCTGTCTTATGTCCTTTCTGGGACTAAGTAAGATACAAGGAAGGCAAAAGACAATTCCTACTCTCAAGGAGTACCTGGTCAAACGGAAAAGCTCATTTTGGTAAAAGAAAAGTCTTTTGATAAAAGTATATATAAAAGTAGATACATGTAAAAAACTGTAAATTAGGTATTATACAATTATGGTCCTTGATTACAGGCTTGATTCTGTGGGATAAATAACTATGCAGTTTATGCACATGGATGCAGTGGGCAGCAGAGGGCACTGTGTTTATAACCTTTTCATGAAATTCCTGCCGCACTGCTCATTACAACTAATTCAAGCACAGGAGGAGATGCTCTCGCTGTGGGGTTGCAAGCTTATCACTCAGGGCTCATGTACCTAACTGCAGGAACTTTTCAGCAGGGGTTTGGGCCTTAGTGATCATTAAATCCCTTTAGTACTTGCACATGCTTTCTTTTTGAAATTTTGGTTCCAGTTAGGGATTTGGAATTGAAGGGTATTGTAGGAAGGAAATAGAAGAAGCTTGATCAGGGTTGTTTTTGTTCTTGCTTTTCAGCAAGATACTTGTTAGTAGCTGTTTGTGGAAAATATAAAATAGAGTTTTAATGGGTTTGAGAATGCTAGTTCCTCCATCATTTCTTTCCATATTTAACCTGTGGCCAATGACCCTTCTTTACAGTTGTTTGTGTGTAGTTAAAAAAAAAAGGCTGATTGATAAAAGGAGGGAAAGTGTTTTCTAGGACATAGCATATAAATATTCCATTTCATAGGATTTAAACTTAATTTTAGGTTGTGACAAATAATCTCAAGGGCCTCTAGACCCAATAACAGGACCCCTTAGTTGAAAAGGCTTTTCTTTCTCCATCTAAGGTAGAATTCACTTTACCAAAACCCATAAGCCATTTGGGCTTAGTGATTATGTATCCAGTCTCTTTAGAAGCAACAGAATAGGATTCTCTTATTAGCTGGTATTTCCTTGCTGCATGGTCAAGAGGAGTATGAATGTCATGGACCATTTTGTGAGTGGATACAAGGTGGCCAAGAACAGAGCCACATTATCCCAAGTCCAAAGTTGGAGGACATGAAAGCTTCATTGGTTTCATTTTTCCTACTATAGTGAAATATGAAATTGCTTCTTTTCTATTTCTTACAGTTCAGAATTTAGGCCGCCCCTATTGGCTTACTTTGTCTCCAGTGTACATTTGGATCATCATCTTCTTTGCTCAGTCTCACAAAGAGGAAAGATTTCTTTTCCCTATTTATCCTCTAATATGTCTGTGTGGTGCAGTGGCTCTTTCAGCACTTCAGGTGAGTTTCAGGGAAACAAATCCTAAAGTTTCATTTTGAGTTTCTTTATGCTCCATCATAGAAATTTAACAGCAGATTAAAGAATCCCCACTGATCCAATAGTTCATCTGCATAGTGTAATTTACTATACAGGTATTTATATACCTCTGTTTGGTTAGCTATTTGTTATCTTACTTGCTGATGACTTTTTCCATAAATAACTATTCTTTTATTTCAGAACATGCACTGTTTACTTTAAATTCATTTTTTAAGTCACTAAAAGAGAATTAGATCCTGATTAAATTAAATAATTAAAATAAATAATTTTTTAAAAAGCAGAACTAATTGAATCTCTTCTTAAAACATTTGGATTAGAGCAGAATTTTATTCTACATTTTGTGATTAAATCAAATAACTAACCACTGAAGACCGTGGGTGATAAGGACTAAAACTTATATTAAGGACAATTCCTTGATCTCAAAACACTCTTCTACTTTTGTGCATTAAAAAAAATTTTTTTGAGCTGTACCCACCATTTCATGACATCTTCAGATTCCTAGACCTTCCCTACTCCTGCTTCAGATTGAAATTGAAAATAAAATTTCGTTTCCTTAGGCATTTTTAACACTGATATTGCCATTTTGAACACATTTCCCCCCTTCCATTATTCCCTCTTCCCTTCCTTTCTCTCTATCTCTCATTCTTTTTGTCTCTCTCTTTTCCTCCTCTCTTCCTCTCCCATTCTTCTTTTAGTATAAATGAAACAAAAGACTTGTCATAATGATTAGTAGTAGTGTACCTGATTCAAAATAGGAAGACCTTGAAGAAACTACTCATGAACACCTGACAGAATCTATATATTATATAGGAATATATGACCTATGTGTCTTAATATGTTTTTTGTAGTTTGTAAGTGGTCTTGAGATATAATTAAAAGAACTTCCTCGATGTCCTGTCAAATGATTTTTTCTTTTTCCCTCCCTCCCTCCCTCCCTTCCTTCCTCCCTTCCTCCCTCCCTCCTTCCTTCCTCCCTTCCTCCCTCCCTCCCTTCCTCCCTTCCTCCCTCCCTCTCTTCCTCCCTCCCTCCCTCCCTCCCTTCCTTCCTTCCTTCCTTCCTTCCTTCCTTCCGTCATCCTTCCTTCCTTCCGTCATCCTTCCTTCCTTCCTTCCGTCATCCTTCCTTCCTTCCTTCCTTCCTTCCTTCCTTCCTTCCTTCCTTCCTTCCTTCCTTCCTTCCTTCCTTCCTTCCTTCCTTCCTTCCTTCCTTCCTTCCTTCCTTCCCTCCTTCCTTTCCCTCCCTCCTTTCCCTCCCTCCCTCCCTTCCTTCCTTCCCTCCTTCCTTCCTTCCTTCCCTCCTTCCTTTCCCTCCCTCCTTTCCCTCCCTCCCTCCCTCCTTCCCTCCCTCCTTCCTTCCTTCCTTCCTTCCTTCCTTCCTTCCTTCCTTCCTTCCTTCCTTCCTTCCTTCCTTCCTTCCTTCCTTCCTTCCTTCCTTCCTTCCTTCCTTCCTTCCTTCCTTCCCTCCTTCCCTCCTTCCCTCCCTCCCTCCCTCCCTCCCTCCTTCTTTCCTTCCTTCCTTCCTCCCTTCCTCCCTCCCTCCCTCCCTCCTTCCCTCCCTTCCTTCCTTCCTTCCTTCCTTTCTTCCTTCTCTCCCTCCCTCCCTCCCTCCCTTCCTTCCTTTCTTCTCCATCAAAAAAACACCTTTCCTTCTTTCTCCACCCAAAAAAAACCCCTCTGTGGTATGAAAGCAAAACAATTAATATGTTCATTGATTCAAATATTTTTTTAAAAGAAAATTTTCTTGGGGCTAGAGAAATTATTTTCTCCTGTTAAACTACCAAGACACCATAAATATCATCATTCTTTGGTACTAGTGTATAAAAAGCTTTGGAAATATATTCCTTCATTTCTTAGACAGTGGAGTATTTCCATATGTCCTTGGATCTAATACTCTATCAGGTCTTTTATACTTTCCCACTTGGGTGGCAGTTGGGTTTTTATGACACATGTTGTGGGCACATTCGATTTCTTCATCAATAATGTCTCTATATATTTTTTCTCTAGAAATGTTATCACTTCATGTTTCAACGATATCGTCTAGAACATTACACGGTTTCTTCCAATTGGTTGGCTTTAGGGACTGTCTTCCTCTTTGGACTGCTATCTCTGTCTCGATCTGTGGCATTGTTCAGAGGTAAATATTCTAGCAAAGAACTTAAATTAGATCCCTGAAGGATTTCATCTAAGACTTTAGCTGATGAGTGGTAACTTGATATGTTTGCTTCTTATGCTAAGAAGAAACTTCTTGCCTGGGAGGGGAGCTCTATCATCTCTGATAGCTATTGCTTTAATATCAGAGTTTTTTGCCCTTTAGGAGTAATTTGACTTTATGTTAAGAGTAGAGAAGATTGCAAATTCTTTTTAGTATGATTAGCTGTAAATTGTTTATCTGTATACATTTACTTTTTTTAAAAAAGGGGATGGTATTAAATTAAGAAAGTTCTAAAATTGAAGATTCTAATATGAGGCTGAATTCTTATAATATTCTTTCCAGGAATAGCAATTTGCATACATGACATTAAAATGTGATACGAACAACAAAATCCCCAAAAAGGTGAAAAGGAGTAGAGAAAGGCAATAGAGCAAAGAATTTTTACCAAAATAAAGAGAAAATATAATTTATTCATATATACTAGGTTAACATCTGACCCATGGAAAAGGCATTGACCAAGTAGGAATGCCTATGATGAACCTTCAAACTCTTTCTTTGCGTGAAGAATTTCAGTAAGAATTTAATATGGATTACAATTAAATTTTGAATCTTGTTTTGCAGTATATCTCCTTTTCTGCTAATTATTTCAGAGTATCATGGACCCCTTGATTTGTATCCTGAATTCCACCAAATTGCTACTGATCCTGCTATCCACACAGTCCCAGAAGGGAGGCCGGTGAATGTCTGTGTGGGGAAAGAGTGGTACCGATACCCCAGCAGCTTTCTTCTACCTGAGAAGTAAGTTGCATTCTTCTTCTACCACCCAGTTCTTAAATGGAGGGAAAGGAAATGACAGACCTGTTAGTCTATCTTCTTAGTTTTTTGTTTTTATTTTTTGCAACTTTATCCAAAGGTTAGGACCAAGGTCAAGTCTTTATATAGATATTGTGGGCTTCCCAGCAAGAAGTGAATTATTCTGTCTTCACAATCAGTTCACTGGCTTTTCTAGAGCCAATTCATCTATTTATGTGCTTTTCTTTGTCTTATGTCACATAAGATTAGAATCTTTTATTTTAACTTAAAAATCCCAAACTAAAAAAAAATTTTACATATATACAGCAGAACACAAGAAGATATTGTATGAAGTCATATATCACCATTTTATGTTGCTTGCTTTTAAAAAATAGTACATAATTCCCACACATTACTTTTAAAACAGTATTCTTTTTGTCTTACCTTCTAAACTTCATTTGTTCTTTTTGTATTAAAACGAGTTATTTACCTTCTTTTTGGGGGGCATCACTATTGCTCCCTTTCCCTTGCCCCCAAATAAATATATGAAAAAAAGAAAAAAATCTCGTAACATCTAAGCATAGGCAAGCAAAACAAACCCTGAAACTTATGTTAAAAATGTATGGCTTTTTCTGTACCTTGCATCCATTTTCTTTGTCAGGGGGCCTACCACATATTTCATCATGGGAGTTCCCCTAGAGACATGGTTGCTCAGAATGCCTATACTTTGTAAAGTTATTCTTTGTGGTGGTATTGTCCTTGTATAAGTTGTTCTCCTGGTTCTACCCACTTCACTCTGTATCAGTACATACTCCCAGGATTCCCTGAAATAATTTCTTACTGTGCAATAATATGTTATTACACTCATATACTTCAGTTTGTTAAAATATGTCCATTGATGCAAATGTTCTTGATTCTAATCTTGTTATCTCCCTCTTACCCCTTCTCTTTCTCCTTTTTGCTTCAAATAAGAGTGAGGTTTTACTGATTCTCACTTCTTCCACCCTTTCTTCCATATTTATATCAGCATCATGCACCCCAGTTATAAGAAATAGCATGTTCCACCCCTTTCTTCTTTCTTGTAGTAGTGTGCTCTTTGTTTTACCCTTCCTTCTCTACCCTTTCAAACCCTCAGAACAGAACAAATTCATCCCCAGGGCCTCTTTTTTTTCCTACTTCATGGCCTCAGACTTATCCTTGAAAACATTAAAGTTCTCAAAAGTTACTTATTCTTTCCTTCTCTATTAGAGAATCAGCACTATATTATCATACATCTCATCTGAATTGCTCAAATAAATTTACCTTCCTTGGTTTTTGTGAATTCTTGTGCTTTTTCTTAGTTGCTTGCAGCATTTTTTCTGATGTGAGAGTTCTGTATTTTGGTTGACATTGTCAGATTTTTCCTTTTAGAGTGTATTTTAGGAGGTTCTTGTAGATTATTTCTATTTTCACTTTGACATCTGGTTCTAGTAGATCAGGACAGTTTTCATCCCATTTCTTAAAGTGTAGTGCCCAGACTTTGTTTTTCACAATAGTTTTCTTTTTCTTTTTAACTTTTTGTTTTTCAATTGCATTTAGAAACAATCTATTACTCTGGTTTTCTGACATTTTGTGATTCAGATTCTATCACTTATTCCTTTTCTTCTCTAAGTGGTAAGTAGTCTGTTATGGGTTATATCAGTTTTACTATAGTTTTCAAGGAGGTCAGTGATTCTTAAATCATGATTTCTTGATTTGTTTTCTGTCTATTGTTTATTATATGCCCAAATATCTTATATTTTCAGACTTTAACCTAGTATTTCTTGCTTTCTCATGGGGTCATTGCTTTTGTTTAGACTATTCTGGCTTTTAGGCACTTTGTTACCATTTACTATATTTTTTCTTCTAAACTACTTGTTCTTCCATTTCTTTCCTCCTGAACTTTTATTGCATTTTTAACTCTTGCTTTATTTCTTATAGACATTTATGTAGTTTTTATGGAGGATGCATTTTTTTCTTATGAGTCTCTATTTGTGGTTATTAGGGAATTACTATCTCCTTCTAGGATAGATTTTTAGGGACCTCTAGGTTTACATACATTTTTTTTATCCTGGTCAATATACTGTTTGATTCACTCATCTTTTCAGATTTAATTCCTAAATTGGACCTTTGTGGTAGGGCCAGTCTCTCATGGTCAGTCCTGCTTGAACTTATCCTGAGTTCCCTGGGTTCTTGAACAGACTTCTTCCTCAGGTTGGGGTCTTATTTGGTCTTGTAGAAATTTCAAATTTTTGCTGAATTTAGGTATGGGAGTTGAGTGGTCTGGCTCTATTCAGACATTTTGGTCAAAAGTCCAAAGCTAGGCTCCTGGGTGATAGATTAGGCTCTGCATGGAACCTGCTTAAGAGTTAGCTCTTAATGTAGGTTCATTTTTATTTCTGTTCTTAGATTAAACATACCTAGGTCTATCAAAGGCCTACTAACATCAGCTCTTGGAGATGTCTGTAAAAGCAATTTTACTTCTTTAGCTGATATGTACTTCTTGTAATTGTGACTTGGATCTCATTAATAGATCATCCTCCTGTCTATTTTACATGTGATAAAAAGCAATCATAGGCCTATGAATTCCTTTTAACTAACACTGCTAATGCTACCAAGTCATATTAGGGCAAAAAAGAAATGTGAGTGAGGGAAGTATGAGTCATATAACTCTTCTTTTGAGTACTATTTCTAGCAGTTTTACCAGCTGATATCCTATTTTTGATTATACTCATAGACATTGTGGCATAGTAGACCTCAGAATTTAAAGAATCCATAAACTTGAGCTTAAGTCACAGCTCTGACATTTACTTGCTCTGTGACCTTGGACAATTTACTTATAAGCTTCATTTTTCTCATCTGTTAAAAGGAAATGGAGGCCATAGAACTTGAATTCTAATGTTACTTACCTCAGTGAATTATTGTGAGGGAAACACTTTATTAAAACACTCTGTAAATATGAGTAACCACTGCTACTGAGTTAAAATATTTTTGGCAAAACTTTTAACTTTCATACCATGTATTGGTTTCAAGGAAGAAGAGTAGCAAAGGCTAGGCATTTGTGGTTAAGTGACTTGCCCAGGTTCACACAGCTATGATGTGTCTGAGGCCAGATTTGAACCCAGGATGCCCTGTTTTCACGCCTGGCTTTCTATCTGTTGAGCCACCTAGCTTCCCCTTGGAGATATCCTTGATAGAACATTGACTGTATATTTTTGCTCCGTGAGGAAGGAAGAGACTGGGTTTTTGTTTGTTTGTTTTTTTTACCTTTCTCTGTATCTCCATTCTTTAGCAATTCTAGTGCCTAAAACCCAGTAAATGTTTAATAAATGCTTGTTGATATTCTCACACTACAGAATTGTGCTCCTTTAGGCATGTTTTGAATTTGCTTTATTATTGACGTGTGTTCCTTATCCTTGTCTTTGAGTACAAAAATGAGTACAGATTTAGGAACTCCTGCTGCTAATGTTGTTTCATAACTTCTAAGACTACATTATTTCACTGGTAGTCCTTAGGTACATGGAACTAAGAATATGGTGATTAATTTGCAAATTATATTCATGAGATGCAAATAGAATATGTTAAAGGAATGATCTTGAGATGCTAAAGGTAGTGGCCCTGAATTGATTTGTGTTCTCTCTTTTTGCAGTGACACTACCTATTTAGATTTTTAGAATGAAAATCCTAGAGTTATAAGGGATTTCAGAGTTCATCTTGTCCAAACTCCACCTGATGCATGAACTCCTTTTGCAGGAACTTGGACAATGGTTCTCTGTTCTCCATTATTGGGAGGTGGAATGCATTATCTCTCAGAGCAATTCATTCTGCTTTTTTTTTCAACAGCTCTAATTGTTAGAAATGTTTCTCTATATTGAGCCAAAATCTGCCTTCCTTTAGCTTTCACCCACTCTTGAGATTCTGCCCTACGGAGCCAAACAATATAAGTTGAATGCCTTTTATACATGATAGCCTTTCAAACATTTGAAGACAGTTCTTCTCCCAGCTAAAGAGAATCACCAGAATCATCTCAGAGTTGCCAGAGACCTCAGTGGTCATCTGCTCCAGATTTTATCTAAACAATCCCTTCTGCATGTCCAACCTCCACTTGAAAATCTCTAGTGATGGAGGACTTATGCTGTAGAGGCAGTGTGATAGAGCAGACAGGGCATTGGACTCAGAGCCATCAAAGCCTAGATTAAAATTCTGCCTTAGTAGCTTTCTAGCCAAGACCCTGAGCTGGTCATTTAGCTTCTCTGTTCTTCATGTTCCTTATCTTTGAACTGAAGGGATTGGACCTGATGGTCTCTAAGGTTCTTTCTAGCTCTGCAGTCTATGATCCCATTATCTGTCTTATGATTTCTTTAAGCTACCTATTTCACTTTTAGGCTGCACTAATTAGGAAATGTTTTCTTGTATCAAGTTGACATCTTCTTTTCTTCAATTTTGTTCCTGTGGTTCCATCCTTTGGAGCAATAAATAATCCTTTTCCATGTGGCAGTTAAATAATTAGTCAACAAGCATTTATTATCTACTATACATGAAGTACTTTGAAAGCTTCTAGGGATTCAGAAACAAATATGAAAACTTGTCCTGTCCTCAAGATACTTACATTCTAACAATGGAAACAACATATACATACCTACAGAATGAATACAAAATGACAGAGGGAGCTAGTGTCACCAACAGCTGGGAGGATAAGGAAAAGCTCCTTGCAGAAGGAGACATGTGTGTTCAGTCCTAAAAGAATCAGGGATTTAGAGAAGTTAAGGCGAAGAGAGAATGCATTCTGGATATAGGGAAAATCCAATGCAAGGGTATGAAAGCACTTAGTCAATTCAGTTTAATATTAAGTGTTCATCATGTGCCAGAAACTTTGATAAGTGCTAGAGATACTAATAAGAAACAGGAGGACAGGGGGCAGCTAGGTAGCTCAGTAGATTGAGAGTCAGACCCAGAGATGGGAGGTCCTGGGTTCAAATCTGGCCTTAGACACTTCCTAGCTGTGTGACCCTGGGCAAGTCACTTAACCCCCATTGCCTAACCCTTAACACTCTTCTGCCTGGGAACCAATACACAGTATTGATTCCAAGATGGAAGGTAAGGGTTTATATAAAAAAAAAAAAAGAAAAAGAAACAGGAGGACAGCTCCTGTTCTCGAGGAGCTTACAATCTAATGGGGGTAGAGACAACATACAAGAAGAAACTGAAAAGTAGGGGAACATCAGAGAGTACCTGGCATGGGGGCATCATGCTCAAAGACGGTCAAACGAAACAGAGGTGCTGATGGAAAGAGGAATGCATGTTGGACTTCAGTGACCTATTAGCCCTTTTTTATTCTGTTCCTAGATTGAAAATTTTTCAACCTTCTAGTGATCAATTATTATATTCTTGGCACTCTGGGCAGCAATCCTATCCATTCTTTGATCTTACCCTTACTCCCAGTATACCCTTTTTGGGACCTTCCCATCCATTGCCAACCTCAAACTGTTTTGATATTTAGCATTCTTAACATGAGTCTTTTCTCCTTCTTTGTATTTATCCTTAGTCTTCTGCTTTTGCTACCATCTTCTCTCCATATCTGTTTAAAATCTAAGTAGGAGAGATATCATGGTATAGGAATAGAATCCCAACCTCAGAGTCAGGGAGATATTGGTTCAAGACCCACCTCCAACTTATCCTGACTGTGTGACTCTGAGAAAGCCATTTAGCCTCTCAGTGCCCCAGGCAACTCTCTAAGGCTGTAAGTTGCATAGCAGATCCTGGTCTCTGTTGGTGGATGGGCCCCAGGAATTGTTCCCTATACTAGTGAAATCACAGGCCCCATTTTTTCCCTCAAAACCCTTCTCTCCCAGCTTCCTTTTCTTATCTATAACAAACTTGAAGATTATAAGGTTGCTTCTTTCTTCTTTTTTACCTCAGCAACCAATTTCTTCTTATAAATCACAACAAGATCTAGAAGAACGTTTCCACTAGTTATTTCTACCATCTTTTGACTAGTGAAATGCTCATTAAGGCAATTGAAGAGTTTATTTGCTACTCAGCTATTAACTCAGAAAGAACTCCAACAGATAATTCAATAAGTTGAAGCCCTCCATCATTGTTGTATCTTCACTAGTATATTGTGTACCTCTGACAGCTCCATGATATTTTTCTCAGATTCATCATCCATTTCTTCTTCCTATTGAGTGTCCTTTTTTGTACTCATTGCAATGTTTTCTTTTTATTTTTCTATTGATCCTTACCTAGATGTAGCTGCCACATTTCCTTTAAGTTTGTGTATTTTCTCATTGTAATTTGTGCTTTTAAATATACAGTGCCAGAGAGAGAGAGAAAGAGAGAGAGAGAGAGAGAGAGAGAGAGAGAGAGAGAGAGAGAGAGAGAGAGAGAGAGAGAGAGAGAGAGAGAGAGAGAGAGAGGGGGGGGGGGGGGGGGGGGGGGGGGGGGGGGGGGGGGGGGGGGGGGGGGTGGAGGCGTGGGAAGAGGGGGAGAGGGAAGAGAGAGAGGGAGAGAAGAGAGAGCGGGGAGAATAGGCTTAAATACCCACTCTGCTTAGGCTGGGCCAAAGGCCCAAGCCCTTAGATAGCTGAGGCAAAGAAAAGAGATCAGTCCCTATCACTCACATGATCAAAATGGAGAAACAGTCTGAGGGCTCCTCCACTCCAAGCACCAGGCTCCAACCACCACACACTCTTCCACCCAGGAAGTTCCAGCACTCCTGAGCTCTCCTCTACCTTACTTCCTGTGTCTCACCTGTGCCAATGGTGGCTCTAGTTTAACCCAGGACCGCCCAGAGGTCTGTCCCCTTTGCACATGTCTGTTGTAATATTTATTGGGAATGGAAATAGGATTGGAAAAATGGGAATAAATGGGAGGTTTGTAGCAGGGGAGAGAGGGTATATTGCTTGGAGAGGCAAGGGAGGGAGATGCCCCCTGCTGAGAGGAAGCCGCAGGGGTCCGATAAGGACTCTTTGTCCTGGAATGATTGAGCTGAAGTTCAGTTCCCTCTATGACCAGAAAAGATAGTCCACTTATCTGACTGTGAATTCCAGTAATATAAAGTTTAATAACCCATTGGGATTAGAGTTTTTTCCTCAGCTTCAGAGTATAGGGCCAGGCCCCAGAGGCTGGCGGAGAGTTTGTCCCACTCCCGTCTACTCTCGTTGTTCTAATTCAGAATCTTAGCAGTACACAGAAAGCAAACAAGAACAATTCTAACCTTTAGAAGCCTGTGCCTTTGGACTGAACCAAGAAGAGCATGCCACTCCAGACTGGGCTGAACAAGCTCCTCTCTCCTCCAACACACCAGGACCCCAGTCCCACCCGGCAGGAAGGAAGTGCTAGTCACAACACCCAACTGCCACTCCCAGTTGGGCCCTTCCCCCACAAACTGTCAGTCTTGTTTCCTTTCCACACTGTTGAAGGCCATATTCTCAAATAATTAAATCTTGAGCTTTGCTGCAGCCCTTTCTAAATCCTGTTACCTTGAGCAGGGTGGAGATTGTAGTTTCCAGGACCTGATTCTATCATTCCAAGTATCTCTATTGTTATTGATCAGGAAATAGCCAAATCCCATCCTCTAAAGGATGGTTTGAACAGGGTTGAGTAGTTTTGAAATTCACAGTTGTCAGCCTAAACTGTAGTAACCAGAATTGGCCATGGCACATCATATTCAGTCTGATCATTGCTAGACACAGTAGGAATGATTATTTTCCCCAACTGAAATCTTTTTACTTGATTCTTTTTGCTTACTTAAAATAAATGTCACAATGTATTTCTATTGTGTTTTCCTTATTTTTTTATATTTGTGTTTCTGGCAGTTGGCAACTCCAATTCATTCCATCAGAGTTCAGGGGACAGTTGCCGAAACCTTTTGCCCAGGGACCAATGGCCACACGGATTGTTCCCAAAGACATGAATGACCAGAACCAAGAAGAACCATCCAGATATGTAAGGGCAACATTTTCCTTTTCCTCCTTTGAAAGGAGTTGTACTCCTAATGTCCGACTGTTTATAAAATGGAGATTTCTTAGCCTGCAGACTTATTATACAAAGAAACCTTCATTGTGTAAACATCATCACTTTGTTTTCAATCTGTCTTGTTCCTCACTTTATTATTTGCAAAACATATAGCTTAGTCTTTTATCTTGGTTGAATAAGAAGCTTTTTCACTTTCTTCTCGGAGAAATCTTTTACTTTTTTTGAATCCTGAAACTCTTATGTTATCCTTTTGTCTATTAAAAGGAATTTGAGACCTTTAGGTTTTAGATTCTGCTTTTGACTTACTATAATTGTGCTCTAATTTGGGCATATTGAATTGTCATTGAATGTTGTTTTCATGGTGGCTTCTCTGGGACACTACATCGTTGTTTTATTAAACTTCCTCTTATTTTGGTGCATGATAGGCATTCTCTTTTATTTTATTTCCATTTGGAAGATGACATGTTTGACATTATTATTGATATGCTCTAGGTTATATGGAGATTAGGTTTTACCTGTTTTTTAGAACAGGAGTTCTTAACTCCTGTTGTGTCATGGACCCTTTTGGCAATCTCGTGAAGCCTGTGAATAAAATAAATAGGATTACAAAGAATACTGGTAATATAGTTATCACAATATTTTAAAAGTTCACTGACTCCAGGTTTGGAACTATTGGCATAAAGCCTGTACCCAGTCTCTTATCTCTAAAATGTTGACTGAAGGAAGCATGGATAACAGATAGAATTGCATATTTAAAAAAAATAAGCTAGACTTATTGTCCCTGTGACTTATCCATGTCTTTATGATTTAAGTTTTTGGGTTTTGTTTTTTTTTTTGAAAAATTTTCTTTTGATTTCTGTGGCTCATAGTCTCAACTGGTGAGAAGTATTCCCTAAGCACAGGCTACTCACATTGGGCTTTTGTAAGGCAGAAGAGACATCTGATGTCTTACTATTGAATTCTACACAATGATTCATTTTTCCAAATTAGCTCTTAAATTTAATGTGATTAGCTTCTTAAGAAAATGTGCCAGCATTGTTACTAATAGTAATGTGATGTTGCTCTCTGGTCAGGTCTGTGATAACTTAGCATAAGCCAGAGAGATGTTCATAACAGTTGATCTTTCTTCTAATTAACTGGGATTGAGGATAAGATGAAGCTGGGGAAAGAGGGAAATCAGGGTCTCCCTAATTCTAAATTATCTTGTTGATTGAAGGCTTTTGAAATAAAGTCTCATCATAAAAACAAAAAAATATCTCCCCCTAAGAGTAGATAATAACAGCACTGCTAACAAGTCTCTTCTGGGCAAGATCTGTCTTTTTTTTTAAACCCTTACATTCCATCAAAATCAATACTGTGTATTGGCTCCAAGGCAGAAGAGTGGTAAGGGCTAGGCAATTGGGGTCAAGAGACTTGCCCAGGGTCACACAGCTGGGAAGTATTTGAGGCCAGATTTGAACCTAGGTCCTCCCGTCTCTAGGCCTGGCTCTCAGTCCACTGAGTTACCCAGCTGCCCCCAAGATCTGTCTTTTTTCCAGTTCCAAGTAGAAGTAGAAATGTCAGGACCAGAGGTAAAGTGTAGTGATCTGTCTTCAAACCATTCTCCTCATCATGAGGGAAAGGGAAAACTGAGATCAGCCTGGCTAAGTCCAACAGTCTCTCCTTCAAGAGTTCCATGGAACTCTTTCTCTCTCCCATCCCCTGATGATCTGTGTGTTCCAATGTTTTGAGCTCTCCTTGCTTTGCAGATCTATTTTTTTCTTTGCCCAAATATCTTCATTCAAACTGTCCACAGCTCATTTTTTACAGCTAAAATAGAGAGTTGTTTGTCTGGGTTGCCCTTTACTTTCCCATTCATACAAGTTATACCTTGCCCTTTGCTTTCCTTTAGAGGATGTTAAGAACTAATAAGATATAGTTTGTAAAAGCTTTCAGCTTTTTGGAAGGCAGCTACTAGTTATAAACAAATAATGTAGTAGCATGAGTATTTCAGTATTCATTATTAAACTTCTTTTCTTCCCTGATTTGCCCTGTTCTATAGTATTGTACTTGATCCACATAGTAGAAATAATTTTATAAGAAGTTAAAAAAATTTTTATTGATATTTTTTGCTTTAACATCACCTTCATTTGCAGGTATTCCTCTCCTCTTCCCTCCCCAACAAGCCACCTTTTATAACAAAGAATTTTTTTAATTTTAAAAAAATTATTTAATTAATTAATTTAGAATATTTTCCCATGGTTATATGTTTCATGTTCTTTCCCCTCCTGGAGCCGACAAACAATTCCCAATTTTGCCACATCTCTTCTAAAATTTATTACTTTCCTTTGCTGTCATACTGACCAATCTGCTAGGTGTGAGGTGGTATCTCAGAGTTGTTTTGATTTGCATTTCTCTAATTATAAGAGATTTAGAATACTATTTCATGTGCTTATTGTTAGCTTTGATTTCTTTATCTGAAAACGGCCTACTCATGTCCCTTGCCCATTTACCAATTGGGGAATGGCTTGATTTTTCGTACAATTGGTTTAGCTCCTTATAAATTTGAGAAATTAGACATTTGTCAGAGGGTTTTGTTATAAAGATTTTTTTCTCAATTTGTTGCTTTCCTTCTAATTTTGGTTGCATTGGTTTTATTTGTTCAAACCCTTTTTACTTTAATGTAATTAAAATTATTCATTTTACATTTTGTAATCTCTATCTCTTGCTTGGTCTTAAATTCTTTCCTTTCCCATAGATCTGACAGGTATACTCTACTATTTTCACCTAATTTACTTATAATTTCCTTCTTTATATTTAAGTCATTTACCCATTCTGAATTTATCTTGGTATAGGGTATGAGATGTTGATCTAAACCTAATCTCTCCCATACTGTTTCCAATTTTCCCAGCAGTTTTTGTCAAATAGTGGGTTCTTGTCCCCAAAACTCGGATCTTTGGGTATAACAAAGAATTTTGAAAAAAGGCAGTTCAGCAAAATTGCTTGAGGGGAGCAGGGTGGTCTGTAGAAAACTGGCTCCCAAGCTAGGAAGACCCATGTTCATGACCTATCTCTGACACATACTGGTTGTTTGAGGCAAATTACTTAATTTCTCAGTGCTCCGGACAATTCTCTAAGACTAGAAGCTTCAGAGAAGGTACTGGTTTGCCATTGGTAGAGAAATTCGTCTAGGAGTTCCACATATTAATGAAAGTATAGGTTCAGTCCTTATCCCTATCCCAGAAGAACTAGTCAGCTCATTTGTCTCTCTGTCTCTCTCCCCTCCTCTTTCTCTTCCTTACATATATAGAAATGTATAAAATATATATACATATGTAAATACAGTATTTATATTATATATGATGTCTACCTCTTATACTAGTGGGAGATCAAGAATTAAAGTTGAAAGCTCTAAGAGAGGGGGGGGAGGGGGACAGATAAAAAGACCTCACTACTTCCTCTCTTAGGTAGAGCTACACATGGGAAGGTGAGAGATTTGATCAAGATCCAGAGCTGAAAGGTAAGGAGGAAATCCCCTTCAGTCTCTGGTTTCTGGTTTCTTCCCTTGATAGATATTATCCTGATCTCCTTAGCACATTAGATGAATAAGATGTTCAGTTTCTTCTGGATTAATAAGATCTATTTATTCTTTATAGTATTTAGGAATGGTAGGTTTAGGGTAGAGGGAAAATTAGGAAATCCCTAATATTTTAACCTAAATTCCCCTCAGGGGTTAAGGGCTCAGGTCTGGGAACCTGAGTCCCTGGTGAGATTGTGGAGTCAGGCTGTTGTATTTTCCTGATATAGAAGGATGTACAGTTATTGAAGAGGTCAATTGAAAACCTTCTTGGGTGGATAGTCTCCTATCTTCCCCAAAGGGAAAAAGTCTCTATCCACTACTGAGGAAGGATGGCTAATCTGATTTTCTTCAGATAGATGAGGGATCACAATTTGAGCTCAGCAAGACGCTCCTCTCCCTTCAAGTTCAAAAGAGAGAAGAACCCTCTCCCTAAATGCTGATCTCCTTTTCTTGGGTAGAGGTTCTAGCCCCATCCCCCCCATCGACAGCAGAATTTCATTCTCTTCCTGCATGATGTTTTCCTGCAAACCAAGTCCTTATAATGCAGTCTGTAACTCTCTCATCCACACTCTTCACTCGATATCCATAGATAGAATTATAGGTCTGTAGATAGATAAATCTAAATACTTATAATTTATCTATCTATAGAGATGTGGAACCATCTCTGTATGTATATATATACATATATGTGTATAAGTAAGAGAATAAGCCCATTTCTTTCCTGTTATGTAGATCTGGTTAATTGATATATACATATATTAGAAAGAAATCAGCCACTTAGGAGAGAGAGCTTGTAGATCCATCTTTTCTGTGACTTTGATTATCCTGCTGGAAACTTTCTCATCTTTTGATCTTTAAGTTAGTTATTGATTAAATTGCTTTTGTTTTCTCCATTAGGAATATATTCAGTCCCTTCTTCTCTTGGCTTTATGGAGCTGTAGCATTTCTTCTAAACTGATAAAAAGAAGCACAGGAAGAAGGAACCTTAGAAATCATCATATCCAACCTCTTAATTTTATAGATAAGAAACTAAAGTCAAATTCTCCAAAGCTATTAATCTAGTTAATGAGACTTGGAACTAGAACTAGTGTCTTGCTTAACTCTGCTTTTCTGTTTTGATCTGTCGTTTCATATGTGTAAATTTTCTTTTTTTCAACTGAGTTGTGAGTTTATTAAAGGCAGGGACTGGGCAATAGGCTTACCATATATTCCCTGCAGTGCCTGGCTCAGGACTGAATTTCTGAAAGCAAGATGAATACTTATAAATTGAATTATAAACAGGACAGAGACACTTTTCAAGGCTTCCCTCTTGCAGACAGTTCATAATCCCTGAACTTCTTTCAGAACTCAGGAGATATCCCTGGAGAAGAGTAAAACTATTTCATGATGTATCGCAACATAACAATGACAATAACACATTTATTTGGCTCTTTATAGTTTAGAAAATACTTTATAATAGAGATCAGTAGGCTGAAAATGGGGAAATTCTTAGATTCTTTTTTCCAGTTATATTGAACATATTGTCTTTTGAGTGATCTTGGTCATCTCTTAGGCTCTCAATATTACTTAGAGTTTCTTAAACTTAATGGATGCTTGGGGTGATCCCTTATAGAGGTAACCAAAGACTGAATCACTTAGCTTCTAATAAGAATGTTTCTATTTCATCTTGCCCTCATCTCTTAATTTCAGTTTCTAATCAAATCTTTCATTGAGCTAAAAGCTTCTTTTGAGACATGGCCTATCAATATCCTGAAGGGGCTTGATACCTACAGATAGAAATCAAAGACTTTGGCTATCTAGTCCTGGCTAGATAAATTCTTAACTACTTGTGATTAAGAAGCAGTATGGGATCCTTTATACCCTTGTCATTACCTATCCCCAAACTGCATTTTCCTAGCATAATAAGCTGTATAATCCAGACCCTTTTCCTTGAAACAGTATGTTTGTACTGTATCTATAAGGAATATTAAGCTTTCCATTTTCAGTTTTGTAGAATCCTAAAACCTTACAAATATTATTGACTTAATCTTCCTAATTTTACAAGTGAGAAAACTGAGGTCCTGTTGACTTCAGCACTAATTTCTTTATAGTATGTTTTATTTAGCTGGGAGAAGAAAATACTGAGTGCTGGCAGAGGGAAAACAGGGATCTTAGAATGTCAAAATTCTGTGAATTTTATGATTGGACTTAATATTTAATTGGTCAATGGGAATTTAATTTCTAAATCTCAAAAATGAATTACCAAAGTCAAATGGAATTTATGATAGTTTATTTTACAATAGAGGGGAGATATTAATGAAGAGAGAAAAGGGGAGAAAGAGAGAGAGGAAGCTCTGGTTCCTCTGCCCCAGGTAGCAATTCTAAGGCCCAAGCCAAGGGAAAGGAGTCTCAAGATGATGGACCTCCAAAAAGGGCAAGGAAGGAAGTCAGTCTTTACATTCACCACTGTGACCATCTAAAAGGAAAGCAGTCTGAGGTCTCCCACATGAGATCCTCCAGGGTCGAGTTCCACAGCCAAGTTCTAGTCTCTATCTGTGTGTCTGTTTCCACTTGTTAAAGACCTTTTTCTCTTGTGTCACTTCCCCTAAATTTTTCATCTACCAATCACAGCTGACGCTCCTCTTCAGGACTGCCCACTCTTTCACACGTGGGTCACAGACCTCCCATTCAATGTATGAAATGGGTATTCACACCTTTTTGTGGTTAAAATCCAAAATGGGTAGATCTCCTTACTCAACTTTAAGTACTGTGTTTACACTTTGGGGATTAAAATCTAAAAATAGACAGGGGATTACAATTTAATCTTCACAATCAGGAGAGAGCCCAAGAAGCCCATCTTGGCCAGTTGGTTCCTATACAGAAATTCTCTCTTCAGCATCTCCCATTCAACCTTTTCTCTCATTCAACCTTTTCAATTGGCCAGAACTTCAGATACTTGAAGGCAGCTCCTTTGCCACTTTTAAATCCTTTTCTTAAGGTTAGGTGTCCCCATTTCCTTCAGTGGATCTGTGTTTGATGTATTCTTTAGCTACTTTACAGTTTATTTTATTTATCTGTAAAGTTGCGGGCAACTCTAGCACCGACATCCCTGGGTTGTAGTGAGGATCAAATGAAGCTTGTAAAACGCTTTGTAAACCTTGAAGCACTACATAAATGTTAGCTATCATTTTTCTTTCCTGTCTTTGTGGCCTACCTCTGGACACTTTGTGTCTTATAGTTTTTTTCCCTAAAATGTGGTGCCCAAGACTACAGTACTACAGATATGGTCAGAGCATATAAGAAGACAGTGAAACCAATTCTCCTTTCACATTTCCATTGGTGTAGCCTAAGATTGCAGTAGCTTTTCTGTCTGTCATTATCACTTTGTGAAGAGCAAGCAACACAATGAAGAGGGAGCTGGCCTATGAGGCAGGAAGGGCTGGGTTTACATCTCCCTCATCACTTGTACTCGCTGTGTGAACATTAGTAGGTCACCCCTACTCAGTGCCACAGAAATCTCCCTAAGAGTAGAAGTTACTAACAAATTGTCTGTTGGTGGAGGGATTTCCCACAGCAGGAAGTCCATGTGCTGATGGGGGTCAAAGAATTTCTAATAATGCTGATTTCTAAAGCACTTTAAGGTTTACAAAGTGATTTATATATATATATATAAATACATATATATATATGTGTGTGTGTATGTATGTATGTATGTATGTATGTGTGCTATTACTCTTGTGTTATAGATGAGGAAATTGAGATTCACAGAGGTTCAATGACTTGCCCAGGGTCACACTGCTAGTAAATATTTAGAGGTAAGAGTCAAACTTCAGTCTTCCTAAATCCAGCTTCAGCATTCTATCAACTACTCACATGGAGTTTGCAATAGATCAATACTCTAAGATTTAGAAAAAATAAAATTCTCTTAACCATCTGTCCCATATTTTATTTTAGGATAATGCCTGGCACACAGAAGGTATTTAATAAAGGATTGATTCTTTTGATAATAAATCAATTGATTCTGAAGTTTAACTTTTTCAATCCAAGTTGTAAGATTTTATATTTATTCCTATTAAATTCCATCTAATTAGATTCTTCCCAGTGTTCTAAATTGTAGAGATTTTTCTGGATATCAGTTCCGTCATCTGGAATGCCACTCTTTTGCTTCATTCACTACCAATTCATTTTGTGCTACCTAATGTGTCAGTCACTTTTCTAGGTGCTGGGAAAACAAAGACAAAAAGGAAATAATCCTTGCCCTCAAGGGGTTTAATATGCTATTAGGGAAAACAACATAAACCCAGATAAATAAATTTAAAATGTATACAAAGTGGGCAGCTAGATGATTCAGTGGAGTCAAGAGCCAAGCTTAGAGTTGAGAGGACCTGGATTCAAGTCTAGCTTCAGATACTTCCTAGCTCTGTGACCCTGGGCAAGTCACTTAATCCCATTTACCTAGCCTTTACTTTCTGTCTGAGAATTGTTACTAAGACAGAAAGTAAGAATTAAAACATTAAAAAAAATAAAATGTATACAAAGCCAAAACAGTGATTTCTGGGATGGTGGGTAGTAATGCCTGAGGACCATGTAGGAAGCTGAGGAAGGAGCCTATACCCAGAACAGGGGAGATCCTGGCAAAGGTATGGACAAGAGAGATAGAATGTCATGTTCAGGAAGCAGCAACTAGTCTAATGTGGCTAAAATAGTTAGTGAAGGAGAGTGATGTGCCATAAACACAGAAAGAGGTTGCTAGAGTGAGGGAATAAAGGACTTCAGATAGAAGATACAGATGGGAAAGTCACTGAAGCTGCCTGGCAAGGCCAGCCCAGGGCTTCAGGAAGATCACTTAGGCAGCAATGTGGAAGTTGGGAGAAGCAATGAGACATGTTTGCTCTTGTATTTTACACTAGTGCAGGGGAAGTAGTGAGGTCCCAAGTTGGAGTGGTGACTATCAAGGGAGAAAAGAGCATAGATGTGAGAAATTTTGTGGAGAAAGAATACTTCAAACTGGGTGATTGATTGGATTGGGGGGAGTGGGAAAGGGAATGAAAAGTTGAATATGAGGCTGAGGTTATGAACCTACAGAACCAGAAGGGTGTGTGAAAATTAAAAATTAATATACAATAACTCAAGTATTATATTTATAAGTTTTATTAAAATAAAAACTAGAGTTAAAAGGGAACTAACCCAAGCCATGGTCTTGATAAAGAAAGAAAAAAGAAGGAAGAGTCCCAGAAAGTTATTAACAGTTCTAGGGAATGTAGTCCTGGAGGTCAAGATTTTCTTTTTTTCTTTTTATTTAAATTAATTTATTTAGTCAATTTAGAACATTCCTTGGTTACAAGAATTATATGATTTCCCTCCCTCCCCTCCCCAACTCTTCCTGCAGCCAACATGCAATTTCATTGGGTATTACATGTGTCCTTGATCAAAACCTATTTCCATGTTGTTGATGTTTGCATTAGGATGTTCATTTAGATTCTACATCCCCCAACCATATCCCTTCAACCCATGTATTGAAGCAGTTGTTTTTTCCCCCCATTTGAATTAGTTTATTTAGTCAATTTAGAACATTATTTCTTGGTTACAATAATCACATTATTTCCCTCCCTCCCCTCCACCAACCCTTCCCGCAGCCAATGTGCAATTTCATTGGGTATTACTTGTGTCCTTGATCAGAACCTTGTTGATGTTTGCACTAGGATGTTCATTTAGAGTCTATATTCCCAATCATATCCCCTCGACCCATGTGATCAAGCAGTTGTTTTTCTTCAGTGTTTCTGCTCCCACATTTTTTCCTCTGAATGTGGATAGTGTTCTTTCTCATAGATCCCTCCAGGTTGTTCAGGATCACTTTCTAGAGAAGTCCATTACATTCGATTGTACCACAGTGTTTCAGTCTCTGTGTATAATGTTCTCCTGGTTCTGCTCCTTTTGCTCTGCATCAATTCCTGGAGGTTGTTCCAGTTCCCATGGAATTCCTCCAGTTTATTATTCCTTTGAGCACAATAGTATTCCATCACCAACATGTACCACAATTTGTTCAGCCATTCCCCAATTAAAGGGCATCCTCTCATTTTCCAATTTTTTGCTGCCACAAAGAACGCAGCTATAAATATTCTTGTGCATGCATTTTTCCTTATTATCTCTTTGGGGTACAAACCCAGCAGTGCTCTGGCTGGATCAAGGAGCAGACAGTCTTTTATCGCGCTTTGGGCATAGTTCCATATTGCCCTCCAGAATGGGTGGATCAATTCACAACTCCACCAGCAATGCATTAATGTCCCAACTTTTCCACATCTTCTCCAGCATACATTACAAAGTCCCATAATTTTTAAACAAATCAATGGCGTCATTGTTATAGTCTAAAGCTTTTGGGGTATGCATTGACATTAGGAGAAATGTATTTTAAACTTATATTACTGCAAAATCAAAAAAAAGTTAAAGAAAATCTCAATACTGGTGACATGTGCTTCAAACACAAAAAGGAGAGAAAAAATAAAACTCAAATACTATATTGCACATGTAAAGAAAAATAATAATAAAAAAGTTTTAAAAATCAAAAATACATAGCTTACAATCAATGACACACTGTCACCCAAGGAGAGGTAAAATACAAATGTCTCTCACCCAAAAATGAGATCCATTTCCGTTTTTAACTTGGCCATGAACTACTTTGTGAATGTAAATGATTTTCACAAATTAACAGATTTATAAAACAGTAGTACAGTAGATAATACACATTTAAAGAAAGTACCAAAATCCCCAAAATTCACAATAGCCCAGTTAGTGACAATCTTAACCAAACCCACCATCATATAGGATTCACATGTGAATCTTAAAAATTTCTCAAACTTGTGAATGTTAAAAATTCTCAGAATATTCAAAATTTAAGGGCTCCTACCACTAAGAAACAGTTGAGAGCAATTTTAGGAGCAACAGGGTTTTGCAGACAATGGATTCCTTGCTATGGGGAAATTACTAAACCCCTTATAGCATTAACAAAGGATTCGGTTCCTGAACCCCTCAAATTAGAGCCTGAACAGTTGTCAGCTCTATCAGATCTAAAAAAGGCTATCCTGTCTGCCCCTGCTCTAGGCATCCCAGATTACAACAAACCATTTACTTTGTATGTACATGAGCTAAGAGGAGTAGCTTCAGGTGTTTTAACTCAGACTTTGGGACCTCCTCAGCACCCAATTGCTTATTATTCTGCCCAACTGGACCCAGTAGCATCAGGAGCTCCACCATGTCTTAGAGGAGTAGCTGCTACAGCCTTACTAGTAACAAAAACTGTCAATCTAGTATTGGGATGTCCATTAACAATCATGTGCCCACATGAGGTAGAAAGCATTGTTGCTAAAGCATAGAACACAGGCATTCTCGGATCAGAGAATTACAAGGTATGAAATAACCTTGTTAAATAGCAAAAACATTACCTTGAAACGTTGTACTACTCAACCCTGCCACCTTGCAGAAATTATTAATGATTCTTTCTGCTCTACAGCTGCCTGAAGCCCTAGCTGTAGTTCATTGCTCTGCCCATACAGGTGGCACTGACCCTGTCTCTAGAGGAAATGATCGAGCAGATGCCACTGCATAGCTAGTAGCCATAGAAGGACCTGAATTAATTTTAACATTAATAACCACTGATGATTTAAATTTATCACTTTCCTATAATGAAAAGGAAGTGGAAAAATTGAAACAAAAATTCAAAGCGAAGCAGATTAATGGAGTATGGGTGTCATCTAAAGGAAAACCCCTGATCCCTAGAAGTTTCTATCACCAAATTTGCCAATCTATTCATAAAAATGGTCACTTTGGCACCCAGGGCATTGTGGACTCTGTTAAGAGAGTATGGATAGCCCCTGGTATAACTACTATAGCCTCTAAAGTCTGTTCAACCTGCTCTACATGTCAAGCATATAACCAACATGCATTTCGTGGTAAAGCCTTTGGTGGATGTCCTCTGGCTTACACATCTTTTGAACATCTTTTCTCTTCATGACCTGATCCCAGGAGACAAAGGTTGGAGAGAAGGACTCTTGGATTCATTGCTCACATGTGAAGAAAGCATCTTCTGTTGAGAAGGATTGACTGTACCCTATCATATGCATTGGAGATAATAATCCAAAGACAAGTGGATGCTGTTTTTCGAGAACACATTAAATTACTGATTTTCCCCCTTATTTTTATTATTGCTTTTCTTTTATTTTGATTACAATATTTGATTTTTTTCTCATTTCTTGTACTAGAGGTACATGTAATTAATATTATTTTCCTGCAGTAATATAAGTTTAATACACATATATATTCTTGCTATAATATCAATGCATACCCAAAAGCTTTAAACTATGGGAACCTGCCATTTATTGATAAAATATTATTATTTTTTTAAATATATTTTATTTGATCATTTCCAAGCATTATTCGTTAAAGACATAGATCATTTTCTTTTCCTTCCCCCCCACCCCCCATAGCCGACGTGTAAGTCCACTGGGCATTAGATGTTTTCTTGATTTGAACCCATTGCTTTGTTGATAGTATTTGCATTAGAGTGTTCATTTAGAGTCTCTCCTCTGTCATGTCCCCTCAACCTCTGTATTCAGGCAGTTGCTTTTCCTCGGTGTTTCCACTCCCATAGTTTATCCTTTGCTTATGAATGGTGTTTTTTTTTTCTCCTGGATCCCTGCAAGTTGTTCAGGGACATTACACCGCCACTAATGGAGAAGTCCATTACGTTCGATTATACCACAGTGTATTAGTCTCTGGGTACAATGTTCTCCTGGTTCTGCTCCTCTCGCTCTGCATCACTTCCTGGAGGTTGTTCCAGTCTCCATGGAACTCCTCCACTTTATTATTCCTTTTAGCACAATAGTATTCCATCACCAACATATACCACAGTTTGTTCAGCCATTCCCCAATTGATGGGCATCCCCTCGTTTTCCAGTTTTTGGCCACCACAAAGAGCGCAGCTATGAATATTTTTGTACAAGTATTGATAAAATATTATGGGACTATGATTAATGTTTGTATATGATGATATGATTCCAGAAAATGGGATAAAAACAAGGACCACAGACTTAACCTGAATAGTGCCAAAAAGAGCACACAGGTCAAAATGAAACCAATCCATGTGGGATTGATGAACTTCTACGCCAGTATGGAAGGAGTTGAAATTAATGTGGACTCAAGGTTGTGATGCTTGACATATGTTAAGTCATAGGACTTCCTTGTATCTATACTCTTTGCGAAGTACTCATACAAGTACAAAATTTGACTATCATGCTGGCTCCTTATATCCCTGAGAATGACAAAAATCATACAAGGGAATGACACTTCCCTATCAAAATAGAATTCTAGCTCTTTTCCTTTCTTACAATATGGCAATGGGCAAATGAAATATTATTGTATTCTGTCCTAAAGACTTGTGGGATAGAAATTACTTTAAATTGGACCTATACAAAGGCCTATTTTGATTTTTTTCCTTATGTTTTTGATTGTTTTTCTCTTCTTTTGATAATTGATTGACTCATACACCCCCATAACTCAACATTGCATCCTAAGCTGAACTGGATGTTTTTTGACACCTACTTCAGGGGGGATTGTATTTTAATTTAAAATCCAAGATTTTTTATTTTTTTGCTTGAGATTGTATTTTTATAAAAAATCCAAGATTTTGATTTTTGTTCGAGAAAAGATCTTCAAGGAAGAAGCTTGCTAATTTCTAAATCCAGATGCCAGAAAACCTACACTACAGCAAGAAGATCAAGAATGAACTTTGGATATGGTTGGTTGAACTGAAATCTGATTGAACATTTGTTGTAAATGTACACTTTTATGCCAAAAGGGACTGCCCCTAATTTGGCTTTCTGTCAATGCGCCTAGCAAAACATTGGTTTTGCTTTCTTTCTTTTCTATTCCTCCCTCACTACTCTAATTTCCTCTTAAGAAAATTGAACATTGTATGAATCTGTAGTTAGAAGTGTGTTTAGGACTACAGGATGATTATGTTAAATGATCAATGGGGAGACTAGTCTCCCAATGATCATCAGGGGGGATTGTGAATCTTAAAAAATTTCTCAAACTTGTGAATGTTAAAAAATCTCAGACTCTACCTGAGAACATTTGGTTAAGACCATTCCCCATTTTAAACAATGAAGGTACTTGATCAGGAATGTGAGAACTTTACATTACTCCACCCATACTTAGGCATACTTTAGGGGAGATAAAGTTGTAAACTCCTTACTGAATAATGAAAAGTACTTAACCCATACTTAAAGTAAAGCTAAAACCCTTAAGCTAGGTCTATTTTTAGATCTAATACAAAAGGGTGCTAAGTACCTATGAAGGTCAAATTAATCACTAAAAGGTCAGGTAACTTGCAAACTTGCAAGGGACAAGCTTAACAAAAGAGGTGTGAAGTTTTAGTCTACTCAGGTCTGAATTACTCAAAAGTTTTAGTCTACTCAGGTGTGAATTAAGAATGGTCAGTCCTGTGAAAATGTCTACTGTGATTGGTAGATGTAAAAACTTAGGGGAGGTGACATAGGAGAAAATTCTCTTTAAAAAGAGATCAGAAAGCCTCTGAAAGTGAATTCAGCTATGGAGCTGAATTGGAGGCTGGTCTCTCTCTCAGTGGCGGAACTTAGTTCAGCTTCCTGAGCTATACTGGAGGGTCTCTCTGAACACTAGAGTTTTGCTTGGAAGGATCTTGTGGTGAGTTGATAAAAGACTGACTGATCTTTCTCTTAAGGCTTAAGCCTAGGCTGGCCTAGCCCTTTTCTCATTATTTCCTCTTACTCTCTCTCCCTTTCCTTAATTCCTTAATTTGTATTAATTAAAATCTCCATAAAACCCAGCTGACTTGGGTATTTCATATTTTGGGAATTTTCCCATGGGGACCACTTTATTTTTAATATAAAATCAAGACACTAAAAATTATCTTTACAGTTTTGGCAATTCAAAGTCTTGAAACCATATTTTTGCAGTCACAGTTTATGGCAACCACTCTTTTAACTGTTACACACATGAGTTGCTGTATGACATTTAAAAATCCTTAGAAGCTAATGGATGCTTGTCACAAGGTTTACAAGTGTAGAAAATCTTTCAACCTTGGCAAAGATATTTTTTTGACAAAGTCTATTACTGTCATTATTCCAAAATTTGGCAGAAGAGCCTAGGAAAACCACAAACCTCCATAATGCTGATGAAAATCTTTTGGGGTCTAAAACATCACCGAGAAATCTAGATTGTTCTGGGGGAAGTAGATTAAACTGATTAAAAAAAAAAACATGCAGAAGCTTACTTTGGCTTCATGCTTTATATAAAAACTTTTATGGCAGGAGCTTCTATTTTGTTCTCTACCTTTTCAACATTCCTTTTAATATATATATATGTATATATGTACGTGTGTGTGTGTGTGTGTGTGTGTGTGTGTGTGTGTGTGTGTGTAAACCATCCATCTAGAGGCTACTAGTTCTCTAAAAATAATTTCTGAAGATCCCTTAAAATTAATTTAAATTTTTAGCTCATTAAATTCTCTAAAGGTTGTGTATAAATTGTAACTAGTTTTTTAATCCATCATCATCTGTGACAATTTAACAAAGGCAAAAAGGAATTGTTTCGGCAACATGTGACCTCAATGGATCAGGTAACAAATGCACTATATGGTTTTGCTACTGTAAAAGGTGTTTCTGGGCTTGAACAATGATACTTTGTTTTTTTATTTGTATCTTTCCCCTATGACTGTACTGAACAATGTAACAGAATATACCTAATGGCCAAAACACAGTAGATTAAAATGATTTCAGTGTAACAGAAAGATATTGATTAGATTAATATATGACCTTAAAGCAATCAGCAAAATATAATAAGCATTGACAGGGAACAGGCAGTGAATTCAAAAATCCTTTTCTATAATTATAATAGACTTCTTCACTGTTTTGGAGGGGAATAAACTCAAAATAGTTAGCAAGCAATTAACTCCCATATATTTTTAAAATTCATTCCCTTCCCCAGTATTTATCATCTATTTGCATTTCTTTTGTCACCCCTTTGGAGTTCCTCATTCTGGGCAGAATCTCCATTCTGCATGTTGAGATTATTTAAGATTTTCAAAACTTTGTCAAAATATTCCAGTTTGGTCTGGAATTCAAGCAGCTTGGCTTCTTGCTGCGTATTCTTAAGGAGAAGTAAATAAAGTGGGAAATATGCAATGAAAATAAAAATTGCCAGTAAAAGAATGAAACAGAACTAGTGTAATCTTGTCAGCTCTTCCAAAACTCAAACTGTTGTTTTGGAGTTTTAAGCATGCTTCCTAATAGCATTATTCCTCAAAAAAAAGCTTAATGGATTTTTTTTACAGGGTAAACAAATAGGGCAAAACTTTGAGGAATAACAATAGCATATTTGCAGATGAAGAACTGGCTACCCCTAGTGTTTTAGTTAGGAGGGGAAAAAAATCTAAAATCTACTGATTTGGGCATTGTGCTCTCAAAAAAACCCCCAAAACAAAAACAAAAATGGCAGAGGAATCCCCTTCCTGTGAATAAAAATCCTAAGTTTCAAGTCTCTCTATCAGCCAGGAACTCAGGGTCAGCTTAAGAATTTGGCTTAGAAACTAGAAGGAGGTGTGGCTCAATAGCACAGTATTTTCTATTCCATGCTGTGTTCCCCTTCAGAAAATGGCTAGAACAAGTAGGAAAACCCACGTGGAATGGGAGGGATGTGTGGCCAAAGGGATAGGGGATGGAAGGTTTTTGATATGTCACTCTCTGTGGAAAAAAGCGGCTCAGAATGGCAGGCTCTTGTGGTGGGTCTGGTTGTGGCAAGTGGAGGCTGCAGGCTGGGTGGCAGGAGAAAAAATGCGAGTACAAAATTTATTCTATCTTTAAAAATATTTGAGAATTCTATCTCTTCATGGTCAGACAAATGTGAGAATTAAAAATTAATATACAATAACTCAAATATATTTATAAGATTTATTTAAATTTATTAAAATAAAAACTAGAGTTAAAAGGGAGCTAACGAACTGAAACCACAGTCTCAATAAAGAAAGAAAAAGAGGGAAGAGTCCCAGAAAGTTATAAACAATCACATAAAAGTACACATAAATGAAGGGGAAAGGATGCTGGGAAATACAAAAGGAATTTTGGGGAACGTAGCCCTGGGGTTCAAGATTTTCCAACTCTATAGGTGATAATGACCTTAACAGAAATAGGAAACTGGAAGTGGAGTGGATTTGGGGAAACATAATAAGTTCCATATTATATATAATATATTCCCTAATTCCATGTTAAGCTTGAGATTCCAATGGAACATTTAGTTGGAAAAGTTCACTATTAGTTGGTGATATGATAATGAAGCTTAGGAGAGATGTTGGACTATAGATATTTGGCAATCAGAAACATAGAGATGATAACTGAGTCTATGGGACCAATTGCTATCACTGATGGGGAGTATAAAAAGAAAAAAGAAGGCCCAAGACCCCTCTTGTCATATAGCCACAAATAGGGGATGGGAGACAGATGATCCAGCAAAAGATATGAAAGTAGGAGGAAAATTAGGAAAGATTTATATGTAGGCAGATATTGAACTCTCCTCTCCTCTTTTTGCCCTATTCTAGCTCATGAAGCGATCTCATCAGATTCCATAGATTCAATTATTATCTCTGGCCAAGTTGTGAGAGAATACTCTCATAAAACCAAAACACATACACAAAAACACATAAAATGAAGTGAAAAATTTTGTACTTCCATCTTCATTTCAGACTCCTATCAGTACTTTCTCTGAAGGTGGATAGCATTCTTTATCATAAGTCCTTCAGAATTGTCTTGGATCATTGTATTGCTGAGAGTAGCTAAGTTATACATAAGTCGTTGTACAATATTGCTTTTACTATATTCACTGTTCTAGTTCTTACTTCACTCAGTATCAGTACATGTAGGTCTTTCCAAGTTTTTCTGAAATTATCCTGCTCATCAATTTCTTATAATGCAATAGTATTCCATCATAGTCATAGACCACACTTTGAGCTCTTCCCCAATTGATAGCCATCACCTCAACTTCCAAATCTCTGCCACTATAAAAAGAGCTGCTGTAAATATTTTAGTACAAATAGATCCTTTTCTTTTTTTTTTAATCTCTTTGGGATATAGATCTAGTAGGGCTATTATTGGGTCAAAAGGTATGCACAGTTTGATGGCCCTTTGGGCATAGTTTCAAATCGCCCTCTGGAATAGTTAGATCAGTTTACAACTCCACTAACAATATATTAGTTCCAGTTTTCCCATATTCCCTACAATACTTATCAATTTCATTTTCTAATTAGCTAATCCAATAGGTATGAGGTTGTTTAAATGTGAGTTTTTCTACTCAATAGAGATTTAGAACATTTTTTCATGTGACTATAGATAGCTTTGATTTCTTCATCTGAAAATTGCCTATACATATCCTTTGACCATTTGTCATTTGGGGAATGACTTATATTCTTTGTAATAATTAAAATTAAATTATGAGGCTGTTAGTAGCTTTATTATATCAAAGTAGAGATAGTAATGAGAGGGAAATGTAGGAAAGAGGTAGAGAGTTGCCTAGCCTACCACCCTATGTGCTGTTCGGATGAAATCAAAGCTCCCCAGTGACAGGGGTCCAGTCTCCAGCCTGAAGAGCAGGAGTCAGCCTTCATGTTCAATCTCTGGCTAGAAGTCCATGAGAGTGTCTTCAGCAAGAGTCACCAGAGTAAGAATGTCCCTTCAGCAAGAGTTACCACCCCAGACTGAATCAGAATGTGAATCTCAGTCCAAATGAAAATCAGAATCTCCAGAATAAGAATCAGAATGTCCTCCAGACCCCCTGTCACATCTTCAGGGACCAATCATAGTTCCTTAATTTGTCTGGCACTGTCCAGGAGTGCAGTGCTTGTGGGATCAATTTCCTGTGTCATTGGTTTCAACTTCCTTTCACTGTGGGTGTGTGTATCCCTGCACATCTCAATGGTAAAGGACCTCCAAGTCCATGATTGATTACATTAAAACAAAGGGAGGGGAATTCCAAGTCCTGCAGCTAATAAATTTGACTCAATTTTCTGTATTTGAGACATGAGACCTTTATCAGAAAATTTTGCTATAAAATGGCATATACATTCTTCCAAAATTTTCCTATTTATATATTTTGGCCATATTACCAAGCATAGTTCTTATTTTTCCAGTTTAATCTCTTAAGAGTGGCCCTAGCTCTTCTGTCCATATATGTGTAATAAGTTTTTTTTCTCTTTCTGTATTTCTGATTCACTTTATGTATTCAGATGTCTACAACTAAGTCTGTACATACTTTCTTCAATTTGGTAAACAATTTAGATCAACCAAATCACTCACTGGAGCAGCCATAGTTGGCCAGGCAAGTTCATTTTTCCTTACTAAAACAAAATGGATGTCCAAGAACTGCCTCACCTTAAAATATTTCTATTACTATTTCTTTTTAAGTTAAAGCTGTGGTTCTAAATCTCCAACAGAGCAAGAGCATGGTACCAGGGGCGATATTAAAACTACAAGATGGTTGTTGCTCTCACTGCTTATTTCCTCAATCTGGAATACAATGTTAAGGGTCTCTGGGTTTTCTGGAACCTGTGAACAAGAACCACAAAGATTAGACATTATAACTGTTATCTGATATCTTTAGGATGCCTTTTTTTTTTTTAGGTGATGTATACAATAGATGGAGTGCTGGACTTGGAATTTGGATGGCTTGGGTTTGAATCCCACCTAATATTTTCTAGCTGTTACCCTTGAATAAGTCACTCAGCATATGTGAAGTGGGAATAAAAATTCCATAGTACCTACACCTCAGGATTATCATGATGCTCAAATGAAATGTATTTAAGGTGCCTTGAGTGCCTAAGTGCCTAAGGTGCCTAAGTAAATGTTAGTTGTTAATGCCTTTCTTACCATAATGATGGGAATGATGGAAGAAGAATTAGACATTTCCCACTTTGTGCCACAGTGGAGGATGAGGACTAATGGGTTAAAGATGAAGAAGAACTTCATAAATAGTAGTACTTTCTGAAATTGGAATTAACTTCTGATGTAGTTAGTTCCCTATTACATCCCATCCTACAAAGCAGTGGGTGACCACTTTGGGGTATGTATGGGGTTGGTGGACTTTGTTTCTTAGGCAAGGGGCTAGGATAGAAAGATCACATTTCATATTCCTTTCTGATCTAGATTTTATAATTAGGTAATTGTAAAAAAGAGATTGATGCTTTAGGTGAGGTTTGGAGTGGTTGATCTGAAGACCTTTCTAATTCTAGGATTCCAAGATTCAGGTATTCAGTGATGTAGGAACTGTAATCAGAACATTGTTGATCAGTAAGTTATAACATGATTCATTTTTTTGGTAAGGGAAATCTTGAAGGGTTTAGATAGTCTTTAAAATATAACTGACTACTAGAACTGGAAAGGAGGCACATTTCTCTCAGTGTTGTATTATATCTTATTATGGCCTTATGATTTACAAATTTTTAAGTGCTACATATTTTTAGCTTCAACAGCTGGCTGATGTGTAGCCTGTGACTAATGAAATGAAGTACATTTTTGTTTCATGATCATGCCTTAATGTCACCCTGCAATTTTATTTTTGATGCAGGAAAGAATGATTAAAACTGAAGAAACAGCAAAATAATCTTTTTGGTGTAATTCTTAAGTCAGATTAAAACCTTTTGATTTTTGAGTTGCTGATGATGCTGGTTATTGAAAAGGATTTTTGGACTTTTCAGGTTGAGGTTCTGGTACATTTAAGTGGAACCTGATTGTCCTTTTTTCTTACCTAAAGTTATTCTGATCTTTAAACATAAAGTAATAGTCAGTTGGTATCATCAGACATAAATATTTATCTAAGAAATCTTGTTCCAAGATGACCACAAGAGATCTCATTGTGATTATATCAATCAGTAAACATTTATTAAATAAATGTCTTCTTTGTACCAGGCACCCATGGTTATGGGAAAATACTTAGTATTCCTTCTAAAAAATTATTTTTATTGGTATCTTATGTTTTTACAGCACTTTTTCTTTTCACGAACCTTTCCCTTATAAGGTAATGGTCCTTTGTAACAAAAAAATAACAAATAAAGAGGGAAATAAGTAGTTCAGTAAAACTAAGCAACACATAAACTTTGATAAAATGTCAAAGGAATGTTTGAAACCTGTTGAAATGCTATTGAATGAGGGAGGTTAATTTTCTCTGGGTCTAAGTTTGGTATCTATAATTATACAACATTAAGAGTTTTTTTGTTGCTGTTATTTTTCTTTTTGTTTACATTGTTATCATTGTATCATTTTCCTGGTTTATTTACTTCATGTTATATCATTTCATGCCTGTCTTTCCATGCTTCTCTGCTTTTTTCACATTCACTGTTTCCTGGAGTGCAATAATACTCTATTAAAATTCTATGCCACAGTAGATTTTCATATATTGTGTTTCCTTAGAATGGAATATACTTTTACATTTGTTCAGGTTCAAATGGACTATGGAAGGAGAACTTAGCTCCCATTTAGATATGGGAAGCAGTATTTCTACTTTGGATTGAGTATAGATTCATAGATGGATTGCAAAAACCCTTGGTCCTCCAAACATTATTTAACTTCCCATAAAGTTGTTAGTAGCCTTTACCACATTTACTAGTGTCCTAACAATCTTTAAGTAGCTTTAGTAGCTCCTTAATGTCAAAGAGCTCAACAGATTCCTGAATAGGTCATCTCATTTTCCTCATAAGTAGTTATTATCACTTTTATTTTACAGATAGAAAAAAATAAGATACAAAAATTATCTATAGCTATGGACCATTGCAGATTCTATGGAGGATATATATATAATTTTAATTTCAAGTCCAAATTCTTGTGAAAATGTCTCTATCAGTGATAGAGAGCATCAGGAGTATAGAAGATAAACATAGTACTATGAAATTTGTTTATCTAAAATCATTTATTTATCTAATGTCATTCTGATCTTTAAATTCTTATTCTTGTTTCAACTGATTTATTTTAGGCTGTAGAATTATAGAGCTTGAAGAATCATATAGTCCAACTTTTTTTTTATTTTTTTTATAGATGAAGGAATTGAAACAGAAAAATAAAATGACTCTCAAAGTCATACAGCTAGTTAATGCTCAAAGCTAAGACCTGAACTCCAAATCTGATTTCTGGTCCATGGAGCTAAGCTAATTTTTGTGTTCGTTTTAATATACTTTCTCCTTTTATTTTTTAAAAAGTTTTTATTGATGAATTTTGTTTTTACAACATCATAATTTCCTCTAGTACCTTTTTCATTCCCCCTTCCTAAGAGTCATTCTACATAACAATATTTTTAAAGATAAGAAAAAGTAGAGGAAGAGGAAAAAATCAGCAAAACTGATCCATACATTGGAAAAGACTGAAAAGATTTATATGTAACACCTGTGTACCTCCACTCTTGCTTAGGGGTGAGAAGTTCTTACATCTCTTCTTTTGAATCATGTTTGTTGTTAAAATCTTGCAACATATACTTTTGATTTAATTTACATTATTTTCATTATATGTATAATTTTCTTGACTGCATCATACCTCACTTTGTATCAGTTCATATAGATCTTTCCATACTTCTCTATGCTCATCAATTCATCATTTTTTTTGGTATAGTAATATTCCATTATATTCCTATGCCACAATTGCCCAGTCATTCCCAGTCGATGACCATCTACTTTATTCCCAATTCTTTGCTATTGTAATAAGTATTTTGGACTTTATTCTTCTTAGTGGCCAGGCATAAACCTAGTTAATTGAATTTTAGAATTAGAGAGTATGGACATTTTAGTAAATTTATTTGAATAATTCCAAATTGCTTTCCAGAATTATTGCAGCAATTCACAGCTCCACCAACAGTGCACTTGTGTGCTTATTTTCCCCATAACCTCTCCAACACTGACTATTCCCTTCTTTTGTCATTTTTGCCAATGTGCAGGGTATGAAGTAAAACCTCAGAGTTGTTTTGATTTTTATTCCTCTAATTATTAATGACTTGAAGTTTTCTTTTACATAGTTATTAATAGTATGTAATTTAAAAAAAATTTTCTTAATATACATTGATCACTCATTAGGTAATGACTCTTGGTTTTTTGATATATATGTATATACACACATACATAAATACAAGTACATATATATCTATAAATTATTTAAGTACCTAATACCAGATGGTTTTGATGACTCCTGCTTTGTAATGAAGTTTGCATTCTGGAAATATTATTCCCCTTTCAATCTTGGCTACTTTTCAGTTTCTCCTGATATTTTAGCACCTTTTTTTAAAATTAATTTTGTTATTACTTTACTGAGTTCTGTAAAGTATTCCTTTGACAATTGGATTGGTATAGCATTAAAAATGTAAATCAACTTGTATATACTTGTTATTTTTATTATATTGGCACAGTCAATCAGGAGTACTCAAAATTCTTCCAGCTATTTCTCTAAGGAGTACTTGTAATCAGATTTTTACAAGTATTTTGTGTACTTTGGTAGATTTATCCTCAGAGACTTTATATGCATTTTGTAGTGATTTGGAATGCAATTCTCCTTCCTATTATTATTGGGGTTTGATATAATCATATAGAAATAATGTTGATTTTTTGAGATTTTTATCTTGTAGCCTAGAAATCTGTTGAAACCATTGTCTCACTATCTTTGCTGATTCCTGGGATTAAGTAAAATATCACAGTAAATAAGGATTGTTTATCTCCTCTTACTGATCTTTATGTCTTTAATTTCTTTCACCTGTCTTATCAATGTTGCCTTTGCTTGCTAGAACTTTATCAAATAATATTAGGAAGAATGGGCATCCTTTCTTTGCTCTCATATTGCTTGGGAAAGTTTTTGGTGTATTTTATGTGATGCTTGCTTTCAGTTTTAGATAAATACTTTTTTTGAAATAAAAAAAAGGCCCTTCTATGTCTATATAGTGGCTTTTTTTTTTTCTTTGCCATGAATGAATGTTATTTTCTACCAAAGACTTTTTCTGCATCTATTGAGATACTCATGTGGCTTTAGGTATTTGGGTTTTTAATATCAATAATTATCTTGATGGTTTTCTTAATGTTGAATTATCCTTGTCTCCCTGGTATAAATCCAACATGGCTCTAAAGAATGATTTCTTGGATGAATTTTTATAGTCTGACAGTATTTTATTTAAAGTTTAAAAATCTATATTCATTAATGATATTGGACTATAGTTCTGTGCTTTATCCTTTTCTGGTTTAGATAATAAAAGCATATTTGGCTCATGAAAGGAATCTGGTAGAGTACTTTCTCAATTTTTGAGTATAATTTGGGAAGTGTGAATACTAATTCTTTTAGAATTTGATAAAATGCTACTGTGAACCAATCCATCAAGACTAGGAACTTTTTTCTTTGGTACTTCTTTTCTAACTTATTCTGCTTATTTTTCTGAGATTGGATTATTTAAGATCTTTATTTGGTCTGTTAGTTTGGACATTTTATATTTTTTAAGGTATTCCTATATTTCTTTGATGTTTTCAATGTTGGTAGTATATAACTGTTGTGATAATTCGTTTTTATTCCTTCTGGTTTTGTGATTTCACTTTGCTATTTTGATGATCTGATTTCTGCCTCTTAATAAATAATATTGGCTAAAGGAAAATATTTTCATTAGTCTTTTCAGAGAACCTACTTTTAGTTTTCTTTATAATTTCTATAATTTTTTGTTTCTAGTTTACTTATGATTTGATTGTTAAGTTTTCATTTAGGTTTATGTCTGTTGTTTGTAGTTCCTAAACTGTTATTTTTATTGTGTTGTGATCTTTAAAGAATATATTTACATTAATTCTCCTTTATATTTGTTTGCAAATATCTCTGTGTCCTAATATATGATCAACTTTTTTAAAAAAAACCTTACCTTATGTTTTAGAACCCCTACTGTGTATTGGTTCTAAGGCAGAAGAGTGATAAGGGCAATGGGGGTCAAGTAACTTGCCCAAAGTCATACAGCTAAGAAGTGTCTGAGGCCATATTTGAATCCAGGACCTCCTATCTTTGAGACTGGCTCTCAATCCACTGAGTCACCCATCTGCCTCCTACATGTTCAACTTTAAAAGTTCATCTCATTAGCCTTCTCCTTTAAAAGGAATCACAAATCTTTTAATTTATCCAGCAATTTACTTAGTTTTATATTTTTCCTTTTATTTATCTTTCTGTTAAGATTTACCTAAAATTGGCAGAGGGATATTAAAATTTCCTGCTACTATTGTATTACTATATATCTTTTAATTCATTTAACTTTTCCTTTATCAATTTAGATTCTAAAGCATTTGGAGCATTTAACTTACCGATATTGACTTGTTGTCTATGGTTACTTTCAACTGAAGATCCCCCTTTTTTTAAACGTTTAAATGTTTTTGTCTTTTCTGATAGCTTTATTGCAACTCCTACTTTTTTCACTTATCTGATGGATAATAAATCTTCTGGCTCATCATTTTTATTTTTGTATAGCTTTGTTTATAAATGTGTTTCTTATAAGGAACAAATTGTAGGGTTTTATTTTCATAGCCAATCTATCCCTTTTTAATTTTATTGAGTTTAGTACATTAAAAGTTATAAGGCTTAAGTTTATATTTTCATCCATGTGCTTCTGTTTGTTTGTTTTTTTTTTAATTAGGATTTTTCCCTTCTCTTCTTTTCTAAACACAATACTGCATCCCTCAGATTGTTTTAGCTTAATATCTTGTAAGGCAACCCTATTCCCACTAGCTTTCCTCCATCTTTAAACATTGCCCCCACCCTCTCCATTTATTACTCTTTTCCCTAGTTTTAGAGTTTTGCTTATTGGTTTCTTTTTTATTTTATTACTTTTTTAATGAGTTATTTGATTCTTCAGTTTTCTCCCTTCCCCGTTAAGTAAAGTAGCCTTCTCAATTTATTTTGCTGTAAGTTTTTAATATTTCTATTCCTTTAAATTTTTTTCTTTATTAATCTTTTCTATCTAGTCTAATGTTTTTTCTTTGATTCATGTCCCATATAATTATGTAGTTTCTGTATTCCTCATGGAATTAAAGCTTCTAAGGTATTATTACCTCATAGATCTTGACCTCACCTCCCTTTTATGTGTTGTGCCTCACTTTTAGAAATATATCAATTCCTACAGGTGATAGAGGAAGATATTGCTCCATGGTATTTGTCCTTGATTGTGCATTTCCTTATTGACCTTTGTCTTCTCCATTATAATTCACCCCCCCCCCCCCATTTGCCTTGAAATCTCCTCTCAGATCCTATGCCTTCTTATTCTTTAAACTTAGATTCCCTTCTCCTAACATAGGATGAGTGGCCTCTTTATACCCCCAAATCCTTGCAAATTATACCCATTAACTCCCAATCTCCCTTTATATGTCTCTTTTCCCACAGGGGCTTTCATTAGCACTGCCCCATCCCACAGCTAAAACAAGTTGTTTCCATTTCTTTCCCTCATTTTTGATTCTTTTGCCTCCTTTCCCACTCCCTTGTAATCTCTCTTTTTCCTGAGAGTCTACAAGTTATTTTCCCTTCTTTCTTAGCTTTTGACTTGATTAGAATATACCACATTTTTCTCTAGCATCTTCCCCCTTTTTACTGTGTCTTTCCACTCAATAATTTAGTCTTTTTTTTTTAACCCTTACTTTCTGTCTTAGTAAGAAGGGCAAGGACTGGGCAATCAGGGCTAAGTGACTTGCCCTTGATCACACAACTAGGAACGGTCTGAGGCTAGATTTGAACCCCAGTCCCCCCTCCTCCAGGCCTAGCACTCTATCCACTGATCCACCTAACTGCCCTCACTCCCATAATTTAGTCTTATAAAAGACCTCAATTCACTTTCAGATGAAGTGTTTTGAAGTTTTAGTCCATGACATTTCAGGCCTGTTTCATTACCATCGCTTCTATTTGATTTCTATAGTCACTATGTTCACTTGTCTCCTTATGTGGGTTTTTTTTTTAATTTTTAAAAATAATATCTTTTTTTTCTTCAGTTACCTGAAAAACAATTTTTAACCTCCATTTTTTAAAGTTTGAGCCAAATTCTCACCCTCCCTCTTTTCTTTCTCTCCCCACTCTGAGACAGTAAGAAATCTGATATAGATTACATGTGTAATAGTGAAATATCTTTCCATATTAGTAATTTTTACCATCTCATTTTATTTTATTTTTAATTTGATTTAATTTTAATATATTTTTCATTTAAAAATTTTAATAACAAATTTTAACATAATTTTTCCGAAGTCATATGATCCATATTGTCTCTTTCCCTTTTTCCCTCCCCGTCCCAGAGCTGACAAGCAATTAAGTCTGGGTTATACATGTATTATCACACAAAACATATTTTCATATTATTCCTTTTTATAAGCAAATAATCTTATAGAACTCCAAACATATCCTTTCTGTGAATTTAGAAAGAAATCTTATAGTGGTCTCTTATTATTTTGTGGTCATTGTTATCATTTGGTGTTGTATTTATAGTACTGTTCTCTAAGGTGTTTGAGAATCAGATACTTTCTTCACGTCTGGTTCTTTTACCAGGAATGTTTCAAATACCTCTTTTCATTAATGGTTAGAGCTCAGTTTTGCAGGATAAGTCACCTTGGGTTGTATCTTGAGCTCATTTGCTTTTCAGTACACGTAATTCCGTTCTATCTTATGGTTTGGAGGGGCTGTGTTTATAATTGAAGATATTTGTTCTTGACCTTTGCAGAATTAGTTTGTCAGTGGAATTGTTAAATTTAACACTACTTGTTTTGCAGTTTGTAACATTCAGTTGTTGTTTTTTTTTCTGGAGGCAATCTATGGATTCTTTTGAATGTCACTTTGTTTACTGTGTTCAGAAGTTCTAGACAGTTTTTTTTGTTGTTATTTATTATATTATGTTGTTCAGGTTTTTTGACTTCAGTGTATATTACTTAATTTGTCTATACTCATCCTGTCTTCAAGATGAATGTTTTGCTTGTATGGAGACCATAGTTTCTTTTGAATTTTTTACTTTTTTCTTTTTTTCTTCTAGATTGTCCTTTACTTCTGAATATTTGCATTCCAATTGGTTATTTTCTCTTTTTATTTCTTTGGGAATACTTGCTACCATGGGTTTGTTTTCCTGTTTTGCCAGTTAGTGCTATGTAGGCCATAAATTCTGCTTTCATAATTTTTATTTCTATTTAAAACCACCAGGAATGTCTTATTTTCTGGTTACCTACTTTCTTGGTAAGCCATGTCTTGTCAGGTGTTGATTCATTTTCCTTTGTCTTGCAATATTTATTTAAAAATATCTGTACTCTTTTGCTTGATCTGGAAGCCTCATTCCCTTCTGATATCAAAGTCTCTCCCATTGATTGCTTGTATACAAGATTTCTAGTTGAGTTTACTTCTCCAGAGAACTTTGGTAATTCGTTATTTTTTTCCTTCTCATACTCTCCAATTGCTCACTTTCTGTCTCCTTCCCCCTTGATGAGAATTTCCCCAGAGGCTGAACCTCAAAACTATATCAGTTTTGTCCCATGCCAGGCAATTGATGGCTAAACAGCCTTGGTGCATGATCCAAGCATGTTCCAGGGAAATGCAGAACTGGTCCCAGTTGGATTCTGGGCTCTTTTCCTTAGGCTTACAACCACACCTGTCTTGCCTCTGTTCCCTCAGTTTCTTTGTTCTCTGCCTAAGCTTTGTTTTGGCACAGTATAGACTCACAGCATGAGCAAGCTTTTCCCTTTTTGATTTCTGCAGGAGCATGATAGACCATGGAATAGGGGATACTAAAAGAATGCATTAGAAGTTAGCTTCTGATATTTGTTTATTGGACTGTTACCTCTTTGGGATCCTAGATATTCTAAATTATGGAGATGACTGAAATTGCTTTATTTCGTGTATAACCCTATTTTTGGAGAGGTTTTAAGGGGTCAGGAAGATTAGATAATATTTGTGAAGTTTGGCACAGAGTAGGTGCTATATAAGTGGTAGCTGCTGTTGTGGGTTTTTTTTCCCAGAGACATTGGCTTTATTAAATACTTTTTAAAAAGCAATCCACACATAATAGAGATTTGTGGTTTCACATATAATCCTCTTTTTTCCACTTTGTATATGAAAATGTTTGTTTTTACTGTTGTTCATTGGAATTAAAAAAATAAAAACTTAAAAAAATTCTTCTTAAGGGGCAGCTGGGTGGCTCAGTGGATTGAGAGCCAGGCCTAGAGACAGGAGGCCCTAGGTTCAAATCTGGCCTCAGACACTTCCCAGCTGTGTGACCCTGGACAAGCCCTTACCACTCTTCTGCCTTGGAACCAATACATAGTATTGATTCTAAGATGGAAGGTAAGAGTTTAAAAAAAAATTCATCTTATTATATTCAGTCTGATGTTTTTAACCTATCAAGATCTTTTTGGACCATGCTTTGTCATCCAGTGTGTTCATTACTTTTCTAAGCTTTGTAGGCTCTGCATATTTGATAGGGTTACTTACTATCTGTGCCTTTCTCCAAGTTGATGATAAAAAAGTTTTTCTTATGACTGACCTCTCCATTCTTTTTCTTCAACTCCACACCTCCAGTATTCCTGCCTCATTCTCAATTTTTTAATGTTGTTTTTTTTTTTTTGGCGCCAAACTGTCTGTATGTATTCAATCTTCTATTGTCTGGTGCAAATGAAAGTGAGGTTCAATTGATCTGGTCCTCCCATCCCATGCTTCAAATTTATACAGTCTCCTTACATATCCTGGTTATATCAGATATTACATTCCATTCCCTTTCTTTTTTTTTCTTTCCAAAGTATTATTTTTTCCTTTCCTTTCCTTTTTTGTCTTAAGATAATTAAATTACAATAAACTACTCCCCAATCCTCTGTCTTATTTACTCTATGATTCTCTTCTTTTTGAGTTACTATTTTTTATATATAACAATATAATATGTAATATAACAAAAATGTAATATATATGATTTGCTATGTTCAAAATTTTCTCATTCTCTTTTCCTCCTTTTCTCCCCTCTCCAAGAAGTCAGGTAATATGATATAGATTGTACATATATTATCATATAATACACATTTCCCTGTTTATTATGTTGTAAAACAAGATACATATTGCTTGCACTAGGGAAAAATTCATGGAGGAAATAAAGTGAAGAATGGTATGTTTCAATCTGTATTTGGATTCTGTTCTTTCTATAGTGGTAGATGTCCTTTTTCATCATGAATCTCTTATTAGAGAAAATGGCTAGTCAACCTTCTATATCAGTCTCTTTTTTTTAAGCATTAATTTATTCATCCTTTAAATAAGTAGGTCATTAGTCTGCTTCAGAAGATTTGATGTAGGGAAATAATGCTATTTTGAATTGTGTTTTCAATTTATAGTTTTTTATTACCACATTATTTCAAATAACATAATCGTAGAGATTTATAGAAAATTCACCATATTGATTGGGAGCTAGAGATTTATGTAATTCTTACAGTACAAATATTACAAATATTTCAAATTACTGTAAAGTAATACATCTGACAGATTGTTACTCCTTTGCTAATTACTGTATACAGTGCCTTCTAAAGTTCATCTTCTATTCTCCCACAATCTGGTTTCACGCTACCTTTCTAGTTTGTTTTCTCATTACTTCATTCCAAATGAGCTATGCTTTATCTAAACTGTGTTGCTTATTGTAGTAAGTAAATATCCAAAAATGTCCCATAGTGTTCTGCCTTCACACCTGTTTTTCTTATTCTTTTTTCATGCCTAGCCTGCTCAGCCTCCACTGCCCTTCCTCTTTCCCCATTTCTGCTTAGAATTCTTCCCATCCTTTGTAAGGTCTAGCTCAAATGCCATCTATTTTATTAATTTTTTGTTTACATTCCTCCATTTGATTCCACTTCTAAGTCAATAATGATCCATCTCCTCTTAGCCTCGGCATAACGTAGATTTTTGTGTTTGTATTATATCCTTCAGTTAAAACTTTTAAGTTCCAATAAGGCAATGGCCATATCTTATTTTATCAGATCCATCTCATTTACTCTTCATAAAAGTATCAGGCACAGCAGTTTTTATATATTAGATCTTGAAATAGTTGTTGAGACTGAATGTCTCCCCTCTTCAAATCTCTTTACTCCAGGCCGGCCCCTACTTTGTGGCCAAAATGATCTTTCCTCAAATACAAGTCTATTCATATCACACCCTTCCTTCCTCTGAATTCCCATGGTTCCCTGTTTCCTCCAGGATATAAAATCCTCTTGTTTGCTCTTAAAAATTCCTTCACAACATTTTATTTTCCAGTTTTTTTACACTTTACACCCATTTCTGGTCTGATGCAGTGTCATTAGCTTTTTTGCTTTCTCTTGACAATTCATCTTTTGATCCCCTGCCTTTTAACTAACTGTTCCTGATTTCTAGAATGTTTTCCTTCCTTCTTTCCAACTCCTAACTTCCTTGAAGATTCAGTTCGAATCCTACCAATTAGGTAGAATCAGAAAGACCCAAATTCAGCTATGACCTCATCCACTTAATAGCTGTGTGAATCAGGGCAAGTCACCTAACTTCTTTATGCCTGTGTTTACTCCACTGTAAACAGATCATAACAAAACCTACCTAGCAGAATCATTGAGAGAATCAAATGAGATAGTATCTGTAAAGTACCAAGATGCTTGGCATATCTTACGTTCTATATAAATATTCTACCCCCCCCCTTCTGCAAAAAGCCTTTCCAAGTGTCTTACCTCCCTCTCCCCTTCTAATGCTAGTGCCTTCCCTCATGTTTTGGTTTTCCCTTCTGTAAATGAATGATTAAATGAATGGCAGAAACAGTTAATAAATACCTCCATATGCCAGGCAAATGTGATAAGGATAAAAATGCAAACAAGCAAGATGCTTGCCTACAAGGAGTTTAAACTCTAATAGAAGAAGACACTATACTTGAAGGAACTGGAATAAGAAAGCATAGAAAATGAGGCTACTGTATTGTGGCATGTTTGGGTGATGGTTAGGAAGTGGTGTATTGACTTATTTCTAGCGAAGATAAATTGAAAGCTCTCCTATTGGAGTCATTCAGTGAACAAGCACCTACTGTATGTTGAGTACTGTGCTAGGTTCTGGGAATATAAAAAATGACAAAAAACTAGTCCCTGAAAGAGCTCATAGTCTTTTAATGGTCCAGGCACCAGCTTAGAGGCCCATCTAGGTTTAATCTTATGGTTTAGGATTCCCATGGGTTGCCAAATTTGTGCCATATGTTGCTTCACTTGAAAATTAACATGGGAAATAGACTTTGAGGTCAGGAATGCCTGAGTTTATATCCTGCTTTGGGGACCTAATAGTTCTGTGATATTAAGCAAGTCCCCCAACATCCTACGGTCCTGGGCAGCTCTCTGAGACAAAATTGCAGAGTAATTGTGGATCTGATTGATGAGGGAGTTCCCTACAACAGTTATATCACAGATCTTAATAAAGAACTAGACGTTTGAAAAAAGGTAACAAAATATGAAAATATTTTTAAATGTTGGAAGAGCTATGAAATGACAGGTACATAAATGTAGTGATGGTGGAGCAATGAATTGGTCCAACCACAGACAGTTATGGCTTTATCTAAATGGACCATTCTGTAGACCTCTGTGTAAAACATGTAAAACAAATTTTTCATAATGTGAATTCACCTGTGGAAGGAGAGAAGTAAAAGAGAGAGGCAAAAAACAGGGTCACTTCTGTGGAAGGAGGGGGCTGGCACATGGTTCAAAGACGAATTGGGGCTAGGGACAGAGAAGTAAGAGCTGGAAGACAAAGTAGGGGCCTGGCCAGAACCCAGAAGAAGAAGAACATGCAGGGGCAGACATGTGGGGCTTGGACATGGACATAGACAGGAATGGATGGGTGAAATGGGGGACCAAAGACAAACATGCAATACCTGAGGATAGATGGACAATATGTGAGTGAATGGGTGTAGCTGGGTAAAGGTATTCTCTCTTGGCCCTAGAGGTATCAAATCAAACCCCCTATCCATCCCTGTTTTAGTAGTCTCTCCTCACATCTGTTCTTCTGTTTTCACTTGGAGAGTTTTTCTTTTTAGGGTTTTTTGGGGGGTAGTGGTGGGGAGCCTACAGAGTGCTAAGCACAGGGCAGGAGCCCAATATAATACATAGGTGTTTTTTGGAATGCAAATTTCTTTCAGAATTCTTTATGTAAAGTCAAATTTTCAGTGATTTGTATAATTGAGTGCACAGACCTGAAGCACAATGATAGTAGGGTACATATTTGGATATTCATGTGACAAAATTCAACTCACCACTTATGGCACTAAAAGTCTTTTCTCTCTTTGTAGAGTTCTCACATAGATCTCTTTGGGTACAGTTCCCTGCTGGGCAAATTGCTATGCTCAACTTCCAGGGTCTGCTTCTTTCGTAAGGCCCTCACTAGTATTCTTAAATGTGAGGGGTAATGCTTCTTGCAGCTTCCTCCTCTTTCAAGTGACCATTTCTCCATACTCATGCCTGTCCTTGTTCTCTGCTTCTGATTAGATGCATTGTCAATTATTACTGGTCTAGTATCTCAGATAACATAGTTAATATTTGTAGGAAAGGAAGAATATTTCCTTCTAAGAACCTGTCCTCCACTTCTGTCTCTGTCTTGAAAGTTGAGTACTAAGTCTTCAACTCCCAGAACAGAATCCTCTATCACTGGACTAATGAATTCCTGAGCTAACTTGGTGTTTTATGCATAGGTCTAAGGGTCATGACTCATTTTTTTTTAAGACAGTTCTCAGCTGTTTCCTTTGCACTATTATTTGGCTTTATCCAGTGGCTATAAAGTATATAATTCTTTCACATTTGTTAAGGAAATTCCTTAACACCTACTTTATATTTTGTGAATGACATTGTCATCACATAATGTTAATTGATTCTACAACTGCATCAATTGATGTGGGGAGATAACTCCCTTCTTGCTTCTTTTTTTTCGGTGAATACATTCATTAAGAAGGAGAGTTGGAACCTCCTTTACACAGAACTGTAGCAGCATTTTTTGTAGTCACAAAGGCTGGAAATAGAGTGAGTACCTCTTAGGTGATGTAGTACTATTACCTTGTAAGAAATAGCAAATATGAAGAATTCAGAGAAACTTAGGATCATTTGTTCAAACTGATGCAGAATGAAATAAGGAGAACCAGGAGATCAATGTTCAGAGTAACCACTGGCTGTAGAACTCTTAACTAATCCAGCATCAGAGGGGCTGATGATACAACTACCTTCTAGCACTTTATAGAGAGGTGACAGTCCATAGGTGAATACATTTTTATATCTGTTGGCCAGGTTTGTTCGACTGACCTTACTTATTATGAGAGAAGTCTCTACAAGGGCAGAATCAGAGTGGAGTTTTTAGGAAGTTTTTTTTTTTTTAAACTCTTACCTTCCAGCTTAGAATCAATATTGTGTATTAGTTCCTAGGCAAAAGAGAGTAGTAAAGGCTAGGCAGTGGGAGTTAGGTGACTTGCCATACAACTGTCTGAGGCCTGATTTGAATATAGGACTTGCCATCTCTAGGTGTGGCTCTCAATCCACTGAACCACCTAGCTGCCTCTAACAATGCAATTTTTTTAAAGCGCATTAATAAGGTGTTTTAAAAAATAAAATAACTGTACATTTGACAAGTTTAGAAGTCTTTTGATTATACAAAGATATTTTAATAGAATTTGCTATAATAACTTGATTAGCATTATATAATATAGTGAAAGAAATACCATGGATTTTATTTTTTAATTTAAAACCCTTACCTTCTGTCTTACAATCAATTCTGTGTATTAGTTCTAAGGCAGAAGAGTGGTAAGGACTAGGCAATGGGGGTTAAGTGAATTGCCCAGAGACACACAGCTAGGAAGTGTCTGAGGCCAGATTTGAACCTAGGACCTCCCATCCCTAGGCCTAACTGTCAATCCACTGAGCCACCTAGTTGCTTCCTACCATGAATTTTAGATGAGAATTATGATAGGTATTCATGATATTCAGAAGCTCAGGATTTGAAGTTGTTCCATGTTGTATATGCTCAGTCATGAGGATTGTCCTTTAGGAAACCCCTGAAACTTATTGCATTCATTTTTAAGGTGATATTAGAAGACAGTGAATCAGTTGTGTACCTTGGAAATAAAAATCATGCTCCATATGCTGCTTAGTTTTAAAGTAATGCATTTTTGTTAAAATCAGTCATTGATACATTCTGTTGAGTAAGATGAATAAAACATTTATTAAGTACTTACTGTGTCCCAGGAATTTATAATATGTGACTAAGTAACACATTTAGCTGGGGGGCACAGTTTCTCTTATTCATTGTAACTTCATAGTAGGCTGTTGTAATCCTGTTATTTGTTTTGGTGATTTATACAGGATAACTAGTTGTGGTTGATTTCTCTGCTCCCCTCAGCTTTCTTCCACCCCCACGTCCCCAACCTTGATGGTTGTACTCTGGAAAGTTTAGAGAGTTCTATGGAAAATGAGATCTATTTTGTGTAAGAGATGATTTCTGTATGCTCTTCCCTGAACTCCACGTTGCCCTTCATCAAGCATCTATTTTTAGCTCTACTTGCGTCATTGTTCCAGCTGATTGATGCCTCATTGCGAATCTGTATCCTTTTCTTCTTCATAATAGATAGGGTTCTAGCTGGGGCAGCTTTGTTGACAGCAGGATCAGGAGAGTGGTGATACAAGAAGTCAGGTTATTAGTGACGTCCTTATAGCCTTACAATACTACTAGCCTGCTTGTGAGTACCCTCTTAGTTCAGCTTCTTTACCTATCCCCCTTAGTCTTTTCTTAATTCTTCCCCTCCTTGGTATTTGTAACATTTGTTCTATATTGTCCTTACTGTGACCTGTAGCCTTAGAACTCTTAGTTCTCTCCCAGGGTATCTCCTTTGTACTAGCCACTGTCTTCCTCTCCCCCCCCCCCATATTTGACCTCTTAGTAAACCTGTAACATTTAAAATTAGTGTCTTGTAATAAAATTATTATATTTTAAGAGGTTTATTAAGGATTATTGGAAATCAAGGAATAAAGAAATTACACAATAACCATGTGCCCGTGGCTGATTAGCCCATTCAAAATCCCCGCACTTAGCTTAGTTTACCACTATATTTCCTACATCATTGCAATGGCCGAGGCAAGCATTGAAGAGGGAGAGGTAGGCATTATTGCCAGTAAAATACCAATTGTGATCTCGCCTATGTAGAGACTCAGGTGAGATTTTAGGGAATTCTGGGAAATATCAAGGACTTCTGGGGATTGAAGTCTAGGGTTCAAATCTCCATTTTTACAAACCAGATCAGCTCTTTACTATTCATTTCTCCAGAGTCCTTGGCTCCCTTATTATACTGCTTATTGCATCAAGCCTCAGTCCTGGGCCATTTCCATCATCTATCACCTTCACTCCACACAATGCTACTGAATGTTGGTGGAGAAAAATCACACAACCATTCTAATAGGTCGGCTACAAATTGATGTTACACAATCTCACTACTGATAGGAAATCCTTCTATATACCTCTCTTATCAAATCATTATCCCCTTCTTCATAGTAGCTCTTCCAGCCTTTTCATCCTTCTTCAAACCTCCCATGGCTTGCCTCATATTTTATAGAAAAAATTGAGGTCATTTGCCTTGAGCTCCCTCTTCTTCCCTCTTCCTTATGTCTCATCACTCAGATGACTTCTGTCACTATCTTCTCCTTCACACCCTTGTCTCACACGAAGAGGTAGCTTTACTCCTTATTAAGGCTTACCTCTTCTCTTGAAAAAGCAGTCTCATTCCTTCTCATCTCCAGTGAATTGTCTTCTCTGTCATACCCACATACCACTTCAATATTGCCTTGCCTTACTCATATCTCTAAAAGCCTATTAGACATCTCAAACTGGACATCCAAAACAGAACTCATTATCTTTCCCCTTAAACCTTTCCACTTTCCTAACTCCTCTATTACCATTGAGGGTGCCACTGTCCTCCCAGTGCCTTAGGTGTCATCCTTAACTTCTCACTATTTCTCATTCTCCAAGTCTAATTGTTGCCTGTCAGTTTCAATTTTGCCACATCTCCCGAATATACTTCTATCCTGTGACACTGCCACCACCTTGTTCTAGGCCCCTGTGATCACCTCATACTGGTACTTGTACAGTAGTCCATGTTGGGTCTGTGTGCCTCAGGTTTCCCCAACACCCAGCCTGTCTTCCCTTCTGTTGCCAAAGGCTTTTCCGAAATGTGGGTCTGACTATGTCACACCCCTCCAAACCCACTTAATAAACTCCAGTGACCCCTAGTTCCTTCCAAGATCAAACATAAAATCCGCTGTTTGGTCTTCAGTAACCTGTTTTGTCCTTCATAGTCTATTGCTTCCCCACCTTTTCTTATTCCCTGCCATGTCCTTTGATCCAGAGACACTGGCCTCCTTGCTGTTCCTTAAATAAAACACTCCATGCATTTGCTCTGGCTGTCCCCCAGGCCAGGAATATTCTCCCTCTTAATTTTTGCCCACTGGCTTCCTGACTGCCTTCAAGTCCTAACAAAAATCTTCTTTTCTTCAAGAAACTTTTCTCAACCCCTTTTATTTGTAGTATCTTCTCTCTTTTTATTATTTCCTATTTTTCCTGCCTACAGCTTTTTTATACATATTTGTCTTCTTGTCTCTCTTTTTAGATAGTGAACTTTTTGAGGGCAGGGTCTGTCTTTTGCCTCTTTTTGTATCTTCAGCACTAAGTGCCTGGTATGTAGTAGACACTTGTTGACTGATATGCTTAAGAACTGATTGCATATTGTTATTGCATTCACCAAGTCTAATGGCTTTTCCCTCTCTGCAACATTTGACTCAGCTTCCCTATTGCTGTTGAGGATGCCATAATCCTTCCAGTCACCTAGGTATACAAACTTAGTGTCTTCCTCTGCTCCTTTTGCTCTCTGTAACGTCTCTAGTATACATCCCCTTAGATCTATGTACATAACCACTATTCTAGCCCATTGCCTCATCACCTTGCTCCTAGACTGGAAGCAGAAGTCTAAATGTTCTCTTCCCTATCTTAGGCATCTCATTTCTCCAGTCTATCTTTCATCCCACTCTTAAAGTGATTTTCCTAAAGTACCTGTCTAGCCATCTTACTACATTACTCATTAAACTCTTTTGACTCCCTGTTATTTCTAAGACCAAATATTAACTCTCCTGTTTGATATTTAAAATTCTTCGTGCCTACCCCTTCCTCCCTTTCCAGTCTTATGCTTTGCTCCCTTCCATGCACCTTATGATCCAGCTTTCCTGGCCTACTTCTTCATATATGGCATTCCAGCTCCCATTTCTGATGCATTTTCACTGGCTATTTGTGTTCATGCCTACCCCTTCCTCCACCTTGTCCTTACCTCTTAGTTTCCTCTTTCTTCAAGACTCAGCTCAAATCTCCTCTTCAATAGAGGCCTGTCCTAAATGCAAGTTATTTCCCCTCCAAGGTTATTTGTATTTACTCTGTATGTATAATGGGGATACCAATCCATACCCAAAAGGGCCCATTACATTTGCAAAGCAGATTCTAGGTAACCTTAGAAGGGAGGATACTAGCTGTTGGGGAGTCCTGGAAGTGTGTCTTGTATATACCCTTATATGTTTAGGTTGCCTTCTATAATGGAATATAAGTTCCTTGAAGGTAAGGACTGTTTTCCTTTTGTTTTTGTATTTCTAGCATGTAGCCCCAGGCCTAGAGTATATTAGGTACCTAAAAATGTGTGTTGCTTGCTTGATTGGTCAAGTTCAGGTCCCCTTCTTGGTATTCAGTCCTTTCCATAATCTGTTCTCCTCTTACCTGTTTGATTTTGTTTCTCCTACTTACAACCTACCCTTTCTATTTTGTTAGATTTCCTCACTTTACCCTCCCTATAGGCATTCACCATGCCCTTCCCACCTCTGCTTTTGGACATGCTCTAATTACACCTAGAATTCCCTTCTTCTAACCCTTCAACTTAGAATACTTCCATTTCTCCATGAAACCTTTTTTAGCACTCAGTTCAATTTACAAAATTATGAATAAATACCTGCTTTATGCAAAGCAGTGGACTAGGGCTTGGGAAGGAGATACCTGAATCTAACTGGGTATACAATGTGCTTTCAGAGAACTGATAATACCATAGCCAGTTTAGATGTTTACACAGATAACTAACACAAAATAATATATGCATTATGGAGGTGCAAAACAAAATGCTATATGAGATCATAGATGAAGAAAGGGGTAGAGGAACAAACAGGTTTAGAGAAATGGCTCAATGAAAGAGGCTTTTGAGTTGGGCTTTAAGCCACTGGGAGGTGCAGGATGATGTCCTGGAAGGAAAACTAGATAGGAAGCTCCCTTTTTCTTTTCCTCTGTAGACCTCAGTTTCTTCATCTGTAAAATGAAAGGATTGGACTACATATGATCTCTAGCTTTCAATGAATTTTTTGTAGTTCTGTTGCATTTACATTGATTATCACTTAGAATAACAATTATTCTGTTTTAATATGTTAATTTTGCTTCTCCAATATAATTGTTAGTACCTTGAAATCAGAAACTATGCCTTGTGTTTTCTTCCTCTGTATCTTCTACAGGCCCTCTTGAAGGGCATGAGGGCAGCACACAGCAAATAGCCATTGATTGATTTGATTATGCTAAGCCTAAATGATCTATTTTGTTATCTTAAATAGATAGTGCCAACCAAAGTGACTTGAGGCTTGGAGTGGTTAGACTATTGCAGGATTACAGGTCATACCTGTAGGAGGGCAATATTCATGGTCAAGGGTAAAACTAGATTAGACATTTCCCCTTATAGACTATAATATAAGGAAGCTGGCTACAGCCAAGAGCAGAAATGTTGACGTGACATTTCTGAAGCATCCCCAGGAGTTGGGGAACAGTAATGCAGGATATCTTTGTCTCTTGGTGGTTTGATTTGATTGCACAGACATGACTCTTGGGAAGTTTTTCTAAACTCATTTCATGTTTGTAAAATGCATGGGAGCCACAGAGTGGGTGTTCAAACAATAAAAACTGCTGCTGGGAGTGTTTATGCAAAGGATCATTTTTAGAGAGTTCTGTGGAATGGAATTGGTTCTGACGTCAATTCTCAGTGTGCTTTTTCTCCCCTGGAGGAATAGCCCATATGTAGAGACAGATGTGAGACTGAAGCCCTATTTACATATAAATAATGCTGTGAGAGAATGAGAACATTGCTGTGAGCTGGAGGGAAAGGGGAAAGAGGATGGGAATAACAGAGTTCACTTTAGTCCAGAGAAAATCAAACTCTCCATCTACTTTTCCTAATGGTCTTCTCTCAGACTGAAGTTCACAACCCAGGAGGCCTTCCTTGTTAAATTTTAGAAAGACATTTAATTTGAACTCTGAAAAGTACTGTGCTTATAGCATACCAGGCATATTAGCATCTTGGAAGTATTATTGATGTATTGATATTGTATCTTATGTGTTCATATGCCAGACTCATGGTCATGTTACTTATTGATTATTGCATTTCTAAATCTTCAGTCCAAAGGACAGGAGAATTCCTGAGCAGGACATTGTTGGCCATAGAGTCCTAGCTCATGCCTTGTTAGACCACATTCCTTTCCAAGTTGCATGTTGGACTAGTCTCCTCCTCTTTGATTTTGTGATTATCAATTCAACCAATGCTAATACCTATGCCATATCATGTATTCATTAATTAACCTCCTACTTCACAAGCCTCAAATCTCCAATAAAAGTTCAGGGACACGTGCGAACCTCCCTCTTGCACTCTTACTCCTTGCCTCTCTTGCTCCTCTTGCTTGCCTCTCTGGCTGGCCTCTTTTTTCTATTGAGAAGCATCACCAGAGCTTGCTTCACCCCTCATGATTTACCTTGTTGTCTCTGAGTCTTTATTTCTTTGTTTCTCCCTCTATCTCTATTATCTATTCATCCATTTTCCTCCAGTCTCCATTCTCCTTCTCAGGTAACCACCCACGAGTAAATTGTATAGGAACTGCAGGCAGCTCCTACAGTGTTTATGATATTGCTTCTTTCCATGTCTTAGTAAGTCACTGCTGGATCTACAATTCCTCCTAAAGCTGGCTCAATCAAGACTGGTAGTTTCCCAACTCTCAGTTTTTATTTTGCCTTTTAGCCCAGGAAATGGAACCCTGGGCTGTAGTCAGGAAGACCTGAGTTCAAATCTAACTTCAGACACTAGCTATGGGACCGTGGGCAAATCACTTAACCTCTATTTGCCTCAATTTCCTAATTATAAAACGGGAAAGCATATACCTCCTAGATTTATTGTGAAGACCAAATGAGGTAATGATTTGCAAAGTGCTTAGCACAGTGCCTGGCTCATAGTAGGTATTTAACAAATTTTTTCTTCCCTCCTCCCACTGAAGATCATAGGGCTTTTGACATATCCTCTTCTAAGTTGATGAATTTTGTGAGAATAACAGCCCCCACAAGATTTTACAAGAAATAAACAATTCAGTTGGATTCATATCCTATTATAAATACTGGTGATTGACTGGTGCTTATAATGATGGGGGGGCAGTATTTCCTTTACCTATACAAGGATAGGTAATGTGATAGCAGTGGCATTGTTGTACTCTATGCTACTCATTTTTTGAAGTAAAAGCTTATGTGGGATTTCCTGTGCACACATTTATGAATATTATATAATTGATTCCTGAAGATGCTATGACTCAGGCAGCAGAGTTAGGACTTCCCTCATACCTTGGCCAGAATTTGTGTTTAGTCATTATTCTTCTACCTCTGCTCCTCTTGGTGCTTGGTTAGAAGATGTGATGAATTGAAAGTTTAGTGTGAGATGGTGTATTTCCTGGGGTAGGAACAATGATTTATAATAATTCTAAGAACAGTAGCATTTGCTGTGATGACGAGGAGTCCCCTGCATATTTAACTGGGTTAAAACATCCTTCCAAGTTTCCTAAACCATTATATCCAAAGCTAGTACATGTGGTTGAGGGAACACTTGTGATTTTTGTGTCAGTGTGTTACTATGGAGATGCAAATGATTTCTGATTCTTGAGATCCTTTGGAAATCCCTGGGATTTCAGATAATATCATATGCCTTTTACAGTCTTGTTGAAGAATTGTATCCTGTCTCCATTTCAGGTTGACATCAGCAAATGCCATTATTTAGTGGACTTAGATACAATGACAGAAACACCTCGGGAGCCAAGGTATTCATCCAATAGAGATGAATGGATCATCCTTGCTAACAGACCATTCCTTGATGCTTCCAGGTATGTGACTTTGACCATCAAAGAGGCAAATGATTATCAGGATTTTCCAAATTTTATGTAGTAGCATTTTCTTCTTCCTTTTTTTAATCAAATAAAACATTATAACTCCTTTTCATAAAATAATCTATGAAAATAATTTTATCTCCTATTTAATTCAAATAAAAATAATTTAACATTTTTGTTACTATCCATTCACTTTATTTTTGAATGTGTATCTTACCCCTCTTCCCTTACCCAAAAAGCCATTTCTTGTTTTAAAAAAAAGGAAATATTAATTCTACAAAACTAATATTAAGTTTGATGTTATATGCTATAATCCTTGCTCATAGACATTCTCTCACTTTGCCTGAAAAGGAGAAAAGTATTATTTTCATCCCTTATTCAGGGCCAAGCTTTTTCATTATAAAATTAATAATTTATTATAGCTCATTTGTGTCATAAATTCACTGTTGTAAAAAAAAAACCCTTTTGCCTTAGAATCAATACTAAGTATTGGTTGCAAGGCAGAAGAGGATATGGTCTAAACAGGATCTCCTGTCTGTAGGCCTGGCTCCCTATCCCCTGAGCCACCTAGCTGCCCCTGTTGTTGACTACTAAAAAAATGAATGTATTTCTGCCCAAAGTTATACTAAAAAATATCTAATAATTTTACTAATTACTGACCCCCCCAAAGGGTTTTGTGCCCCATATTTTAGATAACTCTAGCTAAGACTAACTGGGGTTAAAATTCAAGCCTAGGTGTTCCTCAGCTTTTGTCCTTGACTCACATTGATGATCTTGATTTTTAACTAATATGGTGTATCCAGTGACCTTATTTTTATCTAATCCCTTTTCATTAGATTTGGAACTATAAATAAAGGCTTCTCCTTTCTTTCTTTCTTTTTCAATAAAAAGTGATATTTGTTTACCAAAAGAAATAAGGAAAGGAACAGAGTTGCCAAAAGAAATCCAGAAATCCAGACCTAGTGAACACTATTTCTTCCCTCTTTTTATTTGGATTTTTATTTTGATGTTTTAAAAAATAATTATTTGGGAACTCCCATTGTAGAAATTATCTTTACTAAAGCAGATTGCCAGCTGTAACTTATAATCTTAGAGCAGTGTGTGAGGACACTGTAAGGCTGTGACTTTCTCAGTCACACATATGCATACATATACATACATGTACACACACACACACACACACACACACACACACACAATCTCATCTGATCCTCAAAGCAAGTTCTAAAGAAAATACTTTTGTTATACCCATTTTGCCCACGAAAAAGCCAAGGCTTGGAGAGCCAACCTTCTCTATAGCTAGCAAATGTTAAATGTGGGATTCAAACCCAGTCTTTCCTGACTCTCTATTTCTCATAGACTTTTCTTCTTAGGTAGCCTGAGAAGTAGAACTGTGTGGTGGGAGTTTTAGGTTGGTCCCCAAATGAGGATTCCTGAACCACATCAATACCCTACAAACCCCCTCTCTTCTTGGGGCAAATGAGGCAAGTGTCTGCATGTCTTATCTCAATGTCCTAGGCAGCTCTTTCTGTATAGAAGGAACATTGCTGCATTTCTCCCCAATTTACCTTGTAGTAGAAAGAAATCAGATTTCATATAAACTCTGTATTCTTTGTTTTCTTTTGAGTGGTGAATTGCATTACTCCATGTAGCACCTTGAGTTTGCTCAGTGTTTTGTTATCATATTAGAATTGAGGAAACTAAAGTTGCCTGAGGCCCTAGGTCTGGCCCCAACTCCTCTGTCGATGTGGCAGCAGGATCTGGACTCTAGCCACCATCTTTGTTGTAATAAGGAGAAACTTACTGCTGAATAGAGTGCTGATTAATTCCTTGGTCAAAGCTAAAAATCTTTGAACAGTGAATTAGTCTAGGAAATGTCATTGGGGAATTTCTTGCTCTTCTCAATATTTGAGCTAAATAGATCACCTTTGAAATGTAAAATGAGGTGCATTTATTTTTTCCATTGATGGCAAAACAGCCCAGTAGGTACTGCCTGCCTATGGAAAGCCATTTGTCACCAGAATGGCTTATGGGGGCTGCCTTTCCACCAATTCCTTAGTTAGCCCAGGGCTGATGTACATACATGATGGGATTGAAAGGAGCAAATCTGGGAAGCCCTGAAATCTCAGTGCTCTTTCTGAGATGCTACTTACCCCTTCTCTGAGGACCTAATAGAGATTTAAAATCAAACTAGACCTATATCTGAACTAAACCTTTCAATCTAAGGGGCCTGGATTCCTTTCCCCCACCCTTCTTAAGGATTTATTTCAAAGGGGCAGCTAGGAGCACAGTAGATTGTAAAGATTAAAATTTAGGGAACTGAGGCAGGTAGAAATTAGTTTCTCTCTGCAAGGAGTATTATATTTTTATGAGGTTTATTAAAGGTTAAGGATTAAAGAAAATACAGGATAAGAAAGCATGTGACTAGGCCAGAGAGAGGCCTAGACACAACCTCACCTACATTATGAAAAGAGCCACGTCTGCTTGCAAGAGGAAAACAGGGAAGAAAAAAGAGGCACAGAAGCCTTTGCAATCAGGTTAAATACCCCATCTTGTTCTCAGTCCAGGTAAGGTTTTCAGTGAGATTACAAAGCATTTTGGGGAAGTGGAGCAAGGGCTTCTGGGGATTGAAGTCCTGGATTCGAGTCTATTTTTTACAAGATAGAGCTCTAGGCCTGGTGTTGGAAGGACCTGGGTTCAAATCTGGATGCAGACACTTTCTAGCTGTTGGACCCTGGGCAAGTCACAACCCCAGTTACCTAGCTCTTGCTACACTTCTGGTTTTTTGATACTAAGACAGATAGATTTCTTCCTGTAGCTGAGTTGTTTCTCCTCTTATCTCCATATCCTCCACAAAGAACTTTTGCTATAAATTGATACAAAGGGAGCAGACTACACTGAGTAATGCCTAAAACATATCTAATTTGCATTTCCTAGTGTAAGAGCAGAGTGAAAGGAAGAGGTGTGGAATGTTCAGAGTAGTTTGATAGATAGAGGTGGACCGTTGGAACCAGGAGCAAAAGAGCCTGGGATAGGAAACCTCCTCCTTTCACTCTCCTCTTACAATTCAGACCAAAAGCCCCTTCTCCTCCTGGGCTCTTATCCAGGCTTCCTTGGTCCTTTCCCAGACTCCTTTTCTTCTGGTTCCAACGGTCCACCTCTGTCCATCAAACCACTCTGAACATTCCAAACCTCCTTCTTTCAATTCTGCTCTTACACTAGCTATTAGGAGATTCTTGTAGTTTCTGAGGAAGCCAGAATACTTAAGTTACCAGCCTGACCATGACCTTCTCCCCCACTCCCCCCCACTGTCTGTGTGCATGGGGTTCCTTGTTTGTCTGGTCGACCATGTTTGTTTATGTGGATGGAAGGGCAAAAGAGGTCATTGGCAAGTAGAACATTTTATGGAGACATTTTATTTCCCATTTATTACAGTAAGAGCAAAGGGTCAGTGAATATATCCTGAGTTTAAAAGGAGAAACCTGTTGAGAGATGCAAGTTATTTGCCCATTCTGCCTACAGGCTCCCAATATGGCCTGGTCAGTCCATGCTCTCTACTGATTTTCTTTGCATTTTTTCTGTTTGTTATTGGATAGCACACGTTGAACCTGTACAAGCAACAAAATACTGTGGTCCTGCTGCTTACATGTCCTCAAAGTTTGTTTGTCAGCCGTGTTTTTGCAACATCCCTGGAGCTGACTTTGGCCTAATTATTACTAGCATTGGTGGCATCTTCCAAGTTCCTGGATGCTATGAGGATTCTAGAATGGCTTACATCCTCTTTGCTGAGGTCATTGCACTTAAGACTGTGCTCTTACCACCAGAGATAACTGTGGCTTTAGTACTCTGGCAGTTTATGTAACAAGCAGAGGCAACCCCATCGCTCAATTTTCCATGGTCAGATACTAAACACATCTATGAATTAAGAGTGCCACTCTTTCAGCTTTTGATTTAGAAGAGAGAAAGTTTGAGGAAGCTTCTCATATTTCAAATTCTATTTTGTATTTAGAAAAGGAGTTTCTCAGATATGGCCTTTGTAGATTAGTTCCTAAATACAAATCTGTGGGCTTTTCCATTCACTTTGGATTTGTAGGGAGCCAGCATGAAAATGAATAGAATTTTCTAGACTGACCTGGCTTGTCTGTCTCCCAACTTTGTCATTCAGTAAGAACAGATTAAATGTCCTGCTGGGGACCCAGCCCTATAGAAGTTTCTCTAAAGAAAACAAGTATAGCATTAGTGTAGCAGTTCTTAACCTTTTTTGTGTCATAAACTACTTTAACAGTTCAGTGATACATAAGAACCCTTTCTCAGATTTTTAAGTAATTAAAGGAAATGGTACATTTCAGTTAAAGTCAGTAAAAATAAATGCCATCTTCTCCCATCTTAGTTCATGGACCCCCTGAAATCTTTCCATGGACTCCAGATTATGAATTCCTGTATTAGACACACACCGTAACGTCAATGGGAGAGAGAGAGAGAGAGAGAGAGAGAGAGAGAGAGAGAGAGAGAGAGAGAGAGAGAGTGTGTGTGTGTGTGTGTGTGTGTGTGTGTTTTCATGGTGTGAAGTAAAATTATCTGGGGGAACCTCTAACCCAATCCAATCCTGGAAGACTCACCCCAACAGATCAACATAGAATCAGTCACTTTTCTGATGCTGTGTCCCAGCATCCCAGCCCAGTCACATATGTTTGAAAGCCTATGATGTGGGGCTAGGAGGAGCAGACATTTTGAAAAGTCAGTGAGAAAAGCTGATATCTCTCTCTCCAGGGACTGGTCACTGAACTTACTCTGTCTCTGGGCTTGCTCTTGCTTATCTTATCTGGCTAGCCCTGACAAGCTGCAGCTTGGAGTGCTGGTTGCAATAGAGGATTAGATTTTTACCTAAAGTTAGAAAGGTCAAAAACCCCATTTTCTCTTTCTCTCTTTTTATTAATAAATACTTATAAATCTAGTAATAAGTCCAGATTAATTTTTATTTACAGCAATGGAGAATAGGGGGCCTGAAAGTGGTGAGGTTTCAGTTGGATCTTAAGGGGATAAATAAGGCTAAATAACTTCCCTAGCTCATGGAGAAATGTATATAGTATAAATAGGGGCAGAATTAGAGCATAGTGTATATGAGGTGAACAGATAAGAAATGTCCTCATGATTTTTGTATTTATCTTTGCTTTTCATGAAATGGAAATGTTCTCCAATAATTATGGAGCTAAAATAAAGTTCATTTAAAAACAAAAGTCAAGACTAGGAAAATGAAAAGACAGCTGAACATCATTTCCTTTAATCCATAGCTATAATGTAGTTTACCCAAGAGTTTTATTTGTTCACGTCCTTTTCCTCTTCTGTGAGCTGCAATGGATCCAGTAAGAATTGATCTGGCCTCATGAATGAAAAGGAACTTGGGTTGGAGGGTTGGTAAGAATGGTCCTTAAATCAGATGCCAAAATTTGTGTCCAGGAAGATTCAGAATAAAGGAGCCTCAGAGTTGGAAGCAACCTCAAAAGTCATATCATTCAATTCTTTCTTAAATAGAAGTTAATTATACTGTATTTTCAATAAGCAATTATCTAGCTTCCACCTGAAGACTATTATTAATGAGAAATCTACTACCTCCCAAAATAGCCCATTCCAGTTTTGCATAGCTCTAATGGTTAGGAAGTTTTTTCTTTACATTTTCTCTGTTAACTTCTATTTATTACTCCTAGTTTTGCCCCCAAAGGCCAAATAGAACAAGTCTAATCCCTCTTCCACCTGACAATTCTGTAGATAATGGAAGATAGCTATCATATTCACCCTAATGATACAAAACTCAAATTGAAATGGAAGCCACTAAATCATACAGAAGGCTCCCTACATATTCATACTGATTTAGAAAACCACATATTAACAAATGTTCTATTGTATTTTGTTAAATATTTCCCAATTATATTTTACTCTGTCTCTGTCTCTGGCTATGTATTTGACATCTCTACCCTAAATCTTTTCTTTCTTTAGACTAAACATTCCTAGATCTTTCAACAAGTCCTCTTATGGCATCATTTCTAGTCTCCTTTCTGTTTACTATACTTCCATTCCATAAACTAAGAAGTTGAAGGATATACTAAATCATTTATTTTTTCTTCATAATGCTGTTGCCACTAAGGTCATATCTCTCCATTTTTATCATAAGGTTATTGCAAGACATAAGTCAAATGCCTTACTAAAATCTTGTGGAGAAATGACGCTAGCTGAAAAATTTGTTCATAGTTCATGCTGGTTCTTAGTGGATAGTACTTCCCTTTCCTAATTAATGCTCAAAAGAGACAGACACCCTTTACGAATATGATCTATGGTTTTTCAAGGAATTGTATTCAGTCTCACCAGACTGTTCTTTAAAGATCTCTGTCCTTGCCTCTTTTTGAAAATCAGTATATTTACCTATCTTCAGTTTAGCAGCACTGTCTACATTCTCTTTCATATTTCAAAGATGCCCATCAGTGACTCGGCAATCCTATCATCAGTTCTTTCATTATCCTAGAATGTAGTTTATTTGATAATACCAGTGATAATACTTTGGTGATGCTCCCTTACCATTTTCTTATTTGGGTTTTAATTCCCTATTCAATTTTAATCTTTTTTGTTCCCCACTCCAGTTTGAAGATCATTTGCTTGATAAAGAAAACAGAATCAATATAAGATTGACTTGAGTAGTTCTGCCTTTACTCCACACTCATCAGCCCATCTACCCCAAGCAGTGGTTCTATCCAATCTTTGATTTTTCTATTCCACCAATAGAGTTGAAAAAAAGTAAAATAAACAAAAAAAAAATTTTGTTGTCCTTAGTATTTATTGCTATACTCAAATCTTGGGGCAATACCAGCCTCAAAGTTATTGGACAGAAGAATAAATGGTCCAGCGTCAAGAATTTCTGATTAGCATGAATGTGAGAAGGGTCTATTTTCTGTTGAGATCATTAAAATAATTTTTTATTTTGATTCTGATAAATAGGGGAGAGTAAGGAAACCCCAATCTCCTGTTGGAGCAACTTTCTTGAGGTGATCAAGTTGAGAAGTGTGTTTGAGGGAGTGGTAGCCCAACTGCTTCATCTCTTTTTGTGTTGTTGCCAAATTGGAAGGCAGTTTTCACTATTCTCTTTCTTGGGGCATTACAGACCACAGATCCTATGAAATTTAGTGATACCCAAAATTATGGCACCAATAACCATTTCCCAGTTCTTTCTCTTATGATGTTTGTTGATTACCATATCACTTTTCGCATTGTCTCTATCATGTCTATAATTATCTAATTTTATAAAAGCCATATAGATTCCTAGGATAATCTACTCTTATTTGTTGGTAATTTTTTTGTGTGTGGAGGGGAGGAACTCTAAACTAGTTGACAGTATCACTTTAAAAACTAGGCACATTTGTCACTCTGTGGCTGTCTTGCATTACATACATTCTAAAATAAGACAGTATTTTTTTCCTTTGAAGCTTGATATAATTGCTACTTGTATAAAATAGCTTGACAAGTGGGCGGACATAATGCCAACTCTGAGATTCCCCAGGGAGGGGTGAAGCAGGAGTGTTGCAATAAATTACCAGCTTGCTGGTGAACTACTCTCCAACAGTGGTGGGAATATATGGCTCCTGCTGTCTGGAGGGAAATGCCTTTCCATAATGCTAGAATTGGGCTCCTATACCTCAGAATCTACTTATATTTACTGAAGCAAATTGTGATGCTGTTGTTTCTATGAACAATTACTTTCCTCCCACCTTCCTGTGGAGAAGGAAACTAGCTCTTTCTCAGGCCCCCTACTTTTGCTTTTATTCTGGATCTACAGAGTATAAGATTCAAGTTTCCCTATTTTAGGGTACATTGGTCTTGTCCAAAAGAACTTTATACTTTGCTAGTTAGCAGATTGAGGCTAGAACATGAGTCTTAAATAGGCAATATCCTTAATAGATTCACAATAATGTTAATAATATTTTATTTCTTTAGGACTCCACAGTTTTTAAAGTGCTTTTACTTATATATATTGTCTCATTTTGATCCTTACAATAACCTTGAAAAGTAGATAAGGAATGTATTATTATCGTCATTTTATAAAAGAAGAAACTGAGTCTCAGAGCAGTTAAGTGACTTGTCTACATTGACATAGCCAGTAAGCAGGAATGTTAAGTGAAAAAGATAAGCTCAGTTTAAGACCTATTTGAATGGAATTTGAGACAGGATTTGTACAGTTTCCAAATCTAAGTCAGATGCTCTTCATACTACATTTTTATGAGATGGAAATTGGGCATATTGAAGCAGCATATTAAGAGAAGAAGCAGTTGCCCATTTCCCTTTGTTATCAGTTTCCTGGAGGAAACCCCTCTCTGTTCTTATAATCCAATTCAAAAGACTCCAGAAGATTCATGAATTAATAATTTATACTCATGTTTTATGATTTATAATTAAACTTTTATCCCATTTAATCCTCCTAATGACCTTATGAAGTAGGTAGCACAACTATTATTTTCACCATTTTTAGATGAGGAAAATGAAATGCAAGTGTTAACATAACTTGCCTAAGATCACATAACTAGTAGCAGAACCTAGGGAGTTGAACATGTTTCTACCCCCCCCCCCTTTTTTTAATGCCCTTACCTACCCTCTTAGAATCAATACTGTGTTTTGGTTCCAAGTCAGAAGAGTGGTAAGGGCTAGGCAATGGGGGTTAAGTGACTTGCCCAGGATCACCCAGCTAGGAAGTGTCTGAGGGCAGATTTGAATCTAGGATCTCTAGACCCAGCTCTTAATCCACTGAGTCACCTAGCTGCTTCTCATTTCCTCTTCAGTGATAATTTTCATTCTTCTTTCACTGAGGGTGAAGATAGTTGAAATTATCTAGAAATATTGGCTAATTTCTCCTGTTTTCTGTATGTTGACCTCTTCCCCATTTTAATTATGCATGTTCTCTTGGATAATATGGGTCAGTTAGGTTGCAAGCCAAGTTTTCTGAAGACTTGGTTTTGCTTCCACTATTTTCACTACTTTATGAAGTGATCGTGTTTGATAAACATAAGAACATAAACTTCTTGGAGAAGGTCTCCTTTATTCCTCAAGTGCCACTGGAAATCCTGGAATGCAGTGTAGCAAAACATACGGTTAGACTATGAAAGTGTATACCACAATAAGTTTAAAAAGGGTATGACCTACATATCTTTTTTTTAAGATAATTTTAAAAGTTGCCTTTTTTACAAGAGTAGCTAGTAGAGAGAATTCTTAGCCAATCAAGGGACATAATTTTAACTACTTAATTTAGTAAGCATATATGTCAATCACTACTAAAAACTGAGGATACAAAGAAAGGCTAGGGAAAAAGTTCCATCTTTCAAGAATTCACAGTCCAGTGGAGGCAATAACATGCACAATCTATCCTCATATCTGTCATTTATTTTCACTAGGATAATAGGTGTAGGATAATAGATGTCCTTAAATCTGTCTATTGTTCTGACTATGATAAATTGGTGATAATCTCAGAGGGGAAGACACTAAAACAATGGAGGCCTGGGAAAGACTTCTTCAAGGAGAGAGAGAGACAGAGAGAGAGAGACACACCTTTTCCAGGCCTCCTTAATTTACTGTAGGAAGATAACTTTTGCAACTAACAGGAAGATGACCTAGAGTAGTAAGAGATTTGAGGCAGGTTGATCAACCAAGAGACTTTTGGACTAGTCTAAGCATTAGGTGTTGAGGGCCCATACCAGGGGGACATATTGACAGAATTTGGTAACAGATTGAATATGGGGAATGAGAGAATGGGGAGTCAAGGATGGTACTTAGGTTATAAGTCTAGGAAATTCAGAGGGTGGTGGTACCCTCAATAGTAATAGAGAAATTTGGAATGGAGAGGGATTGAAGGGAGATAAGAGTTTTGATCATGTTGAGTTTAATATTTCAACGGATATCCAGTTTGAGCTGTACAGTAGGAGTTGGAGATATGAGACCAAAGGTCAGAAGAGTAGTTAGGGCAGGATGGATAGATTTTTAGAATCATCATGAAAGAGATGATAATTGAATCCATGGGAGCTGATGAAATCACCAGGTGAAATATAGAAGGAGAATTGAAGAGAGCCCAGGACAGAGTCCTATAGGAAAACCACAGTTAGTGGGCATAATCTGAATTAAGATACATCAAAAGAGACTGAGAAGAGTGGTCATTGAAGTAGGAGGACAGCCAGAAGAGGGGGAATATCATGGGACCCAGAAAGAAGAGAACATCAAGAATAAGAGGGTGATCAAACAAGTGGGTGTCAAAAACTGCAGAGAGGTCAGGATGGATGAAGCTTGAAAAAAGTTTCTTGGATTTGGCAATTGGGAAATCAGTAACTTTGAGGAGCACAGTTTCTATTGGAAAATGATGTCAGAAATCATACAAGAGAAAGAATGAGAGCAAAGAAAGTGGAGGTCTCTTTTGTAGATGGCCTTTTCAAGGAGATAATGGGATGATAGCTAGTGGTGATAGATAAAGTAGGTTGTTTTTTTTTTTGAGGATGGAGGAGATGTGGACATATTTATAGCCATTAGGAAAGGAGTCAGTAGACAAGGACAGACTGAAAATAAGTGAAGTCACAGGGATGACAGAGAAGGCAATCTGTTGGAGAAAATGGGATGAAATGGGATCACTTGTGCTGAGAATGGGATTTGTCATGACACGGAGGACTACCTCTCCGTATGAGACAAGAGTGGCAGTGGCAGGAGGTATCCAAGCAATTAGATGAATAAGAAGGGTAGAAGAGTAGGAGCTCTCAGTTAGTGGCCACAGTTATTATTATTAGTTATTTTTAGAGAAATATGAGGGAGATTTCTCAAGTAAAAGGATAGGAGGAAAGGGTGCCAAAAAACTTGCTCATACAAAGTCAAAGCAGCTAGTTTAGAAAGGGAAATGGGAAAAACCTAGGAAAGAAGAGAGCAAAAGAAGTGTCTAAAAATCTAAGGAATGAACCAGTAAGCAAACTCATAACCTTACATGTCTGTATATAAGAGCACAAAACATAGAGAAAGAGGAAGGAAAGCAAAGATTCCAGTTTGAAGAGGCAAATTTCACATCATCTATAATATTGAAATTTTTTGAGATGAGACTTATGACTAGTATATGGCTCTGGAATATAGTTTATTTATTCAAAATGTAAAGGAGGAGCAAAGTAAACTATATATTAGAAAGCTGCATGCTCATAAAGAAATCTAGAAACCATGAACACTTGTGTGAACATCCTGGAAATCAGAACTAAAATCAAATAGTAAAGTATAATACAGACCAATTTGACTGAAAGAAGAGATTAATGAGAAGTTTAGGAAATACATCAGAAGGCTGGCAAAGGCATAATGTAGTATAAGGATAGGAAACATGAAGAATCTGGACACTTGTAGGGGTAGTTCCATGACTTGATTTAATGAAAATATCCTTCACAAAACCCTTTGAGGTCTGATTCTGATCAACAAGGAAGAGCTTGTTTTTCAGAAAGAAAATTGAAACTCTTGTGATTTCATCTGAGAAAAAGGAGGATCAGTTCATTGTGACATATACATTAGATTATGGTGAAGAAGATTTTACCAGGTATAGAGAAATGATACATGGAAGCTCATAGTTTAGTCTTTTACAGAATGTAAGAGGAATGGAAGTTCTCATGAATAAAATTTTGTAGGGAAATAAATGTAGGAATTGGCTAAAGATGGGTCTGGGTTTATAGGGAACTTGTTGATTAATCTAGATTTTTATCTATTTACGTACTAGATACAAAGTTAAGTTTGTAGAAGATGAATATGAAAGCTTGGGGTTATACTTTCTTTTAGTTCTCCCTGCCCTCTCTCCCCCAGTCCTACAATTGTGATGCCTAACAGCCAGTAACTGAATCCTATGGCCAGGCCATGGGCATTATAGACATTTAAGATCTATTTGGCAGCATAAGTGGTAGTAATATTGAAGTTCCCCATCTCAGTGCTACAAAGACATCTGAAGAAACTGTTAGATCCAACTGTAAGGAACCAAGTTAGGAGAACTGATGCAGTTTCCCACAGGTGTTGGTTGACTCATTTCTGAACAATTTCTTACCTAAGGAGATTTCCTGAAGAAATAGACATATGGTTCACAGAATAGTCCAGCAAGCTGTTCCCATCTGTAGCTCTCACTACCCAGGTGGGAAGCAAGATTACACACCTTTGACAGAATTTGGTTCTATGCCAACAGTTCAGAATGCCCGAGTGAGTATTGGAATCCTTTGGATAGAATTAGTTCTGTCTCCCAACCAGTAATTGAAATGCTCCCTTCTGTTCCCTCATGTGTCAATCACTATAGCACTCCCCTCCCCCCTGCTTTTCCTTCATTTATGCTGTTTGAACATTAGTCACATATGCTGAGACAGGAAAGAAAAGGCCTGGATTCCTGCAATTTTCAATTCTTTTACCGGTATTGTTGTTTAGTCTTTTAATTCATGTCCATCTCTTCATGACTCCATTTGGGATTTTCTTGGCAAAGACACTGGAGTAGTTTGCCATTTCTTTCTCCAGATCATTTTCCAAATGAGGAAACTGAGGCAACCAAGGTTAAGTGATTTTCCCAGGGTCACACAGCTAGTAAGTGTCTGAGGCTAGATTTGAATCCAGGAAAATGGGTCTTCCTGACATCAGACCTGGAACTCTATTCATTGTGCCCCCAACTGCCTTTTACTAGTGTATCATTTATTATGCTTTTCCCACTATCAGCTTCTGGTCTCTCCACTTTCCTTTAAGATTTTTCTATCTTGAATAGCAATGTCAATCAGTCTTGTTTTTTGAAGGAGCACCCTGTAGTACTTAATGCATGTTAACGGTGTGAACTTTAAAAACTACTCCACCCTGCTTAGACTGTACTTTAGGGGAAGATAAAGTTGTAATCTCCTGATTGAACAATGAAAGTACTTAGTTCTCACCTTATAGTGAAGCTAATACTTTAAGCTACGTCTATTTTTAGATCTAATACAAAAAGGTATTAAGTAACTATAAAGGTTAAATTAATCACAAAAAGGTCAAGTAACTCACAAAAGGTGAACTTAACAAAGAAGTGTTAAGTAACTCTAAAGATATAATCAAATCAAAGAAGATGAGAACTAAAAGTATGGGCAGTCCTGGAGAAAAAGCCTTGAATATGATTGGTGGATGTGAAAATTTAGAGGAGAGAGAATAAGGATGAAAGGTCTATATATTTGAGATTTTTTGGTCCCTCATGGGGACCCTCTCACTCTCTCTTTCCGTGACTGGTGGTGGAGAGTTAGCTGAGAGCTGTGTGCTGAGCCTTTCAGCATCTTAGCGTGGCTGTAAACTATTGTCTGATTTGGTGGTGAGTTTCTGGCTGAATTTTTCTCCTTTACTTTCCAACTTTTTCCTCTCAGAATTCTCTAATCTTCTTCAGAAACCTAGAGGTGGGGAGTTTAAAACTCCCCCTGGCATAGGTCAGGTAGGAGAAATCCTTTATTCTCTTTTCTCCTTCTCCTTAAATTCCTTCCCTCTATATTAATTAAATTACCATAAATTTCCAGACAGACTTGGGAATTTTATTTGGAGACCATTTAAATCTAGATTTAAAGTCACAACCCTAAAATTTTCTAACAATGGTCAGCAGTGAATGTTTTATATCCATGATTTATAGCCACTTAAGAATAGGAAGTTCAATTTCCAATGTACACTGCTATGAAGGTGAAACTGACTCCATTCCACTGTGAGTATGAGTCTTTTCTCATGAATCTGTACTTAGACCATTTAGCTGCCAATGACAGCAATGAACTGTACTAGGTACCTAGGAATAAAGTGATGAAAATCAACAGAATCCTTGCCTTTAAAGAACTTACATCTAGGAGAGGGTTAAAAAAATGCAGAAGTAACCATAAGACAAGTTGGGATATCTTGGGTATTTAAAAAGAAGTGAAGCAGAGAAAAACTTGTGATTGGAGAGGAGCTGTAGACACCTTTTCCTCAGTGATCCAGGGAATGGGAAATTTTGGAGAAAAAAGATTTCAATAGCCTGAAATGTGGAGGGAGCTCTTCTAGGAAGAGGGATAAATTGCACAAATATTGGGAGATGTGAGGAAAGAATGAGATTGGATTGGATAGTTGTTGGGTTTCAAAAGAAAGAGAAGGGAAGAGTCAACAAGGAAATGACAATCTGATAGGGGAAGAAGGGGAGACAACAAGTATAATCAGACCTTGCAGAATAGGTGGAAGGGAGCCTTAGTGGAAATGACACAAACAGTTCTTTGGACCAGGAGAGGAGAATTTTTATTGGTGTCTTTTTATCATCATCATAATTTTCCTCAGTATCCTTCTCCCTCCCAAAGAGCCATACTATATAACAAATAATATTTTTAAATAAAAAAAAAATTAAAAGGAGGGGGTAGAGCCAAAACCGCTCTATCCTTCCAAACGAATCTTTTTAAAAGTGCCTCATAATGATAGGAATCAAGAACCAACAGGAAAATGGAGTGAGGAGGCTTTCCCACTGGAAAAAATTAAAAAGATGAAAAACATCATCATAGTTGATGAAAACATTGAAAAAGTCTGAAAAAATGTGTCTTGTGCAACATTTGTGAGCCTCCTACCTCTGTATAGGGGAAGAGTAGAACTGTCTTCTTATATCTCTAAAAAAATGTTTTTTTGTAAATATATTTTATTTTACTAGTTAGGTGTAGTAGCAATTTTCCACCCAAGTTTTCTGAAGTTTTATGATTCAAATTGTCTTCCTCTCTCTCTTCCCTCCCCCTTCCTGGATCTGGTAAGCAGTTTTGTCTGTGTTATATTATATCTCTTTTTTTAAGTCATGCTTATTCTTTGTAATTTTTCTGTGTGTGTGTGTGTGTGTGTGTGTGTGTGTGTGTGTGTGTGTGTATGTGTGTATTTTCTTTAGGAGTCATCTACCTAATTATAATAGTTTGGGGTAGTGATGAGAATACCAAGTGAGAGAGCATAGAGAAACAGAAAAGAAGAGAGTCTAAGACACAGTTTTGGAGTAGGGGCCCCATGTGTATGATATGGCTGAAGATACAACAAAAGGAACTGAGAAGGGGCAGTCATACAGGTAGAAGGCAAACCAAGGGAAAACAAAGCCACTAAAATCCAGAAAATATCCAGGACAAAGTAGTTAATTGTGTCACATGCTACACAGGGGTCAAGAAGGACAAAGTTGGAGAAAAGACCATTAGACTTGACAATTAGGAAATCAGCAGAAACTTTGGAGAGAGCAGTCTTATTCGAATGATGAAGTCATAAGTGAGATTGAAGAGGGTTTAAAAGAGTGAGAGATGAAAAGGAGGCACCAATTGTAGATGGCTTGTTCAAGGAATTTTGCAGAGAAGAGGAGGAAAGTTGGAGGGCGTAGTAGTATCTAATGAAGATTTTTGTAAGGATGGGTGAGTCTTGGGAGATTGAGAAGATGGTGGCAGTTTACAACCCATAGGAACACAAATCTCTTTCCAATACCCTTAAAAAGCTTTTAAAAATGCAGATATTTTAAAAAGAATAAGGAGAATTACCTTGACTACATCTTAGTTTTGGAATACACAGAATGCCCTTCAGAATCCTGTAGAAACCCTGAAGTAAACAAGGTGAAAAGTACAAGAAAAGCAGCCACCAAACACTTGTGGTGGAGAGGTGCTCTAAGATGAGCTCAGTGATATTCAAGGGGTAGGTGATGGGCCCTACATAGAGACTAATTCAGAGGCTGCCCTGGAGTCCTGTGGCAGCAGCCCAGGTTAGAACCAGCTCAGGCAGCCCAGCAAGGGAGAAGCCCTGGGCAGAGTCCAGAGTTCAGTGAGAGGTGGCTCTTGAGCCCAGCATTAGGAGAGGGATACCAGGAAGAACTTAATTCAGAAATGGCCTACAACTCCCTGGTGAGCATTAAACCTCAGATCAAGTGAAAGAGGAAGAAGGGTCCTGTGGATCTCAGCTGCCTATTAGGAAATGGCCCTGGGCAGACCCAAGTGATAGGGGTGGCTTGGGACTCCCTATAATAATAAGAGAAAAGCATTGCTTGGAGCCCTGACCACAGTAGATTTGGATCCTGAGCTGCATCCTGGAAACCCTGGCTCAATTCAGTATACAGGTAGCCTTGTTCTGAACTACAGTACAAGAAAAGTTCCAACAATTCCTCCAGAAAAAGGACCTGGTTTGGTATACTACAGTTAGGACAAGGCACATCTACTCCCTCCACCCCCATTAAGGAGTGCAGTAGAACTTTATCCATTATCTTCCTCCTCTGCCAACCTAGATATTCAGGCTGCTAAAATGAGCAAGTCAAGAAAAATACTAAATACTGTCAGGAAAAACACCTTACCTCAAGTGACTCCAGGGTGAATACCCCAAGGAAAAGAGCAATTTCACAAGAAGTTCAAGTAGAGCCTCAGAGAAAAAAATGTCCTGGCCACAAATAAAGATTACCTAGAAGAAAAGAATGGCAAGGAGAATTGGTTGTAAAAACAAAACCAAAAGATTGAAAATAAAAAGCAAACGGAAGAAAATATAACAAATTAATAATATAAACAACCTACCTTAAAAACAGATCAGGGAGAGATAATCTAAAAATGGTTGAACCATATTAAAATAAGGGCAAATTAAAAGCCTTATAAATTTGGGGGGCTCACATTCCTTGTATGGAGAAATGAGGGTTAAAGGCAGTGAGGAAAGGGTTGATGAAAATGGCCTCCCTCACTATCCCCACCCCGAGTCCCTGAATTACTTGAGGGAGACAAAATGGAGATCTCCCTTCGGTGAAGGCTTGCCTCTTAGTGGCTGTACCAGCCCTCAAGGGAGGAGGGGAAGTCTTCTCTACAAGGAGAGGTATGAGGGACCTCAATCTGGATATGTGCTGCTTTCAGGCGCTCACAGGCCTCTCTACCATAGTGCTGTGGTTCGTTTGGGGCAACGGGTAAAGGTTAGAGGGGTTCTGGGTCACCCTAAATCTCTTTCTAAATAAAACTAATTACTGAAGTACAAGGTTTTCTCGTAGCCAGGGGAGAGGCAGGAAAAGGGGAGAGCACTGCTCACTGATTAGAGTCCAGGATCTCAATAGTTCATGGAATGAAAGTCTTTGAAGAAATTAGGTTTATTGACAGGAACCAGTGATGTTTTAAACAGGAATCCTCAATAATAGGATTTCAGTCAGTGATAGAAATCTCCACAGGTGTCTTGAAATGGCCCAGAGAAACAGCTCCTCTTTCCACTCCCTTCTATGTCTCACCACCCAAGACCCTGTTCCTCAGGAGCATTTCCCAGAAGTCCTTGTTCAGTTTCCAACTGTCATTTCTACATTCCAATTTCCCCCAACAGTTCTTTTGTCTTACTCCCCATCATTACAGCTTGCATACCATATTTCTTAAATTACAAATAAAAATTGCCCCAAAAGTATTAGACATAGCTGCCTCTTAGAGTCAGGAAGGCCTGAGATTTGAAAATCTGAAATTGGAAATCCAGTTTCAATCACTTACCTGGGCAAGTCACTTCACTGCTGTCTGACTCTCTTTCCTCATCTGTAAAATGAGGATAATAATAGAACTTACCTTATAATTCCCAGGGTTTTTATAAAGATAAAAAGAGATAATACTTGTAAAGCACATTGCAAATCTTAAAGCATTATATAAATACTAGCCATTATTGTTTTAAAATTTTGTAGTATACTCCAAAACCCTAAAGAGCCACCTAAAATTAATTGAAATAATATATTCATCTGAGTTGCAGATTTATTTTTTAAGTCCACATAAGTAATCAGCATTCCTGTATAATACAGCAAAAGTTAGCAAGAAGAGATGGAAAGACATTCAGGAATTATCTAAATCTATCCATAAAAATTTATTTGCAAAAGTAAGGATAGACTTAAAAAATTGGAACAATATTAATTGCTCATGAGCAGGTCTAGATAGTACCTGCCAAGGCCAGTTTGAGTTGGAAAAGCTAGCCTAAAGTGGGCTACATCAATATAAGACTGATGCAGTGGAGGGACAGATGGATTTATAGTCAGAATCTCAGTAGAATGCTGATTCTACTGTTTACTACCACTGTGACCTTGATTCAGCCACTTATTCTGTCTGAAACTCCATTTTTGCATTGGTAAAACAGGAGGATTGTACTTACTTCTGAGATACTGTTCCAACTCTGTAATTTTGTGACTCTGTGAAGTAATATGAGGGAAAATTGGAAACAAACCAACTTCAGTAAGTTGAGTGTTCAAGAAAACATAAAAATATTGAGAAGTCATTGGATGGATTCCATGGGTGGCATAAGAAAAACCCATTCTTGAATGCCATGTGGAGCATTCTGAATGAGGTGCAGCTTTTGGACAGTGTGAGATTTGTGATGGCTGGGGATGAGGTATGGAGAAGACATTAGAACCTAAGTGCTGAAGTTATGGAGAAAGGTGGCAAGATGTCCTAGAAGTTGGTATATGACAGTGATAAAGATCAGTAGATCTTCTCCTACCTCTGCTTCCCCTTCTCCTGGCTTCACACTGTGGTTCAGCTGCCTTCTCTCTCTGGACCCTTTCTCCCATTTATTAGTTACTCCTGGAACTTCCATTTTGGAATAGGCCCCAAGGTAGCATCTTTATTTCTTTACCACCATGCCTTAGTTCTCTTTCAAGTATTATCTCTCCCCTCCCCACCCCCTATTAAAATGTAAAGGGAAGGGGAACAAGCATTTATTAACTACCTACTTACTTTGTGCCATGCACTATGCTAAGTACTTTAAAAGTATTTTCTCATTTGATCCTTACAACAATTCTGAAAGGTATGGGCTATTATCCCATTTTACTATTGAAAATTGAGGTAGAACAAGGTTAAGTCGTTTGTGTAGGGTCACACAGCTAGTGAGTGTCTGAGACTAAATTTGATCTCAGATCTTAATAACTCTATGTCTAGGACTCTCTCCACCGTGCCATCCAGTTCCTTAAGAGCACTTTTTCTGAATAGTAATCATTTTTGATCAGTCCTAACTCTTTGAGATTCCCGAGTTTATTGGCAAGGGATTTTGGAGTAGGTTGTAGCATGAGACTTGAATGAGAATATGGACCACTTTTTCTGAACCAAGGAGTGAGTACTCTCAAAGTTGTTTTGTGCTTAGGTTTGTGAATTGTGTGGCATGAACATACTGCCTTCAGAAAGCCACATTAGCAAAAGTAGTGTGAGGAAAACTGGCAGTGGTTTCAGATTATAGGCTCACAGAAGATATTAAATGCTGGAAGAAGAAATTAAAATTAAAAAATAATAAAAGCTCTTCTCTAAATGTGTTAGATTCATTTCCTTTTATAAAGTAAAAAATGGACCCACCAGGTCCATTCATGCCTGCTGAGTTGGAGACATCAGGGACTGGCAGCTAGTCTTCCATTGACGTCAGCAAGAGCAGATTTAAATCTCCACAGCAGAATGCTCCCCAGCCCTGATAAATGGGTCAGGTAATTGAATTAGAAAGCATTCTGAGCCATCGGCTAATTGTGCTGTTTAGGCAACTGCTTTGTCCAAGTCTGTTTCATCTTCCATCCATCTACTGCATGAGTGACTCTCTCACCTGGAGGGTCTGTGCCTCAGCTCTCATGAGAGGGGGCTCTATTTCAGATCTCCTTAGGCTGGGCTGCCCATGGTCCCACATGGTTTGGCCTTTTTGTTGTAGGATTCTTAATTGATTTTATTAGTTTTATAGGGCATTTGTTTTGTTCTTTTAATAAATGGAGACCTATGCATATGACCTTGTATATGTATGCATATATTATAAACTTGCCATTCCAGCTGCCAAACCCTTATCTCTCTCCTGAAGGCAAATAACACATGTAATTTCCTTCTTTCACAAGAACCCTACTACTCTCCAGATACTCAAAGTTCTTGACCTTACTTAGCATATCAAAGCTATTGTTCACAAAGAAAGAAATCCAGGATGGCTGTTGCAGTGTTGAATATATCAGAGATGAATTATAATCAATTTATTCTTTATAAAAAATAAAAATAAAACAAAACGCCCAACACAGAATCCCATTCTAGCCCAGAGGTGGGAATAGAGCCAAGCATACTCAGGATTCCCCTCCCCATCACTTCATCTTCTGGTAAAACTTGGTAATTTCATGTGCTATGGGTCACAAGTAGAATTTGCAAGAGAAAAGCAAAGTGAAATTGGTTTGCCATTCAGATCTGAACTCCAAGGATGAATAGACCTTTTCTGGGCTCATCCTTGAATTTCTCCCCATCTTTTTTTACATAACTTTTGTGTTTGGATCTTAGATGTTTCTTTTTCCTTTCCTTATTGAGCACAGTGCTAGAGGCCAAATCTTTTGGGGGGCTGGTGGGGGAGGAGTTAATAGTAAGGATGACTTTCTTCCTTGACTGAGTCAGTCCAAATGAGGAAGACTTGATCTTGTTCTCTCTGGTGGGGGTTACAGACAGGTCTGAGTCAAATCCAAAGACTATCTATCCTCAGTGGGATAACTTCACAGCCAAAGTTATACACTCAGAAGGATGAAGAAACATTTACATAGTCACTTGTCATTTACTGCTGAGTACAAAAAGATATTTTATTCTTGTTGCTTAAATTATTCTAGCAATGGAAGTAGAAAGTCCAACTTTCTTATTGTTCATGGGACCTGTTTAAGACATATAGTCTCCCTTCCCCACAAGGTCTTACGTTGCTTTTAGAACTACATAATTATTCATCAGGGAAAGGTGGTATTGAGAGTAGTTTTTATTTTGCCCATAAAGTCTAAATTGCTGAGTCTCAAATTTAAGGCCTTCTACAGTTTAGCTCTACTTTCTTTCAGTCCAAGTACTTTTTTAAATAATTTTTTTCATATAACAAGCACTAAGTTATTCTACCTCCCACCTCCTCCCCCACTTTGTAAAAAAACACTATTTCATCATATAAACATAGTCAAGCAAAACAAAGTCCTACTTTGACCATACTGCATATTAGTCCATCATGTTTTATAATAACCTACAATATTCAAGATTTTCTAAGGGTATAAATTACAGAAACAGTGCTGGTTGAGAGATTTTCTTTATCTAGGAGTTCCCTTTATTAGTGAAATCACAGGTCCAGTCCCTATTCCTATATCTGTGTGTAAGGCCCTGTGCTAGAATAGAGACAAAATGAAAAACAGTCTCTGCCTTCCAGGGACTGACGTTCTATTTCTCCAACCTTGTTGCCTATAACTACTCTATGGGAACTTTCCACTCAAATTGGTATATTCATTGTTGCCCAAACACATCATATACATGTCTTGCCTCATACATTTGGTCATGCTGTTCTTCCCATTTGGAATGTTCCTTCCCCCAATTCTAAGTTCCAGCTCACTTTCTACTTCCTTCTCTGGGAAGCTTTTTTTGACCATTTGAACATCTTGGGGATCATTTTTTTAAAGTCTGTAATAACCATTCAGTTCTTGGTTGGCAGCTGCCACCAAGTACATGTTTAGGCCTCTCAAATGGATTATTATTTGGGGCAGAGTCCATGGGATCTAGCTGGTAGTGGCCCTGCAAAGGACTATCTAGTTCAACTTTCTCATTTTGCTGGTGGAAAAAACCCAAATTTTTCAAGATTAGGTGAGTTACTCACAGTCACACAAATAATAACTGGTACAACTAGAATCTTATTGCCAGATCCTTTGACTTCATGCCTTATATAACTCTTTGTATCCCCAGGATCTCAAAAAGTGACCTACACCTAGTAAATATTTAATAAATATTTGTTCATGATCTTACATCCCATAGATGACCCAGTAGAATCTTTTGAAATGAGTTTTTGTGATCCTTGCAAATCTGATTTCTTTCTATTCTGGTAAGTTGATCAGGACAAGGTACTGATTATATTTTGTACTGATTTGTGTTTTGTTGAGCATGACATTTCAATGAAATGCTTGGTTTTAGTCATGTGTGCTACACTTGGGCTTTTAGGTATTTACACTGGCTTACTGCCTTTCATTCTGACTTTCCCCTAAGCCACGTAGCACAGATAGAACAGATAATTTCTTGACAAACAAAAGTATTTCCTCTTGGTTTTGATCTCCCAAGCTTAAAGCCCATCTTTATAAGAACCCGACCTTTCCTTGTCTTCCTCTCTTCAGAGCCAGTGTTCTCTGTTCAAGCCTCTAAGCTGCAGATTGTTGAAGGGCAGTCCAGTGCTGCCAGCTCTCAAATTGAGAAGTGTGTGGGCCAAACTTGATAGCATTGTGTTTGGGTATTGCAGTAATTTGCCAGACTTGGGGTTATGATGCCAATGCAAATACCACACTAACATTTATAGTTTGGGATTTGAAGAAAGACTAGGAACATCCCTCATATAGCTCAGAAACAGTGGCTAATGTAGAAACTAGTATAGTATTATTTCTTTACTGATGAATAGAAACTGTCCCCTTAGTGTTGTGTAATTTTTCTAACCACAGGTTTGCAAATGATAAGCAAAATATCCAAGCCATAAAGAAGAGGTTTATTGTGGGAGGGCCAATCCCACAACAAAGCTGGACCCCTGGTCATGATCAGAGGACCCCTAGCACTATAAGAGACCTTTCTTTATACCCCAAAGAATTTGACAACTTTTATACCAGTAAAAAAAAAATAGTACAAAATAGTCATACCCCTCAAAGAATAGAGACACCCAGAAGCAATATTCATTGTTAAAGTCAGTTAGGAAGCACTCCTTATTTGTTCATAGGTTAGGTCAATTAGGAAGCACCCCTTATTTGGTGAAAGAAATCTCTTGACCATGACTTAAGAATCACTTGATGGAAAGGGGGGAAGCAGTGATGCCTGGGCTAAGAGTGGGTGGAGACCAGTACTACCAGGTTCTGAACTAAAGGTCAGGCATCCTGATGTATAATGGATCACAAGTTAGGGTGCCTGATATAGCAACACTGAAGGGTGGGGCTGCCACTAAGGCCTTGCAAAAGCAGTTATTTCCTTAATCCAAAAACCTTAGTACTTATACCAGAATATTCACAAAAGCCTGCTAAAATCATGACCTATACTAACTATCTTAGAATTACAATTATTATTATCTCAAGACTACTGCTAACATTAAAATCTAATCTTCATATAAGGGGCTAGGGGGATTTTTTCTCTCACATTAGCATGTTCCCTTTCTTTAGAAACTCATCAGAAATTCAGATTTCAGGTTTTCCTCATGTTTCAGGAATTCAGTTTAGTTTAAGTTTTATTATGTTTGAGACCATGTCTCCCTAGCTTACCTAGGATAGAAGTGCAGGAGACAATCATGGACCTAGAACAGCATGGGAACCTGTTCCATTTGCAATCAGGGATATTAGCCACACTTAGGGGCTCACATTGTGTTAGATTTACTTCAGACATCCTATAGGCTTAACATATTATAGCCCAGAACTGCTGTGCTCAAGCACTCGGTCTTCCCATTTTGCCCAACCAATTTAGCTCAATTAAAATAATTATTAAGTATCTTCTATGTGCAAGGTGATAGGCATTGTAGTATAGTGAATAAAGGACTAACCTTGAAGTCATAAAGACCTAATTCAAGTCCTAAATGGCACACTATCTGCATGACTTTGGGCAAGTCACTTAACTTCTCAGGACTCTAAACTTTTAAAATCATAGGCTCTATCAGTATAATTGTGTGTGTGTGTGTGTGTGTGTGTGTGTGTGTGTGTGTGTATTCGTTGCATACATTAGAAAACTCACTCAAGAAAAGACATTTTCTTAGGATGAGAAAGGTGATATAGTATTTGACCTAAACGTCAATGGGCTGCTACTGGAGTTTATTGATTAAGGAGTGAGTGATATGGCCAATAATAAGAAAATCATTTTGACAAATGTCAAAATTTAAGAGGAGAGGTGACGAGAGCCCAAGCTAGAGCCAGAAGAGCCCTTTGAAATTCACCACAGAGGTGTCCTTAATTCCTGAAGAAAGAAAGGGCCAGAGACTAGACCTGTTGAGGATTGGGACACCTGTACTTTATTTTTGCCTTGACCATATAAATGAGGTTATATATTAATCATTATGAACCTTTGCAATTGACTGATGATTTCTGGGGATTAACCTAGTACAAAATTAGTATAGACCCATCAGTGCTGTTTTGAAAGAGATGATATGGTCATCCTTGATGGAGAATTTTTTGGAATGGGTAGGTACAGTGTCTGATCTTGATGAGGTAACAACACCATCTTGTTGAGTAATGAATTTCTCTGATATAGCTCCAGGAATGCATTCTTGACCATAGTACTTCGTATTGTTTTGATTATAAAAGCCCTAGATGATTGTTTCTAGGATAAAATACAGACTTCTCTGTTGGCATGACCCTCCAACAAGATGGTCCCAGTCTACCTCCCAGACTCACTCCACATTACTTCTTTTCCTGAGTTCTGTGGTCTCACCTCTGTTGTCATCAGCCTTGTCCTGGGCCAGTGTTGGTGAACCTATGGCATGGGTGCCAAAAATGGCACACAGAGCCCTCTCTGTGGATATGTCTACAATCACCACCAGAGTTTGTTGCTAGAATCTGTTTTCCTCCCCCTCTCCATGTGCCTGAGGACATTCCTCACTCCCCCAACCCTCTTCCCAGAAATCAATGGGAGCACTTCCTCCCTGTCTGGGGTAAATTGAGCAGGAAGGAGCGCTAATATGCTACATGAGGGGGCGGCACAGATGGCAGCCTGTTGAGTCTGTGTTGAAGGTGATTCCCATGGTGGGGTTGGAGAGGGGCTAGGTGTGAGGTGAGCAGAGCTGGAGGGGAGTGGAGTGCTTGGGCCACTTTCCTCCCCTCTCTCCACACAAGCCTCTCATCACCTGCCCCTCTGCCCAGTGGCCCAATGGGAGCACTTCCTCCCTTCCCTCTGTGGGGTAAGGGGGTGGGCTGGGGGTAGAGAGTACCGCCTTCAGTGGCACTCTGCCTCTGAAAGGTTCGCCATCACTGGCTTAGGCTGTTCCCTGTGCCTGGAATGGCTCCTTTTTCACCTCTTCCACATAAACTTTCCCCCCTTATCCCCCCACCTTTCCTGATCCCTCTGGTCATTGGTGCCTTCCCTCCCCTACATGGCCTTTTATTTTGTATTGTCTATGCTAGCACATTTTCCCTCCAGATAGAATGAAAACTTCTTGAAGATAAGGACTGTCTCATTTTTGTCTTTGCATCCCCAGTGCCTGACACATAGTAGGTACTTAATAACAGTTGATTGATTTCTTTCCCATAATCATCTTGAGCCCCATGGGAACATTTTTTGGATCACTTGGTATATTGTTAAATAATTCAATTAACTCCTTATTTTTCCCTTGTTTATTTTTCAGATCTTCAAGACTATTTCGAGCATTTTATGTTCCTTTCCTGTCAGAAAAGCATACAGTGTATGTGAATTATACCATCCTCAAACCCCGGAAAGGAAAGCAAGCCAGGAAGAAGATTGGAGGTTAGGAGCACATGTGTGGTTCCCAAAGAACCAGCCCTTGCTGCTACCTAGTGGCTACATGGCATACCCTCCAATCATCACTTGTAACATTCACAATAAAGATTTTCCAACTCGAATACTGGAATCCAGGTGCCTCAGGCTATTCAAAGTGAATTAATTACATACTCTTGGTTCTTGCCTGTCTCTCTCTGCTCTGCCTCTAGAGCTGTGTGAACTGGAACAGCTTGGGTTATGACAGTGAAGACTTCTCCTACAATATCTGTAAATGCATTTTCTTCTGTTCAGTTATTTTGGACTGAAAAAAGAACAGAGCTAACCATCAGGAAGACTTGAAATGCTGTGTACTGGTTGCTTCTAGTAAGCTGTTCTCTACTCTAGTTGAGCACCAGAGAAACCCTCAGCCACTCTCCTGCCTTTGGGGCTTCTCCACCCTTTGCTGCTCAGCATCTCCTCCTGGCACTCCTCCTTGTGCTTATTCCCAGCAGTGGAATTTGGACCATCAGATATCGACTCACACATCTTTGCTCCCCCCCCAGCAAAACCAAATTTCTGTTAAGTACTTTGCCAGACCAGGATTTCTATCCTGGAGATGTAGCTCAGGAAGGAGGCAAACTTTTGTGCAACTATGACCTGATTTGTATTCTTTTGTAATTACCCATAATTTCCATTTTCTCATTCCTTTTCATATAGAGTTTCTATAAGTCGAAGCAGTGTACATTCCCTTAAATGCTAAGTGAATGGGGAATATTTGGAGGAAAGTGCCTACTCTTAATTCTTTGGATGACATCATAATTTTAAAAAATATATTTTGTAGGATGCATAGCAAATTCTGGAAGCAGTGATTGAGAGATAGTTTCTAAAAGACTCTGAGAGGAAGAAAAAAAGTATATAACTGAAATGAGTAGGGGGGTGAAGCAAGAGGTGAAGGGGACCAGTGAGTTTTCAATGCATCTCTAGCAGTGCCATTGGAAGCAGAATCTTTGGTGATGTAGCAAAGACACTCAGAGAAACAGAGCCAGAAAATCAGAAAGAGCCAGATGACCAGTCAGGATGGTTCCCAACCCAACTATGAAAACATGACCTGAAAGGGGGGGTTTGGATGAATGCTGGAACTTTCCATTTTAAGGAGGTGATTTTATTTGGGTATGAGTTTGGGTGGGGCTGCCCATGACTCAGACTACTGGGACCAAGCTGTTCCTTTCAGGCTATATTCATGGTGTGTGGGAGTATCTGTTTTGGTATTGTTTGGGCAGCTCCCTCTATAGCTATGGGCTCCCCTGTCTCTGGAGAACAAAGAGTACACTGTTGAGTCAGATTCCTCTGCTGGGCTCCACAGGGGTCAGCATCAGTACTGTTCCTAAACATTTCGGTTTAAGTAAGGTGCCAAAAATCTTCAAGAATAATAATTTCTAGTATCTACAAGTGAGATAAATTAATTTTCTGACATTTCTATTGCACATTCTAGAAAAAAAGAATGACACCTCAGCAGGACCAAAGCTTGGAGAGGAAAAGAGAGCTAGTAAGAGAAGGAATAGTTGCTTTCCCACTTCAGAGAGTGTCTGAGACAGAGCAGAAGCGTTCAGAAGCAATAGGTCTGGATAGAAGAACAGACAAGATTTGTAAGCAACATAGAAGGTATTTAATGTGGGTTTCCTTAGGTGCTTCAGAGGTCCATGACTTTAAATTTCTTTGCCCACCCTGGCTCCATACCAACCTGACCAAGGGCTAAAAGCATCCAGACCTTGAAGTAAGGCCTCTACCTTCTGCCAACATTTTTGGAAGGGTTAACAGATTGAGCACTGATGGATGCCACTTAGGTAAATGCACTGCAGTGCTTACATGTCACTGCAGACTTAGGCATTTGCTAGTAAGTAAAGTAGTTCAAAGGAAGGAATTAAGTTGAAAAAGCACAAAAGTATACTGATGGTTCATCTTGGCCAGGAGATGACCCTTGGTACTCCAAGGTTACATGGCCAAGTTCCTGTTGGAACTCCTAGCTAGGAAAGTGTGGCTCTAACCAGAGACTATGTATCATTTGGTAACCAGCCTAGTTAAGTTGGGAGGAGTTTATCATCAGAGGGTTGGTCACAAGATGATGAATTTGGGGGGTCATATTAATTTATAAAGATGGTAGAGAGGATAGAGAGTGGGTGCAGTCTGCATTGATGAAACATAAAACACAAAAAAGCCTAATCTAAGACATTTATCAGAAACGTCAGGTCTCACCCCTTTTGATACTTATTCTTATTGAGTCTGTTAAGAGAATCAAACCAAGAAATGTTATGTGTGAGGTACCTGATGTAAGGAGATACAATTTCTGTCTTCAGAAAGCTAACTGTATAATAGGTTTGCAGGGAGAAGGGAGAACTGCTATGGGGCCAAGGTAAGTAGCTTTCCTCATCCAGAGAATCAACTTCTAGCAGAATTTTGGCTGCCCTTCCAGGGTGGTCAATCCATTTGTGGTGATGACAAAAGAATTATTCCTGTAAATTGTATATTGTTTATTATCATAGTGGAGAGAATCATTGGACAAAATTGGATAGAAGAAGGCTTCTGATTTTGTTTAATGTTTTTGTATTTAGGACTACTAGATATTAGAACTTATTCCTGGTAGATTAATTTCTCTCTGCACACAAGCCCTTTAACTGCCTAACTTTAACTTCTGACTTTGTGACTTAGAGTAGCAGCATCTCATCACACCTATTTTCAGTGTCTACCTGGTAGATTTAATCTGATGTGAAAGCATTCAGATAATTTAATTAATTTTTTAAAAAGTCTTATTGATGCTTTTTGTTTCTACCGCATCATTTCCGTATATCCCCCTCTATTACTCCATTCCCCACTCATCACCCAGTGAAGTTTCTTTGAAACAAAAGAAAAAATCTTCATCAAAACCAACTGAGACAGCATAGGTAACATTTTATACCCATGATCCTCCACCTCTCCAATGAAAAGTATGAGGTTATTTCCTCATCTTTTCTTCAGGGTTAAGGCTGATCATTACAATTACCCTGCAAGTTCATTCTGCTCCTGTGGCTCCTTCTTCTTATTGAATGATTTCTCCCAGAACTTTGCTTTTGAGAAAAATGTCTTCCTTTCTTTCTAGGTTCTACTCCAGAAATCCATACACCTGCATTGGGTATCTTTTCTCTCCCCTCTCCCCTTCCTCTACTCTTTCAGCCTCCTTTTATGTGTTGTCTTCTCTCGTTAGAATATAAACTCTTTGAGGGCAGGGACGGCCTTTCTTTTGGTTTGTGTTTGTATTCTCAGAACTTAACTTAGCATGGTGCCCTGGCACATAGTAAGTGCTTAATAAATTATTATTGATCTGGCCTGACGTTAACATCCAACTTTATTTTAGTGTTCTTTTGTTCACATTCTTATAGTAAACTACTTTTCTGGTTCTACTTGTTCTGCTCTCCATAAATTCTTACAAATCTTTCTGAGCTTCTCCAAATTCCTCATAGTTGCCATTTCTTATGGTGCAATAAGATTCAATTATACTGATACATTAAATAGTTGTACAACCATTCATTGACTTTTTTCAGTTTTTCATAATCACAAATTTCTGCTATGAATTTTTGGGCATATATGAGACTACACAGTTCCGCCTTTGTTTTCCTTGCCCAGGAAGTGGAATCTCTGGGTCATTTTTATCAAACAATTCCAACTGGTTTTCCAGATTAGTTGGACCAATTCACAATTTTAGCAATTGCTTATTACTGTGCCTGTCTTTCCAGAGCTCCCCCCGATCAGTGACATTTTCATTTTTCATTATCTTTGCCAAATTGCTAGGTGTAAGGTAAAACTTCAAAGGTTTTTTCATTTTCACTTTCATTTTCTTAGCGATTTGAAATATGGTTGTTGGATTTCCATTTTTAAAAGCTGTTCATGTCCTCTGACCATTATAGATAGATCATTTTAACCTTTTGGAATATTCATGATTAATGAATATTCCTACCACAATCATCCTTTACTTAGACATCATTGAAGACCACCCTTAGAAGCAAATATTTTCATTTTAAACCAAGGTGGAATCTCCTGAGTTTAGCCAAGTCATTTTATCTTTACACACAGACTTGGGAAAGGGAGAAATTTTTGAGTTCTCCAGAATCCTCACAACCATAGACTCTTAGCATTTGAAAATATGTTAGAGATAATATATCCCAAGACTCTCAGTTAATAGCAGAGGAAATTAAAACCAAATGAGAGTCTGATTTGCCAAAGTCCCACACCTCAGTGAAGGTCAGATTAGAGCCCAAAGCTCTAGACATTCAGACTAGGCCTCTTGTCATTCTATTATACTGCTCCTAGGGATGAAAAGGAGGTGAAAACTAGCACAATTCTGGGGATGGGAGGGATAGTCATTGGTAAGAAACCTCCTGGGGAAACAGGTGGTGCTCAGCTGTGCATTTAATGCAAGTACATTGACGGGAAGTATTTGTATGGGGCCTCAAGTATTCAGGTTGCTATTAGACTACTCCAATTCTTATGTCATATTTCTCATAATCACAGTTTGTTTTTTCCCAGCCTGGGAGAAAAAGTTTAAACTGACAGTCCCTCCATTGACACATTAAAAATCATGTATCACTGTGTTTATATGCTCTTCCACTAAATGTCTTGAGTAAATGGATTTAATGTTATTTGGTTGATCCAAATAGACATGTGTCTAGCTTTAATCTTTTGAAATAGACAGACATCTTCTGTACAGTATCATTGGATTTTAGAGGCCTCTGGTATGTCATTGAATCTAAACAAGCTCTGGCTTTAATCTTCCCAGTGTTTTAAAGTGTGTGATTCATATTACAAATGAAATCAGGAAGCAAGAGGCTCGGCATTGAAGCAAGGACACTCTTGTCCAGTGCTGCTCTCTCCCTGGTCTTGGTCGCTTTGTTATTTCACGTCTCACTGTTTACATTATATTCTTATTGTATTTACCGTGAACCAAAAGTCAAATAAATCCTTTGGTTTGATTTTTTTTTTTAAAGAGATGACTGCTTTCTGTTTGCTCTTGGGCTTTCATTCCTTTTTGGCAACTGGCAGCTAAAGGAGACTGTTTACCATAACATCAAATTGCCTCCCCAAAAGCCAAGTGGTCAAGAATGGCCTGAAAAGTTCAAGGAGAAGCCCTTTGGAACTTCCAACAAGGGCTGGTTTCATTTTATCTGGAGAGAAACTAAGTGCAGTAATAGTTTTAACTGCAATGTTAATTTAATACCTAAAATCACTGCCTCTTCTCTAATTTTTGGATATGAAAGTTCTGATGCATAGACATACAAATATAGTTATTTAAGACTATTATGTAGCTTTCCCAACTTTGGGGTACTTTAAACCTAGTAGGGCTGTTTTTTAGCAAATGAGGTTGATAACTACCTGTATGCTTGGGCAATTAGGTGGATAATATAGATTGAATACTAGATCTGGAGTCCAGAAATCTTGATTCAAATGTGGCCTATGACACTAGCTTGGTGACCCTGGGCAGGTCACTTAACCCTGTTTGCCACAGTTTCCTCTTCTATAAAATCAGCTAGAAAAGGAAATGGCAAACCACTCCAGGATCTTTGCCAAGAAAACTCCAAGTAGCATCATGAAGAGTTGGGCATGACTGAACAACACTTTAACATATAATTCACACCAAATGATTTTAGTGATAACTCACAATTCTGTTATGCTTTACATTTTGCCAAGTGCTTTCTCACAGTAATCCTGTAATTTACTGTGAGTCTTTGTTCCCATTTTACAGATGAATAAACATTTATCTAGCGAGTGTTAGATCTGAGACTTCCAACTCTTCTGATTCTGAATCCTGCATGCTTTCTACTAGATGACATTGCCTACCACCTCTTCCGCTATCTGGAATATAGATTTCCATTCTTCTGGCTTCCTTCTATTCCTTTATGTCTCAGCTTGTCTCACTTCCCTATGAAGCACTGGCTAATCGCTTCAACAAATTCAACCATCATTTATTAAGTGCCTACTAGGTACCAGGCTCTGTCCAAGGCACTGGAGAGATCCCTAGGCAAAAGAGCCCATCCTCTCCAGGAGCACTACTGGGGTAAAACAGCTGCATGCTTATGGAAATAAACACTGACGACATACAAAAAAAATGACGGTAATTTCAGTGATGGGTGAAAAAGATGAACAACAAAGGAAGATGGAGACAGGTCTTAAGTAAGAAATGGCTACTGAGTGTTCTGTTTACAGTAAGCAGCAAGTGATGTTTTTAATGTAAAAAAGTTAGGGTTATGTTCAGACATCAAGAACTTGTAGGTCAAGAGACAACCAGGTGGCTCAGTGGATTGAGAGTTAGGCCTAGAGACTGAAGGTCCTGGGTTCCAATCAGTCCTCAAACACTTCCTAGTTGTGTGACCCTGGGCAAGTCACTTAACCCCAGCTGCCTGGCCCTTTTTGCTCTTCTGCCTTGGAATCTATACTAAGTGATGATTCTAAGACAAGATGAGAGTTTTAAAAAAATAATGTGTAGGCCAGTGCTTTGGAGACCACTATAGACGACATTTAACCAAGTTATAAATCGATAATGAGAAAATTATATCTAAACAAATGCAATAAGTCAGTAAGGAAGTGGAGCTATTGAGAACTTGAGAGCAGGGACGTAGGTTATGAAACATTGGTGATGCAACCAGACTGGAAATTTCTATTATAACCTCTTAAAACAAATATACTGTTTAAATTGAGAATTAAAGGACTTATGATTATGTTTGCATGAAAGCAGGAGAGCTTTCCCCCAAATTTCAGAGTACATTTCCTAGATATCTTTGTCAAAAGTTTCAGGGTAGATTTTTTTCCTTCATACAGGTTCATTTTCTGATATATATATATATATATATATATATATATATATATATATATATATATGTTAGTGCCTAGCAGGCTAGTAAAACTCTTCCAGGGTTGTAGAAGGAGAACTCTCGATTTAGGCCAGATAAGAGGCCAGATTAGATTACTAATTGCAGAAGTCTGTGATTTAAGCAGTCTCAAAGTTCTATCTTTCCCATTCGGGCTGTGCTGCTCTACCAGATTGGCTTTGTTTTTCATCAGCCTCCAGACTTCACAGTTGACTTCTGGAGTCTCTTCCCTATCATTTACCCGTTTAATGATGGAGTCCCAACCAGTAGGATGAGGACAGGCGGGAAATTGATGGGTTTAGTGGCTGCCTTGAGAAGGGCTCTCAATGCTGAGGAACATAACCTGAAAGAGGAGCAGATGGAGACATGCGGCCTGGAAAACCTGCTAAGCTTTAGGCAAAATTACATAGATGGAAGTCTTTTGTACAGAGCTTTTCCCACCCACTCAGTGCCCTCAAGACACCCATTTGCTATCCAAGTGAGTAGCAAATGTTTGGTCTCATGCCATGGAGACACAATGGAACAAGGAGGCTAGCATGCCATCTTCCTTACAGAAGGCTGTTTGGGGCATGCATGTTGTTTGGAACAAACTATGAGCTCACCAGTGCCTACAGTTTCACTTTGGAATATATTTATATGAATGAACATGCAAAGCACTGTGCTAAGCACCAGAGATACAAACAGAAAAACAAGCCATCTCTGCTCTGAAGGAGCTCACCTTTTTTTTTTTTAAACCTTTACCTTCCATCTTAGAATCCATACTGTGTACTGGCTCCAAGGCAGAAGCGTGGTAAGGGCTAGGCAATGGGGGTCAAGTGACTTGCCCAGGGTCACACAGCTGGGAAGTGTCTGAGGCCAGATTTGAACCTAGGACCTCCTGTCTCTAGGCCTGGCTCTCAATCCACTGAGCTACCCAGCTGCTTCCAAGGAGCTCACATTCTAATGGGGGAAACCACACATGCAGAAGATTTTTTGTTGCAAACAAAAACAAGAAGATCCTTAGGGTGCAGGGGTAATGCAGCTGATAATGCCTTTCCTGCCATTTCCACTGACAAAATAACGTTTCTGACATAAAATCACTTTTTTGACGGTAAGAACTTTCTTTTCTGGGTCTCAAGTAGCTGTGGCTGTAGCACTTGCAGGAGGAGCAAATGCCAGGCTGCTTCTCTGCCGGTCGGCTTTCTAGAATGCTGGTGGAAGACCCTGGGTGGCCTCCATCAGAATCTGAAGGGAGATGATGGTCAGGGTGGTAGACTTGACTGGCGCATGCTACCTCCTCCCTCAGGGTGGCGCTGTTGCTTCAGCCAGACAGGCCTGCCTGCCCTCGTGTGCGGCAGGTGGAGGGATGGCTGGTCCCTTCCCAGGGAGGGGAGCTGCTTCCCTGGGGGAGGGCTGGGCTAGAGCAGGACTCTGGGAGGTTTCCCTTCCGTAGTCTCCTGTGTCTATCTGACTATTGCTGGTTGGGCTGCAGTTGTCATTAGAGGAGATAAAACGGGCCTCCCTTCCCCAGTGACTTCCCCTTGGTGATGGCCGTGAGGTCTGGACTGGAAGATCTGGTGGCTTGGGGGGCCACTGCTCTTCTCGGGGCTCTTGGGCTTAGGGTCCTGGGCGGTCTCCTGAGGATCTGAAGGAAGATGGTAGTGGAGCTAATGCTGCTGGTCTTGCCTGCCACGTGATTCCTCCTGCCTCTCCCTTGTGCGGATCCTTTGCCGTTTCCTTTCGCCCTTACATAATCCAGGCTGATTCCCCGGTTGGCACTGCTTCTGTGGTCTTTGTTCCACCTCTTGCCTCATCCCTTGGGTTGAGTTGTCCGGCGAATTCTGGTTTGGATTGACATCATCTCTGGCTTTACCCTCTAATCCCGATTTGGACCGCACAGCCTTCTTTTTCTGTTGCTTGCCCTTCATCGCGGGCATTCGTCAACCTGCCCCTCCTTTGATGAAGTGAGAGTGCGGGGGGGGGGGGGGGGGGGGGGGGGGGCACTGGACGAAGCATTGGACGTGGAGCTAGGAAGCGAAACCCGAGTTCAAATCCCCTTTCGGACCCTTAGGAACTCTGTAATCAGTCCCACTTCTTCTGCAAGAGGGAGATACTATTTCCATTTCCCGTCTCACAGGGTTGTATGAGGGAATCATTTGCACACTTAAAGCATTGAGTGTGTCATTATTATTTTCCTATCTTCCTCCAGCCCCAAATCTGTCCATGATCTGCCTTCGGACAGTGGTCAGTCTGAGGGCTACCCAGCCAGCTACCCGCTGAGAGTCTCGGGACTTCAGCAGCGCAGCAGAAGTTAAATCTGATTTCCAAGTGGCTGACCACATTTTGGGAAGCATTTTCCAGTTTGTAGTAAGTGAGTAAATGGCTCCATAAGTGGGTGGAGTCCTCTTCCCTCCCACTTGGCAGAAATCTCCAGATTCTTTCACTGGGTGGACAGAAAGTCATGGGATTTCTTGTACTTGCAGGTCCTCTCTGCAGTTTAAGCCCTAGTGTCCTCTGTCACGTCTTTCTTGGCAGAACAGGATTCCTGCAGAGCTACCTCCTACCTTGTGGCAAAGTCCCCACATTGGCATAATGGATAGAGCCCTGGACTTGGAGTCTACATGCAGACTCACACACTCACTAGCTAGCTGTCTGATACTGGGCAAATCATTCTACCCATCTACCTCAGTTTCCTCATCTGTAAAATGGGCATAATAATAGCACTCACCTCACAAGGTCCATGTGAGAATCCAGTGAATTAACATCTGTAAAGCACTTTGCAAACTTTAAATCGCTATATAAATGCAACTTATTATTTTTAATAATCATAAAATGAATGGTTTCCTATAGGATGGGTTAAAAAAAAAACCCAAACTCTTACCTTCTGTAGTATCCATTCTAAGGCAGAAGAGTGAAAAGTGTAAGGCAACTGGGGCTAAGGGACTTGCCTAGTCACACAGCTGGGAAGTACCTAAGACCAGATTTGAACCCAGGTCCTCCAAACTCCAGGTATGGTGCTCTATCCCCTGGGCTACCCAGCTGGCCCCGTCTTAACCTGGGGACTATGAATTTTCAAATATAAGGATGAGTGTGTGTGAGAAACTATTTCAGTGTGAGTGGGTTGCTGAGTAATCCTACGTACTTTATTAAAAATGGAATATTCTGAGAAGGGATCCTTGGGACCCCCTACAATACCAAAGAGGTCTAAGATACAAAAATGGCTAAGAACCCTTGCTCTAGGAGCACAAGGCATTTTTGGTACCTTGACAAACTCTTCTGTAGTTCCCAAACTTTCCCAAGATTCTGCTATGAACAGACCTAGTGGGTACCTGCCAGTGGGGGATCCCTAAGCTCAGCTGATTACTTTCTACACTCTCTAAACTTGAAGAAGGAAGGTCGCTTTCTGATGGACTTCCATACTTTTGCTTGTCCCTGTATGTCATCCCCTTGGGAGGTGAGACTCGGTAGACCCTGTCCCATCGGTCCAGTGGCAGGCCACATGGGCCTGTCTGAAACATCCAGCCAGCGTGTGAGAGGTGTATGTATCTACACTTACACATATACAGCGTGTCCCCAAAATTTTACTGTAGTTTTAAGATAAGCTTCAAGGTTCACAGATCCTGGGTTAACAAAGTTTAGGATTGAGCTTAAACTAAACAGATCAGGAACTATGATTTTTTTTCTTAATCCCTTACCTTATCTTGGAATCAGTACTGTGTATTGGTTCTAAGACAGAAGAGTGGTAAGGGCTAAGCAATGAGGGTTAAGTGACTTGCCCAGGGTCACACAGCTGAGACGTGTCTGAGGCCAGATTTGAACCCAGGATCTTCTGTCTCTAGGCCTGGCTCTCAATCCACTGAGCCACCTAGCTGCCCCCTGGGCCAAGCTTTCAATCTGATGAATCACTCAGCCACCCCCTGGGACCTCTGATTTTATGAGTGGGAGGAGCTCATGATGAGGACAGTCCCTCTACCAGTGCGATCAGCCACTGGACTGGCAGCTCAGTCTTAGAAAGTTGCTCAGGAGAACCGACAGTTTAAGTGACTTGCTCTAGTTCACACAACCAGGATGTGTCTGAACTGAACCCAGATCTTATGAACTCAGAGGCTGGCAGGCTACACACTCAACTTTGCTGGCTCTCAGTGGCATATGCCAATTCAATCCCACAAATATTTATTGACAGCAACCTGTGTGCTATACTAGGTGCTACGGGTACTAAGACAAAAATAAAATAATTCCTGCCCTCCAGGAGATTACATACAATACATACATGAAGAGGTAAAAGCAAGATAATTTGAGGAGGAAAAGAAAATACTAACAACTGGGGAAGAGGCAGAGAAGAGGTAGGGAATCGGGAAAGGCTTTGTATAATACCTGAACTGAAGACTGTCTTCTGACAAGGACAGACCACAATGCCATCACACTGAAGATTGAATATTGATTTCAGGAAACAGATGATGGGACAGGTTGGTTGTCACATACCGTGTGCAAAGGAGAATAATCTAAAATGCAAAAATCATATAAATTTAAGTTAAAAAGTAGGTTGTGGAGGTCTTGAATGTCAAGCTAAGAGGTCTGACTTTTCTCCCAGAAGCAAAAGCAAGCCACTTAAGATTTTTGTGCAGAGGAATGAAAGAAGGTCATAATAATAGGCTGACATATAGTGGCTCTGAAACACAGAGACTAAGGTGGAAGTAGGTGGAAATAAGTGGGAGTGGTAGCCACAGTACTGGGAAATACTGGTTGACTGGGATCCTACCCTAAAAAGTCCAGTGATGAAGATGGAAACACTGGGGCAGTAATGTAATGGGCAGCCTTTTGAGCTTGGTGTGTCAAAGTTTGCCAAAAACCCAAGCATAACTTGGGTGGTGTGTCAATTTGAGAAAAAAAAAAAACAATTTCATGATATTTATAGTTTAAATAACAAAAAATGTATAATTGTAATATATAACTGTATACTTACCTGCTTAGTGACTTCTTTGTTCATCTGTTAGTTGGTTTCTTTTGTTGGTCCTGATATTATTTAACTTATGTGGGGTGCCGTAAAGATAAGTGAGGGGGAGGGGAATTCTTTAACTAACCTGCCTATTAGTGACTTTTTTGTTGCTGAATTTCATTGGCTAAATCTTCAATTAAAGGTTGGTATTTTGTACACTTCAAGTCCAAGCAAGCGCTACTAACTTCATCTGTCAGTCTGTTTCTTATGTTGGTTTTGATATTATTTAACACTGAGAATAAGGTGAGATCTCACAAAAGTACGTAGAGGGGAAAATTGTGTGTAAAGCCATTGCTATATTTTTCAGGGTGCTAAAAGTGTCTGGTAATCTGTTCCAGGCACTCCTCCATTGCATGTGGGCCAGAGCCTTGCCCAGTCTTCCACTGGCCCCACCCCATCATGTCCCACCCCACCCCAGCCTGCCAGCCTGCCTGCCCAAGAGCACTCCTTCAGTGCTCCCTCCTCCCTACCCCTGTGGGAGCCCCATGTATCCCACCTGCTGCTGGCCTCCCACCCCACCCCCATGGCCAGCATGTGGAGCAACCCTCCCCCCACCCCACCCCCTTCCTCCCACCAGGCTGGGGCATGGCCACAGCCATGGCTACAGGGCACACAGCTCCCTGAGGTGCCCTAAGCCCTCGTGGGGCCATGTGTCATCAAAAATGGCTACATATGTCAATGCTGATACGCATGTCATAGGTTCACCATCATGGCACTAGGGAATGGGGAGGGGGCATTTGGGTTGGTAAATACCTGAGACATCCAGGGGAATAGGTCTAAGGAGAGGACCTGGGAGTTAGTCTGTCATGTGCAGCTCCCAGAGTTGGCAGAGGACTTCCAAAAAGGCTATTCTACTAAGCAAAGCCTTGAATTTCTAGGGAAATGATCCCTGAGGAAGTATTAATTTTGCACAGCTCACCCTTCAGGCCTCCTCCATAACAACTTAAAAAAAATGTGCCATACCAAGTATTGATTGAGAAAGCCAAGAAAAAGTCACAGTGAGATATTTTTCCAGCCCAGGGAAGCTTAGAAAGAGAGGTCTGTGGGTGACTTCCGGTTAAGATGGCGGCTTAGAGAAAGCTAAAGCTCAGATCTCCGGAAAACCCTTCCCGACCGATCTCAAACGATAAGCTCCTAAGGCGCCGAAACTCAAAACGATCAACAGCACAGACCCTGGGAACCCTCCTCCTGGACCTGGACCCGGTTCAAAAGGTACGGCTCCCCTTAAAAGCCAGAACCCGAGATCACTCGGACCTCAGGGGTAGGAGCGCAGAGTCCAAGGCTCCCAGAAGCCGCAGCCCGGCCGGGCTCAGAGAGCAGAACCCTCAGGGCCTTCTACAGTCCCGGTGAAAGTTACTGCCTGGGGCTTCCGCTGCAGAGAGCTGGTCCAAACAACAGCAACCCTCAGGGCGGGCAAGACAGCCTCACGGGCTGGATCCTGCTATCCAAGTCTCAGTGAAAGTCCTTGCCCTCAGAGCTTGGGCTAGCTGCAGCCCATCCCCCCGCAGGCTGACGAAACAGCCTCATGGCCAGCGATTCTGAAGGCAACTTCCGGAAAGCGAGCCCGGGGGAGAGTGTGGCCTCGTGGTCCGACCCTTCCATTCCAGTTCCAGTGAGGCATATTCAGTTTAACCCAGGGAAAGCTCATAGAACCATCTGCCCAGGACTGCCTCTGAACACCAGACAGAGGCAAGAAAAACTAATCCTCCACATTCAGAGATGGCAAATTCCACAGAACCACAGAAGCCCCAAAATACCAAGAAAAATAAGAAGAAAGGGGCGACTTTGGACACATTCTATGGAGCCAAAATCCAAAATACAGAGCAGACAGAAGATAATATAAAAGAAAATGCTCCAAAACCTTCCAAAGGAAATGGAAACTCTCCACAAACCTATGAAGAATTTGAATCAGAAATGACCAAAAAGATGGAAGCCTTCTGGGAGGAAAAGTTGGAAATAATGCAAAAGAAATTCACGCATCTACAAAACCAGTTTGACCAAACTGTAAAAGAAAACCAGGCTTTAAAGGCCAGAATCAGGCAGCTGGAAGACAACGATCGTGTAAAAGAGCAAGAATCAATAAAGCAAAGCCAAAATACCAAGAAATTAGAAGAGAACATAAAATATCTCACCGACAAGGTGATAGATCTGGAAAATAGGGGGAGAAGGGATAATTTAAGAATAATTGGACTCCCAGAAAAGCCAGAAATAAACACCAAACTGGACATGGTGATACAAGATATAATCAAAGAAAATTGCCCAGAGATTCTAGAACAAGGGGGCAATACAGCCACTGACAGAGCTCACAGAACACCTTCTACACTAAACCCCCAAAAGACAACTCCCAGGAATGTAATTGCCAAATTCCAAAGCTATCAAACAAAAGAAAAAATCCTGCAGGAAGCCAGAAAAAGACAATTTAGATATAAAGGAATGCCAATCAGGGTCACCCAAGACCTTGCAAGTTCTACTCTGAATGATCGTAAGGCATGGAACATGATCTTCAGAAAGGCAAGAGAGCTGGGTCTCCAACCAAGAATCAGCTACCCAGCAAAACTGACTATATACTTCCAAGGGAAAGTATGGGCATTCAACAAAATAGAAGACTTCCAACTTTTTGCAAAGAAAAGACCAGAGCTCTGTGGAAAGTTTGATACCGAAAATCAAAGAGCAAGGAATACCTGAAAAGGTAAATATTAAGGAAAGGGGAAAATGTTATCTTCTTCTTTAACTCAAACTCTCTTCTATAAGGACTACATTTATATCAACCTATGTATACTAACATGTGGGGAAAATGTAATGTATAAATAGGGGGTAAAGAAAGACCAAATAGAATAATCATTCTCACACAAAGATTCACATGGGAAGGGGAGGGGAAGAAAACTCCTATAAGAAGGAGAGGAAGAGAGGGGGGGGGGGGTTACTTAAACCTCAATCTCAGGGAAATCAGCTCTGAGAGGGAAAAACATCCAGATCCATTGGGATCTTGAATTCTATCTTACCCAACAAGGGTAAGGAGAAGGGGAAACCAAGGGGGTGAGGGGGAGAGGGAGAACAAAAAGGGAGGGAAAGAGAGGGGGGAGGGGGAGGGAACAAAAAGGGAGGGACTAAAAAGGGAAACATCAAGGGAGGGGACAAGGGGGACTGTTTCAAAGTAAATCACTGGACTAAAAGGTAGAGCCGAAGAAGAAAAGGTTAGAATTAGGGAAGGCAATCAAAATGCCAGGGAGTCCACAAATGACAATCATAACTTTGAACGTGAATGGGATGAACTCACCCATAAAACGTAGACGAATAGCAGAATGGATTAGAATCCAAAACCCTACCATATGTTGTCTTCAAGAAACACACATGAGGCGGGTTGACACCCACAAGGTCAGAATTAAAGGATGGAGTAAGACCTTCTGGGCTTCAACTGATAGAAAGAAGGCAGGAGTGGTAATCATGATATCTGATAAAGCCAATGCAAAAATAGACCTGATCAAAAGGGATAGGGAAGGTAATTATATTTTGTTAAAAGGGACTATAGACAATGAGGAAATATCATTAATCAATATGTATGCACCAAATAATATAGCACCCAAATTTCTAATGGAGAAACTAGGAGAATTGAAGGAAGAAATAGACAATAAAACCATACTAGTGGGAGACTTAAACCAACCATTATCAAATTTAGATAAATCAAATAAAAAAATAAATAAGAAAGAGGTAAAAGAAGTGAATGAAATCTTAGAAAAATTAGAATTAATAGACATATGGAGAAAAATAAATAGGGATAAAAAGGAATACACCTTCTTCTCAGCACCACATGGCACATTCACAAAAATTGACCATACATTAGGTCACAGAAACATAGCACACAAATGCAGAAAAGCAGAAATAATGAATGCAGCCTTCTCAGATCACAAGGCAATAAAAATAATGATTAGTAATGGTACATGGAAAACCAAATCTAAAACCAATTGGAAATTAAACAATATGATACTCCAAAACCATTTAGTTAAAGAAGAAATCATAGAAACAATAATTTCATCAAGGAAAATGACAATGGCGAAACATCCTTTCAAACCTTTTGGGATGCAGCCAAAGCAGTAATCAGAGGTAAATTCATATCCCTGAATGCTTATATTAACAAACAAGGGAGAGCAGAGATCAATCAATTGGAAATGCAAATGAAAAAACTGGAAAGCGATCAAATTAAAAACCCCCAGCAGAAAACCAAATTAGAAATCCTAAAAATTAAGGGAGAAATTAATAAAATCGAAAGTGATAGAACTATTGATTTAATAAATGAGACAAGAAGCTGGTACTTTGAAAAAACAAACAAAATAGACAAGGTACTGGTCAATCTAGTTAAAAAAAGGAAGGAAGAAAAGCAAATTCACAGCATTAAAGATGAAAAGGGGGACAGCACCTCCAATGAGGAGGAAATTAAGGCAATCATTAGAAATTACTTTGCCCAATTATATGGCAATAAATACACCAATTTAGGAGAAATGGATGAATATATACAAAAATACAAACTGCCTAGACTAACAGAAGAGGAAATAGAATTCCTAAATAATCCCATATCAGAAATTGAAATCCAACAAGCCATCAAAGAACTTCCTAAGAAAAAGTCCCCAGGGCCTGATGGATTCACCTGTGAATTCTATCAAACATTCAGAGAACAGTTAATCCCAATACTATACAAACTATTTGACATAATAAGCAAAGAGGGAGTTCTACCAAACTCCTTTTACGACACAAACATGGTACTGATTCCAAAACCAGGCAGGTCAAAAACAGAGAAAGAAAACTATAGGCCAATCTCCCTAATGAATATAGATGCAAAAATCTTAAATAGGATACTAGCAAAAAGACTCCAGCAAGTGATCAGAAGGATCATTCACCATGATCAAGTAGGATTCATACCAGGGATGCAGGGCTGGTTCAACATTAGGAAAACCATCCACATAATTGACCACATCAACAAGCAAACTAGCAAGAATCACATGATTATTTCAATAGATGCAGAAAAAGCCTTTGATAAAATACAACACCCATTCCTATTAAAAACACTAGAAAGCATAGGAATAGAAGGGTCATTCCTAAAAATAATAAACAGTATATATCTAAAACCAACAGCTAATATCATCTGCAATGGGGATAAACTAGATGCATTCCCAATAAGATCAGGAGTGAAACAAGGATGCCCATTATCACCTCTACTATTTGACATTGTACTAGAAACACTAGCAGTAGCAATTAGAGAAGATAAAGGAATTGAAGGCATCAAAATAGGCAAGGAGGAGACCAAGTTATCACTCTTTGCGGATGACATGATGGTCTACTTAAAGAATCCTAGAGATTCAACCAAAAAGCTAATTGAAATAATCAACAACTTTAGCAAAGTTGCAGGATACAAAATAAACCCACATAAATCATCAGCTTTTCTATATATCTCCAACACAGCTCAGCAGCAAGAACTAGAAAGAGAAATCCCATTCAAAATCACCTTAGACAAAATAAAATACCTAGGAATCTACCTCCCAAGACAAACACAGGAACTATATGAACACAACTACAAAACACTCGCCACACAACTAAAACTAGACTTGAACAAATGGAAAAACATTAACTGCTCATGGATAGGACGAGCCAATATAATAAAAATGACCATCCTACCCAAACTTATTTATCTATTTAGTGCCATACCCATTGAACTACCAAAATACTTCTTCACTGATTTAGAAGAAACCATAACAAAGTTCATTTGGAAGAACAAAAGATCAAGGATATCCAGGGAAATAATGAAAAAAAACACATATGATGGGGGCCTTGCAGTCCCTGACCTAAAACTATATTACAAAGCAGCAGTCATCAAAACAATTTGGTACTGGCTAAGAAACAGAAAGGAAGATCAGTGGAATAGACTGGGGGAAAGCGACCTCAGCAAGACAGTATACGATAAACCCAAAGATCCCAGCTTTTGGGACAAAAATCCACTATTCGATAAAAACTGCTGGGAAAATTGGAAGACAGTGTGGGAGAGACTAGGAATAGATCAACACCTCACACCCTACACCAAGATAAATTCAAAATGGGTGAGTGACTTAAACATAAAGAAGGAAACCATAAGTAAATTGGGTAAACACAGAATAGTATACATGTCAGACCTTTGGGAGGGGAAAGGCTTTAAAACCAAGCAAGATATAGAAAGAATCACAAAATGTAAAATAAATAATTTTGACTACATCAAACTAAAAAGCTTTTGTACAAACAAAACCAATATAACTAAAATCAGAAGGGAAACAACAAATTGGGAAAAAATCTTCATAGAAACCTCTGACAAAGGTTTAATTACTCATATTTATAAAGAACTAAATCAATTGTACAAAAAATCAAGCCATTCTCCAATTGATAAATGGGCAAGGGAAATGGATAGGCAGTTCTCAGATAAAGAAATCAAAACTATTAACAAGCACATGAAGAAGTGTTCTACATCTCTTATAATCAGAGAGATGCAAATCAAAACAACTCTGAGGTATCACCTCACACCTAGCAGATTGGCTAACATAACAGCAAAGGAAAGTAATGAATGCTGGAGGGGATGTGGCAAAATAGGGACATTAATTCATTGCTGGTGGAGCTGTGAACTGATCCAACCATTCTGGAGGGCAATTTGGAACTATGCCCAAAGGGTGCTAAAAGAATATCTACCCTTTGACCCAGCCATAGCACTGCTGGGTCTGTACCCCAAAGAGATAATGGACACAAAGACTTGTACAAAAATATTCATAGCTGCGCTCTTTGTGGTGGCCCAAAACTGGAAAACGAGGGGATGCCCATCAATTGGGGAATGGCTGAACAAACTGTGGTATATGTTGGTGATGGAGTACTATTGTGCTAAAAGGAATAATAAAGTGGAGAAGTTCCATGGAGACTGGAACAACCTCCAGGAAGTGATGCAGAGCGAGAGGAGCAGAACCAGGAGAACATTGTACACAGAGACAAACACACTGTGGTATAATCGAACGTAATGGACTTCTCCATTAGTGGCGGTGTAATGTCCCTGAACAACTTGCAGGGATCCAGGAGAAAAAAACACCATTCATAAGCAAAGGATAAACTATGGGAGTGGAAACACCGAGAAAAAAGCAACTGCCTGAATACAGAGGTTGAGGGGACATGACAGAGGACAGACTCTAAATGAACACTCTAGTGCAAATACTATCAACAAAGCAATGGGTTCAAATCAAGAAAACATCTAATGCCCAGTGGACTTACGCGTCGGCTATGGGGGGTGGGGGTGGGGGAGGAAAAGAAAATGATCTATGTCTTTAATGAATAATGCTTGGAAATGATCAAATAAAATATATTAAAAAAAAAAAAAGAAAGAGAGGTCTGTGGCAATAAGAGGTTGTGACTGACCATGAGGCCTAGAAGCACTGGGGTTGAAAGAGATCCCATGGATTAATATGGAAAATGTTTTACATGATTGCATGTATAAAATCTATATGAAATTACTTACCATCTCAAGGTGGGTGGGGCTCGGGGGAGATAGGGAGGGAGACAATTCAAGACTCTCTTTTCTTTGAAAAATGTTGGAAATTGTTTTTACATGTAATTTTTTGGGGGAATAAAATAAAATTTAATTTAAAAAAAAAAGAAATAAAGAGATCCCATGGGACCCCTGACTTAGCACAGGGAACAGGAACAGGGCTAACCAGCAATTCTGCCTCTATATTTTGTTCTTTTTTAAGAGACTAATTAAGATTTAAGAGACCTTTGTGCACAGGTTTAAACACAGGCTTAGACTGTCTACTATACTGTCCTGCTGCACTTTTATGGTGGGCATATATTGGCTGCACTTTGGAAATGTTGTCATTACATACAAACACTAAGGGCAAAAGGGTAATTTCTTTATAGGAGAAATGAACTGAGAAATGTCCACTAGAGCAATAAGAGTCAGGCATGTCTCAGAGGCTGGCTCTGCTTTTTTCCTCTTTTCTTTGTTGACAAACTCTTAATCCACTAGCAACTTCCTAAAACAGATAACTAGTTTGTTTTAGACCTCTCCCAGTGATCATTTCTTCTACATAAAGCTGACTGTAGTTAGAGGATCATAGATTTGAAGCTGGAAAGATCCTCAGAAGTCACCCAGTCCAATCCCCTCATTTCAGAGATGAGGAAATGGAGACTCAGAAAGATTAAATTATTTGGCTACGGCTGAGGTAGCTGAGGTAAGCTGAGTTATTACCTTTGCATTCAAGGACCATGGAAAGTAAAAATAATAAACTTTAGGTTTGGAAGAAAAGAAGCTGGATTGGGAGAACTCTGAGCTACTCTGAAGCCTTGTGCCATGGAGATGCCCCAGGTTTTTGAAGGCTAGGCTGATGAAGCACACCCTATAGCAGCAGGTTTTACAATGTTTAAAGTATGGCTCCAATAACAGACTGTCTCCTTTCTGAGGCCTAGTCTAGCTCCTGTAAAATCAGACCACCTACTTCTTATAGCAAAAAGGGCCAAAATTAATAGTAAAGAGAGTACAGATGAGAAATGAAGAATGAGATGGTTTCAGAAAGCCCTGGGAGGATACAAGAATTTGTTTAAAGTGAGTAGAAGCAGGAAAACAATATATACAATAAAAATAGGAGTGTAGAGAGACACAACTTTGAAAACCTTAGGAATTCTGATCAAAGCAATGACTAATTTTGATTCTAAAGGACTCAAGATGAAATAGACTATTCATTTCCTGACAGTGTTATGGACTCAGAGGATTGATTTAGACAAATCTAGGGTGAGAGAAAGAGATAGATTTTTATTAACTTAAAACAAAAGTTAAAAAGAATCATATCGCTGACTTCTTAGGAAATAAAGCTCAAAATTAATTTTTAAAAGGGTAAGGTAATTTTTAAAAAGAGCAATTAAAAATGGGGAATAAGTATTTATTTAGCTCCAACTTTTATGCCAGGTATTGTGCTAAGCACTTTTTACAAATATCTTGTTTGAGCTTCACAACAATTCTGGGAGGTAGGTGTTATTAATATCCCCATTTTATAGATGAGGGAACTGAGGTGAAAACAGGTTAAGTGACTTGCCCAGGGTCACACAGCTAGCACATGTTTGGGGCCAGATCTGAACTGAGGTCTTCTGACTCCAGGCCCAACACTGTACCTAGAAAACTAATACAGAGCAAGAAAAAATGAAAATGAAAAATATAGCACATGCCTAAAACAACGCTAACTTGATCTATTTAAATGAGTTACTGATGTCTCCAAAATGAAGAGTAGATAGAGGAAAGGATATCATTGATTATAACACTTTAAGGAGAAGTTAAATTGATGCAAATAAACTTGCATAATGAGACCAAAGAACTTAATAATCAGCGAAAAACATTTATCCTATTTGCCACACCGAAAAATGTGGCAGCCAAGAGCAACAGTGCTTTAGGATGTAAATACTTGGAACATAAACACTCGTAAAATCTCATGGAGTAGGATAGTAGAAGAGTATGAGTAGTACTTTTTTTAACCTGATATTTCATCACTACAAAGGAGCATCCAGGGAGGCATTTCCTTTACCAGTTCAACTTATAGTCTTAGAGAGTTGCCTGAGGCACTGAAATATTATAGGAGTTGGCAAGTTAACTGAGCTTTAAAGGGAGCTAACAATTTTGAAGAGATGGAGGTGAAAAGGTGGTACATTCCAGGCATAGGGGACTGCCTTTATTTTCAAAGGCTGAGCAATGAGGGATGAAATGTTGTATACTAGGGATAGCCAGTTTAGAACTAGAATGTAGAGTATGTCCAGAGGAGAAATAAGTCTGGAAAATTAGGTTGGATTCTAAGTGTGAAGGACTTTAAATTTCAAATAGCAAGAAAAGCTTGCACTTTATCTTTGAGGCAATAAAATGCCATGGAGGGAAAGGAACAAATACATATTAACTACTTATTAAATGCCAGACACTTGTACTAAGTGCTTTATGAATATTATTTCATTTAATATTCACAAATTCCCTGGAAATTAGAAGCTATTATCATCTTCATTTTATAATTAAGGAAACTGAGGCATACATCATTTTAGTAACTTGCCCAAATGATACAGCTAGTAAGTGCCAGAGGTCACATTTGAACTTAGATCTTCCTAATTCCTGGCCCCGAGCCCTGTGTATCCTGTGCCATCTAGATGCCAACTGAGTCACTGAATTTCTTGAACAGGGAAGAGGCATGGTCAAGATTGTGTTTTAGGAAGATCCCTCTGACAGCTGAGGAGGATGGAGTGGAGAGGGGAGAAGCTCCATTAGAAGGCTGCTACAATAGTCACTGGGAGGTGATGGAGGATCTGAATTAAGGGGCTGTGAGTACAGAGAACAGGGGACTGCTAGGAATAACATTTTTGTGGAGGTAGAATTTACAAAATTTGGGAACTGAATGGATATTGAGGACAAGGGACAGTAAAGAGTAGAAAAATAAGCCCTTACCAAGAACCTTCCAATAATACAGATGGTATTTCTTTTAGGAAAAAAAAGACAACACAACTGATACATAAGTCCAAATCCATGTGCAATGGGTGACATTTGTGGACCTCCCACCTCCACGAAAAGGTAGGCTGGAAGTGTCTTCATTCAAGTCCCATTTGATCATTATAATTTTGTTAAATTTACTTTTGATTTTTTGGCATGTCATTCTTTCCATTTACATTATTGTAGTCATTGGTTATATTGTTTTCTTGGTTCTGTTTACTTCATTCTGCATCAGTTCATATAGATCATTCCATGATTCTCTGTATTCATTACACACATTTCTTACAGTACAGTATGTTTTTCTTATCGACGGTTTATATAAAGATTTACTTCCCCATTTAACTAATTCCATTCTTATCCTAGTGCCTCAATACATGGCCAATTTCTGTAAGACTTCTATTTGGTATAGAGAAATAATTACTCTTTTTCTGTGACATTTACTGCTATGAGCCTTTTAACTCCATTTTCTCTGGAAATTTGATCATTTCCATATTTTCTTTTTTGTTTGTATTTATTAATTCCAAACTGTTAAAGACATGTTGAAATCTCTTGTCACAATTACCTTAGTGTCTATATCTTCCTGAAGCTTAGCTGTTTAGTTGTGCTAGGACAATTGGAGAATATTTTTCCTGGTTTGCTGTCTATAGTTACTTTCTACATGATATAGTGTTCTGTCTGATAGCATGATGACAATTCCTGATATTTTTAGATTCACCTGAGGCAAAGTCAACTTTTTTCTATCCCCATAGTTTTATTTTCTTTGTTTTTAAATGTATTTTTTTTTAGCCACAGATTGCAAAATGAAGTTTTTTCTTATCCAATTTGTCACTCTTTCACTTTATTGGATTTTTTAATCCATTTACATTTAAAGGGCTAGGTTCATATTTTCCACCATCAGTCTCTAAAACTATTTTTCTCTCCAATTATGGTTTTCCCTCTTCTGCTCTAAATACAGTATCATCATAGTTACTTCAGTTTTTTAATTTTATTTTAAGATGAACCTATTCCTGCAGACTTTCTTCTCCATACCTCTCTTCCTCTTTTCTCATTTGTTACCTATTTCCCTTTAGGGTTATGTTTATTAGTTCCTTTCTCCTGCTTTTTATGGGTTAAATATTTCTTCCCCTTCTATTTTCTCTCAGTCAAGTAGGTTCCCCCATCCTCTCATCCCCCTTGGCTAGTGCTATTCATTACTTTTTACATTTTTCACTTTTTGTGTGCTTTTTCCAAAAAGTATTTCTCTTACCCCTTTTATTATTCATCTTCTCTGTTTTCTCCAGACTCTTATTCATAATCAATAATCATCAGGTTTTTCTCTTTTTTTTCTGTATTCTTTTTATAGTCAAAACTTTCAGGATATCTGTTCTGGACTCTGCCCTTTAGGTGCTTTCTGCCACTGCCTTGTAGGACTTAGTCCATGAATTCTCTTTTTCCATTTCCATTTCCATAAGAAAACAAAATACAAAGAAACTCCTACTAGGAGCATGGAACATCAGAACATTACTTGATAGAGAGAATACTCCAAGACCTGAGAGAAGAACAGCTCTAATCGGTAAAGAACTGGCGCGATATAACATCAGGAGAAAGGAACTAATAAACATAACCCTAAAGGGAAAGAGGTAACAAATGAGAAAAGAGGAAGAGAGGTATGGAGAAGAAAGTCTGCAGGAATAGGTTCATCTTAAAATAAAATTAAAAAACTGAAGTAACTATGAAACATGCTTACCAGAAGAGGGATCACTCAGCGAACCCACCACTGAATACACCTTCTTCTGGAAAGGTAGAGCCTCAAATGAAGACAGAATCCATGGTGTTGGCCTGGCTATCAAGACCAGTTTGCTCAAACAGCTGCCAGATTTGCCTGTGAGCATCAGCAAGTGGCTCATGAAGATCTGTTTGCCTCTCAGCAAAGACCGGTATGCCACAATCATCAGCGCATATGCCCCAACACTGACCAGCACAGAGGAGACCATCGAGCAGTTCTACTCTGACCTGAGTGCCGTCCTGCACTCAGTGCCCACAAATGCAACAAAACTGTTTGACCATCAGCCTCAGCAAAACAGAGGTGCTATTCCAACCTGCACCAGGGAGGCCAACTAACCAGCCGTGCATTACAATCGATGGCACGCAGCTTTCTAATGTCAACACTTTCAAGTACCTGGGCAGCACCATCACCAATGACGGGTCCCTAGACCATGAGATCAATGCCAGGATCCAAAATGCCAGCCAGGCACTCGGTTGGCTGCGCTCCAAAGTCCGCCAACACAGCAGTGTAAGCACTGCGACAAAGCTCAAAGTGTACAACACAGTGGTCCTCAGCTCACTCCTGTACAGTTGCAAGACATGGACACTGTACCGGAAGCACATGAAGCAGTTGGAGCAATTCCACCAACACTCTCTCCGGTCAATCATGAGGATCCGATGGCAAGACCGAATCACCAATCAGGAAGTCCTCGACAGAGCCAACTCCACCAGCATCGAAGTCCTGGTCCTCAACACCCAGCTACGATGGTCTGGACACGTCATCCGCATGGACCCACAGCGAATACCAAGACAGGTATTCTATGGTGAACTGTCAGCTGGACTCAGGAAACAAGGCCAACCAAAGAAAAGATTCAAGGATCAGCTAAAGTCCAACTTGAAGTGGGCTGGCATTACACCAAAGCAACTAGAACTTGCTGCCTCTGTCAGAAGCAGCTGGCGAACCCACATTCACCATGCCGCCACCACCTTTGAAGAGGAGCGACGTCGACATCTTGCCGCTGCGCATGAACGCTGACACCAGGCCACAGCCGCACCTCCCGTAACAACTGGAGTCCCATGCCCCATGTGCCACAAACTCTGCACCTCAGCCTTTGGACTTCAAAGCCACATGAGGGTAAATCAATAGATGATAATGCACAAAGACAATTGTCATTCTCGGTCACCAAGAGACTACCACTATACTATATTGTACCTCACTCTCAGAACAATGGCAATTATTGAAGCTGTCAAAGAAGACACTGCTCCATGGTAGGGACTTTCCTGTCCCTCATCTTATTGATCTATATCCTCTTTTGTTGATTCCCTCCTCAAACTCCCACTGTTCATGATCTCCCATATCCTCTAGTTGTTCCCAGGAGATCCACCTCTCTGCCTCCTAGAACATGTTGACTTTTCTGGCCTCAAATTCCCTCAGGTCTCATCTAGTGTAAGATCCTCATCTCCCTTCACCCATAGGAGCATTCATCAGTGGAATGCCTTCCCACCTCCAGAATAAAGCTTCTTCCCTTCGCCACAACCTTTTCAATCTTTCTACCTTCCTCTTACCCACTCCTCTATAAGATGAACCACAGAAGTTACCTTCCCCTCATTGCTAGTCCTTGATTTGACCCTGGCACATCATTTACTCCTTTCTATCCCCCATTTTCCACTTCTTATATGTATCCTTCCATGTTGTACTGTAGTCCCACAAAAGAAGTATTCAACTGTAGGTAGGTGTCACTAGCTTCTGTCTATAATGCCCTCTGTCTGCCTCTTCACTGTTACCTCTACTAGATTTCTACTTTCATCTCTAACTCCTTGTGACCTTTGGAAAGAAGTCTTTTACTGGTCTTCTTGTTGTTATTCTGTTGCTGTCTTCCTTTAATTCTGTTGTTTGGGGTATCTGAGAAACAAATAATATCTTCACTTCTGGTTTTCTTTTCAAAGTCTTCTTTGTTACTGAAGTCTATCTTTGGTCCTATATGTTTAAGCTCATAAGTCACCCTAGGATGTATCCTAGATTCTAATACTCTTCAGAATACATTATTCCATTTCCTGCTCTTTTTTCCAGTGGGTTCTGAATAGAATCACATTTTTTTGAATGTCCTTTCCTTTATAGTTGCAAGTCATGGCTTCCAGAACTTGTTTCTGAATTGAATTGTTAAATTTAACCACTATATGTCTTAAAATTTACAACCTTTGGTTTTTTTCTCTGGAGGAAATCTGTGAATTTTAACAAACCTTTCCCTTCCATCTTAGACTCAATGCTGTGTATTTATTCTAAGGCAGAAGAATGGTAAGGACTAGGCAAACTGGGTTAAGTGATTTGCCTGGGGTTACACAGCTAGGAAGTGTCTGAGGCCAGATTTGAACCTCTAGACCTGGCACTCTATTCACTGAACTACCTAACTGCTCCTAGGAATTCTTTCAATTGGGATTTCATTTTCTACATTCAACAGTTTTGGGTACTTCTTTTCTCTTATTTTTTTTATATTATGGTATTATAGGTTTTTCCTCCCATTGTGTTTTTCTGGGAGATTTATGATCCTTAGTTGCTTATGCACCCTTTCTTTTAATGATTTTGTTTTTCACTTTTCTAGGTTGTCCTTCACTTCTGTGTTTTTGCATTCCCAATCAATTGTTCTCTCTTTGGTTTATTGAGTGAAGCTTGCCATTGCAGATTCACTGGGAAGACATGAGAATAGCTAGAGGTCTCCATTGTGCCCCTGTCCCCCAGCTTGCTACACTAAAGACTGTAGGGAATTTCCCTTTGGGTAAGGTCTAGGATTCTCAGTTCAATTTAGTTACCTCACTCCCAAAGAGAGAGCTCCTTCATTCTGTATTGTCAGTATGTATTCTTCTCTGTACATTTCCTGTGATTTCTGTTTTGCTATGATTTTGATAAATGCATTTCTTGGCCATTTGCTATGTGATTTCATTGTGGAACTGGCATTTGTTGGGAAAGGAGTCAAAATTTGGATATAAAGCTTGAGGTCCTCCTTCCTCCCTAATATTGATACAGTGATCAGAAGTCAAATTGAGCCTGTCTCCTAGACTAACAATATTTAAGGGAGCAGATAAATATGATTCTAATCTGGTTCTCTCTCTCTCTCTAAGGACAGCCCAGTGGTAGACTCTGTCTTCAGCTTCCTGCTTCTCCTCCTGGCAAGAATTTGTCATAGAGAAGAGTGAGGAGACAGAGATGTCTATTCTGTATCCATTCAAGCTACACAATGACCACCCTGTGCTATAGGTAGGAGAAGGCCATTGCTATACACAAAGCCCAGGCCACATCTTCATTTTGCAGATGAGATAACAAGCAGAGAAAGATGGAATTTATTTGTCCACAGACACAAAGTTGGTTAACAGCAGAGCATGGATTTGAACCCAGGTTTTCTGTCTCTTTCTATTACATCATGAGCCTCTGAAACTGAAGTTTGTAGGGCTTACCAGTTTGCAGTTCAATAAAAGTTTACTTGCATTAAGTTCTTCCATCTCTATTTAATAATGCCAGGGGTTTGCAACTTCTAAGTCCTAGATACTGAAACACACTAGATTGGATTTTTTCCAATAATAGTTAAATTTATCTACCTGCCTGACATAGCTACCTTTTCAAGTGCATCATTCTCAGAATATTCTAGCACTCTTTCTCTTACCCAGGCAGCACTACATTCAGCCAGATATCCTGTCCATAATGTCATGTGGCTTAAAGTTACTGAACTATTGGTAGCAGAATCACTTTAAACATCTAATTTTTGTTAAAAAACAAACAAACCTCCTTAATGCCAGACTTCTGACTTCTGGCTGGTCACTTCAGCAAGTATTCTTGGCATACTTGCAATAATTCCTTCTGAAAATAAAGTATTGGACAACATTTCTGAATACCTACATCAACACCAAGTTCTGGAAACAGGAATCTAAGACACTTGCAAATTCTCTCCGAAACTTTTTAAAAATGTATTTTATTAGAAGTAATTTGATAATGAGTTATTAGTTCTTATTCGGCTCTAGAGCCACACATCACTGACAGCTATGGATGGATGGTGGTCTGAATCATGAGAGGAAATACCCACATGGAGGAGGTCATAGACCTTTTGTTGAAACGGGAATCTTTTAACAGAGATCTTCTGAGAACACCAGGATGCTTTTTTAGAAGTTGACTTCGGCTCTCATGCTCCCCACCCTCATTCCTTCTGTAGTTCTCGTCTGACAGGGAGAGGCTCGGACAGGCATTCTGAAGGGTCCTATCTCAGTTTTCATCTACTACTTTATTGGACAGTTCCATTTCTCCAGCACCCAGCAGAGGGGGCTCCTCTCTCACTCAAGCTTTTGGAGCTCCGTCTCCTCCTAGACAACTGACTTCCTGTTTGTTCTTGTGTTTGTGCAGTTCTCAGTGAGGGAACTTAGCTGCAGGGTTGGAATCTTTGGGTTATTTTTCTCCAAAATCTATCTCCTAATGGCATACTGCTATGTTTCAGCAGCATTATAAACAGTTCCTGTAGAAACAGTCGTTGGCTTATCGATGGAATTATGCTAACATCTGAGATTTTTAATTATCAATTTCTGGCTTCTCCCTTAGGACAGTTGACAGGCAGTCCATTATGTCTCTTCCTTTCTTTTAATTCTACTGAGAACATTGATTATTCCATGTGTTTAGATGTGTATGTATATAACAGAAAGAGACAGAATAGCTGGCATCAAAAACCCAATATTCATTCACTTGTTCTTGCTAGAAAATTCAAGAGTTAGGACTCATAGGCAATCCAGGTATACACCCAAGATCTTTTAGCTTATTTAGCTTATTCTTGCTGCCAGAAAATACTCCAAGCCCACATAAACCATTTCTCACATCACGAAGGAATACATTAGTTTAAATGCAGCAGCTTTGAAAGGCACTGGTATTTAGTTGGTCTCCATGCACACAGCCTGGGTTGGTTACTTGTTATTTAAAAAAAAGGACACCCGAATTACCTTGGATTAATCCTTCTGATGATGTCATGGTGTATATTACAGAAGGAAATAACATTTGACATTTGAATTTAAATTGCATTTAAAAAGTCCTTAGCCTCTGCTTTAGCACTTTCTTAGCACTCTCTTTAGGCCTTGTAGACTAGGTGCTGACAGATAGAGAAGGGAATGCTCCTACCCCCATATTTGTATGCTGTCTGACTTCTACTCAGCTTCATTGTTAGATTCATTTTGGGGAGTGGGAGAACGGTTGATCAACATTTGTCAAAGTCTAAAATCTCTTTAAAGTCGAAAACTCTCTGATCTTTAATTTCCTCATGTATTATGTCAGAGTCCATAAGACTGGATGGACACTGATAAGGTTCAACTGGGCCCAAGTTCTTCTACTTTTCCATCACCTCTTTAGCATATTCCAAATAGCTGTGGCCTGTGGTAGGGGCTCTGCGAGGCCACCCCGGTGAAGAAGCAGTGTACAGACATGGTAACCTTTGGTAGGGGCTCTGTCTGGAACGTGATGTGCCCCTGGCTAATGTTTAATTGCAGGGCTGGATCAGAGAGGGAGCTGATTTCCTGAAGTCCTAGAAGTTAGTGGAAATTCCGGTGTCTGATTTCATTCCCTGTTGGATTCCTGCCGAGACATGGACAGAATGTCCAAGGGATCTTGGCACAGGTTTTTCGGCAGTGTTGCCCAGAAGATCAGGACAGGAAGTGGAGAAGAATACTATATCCAGCTGAGACCACTGGGGGGGGGGGGTTTGGAAGATGGGGAGTATTTAAACAAGATTTGCTACTGTCAAATTGAACCTCTGCTTTGGGACTGGGAGGCTTCTGAACAGCTGCTGCTTGTGCTGTTTAGTTTTGACACCAGGAATATTGATGCTAGGTTTAACAAAAATAAAAGAGGAATAAGAGGAAGCCCACACCCTTTTATGTAGGACCAGTTTGTCTGGCCAAAGACCCAGGGAACAGCTGGGCAAGGAGAGGGCTCTAGTGATCATGCATATTGAAAGATGGAGAAAAATGCAGAGAACCTACAACTTCACAAATGTTGGGTCTTTTCTCTCCTACAGTCTTGCAGAGGGTCTACTCGAACTCTGGACATGGGTTCACAAAGGAGTCTTTTGTGGGGCGATCAAATCTAAGAAGGGTTGAATAGATGAATGGAATAGTGGAGGGAAAACTTTGGAGTGGTGACTGTCTCAAGGAGTTTTTGTTGAGTTCTGTTTGGTATCTAGTAATTTATGGGGCTTTGCTCTAATGATATCAATTGGCATTAGAGGAGTTGAGGGATTGAAGGCCTTCCATACTCACCTGATGTCAAAGTTTTTCTCCTTCTAGTAAGAGAACCCTGGCTGCTCTCCAGAGGGGGATTTGTCTGCTTTGATTCTGGGACAGAGGTCTCCAAATTGTCTAAAAGTTTGTTTTTTCCCTGTACATTCCTGACCTCTCTCTTGAATTTCAAATTTGTATATTCAGCTGCCCATTCGACATCCTTGGATTCCCTTTGGCTTCAACATAGCTAAAATGGAAGTCTACATCTTTTCTGCCACTCAACCATATTCATAAACTTGTAGTTGTTTAAATTTATCTCACATCTGTGTATAATTAGATTTACAAAGTACCTCCCTCAGGTACCAAGGTAGGGAGTATAATTATTGTCATTCTCATTTTACAAACTGAAGCTCAGAGAGGCTTAAAAGACTTATCTGTGGCCACATAACTAAAGCTGTCAATGAAGCCCCACTTTCCTGATTCCATGTCCAATGTTATTTCTACAATATCCCTCCTCCTTCTCCCTGGTCTTATACAAATGGCAGTTCTTAATGGTGCTCTCTCTCACTTCGATAGGTTCCATGCTATTCCCATTAACGCCATGCTAGTTCAGGTCTTTATGATGTTACTTGGACTAAGACTGCAGATTTCTCTTATAGGTTCTCCTCCCTCTGATTCTACAAACCACTATGAAATTAATCATTTTATTACAAAGGTCTGATTATTTTGTTGCTCAAAAATATTCAGGAAATACCCAATTCTTAAGGCACAAAGCCTGACCCCTTACCATGACATTTAAAGGTTTCTACTTTGTGGCTCCAATCTACCTCTAGCCTTATCTTACACTATTCCTATTTTATATTCTTTTTTCTAGCCAAACTGCTCTCATTTCTTAGTCTTCATACCTTCAATAATCTGTTTTCCTGTCTCTGACTTTGAACATTTTATCCCTCTTTCAAAGAACACATAAAGGTTTCTACTGTAAAACCTTCCCTGGTCTCCTTTCCTCATCTGTTCTCATAGTACTTTATATACTTCCCTTTATAATAAGGTGACTTGTATATGGTACTTTAAGTTTATACTTTACATACATTATCATATTTGACCTTCATAACAACCTAGGTAAGTACTGTCATTTAAAAAATAATTTTTTCAAGTTTTTATTATTATGAACCTGATAAATATCAACAAAAACAAACATTTCCTTATACTGTACAAAGAACAGAATTTTATGACATCACAAATCTCTATTATATCAAGCTTTTTTTAAAGTATATAATTAGCATATTCAATATAGTTATTCAAGTTATAGTCAACCCAATAGTTACAACATTGTTTTGCTTATCTTTCTCCTGGATTTTCATCTGCTCGCTTTTGTATATTCTTTTAATGTTTTCTTAATATTCTTTCCTTTTTTTCTTCTTTGCTATCAGTATCACTATCTCCACCCCTCCACCCCACATTCTCTCCTTCTCTCCAAAGCCCTCTCCTGAAAAAAATAAGTTTAAGGGATAACAATTAGACCTGTGATTTAACTGGTATAGAAAACTCCCTGGTGAGGAAACTCCCTCTACCATTGCAGGCTGGCCCCTTTTCTGCAACTTAAGAGTCTTCAAGAGTTGCCTAGAACCTTGACAGGTTACGTGACTTGCCAAGGAGTAGAGCCAGTATAATATAGTGGCAAGACTCTGCCTTTTGGGCCAGCTCTCTAATCACTACTCCATTCTGCTTCTAGTAATAAATAAATAAATTTGGTCAAGTAAGATAAATCTCCTGTTGATAGAATCCCCTCCCCAGTCTCATCACTCCCTAAGTTTCTCCTACCCAGCACCGCATTTTTGCGTGTGTACATTTTGGGACATAGGGTGTAAGGGTGGTACTGAACCTGCTTGGATAATCTCTTCTTAGTTACTGATAAAAGGCCAGATTAGCTGTTGAAGGTGAGCAGTTGGTACACTCCTGGGCCTAGTAAATTGACTGGCTTTAAAAAAAGTCTCAGAGACAGATATATAAAAATAACTATAATATTTTCAAGTTGTAAGGAAATGAAAGATAACAGGGTTCAAGGATAAGGGGTTCCCTAAAAACTATGGAGTTTCTAACTCTACCCACACCCAACTCCAAGACCCTCATGGGCCCTCTTCTGTCCAGTAAAAACCAGACCTGCTCTCCCACTCCTTAATCTAATTCCTAAAATACTAACTAATCCTATTTCTAATATCTTATAAAATAATGAATAAATCTTAAAAATACTGTTTCAAGATGGTTTTTCCGCAACTGTTGCATTGCCAGCCTAGCCAAAAGTTCGTTCTGGTTGAGGCAGGAATAGCTACCTGCTTGGATAGGCCAAAGCCTATTCTCTCTCAGCTTTCTCACAGAGATCAGAGAAAAGGATCTTTTTTTCTTTTGTCAGTCTTTTTCACTTCAGCCTCTGACACTCAGTCACCTCTCTTTTCCCAAACTGCCAATCTGGTATTCTCAAAGGTTTCAGGGGGGAGCTGGGGAGCCCAGTGGATTGAGAGCCAGGCCTAGAAACAGGAGGTCCTGGATTCAAATGTGGCCTCAGATACTTCCCAGCTGTGTGACCTTGGGCAAGTCACCTACCCCCCATTATATAGCCCTTACCACTCTTCTGCCTTGGAACCAATATGTAGTATTGATTCCAAGACGGAAGGTAAGGGTTAAAAAAAATTACATTGTTAAGAACTACTAACAGACTCCTGACTTAAGAGTTAATTTTATAACAGCGACCACAATATTTTATTAATATTACATTTAATAATTTTATTTTCATTTATTACAATCTGCACATTGACCATGTTTGACAATGTATTGTCTCATTTAGTCCATCATTTCTCTGTATAATTCAATATCAATTATCTGGATATGTAATTGGAGAGAAGGGGAGGGAATATCCACATATATGGTGCCTATTATGTGCCAAGGACTATCTAATGCTTTTTATAAATATTAGTTCATTTGATCTTTACCAGTGAGGTAGGTATTATTATCATTCTCATTTTATACTTGAGGAAACCAAGAGAAGCAGAGGTCCAGTGACTTGTCTAGCATCAAACATCTGTGTCTGAGGCCACATTTCAACTCAGGCCTTCCTGATTCTAGCCCAGCACTCTATCCACTGTGTCACCAGCTGATTGGTCATTGCATTGATTATATTTATTGTCTTTCACAACTGTTTCATTCACTTCACAATGTTTTAAACATTGTATAAATGATTTCCTAGTTATGCTCACTTCACTGACTCTATCAGTTCATACAAATCCTCTCAAGTTTCTGCAATTCTACTTTTTGTCATTTTTAAGGTGCAATAATATTCTATTATATTTACATACTATTATTGTTCAGCTCTTCCCCAATTACAGTGGATTGAGTGCTGTGCTTGGAATCAGGAATACTAATCTTCATGAGTTTAAATCTTGCCTCACACACTTACTACCTTATGACTCTGGGCAAGTCACTTAATGTTGTCTTAGTTCCTCATTTGTAAAATGAATTGGAGAAGGAAAAGGCAACTAACTCACTCCATCACCTTTACTAAGAACATTCCAAATAGGGTCATGTAGAGTTGGACATGACTGAAAAATAACAGAACACCCAGAACAACATTCCCCAATTATGGACATGTGTGTGTGTGTTTTTAAACAAAACCTGATACTATATTTTTGTGTATATGAGTCCTTTGCTTCTTTTTAAAATTTATTTTATTCACATTTTTCAAATGAGATGGCGGCACAGTGGTTAAGTGATTTGTAAATGGTCGCATAGCTAGCCTATCATCAGATGTGTGATGAGTCTTGATCTCCTTCTAATATTACAGGTTCACAACCTCAGTATTATTCTGGACTGCTATCACTCATTCCACATATCTATGCCATTGCCAAATCTTGTCACTTCTATTTTTATACCATTTCTTATATAATTCCTTTCTACTCACATAGCTGCCATACGTGCATAGGTCCTCACCATCTATTGTCTGCACCACTAAAAGTTTTCTAATTGGTCTCCTTGCTCTAGGTCTCTCCCCACTCCTGTTTAGCCACTACTTGATGGCTGAAATGATTTTCCTAAGGCACAGGTCTGACCCTGTCATTTCATCTTCTTCCTTAATAAACTCCAAAGACTCCTTACTACCTTCTGGCTCAAATATAAAATCTTTGGTTAGGCATTTAAAGCCCCTTAAAACCTGGCTCTTTTCTACTTTTCCAATTTCTCTTCCATGAATCTCATGATTAAGCTACACTAACCTACTTGCACACACACATTAACATTACACATCCTCTCTTTGTGCACTGGTACCAACTGTCTCCCATACCTAGAATCCTCTCCCTTTTTATGTCAGACTCCTAGTTCCCTGGATTCCTTAAAGACTCAGTTTAAATCCTACCTTCTGCAGAAGGCCATTTCCATTCCCTGCAGATGCTATTCCCTTCTCCCCAAGATGACCTTCCATATATATTTTGTAAATATTTATGTCAGGCATCTCCACTACCCACCCTGCCTCCCCAGTCAGAATGTAAGCTTGAGAACAGGGATTGTATTTTGGCCTTTCTTTGAATTGCTAGTGTTTTAGCATAATGCTGGGTACATAATAAGTTCTTGTTGTTCATCTCCATTTCAAAAAGGACCCATGAAATCATGAGGTGATGTCCTGACTTATGAGCAAATTGGATTTAAGTGAGGTAGAGCTGCACGAAGTTGTCAGCCTCACTCTCTCTTCCAGGGTCATCAAAGTTCAGAGGCAAGACCAAAGTTAGGATAATTGGGAATGGCCTGAGATAAAGCAAATGATATGGGCATCTTTGATGTCTGGCCAAGCTGTAGGCATTCCACAGTGTCTTGCAGCTGCCTTCATGGTCCTTGGAACAAACTGTTCTCATCTGCCCATTTGGCTGGAGGATCTTCACATGCTTGCGGTGGACATCCTTCTAACTTACTGATGGGTCTGAAGCCTGTCAGTTACTTTCAACCTGGTTTAATCCAGTCTACTGAGGTTTTAGCAGGGGTGTGACCACAGTGCATGCTACAGCTTCTGAGATCCACAGGTGAGAGCTGAGTGACAGATAGACACCAAAAGTGGATGAGCAGTCCTGAAAAGGGGTGGGCAAGCCCTCACCAGAGGTGTGAGTCCTCCTTACCTGCCCCACATGCCACTAGGTGCGCACAGTACATAATGGCTAGCCAGATGTGACCCTGGGTAAATCAGTTAACCCTATTTGCCTCAGTTTCTTCATAAAAAAATGGCCTAAAGAAGGACACATCAAACCATTCTAGTATCTTTGTCAAGAAACCCTAAAATGAGGTCATTGAAGAATCAGACTTGACTGAAAGAACTGAACAACAAGTGCTTATTAAATGTTTGTTGCCTAAGGATTTTTCTGACTTTAAGTCCAGCATTCTAGCTATTATACCATGCCATCAAATCCCAATCTGTATACATTTTTTGTGAAATCTGTAATTTACAATATTTTCCCTAATTTTTAACAATCATTTCCTGACATTTTACAATCTATGTTCTTACCCTTCCCTGAGACAGCAGGTAATGAATATGTTATACATGTACTATCATGCATACATATTTCCATGTTCATCATGTTGTGAAAGAAGATACATATTGCTTATATAAGAAAAAAATCATAAAGAAAATAGTGAAAAATGGTGTGCTTCAATCTATATCCAGATTCTATTGGTTTGTGCTATGGTGATGGATGGCCTTTTTAGTCATGAGTCCTTTGGAGAGTCTGTGTATATTTCTAATCATCCTTCCTTCATTGTTAAGCTTTTGAAAGGAGCATGCCATCTATATTTGTATCCAACGCAATGCCTAGCACAGTTCTAGTCTGTAACAGGCATTTTTTTTAAATAAAAATTTTTTTTTTCTGAGTGAGTAAAGTTTCATATTTCCTAAAGATTGATCTTCTTGATCTAGATTCATTGCCTCAGTGTTGATCTCTAGAATCGCTACTAAGGCTATATAATTATGAGAAACAGCTTGGGTATATTTATTGTTTTTTCCTTCTTAAAATTTTAAATTCTTTTTCAGTTACATGTAGAAACAATTTCTGATAACTGTTTTCCAACATTTTAGAATTCATTTTTTCTCCCTCCCCACCCTCAAGCAATAAATTAATCCTATATAAGCTATGCCTATACTTTCATGGACTGTATATTTTCTTATTGCTTATGTTGTGATAGAAGGCACACATCAACATACAATAAAAATCTCATGAAAAAAATAAAGTGGAAAATGGCATACTTTGATTTGCACCCAAATGCCTTCTTTGGCTGTGGATAGCATTTTCATCATGGATCCTTTGTGGTTACCTTGGAGACTTGCTTTGTTGATGAAAATGGTTTAGTCCTTCACAGTTGATCAATGTATAATATTTCTGTTATTGCATACTGTATATATATTGTTAGTGTACACATTTTGCTCCTGGTTCTGCTCACTTGACTTTGCATCAGTCATATAAAATTTTCCAGGTTTTTCTGAATTCATCTTGTTATTTCTCATGGTGCAAATGTATTCCCTGACCATATACTGCAACTTGTCTGTCCCCACGTGATAAGCAGCCCCTCAGTTTCCTTTGACACTACCAAAAGAGTGGCTAAATTTTTTTTGGTATAGTAGATCTTTTTCCCTTATCTCTGATCTCTTTGGGACATCGTCCCAGTAGTAGTATTGCTAAGTCAAAGGGTATACATAGATTTTTGGCCCTTTAAGCCTGGTTCCATGTTGCTCTCTAGAATAGTGGGTACATTTATTGTTGATGTATTTTTCCTAAAATAGTCTTTCAGTGTTCCTAATGACAGCTTTAGTTGTGTCACCCTTGGCAAATCATTTAACCTTAGTTGTGCCTTTTTTTAAACTACAAAATTAGAGTTGGACTAGATGATTTTTAAGGTCCCTTCCAGCTCCAAATTTTTTAAAATTTCTTTATGATATGAATGACTGGAATAAGAGAAGTCTAACCTTATCCTCTCTTCCCTGATTTAGGAGATGACAACTGCATGTGTGTCAGTGCTAAGAGCGCTACATTGTTTTTTGAGAGTACTAGTCTTGGTTCCTGCTCTCAGCCATTGCCTCTGGCACTCTTTGGACTTTAGGAGGTGGGTGAGATAATATGGAACTCATTTATTGGTAATAATAACTCATCTTTTTAAAGAGCCTTAAGGTTTGCAAAGCATTATTTAAGCAGTATTGGCTACTGTATTTAGCTGAGCTCCAATAATAAGGCAAGAGAGTGGGTATCTAGCTAAACCTTGCATATGCTACAGTAAATAGGTCATACATAGCTTATTAATGAGTTGCACCTGTAGCCAGCTTTCTTTGAGACAGCAGCAGGTGGGCTCCATTACATTTCTTTTCCATTACATCAGTGACTAAGCCAGCTCTTTCTATGGGAATCATGATCTGTGATGAAATGAACTTTCCCCCTTGATTTGATTTTCTTTTCCCATGTAGGTCAAATCTTTTAAACTTACTGAAGGTTATTTGATGTTTTAAATATATTTCAAGTTGAAAATAACATAATTATACACTGGTTTTATTAGCATCTCTATATCTATTCTTTCATCCTTATTGCATTCTTAATAGCTACAGAAGGGACCAGAGGTGGTTATATGAATTTTATGGAGAAGTTGAAGCTTTGGTAGGGGAAGATTGTAGGGAGGCAAAGTTGGAGTTGGAAAAGAATCTAGGATGACCCAAGTCAAAGAATTTTCTCCAAGTACAATGCCCTCAATTATGATTTCAGACCTAGTGGCTTTGCCTTTGTTGTTTGGCAGTAAAGGAATCTTGCTTTCTGACAGGCTCAAGACTGGGGATTGCTTTAAGGTATCCTAAGTGCTTCATACTATAGCTCTTTATGTAATGGTAAAGTGAAGCAGAAAACTGAAGATGATTACATCTGGATATTTCAAGTAAAAAGCACTGCTGGAAAAGAGGGGCTTGAGACCTTAATAAGCCTGGAAGTGTATAGTAATCAGATGTTGCTAATATAGCAATCAGATGTTGCTAATGTAAACCTAGCCTACCATGTGTACATGGTAGAATGAAGTGAAGTTCTGTATTTAGTTTTCAAATTTCTAGGAATTCTAGATCCTATATGAGAATATCAATACGTATTCCTGTTAAGCTTCAGTTGCTGTCTAGATTAGTTAGGCTCAAGAAACTAATCTAATCTGTTTCTTTCTGACCTATCTCACTTTTGAGTTTTATGATATAAAAAATAATGGAACTGGATTCCATTTATGATGACAGAGTTTAGAACTGGAAAGGTCTTTAGAAATCATTAGCATAACTTCAACAGATGAAGAAACTGAGGCTTTGAGAGATGAGGTATCCTAGCCTTACAATGTAACATAATTAGCATTCAAACCTAGGTCTTCTGGTTCCAAACTACACCAGATTTTCTCTCTATAATGACCTTTGGCTCATGAGTAAGAGAACTCAATTGGAGAATCCATAATCCTGTTCAATCTTAAAGCTAACATGAATCCTGAATACTATGAAGTTCAATCTTTTTGAGAGCAGAGCCTGTGATCCTTCAAAGTGCAGGGTCCTTCTGACTAGTGGAACAGTCAGGTGAATAAGAGATGAGAGAAGACCAAGTGTTCAAACCTGTGCTTAGGTGTCATTCAGCCATTTTGCCATAACACAGGAGTTAGTTTATTTTATAGCTCTAGTGAGTACATGCTTTTCTGGCACACAATCATTTTTCAACATACATGTTTCCATAGAACCTAACAACAGACAAGAAGCCTAAGGAGATGATCAACATAAACACTGTTGCTAAGTGTGGGGTCAGAGGGTAGAACCAACATGACCCAGATATAGGTTGGGGAATTCAGAGCACAGATTTGCCAGAAATTTTTATGTCTAGAAAAGAGGGTCCTATCTAAGTGGTATATAAGAATCCTTAGGTTTTATTTTGTAAGTGGGATCTCCTGGTAATATTCTGGGGGGACAGAGTGGGACATCTATATTATGAGATGAGAGCATGTTGCTCTCATCAATTTTTCTTGGGGAATAATCATAGTAATTCCAATAATAAGGGGTTGTTAATAAGAAAAGTCACTGGGGGGGGGGGTTCAGTAGATGTTTCCTTGGTTTCCATGTGTGACTGTGTCAAACAGCATGGTCTTTGATGGCTCCCAGCACAATCTCATTTGAAAGACAAGGAAGAAAAGGCCCTGTGATACTGGATGATTTGCTGAAGGTCTCAGAGCTAGTGAGGAGAGTCTAGACCTAGAACCTAAGCCTTGGGATTCTCAATGTTGTATGTTGGTGTTTATATCATGCTGACTCCCAAATCTATTTTCTTTCTTACTCAATAAATGTGTACTAAATACTGTTTTTGGATTAAGGGCTTGCTTCCATAAGATAATATATGTAAATTGCTTTGCATACCTTAACATGCTATAGAAATGTTAGTTATTATTGATTATTCTACCTCAAGCCACTCACAGGGATAGTCACATCTGAGGTCTCACAATGACCCATAACTGTTCCATCTCACTCAATGATATTAAAAACTCTTCATCTCCTTTCTTTTCCTCTCTTAGCACAATCCACTCTAACTAAACCTATTATTTGCCTCTCTGTAACCTTGCCACTTATATACTTTTCTGCTCTCCACTTTATCTTCCTTGCTTTAGCTTAACCTTTTCTCCTTCATAGTCTTGACACTATAGTTTACCAGGTTAATTATACTGTCCTGTACTCTAGAATCCTTTGTCCCCTTGTACTACTGCTGCTCATACCTTGTTGATCCCTAACATTTGATTATGCTTACCATTTGGCTTCTCCACTCCTACTAGTATGCTGTTGAACACCAATGAAGTCATAATCTATATTGATTGGGCCCATGCAAATTCATGTTATTTAATGTCAGCTAAACCTTTTCTTCTTCATTGTAATTCTATTTTTCCTGATCCTTTCTCATATTTCCTATAATGGCAATCTCAAATATTCTTTTCTCTTCCCAAATTTACTATGCTGCCATCTTACTTTATAGGAAAATGAAGTCCATGTGTCATAAGTTTCCTTTTCTTCTCCAACTTGTCCAAGAAGTGGTTTTCCTCTTTGCCAATGTCAGCCTTTCAAACTCTTTTTTTTTTTCATTTTCAGCTTCTGCTTAAGGGCTTCTTTCCCATTGTCTTCAAATGCCCATATTTCTCCCATCCTTAAAAAACCTTCATTTGACCCTGAAATCATCCTCTATCTTCCTTCCTTTCATAGGGAAACTTCTAGAAAAAGCCTTTTGCACTGATTGCTTCCAAATTCTTACTTTTTAGCAGTTTGAAATGTCTTCTGATTCAACTGCTTGACTCATTTGTTTCCTCTAAGGGTAGCAGGGACCTCTAAATAAGTACAGTGGTCTTTCAGAAGTCTTGACTTTTCTTGACTCATGGAGCTTTAAAAATTAAGGAGGGCCTCATGGATACTCCCTCTTCTCTACTTCTTTAACAATACTTTGTTTTATTTCTTATATGTGCCTGTTCTTTCCTTCTGAGTCTCCTTTGATGAATTATCATACATCTCTTTCTCCCCATGTGTGGTGTTCCCTCAAGTTCTTTTCTCTCTTTAGACCCTCTCTTGGTAATTGTATAAGCTTTTATGGGTTCATGGTCTTTTGTAGATGACTCCCCAAACTTCAAATCCAATCCTGTTCTCTCTCCTGAACTATAGTCTCATATTATAAAAACTTGCCAGATATCTCATTTTGGACATTCTCAAGCCTAAAAGTCAGAACTGGACCTCATCATCTTTCCTTATAAAGTGAATTTTTCTCCAAACTTTTTTATTTCTGTTGAGAACACTACCATCCTTTTAGTCAACAAAGTTTACATCAATATTTCATTATCCTTTAGATTCCACATTCATTATCTCTCACATCTTCCACCATCTCTTTATTCACATAGCTACCAATCTAGTTTAAGCCTTTAATATCTCTCCTTTGAAAGGCAAGAGACTCTTACAAGGTCTCCCAGCTTCCAATTTTCCCCTTCAAAAATCATTCTCTAAAAAACTACCAAACTGATATTCCTAAAACCTGACCATGACATTCCTCTGCTAAAAAATTTCCAGTGGTAATTGGTTTCTTCCAGGAAAAAAATACCAACTTCTCAATGTGATATTTAAAACCTTCATAATCTGGCTCCAGCATACCTTTCCAGATTTAATTTCACCTTACTCTTCTTATAGTCTGGCTTCTGACCTAAGCATTCACCTGAAATTACCCTTTTTAAAGTTACCAATGCTCTCTTAAATGCTAAGTCTAATGGCCTTTTCTCAATCCTCATTCTTCTTGGCCTCTTTGCAGAATTTAACACTGTTAATCACTGTCTCCTCCTGGATACTCTCTTCTCTCTAGGTTTCCATGATATTGTTCTCTCCTCATACTCTTATTTTTTTGGCCTATCCTCAATTTCCTTTGCTAATTCTTCATCCATGTCATGCTTACTAATTGTAGGTGTCCCTTAGAGGCAGCTAGGTACAGTAGAGCAACAAGGCCTGGATTCTGGAAGACATGAATTCAAATCCAGCCTCTGACACTTGCAAGCTAGGTAACTCATGGCAAGTCACTTGGTTTCTGTTTGCCTTAGTTTTCTCAACTGCAACATGAGGTTAATAATTAATGCCTATCTCCCAGGATTGTTGCAAGGATCAAATGAGATAATATTTATACAATTCTTAATACTAGCATATAGTAGACACTTAATAAATGCTTGTTTCCTTCTTTTGACTGTTTCTGGGCTCTTTTCTCTTTTTTTCACTATACTCTTATTTGGTTATTTCATTATCTCCTATGGGTTCAATTATCATCTGTACAGATAATCCCCAGACCTATATTCTAAAGTACAGTTTGCCTTCTGAATTTCAGTTCTGTATCACCAACTGCTTTTGGACATCCTGAATTCAATGTTCTGTAGACATCTCTAATTCAATATGTCCAAAATAGAACTCATCACCTTTCCCTTAAAACCTCCTCTTTCTGAACTTTTCAATTACCATGAAGGGCATAACCATCCTCCCAATTCAACCAGGCCAATATCCTTTATTCTTACTGTTCTATATATCTACTCTGTTGCCATATCTTGTCATATCTACCTTCATATTTCAGATATACCTTTCTTTCCACTCATGGTCATTACTCTTTACACAGGCTCTCATCACCTTTTGCTGGGACTATTAAAAGCCTTCTAATCAGATCTTCCTGCCTTCTCTTTATTCCAATCCACTCTTTATCAGGCTACCAAAGTGATTTTCCTAAAGGAGAGGTCTGGTGCCATCACCTCCCTCTTTCAATAAACTTCAAGTAGGTTCCTTATAACCTCTTGGCTCTAATATGAATTTTCTGCTGGCCATTTAAAGTCCTTCCCAGTCTATCCCCTTTCTAAGAAGATGCTCTCTATCTCTTGGCTCTGAGCATTCTCCCTAGCTTTCTTGCATGCCTGGTTATCAGCCCCTACTACTGGCCTCCTTGACTTTGTCCCAAATTAAATCTGACTTTTTAAAGGAAGTCTTCCCTTAACCCCCGCCACCCCCCCTTGATTTCTGTGTCTTCTGTCTGTTAATTATTTCCTATTTATGTTGTATATAGCTTGCTTTGTATATCTTTGTTTGCCTGTTGTCCCTTCCATTAGATTTTGTAAGCTTCTTGAGAGAAAGGACAGTCTTTTGCCCCCCCCCCCCCTTTTAAAGATATCCCCAGTACCTGGCATGTAATAAGTACTGATTAAATGTTTATTGATTTCTGACTTTCCAATTTTCTTATACTTTACTCCCATCCAACATTGGCCTTCTTGCTGTTCTTTTCTTTCCTTTTTTAAACCCTTACCTTCTATCTTGGAATCAATCCCAAGAATGGTTAGGGCTAGGCAATGGGGGTCAAATGACTTGCCCAGGGTCACACAGCTAGGAAGTGGCTGAGGCCAGATTTGAACCCAGGCCCATCCATCTCTAGGTGTGCCTCTCAATCTACTGAGGCACCCAGCTGCCCTCCTTGCTGTTCTTCTTAAATGACACTTCATTTCCTTTTTTTTTTTTGGTACATTTACACTGGCTGTCACCCATGCTTGAAATGTTCTGCCCCTTAATTCTGCCTCTTTAAGTTTCCCTGGCTTATTTCAAGCTTCCATTTAAATCCCACCTTCTGCAGGACTTTCCTAGTTCTGACAGCTACCTTCCCTCTCAGATTACCTTCCATCTGCTCTGTATGTATTTTACACACACCTAATTACGTACATTGTTTTCACCATTAGAAAATAAGCTCATTGAGACCAGAGGACTGTCTTTATTTGTATCACCATAGTTTAGGCACAAGGCAGTTTATAATGCTTAATAAATGCTTGTTTACTCACTGACTCTTCTTTCCAGGCAAACTGACCTACTTGCTATTCCCAAATTGGTATTCTTCTCCAGTATCCGTGTCTGGAGTGCCCTACCCTCCTCACTTTTATCCCTTAGAATCTTTGGTTCCTCTGAAATTTAGATCATCTACTATCTGAAATCTCCCTTCCTCCCTTCCTCCAATTATTTTGGATTTATTTATTTGTTTACATGTTTTATCCCCTCGTAGACTATAAGCTTTTGAGGCGGTGACAATTCTATCGAATTGGGAGATTCTTGAGAGCCCGGACTGGTTGGGGTCTTTCTTTGTATCTTCTCTAGCGATTAACTGTGCCTGAACATGGTAATTACCTAAATACCGCTTCATTTTTGTCCTAGTATCCTTAGCACCCAGCACAGCGCCTGCCCTAGAGAATCCTGTTTAATTAAAAAATACAAGAACTAGGAGAAAATGTTTATACCATAAGGCACGATTCCAGGACAGAGATCGAAAAGGAACACAAAACCAAGAGGGCGACCAGCTTTTAACAGCTTATCTGGTGAATCTGGAAGCAATACTGAATGCGGGGTTTGGCCAGCATAGTCTATTTCATTCCCCGTCGTCTTTCTTTGTTTTCTCGCTGGGCCCGCCAGATCGGCGGAGCCGCTGATGGGAGAGCTAGACCGGGTCTGTGCGAGCTGGGGACGGTGGGAGAGGACGGGGAGAACTCACAGAGAAGAGCCCCAGCCTGGTGTCTGAGCAAGAGGGAAGGATCAGGAAGGCCCTGACGCTGAAGCTGGCCGAGTCCTCGTGAGGAAACAAACGGACAATGGCCCTTCTCGGTCCCAGGGACCCAGATATATCCCTGTCTTGCTTGGGGATAGGAGTTCGGATTTGCTTCTCCGGACTCCGTTGGGGCTTTGAAGACAGCGCTGATCGAGTGAAGCTGAGACTAGCAGCTTCCTCCCGCTCCCGCTGTACTGAGAAAGAGAGACGGTGCTCCTCTTAGGCCACCTCCGGAGGCGGGGCCTGGATGCTGACGCGGTGCGTGGGGCGGGGCATACGGCGCTATGTGAGCGTGTGCGTGCGTGTGCGTGCGTGGGGCGGAGTCGGCGCTCTGAGCAAGAGGCGGCAGCAGCGGTGGCGGTAGCAGCCGGAGGAAGAACATGGCGGGTGCTGCGGGCCCGGGGAGCGGCCCTGGAGCCGCGGGCGGAGACGGAGACGACTCGTTGTATCCCATAGCGGTTTTGATCGACGAGCTCCGGAATGAGGACGTGCAGGTAGTGAGGCAGAAGCGGGATCTTGAGGCCTTACCGGCGATTGGGTAACCCGAGGTTTGGACTGAGGCAGGAAGGCCCAGGGGGTTGGGAGGAGCAGCGGGCCTGAAGCCGGGCCGGGCCGGCTCTGGGCTCGGGGTGGGAAACCAGAAACTGCCCCAGAGTTACCTCCTGTTACACGCTGGTGCCCTCGAAGTGCTTAACCCTGGCTCCGCAGGGCTCTCCGTAGTGCCTGGGGGGCCCAGCCCAGGAAGGCATCTATCAGGGAAGACGCCTACCAGTTTGTTTGACGCCTCGTGGGGGCTAGTTTGAGTTCATTTCACTTGGTTTGTGGGAAAACTGCCCTGGCTGTCCTGGGTGAAACTCTGGGCGGTGTCAACTTAAAAGAAAAGAAGATCTACTTTAGGGAGTCCCGATTTCAGATCAGGATTCCCCCCTGCCCTCAATTTGCTTGCTCCCTTCGTCCTGTACCTTCCTTTCCTCTTTCTCCTTCCCACCCCCCCCCCCCCCCATGCAAAATGAATGATGTCCTGGGAGAGCCCTGGTTAATTAACAGGATATCAGGTAGTCCTTGGAGTTGTAGAGTTGAAATGTGTCCTGGGTTTTCAAATGGTAGAGCAGGTTAGGAGGAAGGAGGGATGCATGATCAAGCGACATGAGATGTGCATTCTCAGATTACAAGGGAAATGAAAGCAGTTGTCAATAATAATTATTATCATTTAGAACACTCCTGTCAAAATCATCTTCTCTGTTAAAATTCTCTCACTTGTTGACTTATCATTGGCCAGCCTTTACTTTTTTCTTGTATCTTCCAAGAAAGTCTGACCACTCAACCTGGTGAATATTTTCCTGTTATGTGGTCCTATTAACCTGATTTCAAAAAACCTTTAATTTGAGAATAACCTCTCCTATAATCTTAAATTGGAGATTTAAATTCACTTGCCCACTTACACTTTTTTCATTTGTTTGCGTTTTTCTCTGCTTTGTCCTGGTTTCCTACTTGCATCTCCATATCATGATTTATTTATTTATTTTTTAAATAGCTAAGGCTCAACAGTATTAAGAAGTTATCAACAATTGCTTTAGCTCTTGGAGTAGAGAGAACTCGAACTGAACTGCTGCCATTTCTTACTGGTATGTTAATTTTGTTTTCTTAGAAAATGTGGGAATTTTAGTTTTTGTAGCATATATTTATTGATTTAGCCATTTCATAAGGATACATTATCAATAGTGTTATTGAATACTTATGTGGGCAAAGTGATATAGAAAGACACCATTTGCCTTTGCTCTAAATCAAATTACAATGATATGGACAGAAATAGTCCAATCATATTAAGCAAGCAAAAGATTAATACATAGTATAGAAAAGGATGTTGAGCAGAGCTTAACTCAGTTCTAGGGGACAGATCTTGTTATTCTATGTTGAAAGAAGGAAGAATCGCTGTCTTGTGATTATAATTTGATTATGTTGCAATTTCAATGTCTAATTTGTTTCTTCTGTGTTTCATGTTGAGTGTTTAGCTGTTGGTCAGCTAACTGTTTATGAATACCCCATTGTTACTATTTTAGATACAATTTATGATGAAGATGAAGTATTATTGGCTCTTGCTGAACAGCTGGGAAATTTCACTGTCCTTGTAGGAGGTCCAGATTTTGCCCACTGTCTTCTGGTGAGTGACCTGTTCTCTATGTAATTTCTATACTTTAAGGGATAGAGATAGGAACTCCACTTATTATTTGTTTGATAAAAGGAACATCCAGATAAAGGAAAACACTACCAGTGGGAGTTGGTAATTTTTTTCCTTTCCCTTTAGTCTTAGAAACTAAAGCAGTGCCTAAAGCACTGAGAGGTTAAATGTCTTGCCCAGGAACACATAACCAGTTTGTGTTAGAGATTAGACTTATACCTGGGCCTTCCTGGTTCCAAGGCCTCCTTTCTCGGCTCTATTCTGTGCTTACTGTTGCTTAAATGATGTATTATTTGGAAATGTATTACCCTTACCCCATTATCTGCAAAGTTGTATGTACTTTGAATGAAAGTTGGTTCATAATAATTTTGTGGGAAGATGATCACATTTCACTAATTGAGAGCATAAACAATCTTCAGTCAAAACCCACTACTTCAGAGTCAATAGCTTGTTTGAAGCAACAGTAACAATTAAATATGGTTAAGACTACAATACAGAAATTTGGTTGGCTGGAAAGCTTATGAGTTAGTAAATTGACTTCTCAGCTTTGAAAAATATCCAAGAATTTGAGCCAATAGCTTCTCTGTTCTTTGATCAGTCCTGGGCTTATTTGTAAATTCAGAAGAGGGAGAACCTGAATTTAATTGTTTACAGAAAATAGTAATTTAAATTTCTCTCCTAGGTGTGTCAGTCACTCTGGGAAACTTCAGAAACCTCATTAGGTTTTTTAAAATTGTTTTTGTCTTTGTTCTTAACGTTGACTTTGTACAGATGGATGAATGTATATGTTTTTATGAGTAAGCCTTTGGTCTGTTTCTGGTTTCTCCATATATACATCTGAAAGGCATTGTTTTCCAAATTGCTTCTTGGATGCCCTACCTAATGGGTTTATCAAACTAAACTGTATCATGTGTGGTATAGTGGAGTCAGGAAAACGAGTTCAAATCCAGCTTTGACCCTGGGCAAGTGACTTAACTCTGCCTCAATTTTCTCATGTATAAAATGAGCTGGAAAGGGAAATAGCATACAACTCAAGTATCTTTGCCAAAAAAACCTCAAATGGGGTCATGAAGAGTAGGACACGACTGAACTAACAACAGATCATAGGATCATAGCCTTAGAGCTGAAAGGAGGGGATATTAGAGACCACTGAGTTCAAACCCTTCATTTTACAACTTGGGAAACAGGGTATAAGTGATTTATCTAGAATTTCATAGCTATTAAGTGCCTGACCTAGGATTTGACCCTAGGTCTTCCTTACTATGGATACTGTGCTTTCTAATTTTGACTGTCAGTTTGGGACAAACTTCACTAAGTAGATATGTTCTTTATAACTTCACATCATTCTTCAAAAAATACTGCAGGTGTACCTTCCAACATTGTTTAATAGAACTGAGAGCATATGTGTTAGCTTTTCCAGATGAAGGTTACAAACTAAGAAACAGATTTGTAGGAGGTTACTTGGTGCTTCTAGAGTCCTGGACTTTTAGAGCAATCCTGCATAAATTATTTACCTTTCATATGACCGTGTCATAGTTAATGATGCCTTTTGAAATTTCCTTTAGAGTCTTTTCTGCTATTTCTAGAATAGCAGGGAGATTTCCTTTTTGTTTATGACATTGGCCTTAAGTCCTTTATTCAGCTTTCCTGACAAAGTATCCTTGTGATGGATGATTCTCAGATATGGATTTGGAGTATAGTGTTGTGAGGCAGCTGTGATGCATTAGGAGCATTTGATGGAATGGATAAATGGAGGGTGTGGAGCTAATGCTGAGGTTGATGTTAGTATCACCTAGACTTCTGAGAATGGTGGACTGTAGGCTGAGTACTATATAAGATATTCATAAAGAAAAATGTTTCTTTTTTTGTAATTTTTTTTAAATTTATCCTTGTTGGAATATGTTTTATCCTTTTAATCTATATTTGGCTACATGTCTTTTAAACTGCTGTTCAGCTCAGTAGTATTAATATTGTGGCAAGTCTCTTTCACTGTGTCATTTGTAGTCACCATCTGTGAATTGCCATCTGGGACACGAGATCTTGGCTATCCTACAGAAGTCGTGTCTTGAGGTTGGACACAACTTTTATTGCCACTGTGAAATCAAAGCTACCGTTTGATGTTATGTAGTTAAAGTTCTGGTTACATGTTCCATCTCCCTTCAGTCACTACAAAAGGTGATACTCTGCTGCTTCCAACCTGATTCAGTAAGTTTTCTTTGATTTTCCTTTTTGGTTCTCTCTCAGCCTCCTTTGGAAAGTTTGGCAACCGTGGAGGAGACTGTAGTTCGAGACAAGGCAGTGGAGTCACTGAGGCAGATCTCCCAGGAGCACACTCCTGTTGCTCTAGAAGCCCATTTTGTACCTCTTGTGAAACGCCTGGCCAGTGGGGATTGGTTCACTTCTCGCACCTCTGCATGTGGGTTGTTCAGTGTTTGCTATCCCAGGGCTTCAAGTTCTGTCAAGGCAGAAATTAGACAGTAAGATGTGGTATCTTTTCACTTATTTTGGGTTGTTGGGAATAAGTGATTGAAATCTATAATTTCATCTATGAGTTCCCTAAAGGGATAGTGGGAACAGTGATGAATCTTTGTATGTAATACTCCGAAACCTTAAGCATTGGTATTTTCCCCCCTCCCCCCTTGAAAGATTCTAAAATGAATTTTCTGATTATTATAGTAATTTTTGGAGGAGAAATACATTTGGTGTTTTGTTTGCTGCAGGCACTTTCGTTCCTTATGTTCTGATGACACTCCAATGGTTCGACGTGCTGCTGCTTCCAAACTGGGTGAATTTGCAAAAGTCTTGGAACTAGAAAGTGTTAAAAATGAAATTGTTCCATTGTTCACTAATCTAGCTTCAGATGAACAGGTAAATATAAATTATTATCAAGATATAAATTTGGATGGGTTAGTACCTTCTTCCCTCTTTATATTTCAGGAATCTCTTGGTCCAGCGAGAATAAGTGACTTGCTTGTTGCTAACAAATCTGGACATATTTTAATACAAAGATTGCCTTGTTTTTTCCTTAGGAAAATTAAGATTTGTATATGGCATGGATTAGTCTAGCTCATTTTAGTGCTCTTATGTTGAATTTTTTTTAAGCAATTTCATGTCATTTTTACCCTCCTTCCCCAAACAGGAAATAAATTTATAGGGCAAAAGAAAGGAAGGGTCAAAGAGAGGAAATGAGAACTGTAATTAGGAGGGTGGGGCAAAGCTATAAAACATAATAACATAGCTTTATATTGTGGGACAGTGAAATTTCCTGTAATTTTGGGTTTGCTGCACATAATCTTTCGGAATTCTGGTGCATGGTAGCCTTCTGTTCTAGTGTTTAAAATTTCTTAGTATAAGGAACCATAAATTAGGAATATAGCCTTTTTTGTCTAACATCTCTAGGTTTTGGTTCCCTAGAAAATTATTATAACCCTGTAGATAACTGTCAAACTAGCTTGGATTTGGTTGCTATTCACATTTTAACTCTTAAAACTCCACATCAAGGGGAGTTCAAAATAGCTCAGGTTATTTGAACCAAGAAACACTGGATCTCCTTGTCAAGGAACAGATAAGAAAAAAATAAGTAATAGTTAAAAGCATAAGCTCATTTATAAAATGTTACAGGAGAGTTGATTCAAGATTATAAGCAATTACTATCTCAAAACAGTTGAGGAAATAAATATTGATATTTTAGCATGAAACTCAACCAAGTCCAGTGATCCTGAGAACATTTGTAAATGAACCTGAAAGGTAATGAAATGGAGCGGTTAGGCTAGTGGCATGGAGGTTGTGCCATGGAGAGTCTTAGATAGGTATTTTGACAGCAAAGTTTTTCAAATGCTTATACTTGACAGATAAAGTTGTATTAATTATATTGTGCCCCAGGATACTATATAACCATAATGAAATCCATAATCATTTGAAAGCAATTGGCTTAATCATCCACATATTTAAAGCATGGTAGAATCTCCAGATTATGAAATGAAGTTATATGAGCAGCCTGTTGCATTAGTCAATAAATATATATGTTTTGGACAGGTCCTAGAAATGGATAATAAACTAGAAGCCTTTGGGACTGAAAAGTATTTGAGTAAATGAGGAATCCAAAGCTCATCTTTTTAACATAAGTAGTCACTATATGTGTTGTATGGGTACAAATAAATCATTCAAGGAACATTAATTATGTGTCAGCTGGGGTCTGGGAAAACATGAAACAGTTCCCTGCTCTGGAAGAGTTTATATTCTATTGGGGAATACAGCAGTTTACATATATGTAAAATGTATACTGAATATATACTATGTATTTGTATGTGTATATCTACATATCTGTTATCTAGATATGTAAAGGTCATTTTTTTTTAAAAAAGGAAGAATGTATTAGAAAGTGAGATGAAGAATTCACACATAGAAGGTGGTACTTGAGGTGCTCTTTGAAGGAAACTAAAGATTCTGAGAGGTGGAGGTGAGGAGGAATAACTTTCCAGGCGTAGGGGAAAATAGCCTATTCAAAGGCACAGAGATATGGTACATGAATTGTAGGGTATATGGAACTTTTACAAAGTCACTTTGACTAGAGTATAGAGTGAATAAAGGGAAGCAATATACAATAGGTTGGAGCCAGAATATGATGGGCTTTTAATGCCAAATAGAGGAGTTTGTAATAGGGAGCTACTGAAGTTTAAACAGGGGAGTGAGATGGTGCTTTTGGGAAAATCACTTTTTTAGCCATGTGTAGAATAAGTTGAAGAAGGAAAGACATGAAGCAGGAAATCAGTTAAGATCAGTTATTTCTATAATTGATGTGAGAAAAGCAGTAAGTTTGATCTAGGGTGGTGGAAATATGAGTGGAGAGCAAGGGACAGTTGGAAATGATATTGATGAGGTAGCTGGGTGGAACAGTGGATAGAGTGCCAAGCCTGGATTTGGGAGCACATGAGTTCAAGTATGGCCTCAGACACTTTCTGGTTGTGTAACCCAGTAACTTCTGTTGTTACTGGGACAGAAAGTAAGGGTTAAAAAAAAAAACTAAAGGGAGAATGAAGAGTCAAGGTTATCTTTGAAGTTTTGAACCTGAGTGCCTGGAAAGGGAATGGTATCCTTGACAGAAATAGGGAGATTTGGAAATGAAGCAGGTTTTGGGGAAAAGATGAGTCTTTTTGGAATGTTGAGGTTGGAATGCTTATAGAACAACATCCCTTTTAAAAATGTCCAAAAGTGATTCATGAGTGGCATCAGGAGGGAGACTAAAGTTGAATGTGTAGTCCTGAGTGTTATTTATGTAGTGATGATGGGAGTTGATGTCACCATGCACACAGGGAGAGGGAGGACCAAGGACAGAACCTACATATGAGATATGTTCACAGATAGTGGTCTAGTATAGGGCAGAACCAAGAGAGAACAGTGTCCAGTAGAAGAAGTGGTCAAAAGAATCAGATACTGCCAAGTTCAAGGAAGGTTAATATTGAGAAAAAGCCATTAAACTTGAAATTATGAAGTCATTGGTAAATTTGGAGGGAACAGTTTCAATTGAGTGAAGACTGGAGGTCAGCTAGTAAATGGTTGAAGAGTAAAAGTGGTGGCAATTAGAGTTGGAAACTTCTAGAAGTGGCTATACAGAGGCAAAAAGTCAAATGAGAGGTTTTTTATTTTTAAAAGATGTGAGGAGGTTGGGGACAAAAGTTATAGGGAAAGATCCAATAAAGAATAGATTAAAGATTAAATAGAGGCATGGTTTCAGAATTAATCTGCTAGATAGTATGGGAATAAGAATACCATTTATGGAGCAGAAGCTTTGGAGAGAAAGGATGGTCACATTTTCATTGGAGATGGGAATTAAAGAGTACAGAAGAGGGGTTGTTGTCAAGGGGGTTTGAGGATGTAGAGAAGGAACTCCATGGGAATGGCCCTCATTTTCTCATTAAAGTATAAAATGAAGTTCTTTGCTGAGACTTGGTGTGGGAATTTTCAGGAGAGAAGAAAATGTTTGAAACTGTTAGATTGAGTTGCCTTCCAGCACCAGTCCACAGCATATGCTGTTAAATTGAGTTGCCTTCCAGCACCAGTCCACAGCATATGCTGTTAGATTGAGTTGCCTTCCAGCACCAGTCCACAGCATACCAATAGGATTGACTCAGCACAATGAGTGGATGTTCTGCAGCATTTACATAGATAGATAGATAGATAGATAGATAGATGAGAATTCACATAGAATGAATTAGGTTTGGAGTAGACTGTAATCACTAGTAGAAGTTGCTATACTGATAAAACTGCAAATCTGCTGAAACAAGGAGCTTGTATTTATTTGTATGTACAGTGTTTACATATTCTACTTCCCTAACTAGATTAGAAAACTTTTAAGGTAAAGGAGAGTATAGTTTTATTTTTATATTGCTAATATTCCTTAAAAAGTAGCATACAGAACAGATATGCATCAAATATTACTGACTGACTTGAAGTTTTTTTTGTTCAGGATTCTGTGCGTCTTCTAGCCGTAGAAGCATGTGTCAGCATTGCCCAGTTACTATCCCAAGATGATCTTGAAACTTTGGTTATGCCTACACTCCGCCAGGCAGCAGAAGATAAGTCTTGGCGAGTTCGCTATATGGTGGCTGACAAGTTTTCAGAGGTAAAAGTACTGCATGTAATTAAGTATTAAATAGGAAGGCATGGGTGTTTTGGTGTAGCTTTTGAAAGCTCCCAAGTTTCCAATATCAGACAGAAAGAGCCTTAGAGTCCATCTATTCCAATTAGTATTTGGACAAGAATCCCTTCTCTACCATAACCTGCCAAATGATCATGCAGCCTTTGCTTAAAAACTTAACGATGAACAGAAGCCAGTGGGCTTAAAGCAGTTTTTGGATACAGTTGTTAGGAAGTTTTATCTTACATCAAGCCTAATTTTGTCTTTTTGCATATTTCTAGTTCTGTTCTCTTGAACCAAATAGAATGTAATGAATCCCTCTTTTGCTTGCCTGCCTTTGCAGACAGTTATTACATCCTTTCCATCTTCTTGTTTCCAATTTAAGCAATCTAATCATTAATATCCTCCATTTTTCTAGTTGCCTTTTTCTGTATACTTTTCTAGCTTATCAGTGGCCCTTCCTAAAATGTGGTGTTCTAACTGAACCCTAATTCAGTTGATTATTATTAATTCACTAACATTAATTCAGACAAATTCATTCGATTTTAATTAAAGGTCTGTAATGTGCAAGACACTATGTGAAGTATAAGGAAAATTTTGCGATTAGAATAGATCCAACCCTTGCCCTTGTGGAACATACATGATCTAATTGAGAAATATAACAAATAACATAACATGTAAATTCAGAGGACAAGTGTAAACCAAGTGCTATCTTAGATCTAAAATGGGAAAGATGATTATTGGGTACTAGGAGGAAAAATCAGTGAAGGCTTTTTATACATTGGGGACATTTGAACTGGACTTTAAAGGATAGGTTATCTTAAGTGGGTAAAAATGAGGATTTAGAACAGGATTCTGACAAGAAGAAAGAATAGATACCATAGATTTTATGGAATTAGAATCAAGAAGACTTAGTGAATGGGATATGAAGGAGAAAGCAAGGTTTTTGATATAGTAGGCAGACTAGGTGAATGGTAGTACCACTTAGCAAAATGATGAATTCAGAGGAATAATTTTTTTGAGTAAGGATAAGATTGGCTTTGGACTTGATTGGGTTTGAGGTGTTGGAAGTGGTGTTATTCTATAACCAGTTAGAGATACATGTCTTGAACTTAGAACAGAGGCCAGTGTAGGAAATTAGGATTATGGACAGTAAATAGTTAAAGCTAGGGGAATGAAAGAGTTGTACAGAGAAAAAAAGCAAAAAGTGAGAGAAGGGAGCATGAGCATCACAGGTGTTTGATGTTAGGAAGAGGAGATGGGGAGCCAGTGAAGGTTGTGGGTTAGGGTAGAATTAGCCCTGCATTTCAAGTCTGAAAATTGCATTTGAATCCTGGATCTGTCATTTACTAGTTGTGTGACTTGAGCAAGCAAACTAGTCTCTCTGGGCTTAAGTTTTCATATATGTAAAATGAAAGGGTTGAGTTTGATGATATCCAGTGTCCATTTTAGTTCTGAGAGAAATAGGTGGATGAGAACAAGAAAAGACAATTGTTATTGTCCTTAAAGACCTCAAGTTAACTCATTAGGTAAAGTTTGTGACAAACTACTTAGAATTGAGGAGAGAGTAGGTAAATAGAGATAACGGCATATGTTCTAGGTGGAAGGAAAGTTATAGTGCTTTTATGCAGTCTTTTTTATTCCATTTAAGGCATTCACTAATAAATTACACACATTTTTTGATAGCTTCAAAAGGCAGTGGGTCCAGAAATCACCCAAAATGACCTAGTCCCGGCTTTTCAGAACCTCCTTAAAGACTGTGAAGCAGAGGTCCGAGCTGCAGCTGCCCACAAAGTGAAAGGTAAAGAGTAAGCTCAGTGGTGCTTGACACCATTGGGGAACTCGATGTTCCTGCCCTTTATGCTTGTTTTTACTTACAGAAAGTGTTTCCTAAATAGAGAGGATTGTATGCAATATGCAAAAAAAAATCAGATACTGGCAAGATATTTGAACAAACAAGTCATTGCATTGTCATGTTTAAGAATATGCTATTAGAAGATGAATGGCAAATCAAAGGAAAAATATATTGAGTAGTCTCCCATTTCTCCCCCCCTCCCCTGCCCCGCCATCTGGCTTAGATATATAAAATTGTTTGGCTTTCAACTTGTGATAAACTTGTAAGTTTCTTTTGTGTATTTGATAACAAGCAAACATTTTCTCTTTTTATGCCCTTTAGAACTTTGTGAGAACTTGCCCGTTGATGGTAGAGAATCTATAATTATGAATCACATTCTGCCCTTTGTTAAGGTAAGACTAATGTTGGTTTATTTTTGTTTTCTCCTAAACACTCTTTCAACTCTAGCATGGGCATAGGAATAAAGTATTTTGTGCAACATTTCAATGTATGGCATTCCTTATTTCTCATGGTTTTACAATGACAACAAAGTGCTTTACCACCTTTTTGTATGTGCAACCTAATAGAAAGAGGAAACACTGAAATAAGGAATATTGAAACAGTGTGGACTTCAAGTTTCTCAGAAGTGATATTTAGAACTTTTCTACGCATTGGTACAATAAAATAAAAGAATTTTAATATATGTTTTAAATTTTTAGGAATTAGTATCTGATTCCAATCAGCACGTCAAGTCTGCTCTAGCTTCTGTAATCATGGGATTATCTACCATTTTGGGCAAAGAGAACACCATTGAACACCTTCTACCTCTTTTCTTAGCTCAATTAAAGGATGAGGTGAGTCTAGAAATTTATTAATCCTATCTGTTCGCTAGGGTCATTTTTTTTTTAAACCCATACCTTCCACTTTAGAATCGATATTGTGTATTATTTCCAAGGCAGAAGAGTGATAAGGGCTAGGCAGTGGGGGTTAAGTGACTTGCCTAGGGTCACACAGCTAGGAAGTGTGAGGCTAGATTTGAACCTAAGATCTCCCATCTCTAGGTCTGGCTCTCAATCCACTGAGCTACCTAGGTCATATTTTCAATGTGGGTATAATATATCACCAAATTAGGACTTCAACCAGTAAGGGTTGAGGAAAAGCTTAGTTGAATTTAAAAACTCAGGAATAGGAACTGCCATTGAGATATGGAAACCTTTCTATGAAACTTTTTCTCTAGGAGAATGTCCCCTGGGATATAATAGAATGAAATTCTTGAGAAACCACTATGCCTCTGTTCCTTTGTGAAGTATGCTGAATTTAGACATCTGGTTCCTCACAAAGGAAGTAGATAGAAAGGGGATAGATAATATACTTCTTTTTTCCTTAAATTGTTTTGTTAGTTTCAGTATGTTACTAAATTTAAATTCTTTAGTGATATTTTCGGCTATAAATAATTTTGGATGACTTTAGTTGCTTAGTTTTTTATCACATACTTTTTTCTTTCAATAATATGTGATCTTGATATGAGGGAATTACTCAATGTTGCATCTACTGTTTTGTATGTATATCCTTTAGGCCATTATTCTTCAAATTTTACTTTTAAGACTGTGATCTTTAATGTTTAATATTTTCTTTACTTTATACTTATTGGACAAACTTATCCTTTAGTGGAGATTTGAGCAATTAAGCATTTTAAATTTTAAGTTGAACAATTATTTTCTTTTTTTTTTGGTTTGGTGCTTTTAGTGTCCTGAAGTCCGCCTGAATATCATCTCTAATTTGGACTGTGTAAATGAAGTGATTGGTATCCGTCAGCTTTCTCAGTCTCTCCTCCCTGCCATCGTGGAGTTGGCTGAAGATGCCAAGTGGAGAGTACGATTGGCTATCATTGAATACATGCCATTGTTGGCAGGTCAGCTGGTGAGTGTTTTATGTTGCTATTTTTTGGTAGTAGACTGAAAGAGAGCAAAGGCAATGGATCATTTTAGGTAATTGGCACATACATAAGGGAATGAAGACTTGATTTAAAAGCCAGGTAGATGCTGAGTTCAAGCCCTACCTCTGACACTTACTGGTTGCATGACTGGGGCCAGTCACTTAAACTAGTGACTAAAGCAGTTTTGTAAGATAACAGTTTGCAATCACTTTGTTTATCTCTATTAGGGGAGTTTCCTCAACATTCTCTTTGTTGATGGAATTACAGTTCTAGTCTTTAGTAGGTACAAATAGCTCATATTGTGTTCATTCTAATTATAAGATAGAATTGAATGTCCCCTTTGCCTTATTGAAGTGTTATTTTTGAGGTCTTCAGTAGAAATTCTGTGTTTAAATATTTATATTTTAAAAGAAGCAAATTTATAGTTCTGGCTAATCATATATTAAAGGTTTGGTATATTTTGTTGTTTTTCCAGCTTAAGAATTTATTTGTTGAGTGGGATGAATAGTATGATGAATGATAGAATTGGGTTACAAAAATCCCTTTGACTGGAAATGATCTGATATTTTATTGATATTAAATTCTTGTACTTGGATTAGAATAATTGATAAGTACTAGTTTTGGGGGTGAGACATGGCTAAGTTTGTGTGAAAAAGACCAAACTTTTTTGGATACTTAGAGTTCATTATGAGTGTGATAACCCCCCAAAAGGCAATGTAATCTTAAAGCTAATAGAAGAATATAATTTTTAGATTGGTAGAGGTGATAAATCTATTGGTACTCTTCCCTGCCCCTCATTTTAATTTCCATCTTGAATATAATGTCTAATTCTGTGCATTTTAGAAAGGATCTGATAAAAGCTGAAGTTCATTTGGGTTGGTATGAGGGCAAGGTGGAAGTAACAGGAAATTTTTCCTGAAGAAAACATAGGGAAACACAATCTTGGTATTCTAGTATTTCATTGGTTTTATGAAAAAGAGAATCAGTACTTGTTTTGTTCTGCAAGGTCAGAACTGGGTTTGATGGAAGACAGAGAATCAGATTTTAGCTTAATATAAATGATGTTCTTTCTAAAAGAACTATTAAAAAAAAGATTGCCTTGGAAGATAATGGGTTTTCTGAAAATAGGGAGCTACTCTGATAGAATATAGATAACGACCTTTGGGGGATTTTGTTGTAAGAAATTAATGCTCTGAGATTACATGATTTTGCCTTATAGTAGGTAGGGATTTAAGATAAGATGTTGGTTCATTTCTTAAGTCTTTGAACTTTGTTTAGAATAAACCCCTCCCCTCCTTTTTTTTTGTTTTTGGTCATACTGTACCTAGCCCTTAATTGAGGCTATCCTCTGTTTAAAGAAAATTGAGAAATTCCTATGTTATGGAAATAGTGATGCTACATTCTATTGTCTGTGCTAATGACCACATTATAACTTGGCTGGTCCGGATTTTTTCAGGTTCTGTTGTTAAAAAAAAAAAACACTAAAAATTCCAAGATTTTCATTTCTAGCTATGTCTCATCTTCAGTTTTCATTGTCTTAGGAGTTTGTGTGCATTTGTGTGTATGTAATTTATGCATACACAAAATCAAAGATATCTAATCAAAAGAGAATAGCCCCTCCCTCTGAGTTTTAGAGTAAAACCTCTGAAAAGAGGAGGTAGTTTATTAGTTTAGTGCTACAAATGATCTATTTCTTCTCCTTTCAGATCTAAAGATTTAGGATTTATTTTTCCTTCTTAGGTCCATAACCACATTTTGGTGTATTTATCCCTTGAATATAACTTTTAGAGATATACTAATCTTTTTTTTTAACCCTTACCTTCTGTCTTGGAATCCATACTGTGTATTGGTTCCAAGGCAGAAGGTAGACAGTGGGGGTCAAATGACTTGCCCAGCATCACACAGCTAAGAAGTGGCTGAGGTCAGATTTGAACCTAGGACTTCCCATTTCTGGGGCTGGCTCTCAATCCACTGAGCCACCCAGCTGCCCCCAGAGATATACTAATCTTGTTGAACTTTGAAGTGAATCACTTTTCAGGACTATTCTTTGGGACCCAGTGTTTCATACTCCCCTTTCCGCCTGGGAATCCAGCTTCAATCCTTTGTAAGTCCCACAGAAGGAACCAGCTGTTCTACAAGGGGTTGAAGCTGTTCCCCAAAAGACTAAAGGATAAAATTGGTGATATTTCCTTTCAGCATCTGATCCCATAGCAGGGTAGTCTTCCTATTATTTACTTTCCCTTCTGTGGACTTGAACATGTGGTAGCTGGGCAACGTAGTCCTAGCCATATATGATAGGAAGAAGAGGTTGAAAACGGCAGAGACTTTAATGCTCATCTTATCAGGTCTCTCTTGATAGATTTAAGACTGAACCTGCTTATGTCTTTGCTTACTTGAAATCCAGGAATTGGCAATAGCATAGACTATTATGGAACCAAGGCCATGGGTGACATTTGACTGTCATAATCTCTGATTGACTTTTGCTTTAGTCAATTATGAATGTTTTAAATAATTTCTTATATATTAAATGGTTGTTCTTCCTATACTTTTTTCTTAATTGTAAAGCATTTTATTTAAGATAACTAACCCAGAGACGTAGCATGCTATAGTGTATAGATAGCTAACTTTGAAGTCAGAAAGATCTGGTTCCAAATTTCATCTCTCCTCACACATACAGGGTGTGTGACTGGGGAAGTTACTTGTCAATGCACTAGCCAGTTCTCTAGACAGAGTTGCAGAACAGCTTTTGATCTGTACTAGTAGAGGAAACACTTTTCCTTTACCAATGAAATCACAGGTCTGACTAAAAAATGAAATATAAAACATCAACCCCTAAATCTAATTTGCTAAGAATTTAAAACATAGATATCAGTGAAATTCCAACGAGATTTGAGGAAAATACTGCAAGATATTATAGCAGCATGGTATAAAAAGGTGTACTTTCAAAGCTGACAGTCATTTTAAGTGTGTGGTAACTTAGAAGCTCTATTTTATTGTACTATTAGGCTATTTTTAAAAATTGTTCCTGTTTACAAAGGACCAAAGTCCCAATCTTGCATTGAATTAAAATTTATAATGACCAGGAAATCCCTTGGACTTCATCAGCATCAACTTGCATTTGAGTACTTCCCCTGTGCCATGCAAGAGAAAGGCAAAATTATGGTACCTGCTCTCCAAGACGTCAGTATGAAAGATATGTATATTAATATGAGGAAATTTAGTAGCACTAGTCAAAAATGACATTTTGGTGTTAAGTGTTTGATTATCTACAGGGCAGGTAAAAAATACTTATCAAAAAAGAGCACAACATGTTATGTTGTATAGGGATTATGAATTGATCAGCCTCAGTAGTCTGCCTACAAAGGTAGCCAATTGACTGTTTCTAATCTATACTCTGTTTTCTCAGGAACTATCAAAACCAAAATTATGCGAGAAAGTGGTTCAGAAGTTCAGCAGAGTTCTCTTTTGTCCATTTCTTTTTTCTTTTCTCCCCTGACTGTTTTTCACCCTTTTTCTTTGGAAATATCATTAATCTCATTTTCATTTTATTTCATCATATATTTTCATAATTTCATTTATGTTTTCTTTCTCCTTTTTCTTGATTTCTATCCCCATTTCCTTTCCTCTCTTCCACCCTTTCTTCTCCCCTTCCTTTTCCTGCCTTCCTTGTGCAGCAGGGCAGAGTAGAAAGAGTGCTGAGCTTAGAGTCAAGAAGACTTGGCTTCAACTCTTCTATCCTGACATTACTAGCTATGTGTCTCGAAATAAGTCAGTTAACTTTTACACATCTTAGGCAGCTCCCTAGGAGTGATTCATCTATAGGTTGTAAAATGTGATGGTGGAATGAGTTCCCACACCTTGAATTTCCTATAACACCTAAATCTCAGACCCTATGTGCTTTAAATTTCTCAGATCATAACTTGGTATAATGTAAATAGATTATCTTTTTTCTTGGATTGGGATGGTTGCATATTAACTGACCTCTCTGTATATAGGGTGTGGAATTCTTTGATGAGAAACTGAATTCTTTGTGTATGGCCTGGCTTGTGGATCATGGTAAGTAGAAGTTAAGAATAATCAGATAATGAAAAGCAAATTTTATTTGCTTTTTCTGAAAAGTTTTAAGCCATTCATATTTCCTTTTTAGAAAAAAACCCTAGAATGACCATTAGTATTTTTGTGTAACAATGAGATATCATGATGAATGGCTTTGATTAAAGAAATTTTGCTTTGACTATGGATATGACTGCTTAATATTTCCACTTTTTTCCTATTCTTATTTTCCCTTTGAGGAGATGAACCCAGTCTTTATCCCTTTCTCTTACTTAATACCTATCATTCCTCTAGCATTTTCCCTCTAATATACACATGTGTACATGTACATTCACATACTAATACATTTTGATCATATCATCAGTAGTTACAATACTAAATTTTGTAGGGTTTGGGACAGACAAAAAGTAGGAAAATAAGATATTTAAACCATTTTAAGTCATAGAGGAAGTGGCATAAAAAAATAGAAAAATTATTTAACGTGAATCTTAGTGGTTGGAGTGAAAATTTGATTCTGAGCTTTGGCAAGAAAGTAGGGATGAGTTTCTTGTTTTACCATTAGACCCAAGACAAAAGAATCCTGAGGTGGACCCATCTACTAAGTAGTAGTAACTAGTCATTGCAGTCCTATTGGCATCTATTGGTTGGAGAGGAATACTCTTTGCCCGTGCTAGTAGGAATGGATAGACTCATACAGGAAGCAAATCTGTTATGGTAGTTTTGGGCCCCACCTTTGAGTATTCCTAGGACTTTGTGAGCAAAATATGGCTCCCTAATATGTTAGCAGAATCAACTTTTATACCACACACTGGAAAATGCAATGGGTTGTTGTTGTCCTCTAGAAAAATGCAGTGGTCCGTAGTTGGAGATTTTTGTAGATAGATGCACATGGATTTCTCTGTTTACATGTATGAAATTGATATGATACTTATGTACAGGCATATTTGTGTCTTGTTAGAGTCCATATGTAGTTGAATAACTAGTAGAGCTTGTTCTAGTAGAGCTTGTTCATCAGTATCTGGGACAACCTACAAATAGATAGTGAGGTGGTTCTGGAATTGAAGAGAAGAGTAGATTTGATATTAGAAAAGTTCTATGATCCTATAATTTAACTGAAACAAGGGCTCATCTTTTAATATCAATACTCTTTGGTAATAAGGTACTACTTTGAGTTGTGGAATACCACAGCTCCCTAAGGATTGATACTAAGTCTCCCCAAAAGGACAATGAAGAAGTATATGGTGAGCCTGAGCAGGCTGCCATGCATAAATGGCTCAATTTAAAATAAATCATCAGAGAACCTATATTATCAGAAAAACCATAGCAAGAGAGAAGAAAGACTAATGGATAGTCTGTGGTCTTCATTAATATCTAGACAATATGGAGAAAGTTCTTATGTTGGGTGAACCTTTATGATGAATTTATGGGAATACATAGAGATTTGCTTAGGAGGAATAGCTGTAGATAATTTGCAGTGTGCATGACTGAAGTAAATGCACATAATAATGTAGTAGATATATTGGAGTATTGAGAAAGGTATATAGTTAAAAGAATGAGAGAAGTGTATAAGGAAGAGAATATCTGTGTATATATAATTACATGTGTATATATGTTTATGTGTTGTCAGTGACTGTTACAATGGATTAAAAAGATTAAACTTCCTTTGTCTTAGAGTATAACCATGATTCCTGATATTTTCCCTAGAAATGGCCTTCTGTCCATTCAAAATCTGTTGATTATTTGCACCCACTTCCGAATTGGAATTGCCTCACCTGCAACTAATATAAGCCCCTTTCCCTCTTTTGCTTTGTACTTGTAGAATTAGAAAATAGCAGTAGCAGTCATTGGTTTGGAAGGTAGCTTCCAAGTCACCTCTAGTGGACTCAATTATTTATAAACATTCTAGGCCAGTGATGGTGAACCTATGGCATGGATGCCAAAGATGGCATGCAGAGCGCTCTCTGGGGCACTTTGCCACCCTCCTAGCTCTCCCTACCCCCAGATTTCATTACTAGAAAGGCAGAGGGACTTGGGTAGAGCTGCCCCCTCCCCCTTCCACCATACCTGATGACATTTTTTCACACCCCCCACCCCTCTGCCCAGCAGTCTAATGTGAACCTTCCCCTATTGGGATAAAGGGGTGGGGCAGGGTATACCCAGCAGGTGGGGGTGGAGTGGGCACTGCACTTGTTCTGGGAGGTGAGGGTGACAGGGCCTGGCACTCCATCTCTAAAAGATTCGCCATCATCATTGTTCTGGTATATCTTGGAAGTATTACATAGTTATCATTGACAAAATATATTTTTGGAGATAACATGTTGTATTGTGTTTAACATTTTAAGTGAAATATTCTTGTTACTTTGTTCTGGCTTTGGTGTACAATGACCTTGTTCAGATCTTCATCTGAACAGAATTCCTGGATACTAAGTAATCAAGATATGGGTCATTTGTTGCCAATACAAATTCCTTGCCGAAACTGTTTCTGTAGGGTTCCCCCTCTTATCAGTTTGGTAATAGTGGTCCCCCAAAAGGGAAATAAAGTTAGTCTGGCATTACTTGTTCTTGTTGAAATCATGATGGCTCCTTGTGACCACAGTTTCCTTTTCAGTGTGCTTACTAAGCCTTTCCTTCAACCGTATTCTGGAATTTTGACAGTATTTAATGCCTAGATTACTGATATACATATAGTTTGCAGATTTTATCCTTTTCCTTTTTATGGAAATCAAGACATTTGTAGTTCTCTAGGATCTTTCAGATATCACTGATAGTGGCTTAGCAGCCACATCTGCCAATTCTTTCAGTGGCTTATGATATAGTCAACTTACCAAGGGCAGCTAGCTTTTCTCTACTCTCTCCTTATATATCTTGGGTATCATCTCTTAGCTGCTTTTGTTCTCTCTTTTCAGACCAGAAGTAATTTTCTTTGGCAGAGAAAGTTGAAAGAAACACATTAAGAATTCAGTATCTCTGCCTTCTCTCTCTCACCCTCTGCAAAGGCTCTACCTTTTTTTTTATCCTCTTTCATTAAAACAAATATTTTTAATTGATTTTAGTTTTCTTGATCAGCCTTCACTCATTATGAACGTTAAGCATTCCTAACACTGAACCATTTTGTTTTTTTAAAGTACCATTTTATGCTTTTGTATTCATCCTCTTTTACTTTGGTCTTTCTTCCATTTTCTGCCCTTGGTTTTTTACAATCTGAATTTGGTGGTGTGCTCCTTGTGCTTCCACATTGGTCCCTCTTTTGCCAGTTATTTTTGCTTGATGTCCTTAGAATTTCATGAAGTCTTCAGTGTTATATTTTATCTCATTTGTTAATTTGAGGACTTCCTATAGGTAAAGCCCTATCCTTCTTCTACTAGTAACACTAGAAAATAGAAGATAATCATATGGTTTGTACTCTCTTCAGAACTTAGGAAACTTGAAATCCCACTAGTGAGGGATATTTTGTGTATTGGGCCAAAATGAACTTTGCATGTGCTTTTGAAATAAATACTTCCCTCAACTCCTGGACCCTGGTTGTCACTTAGTTCACACCTTGTTGAACACATTTTAAATTAATAAAATGACATATAAAGTAGCAAGAGAATGTAGTGGGTAGGAAATAGACAATTTGATGAATCAGGATAAAACTTGGCCATGAGCATGTGTTGGTCATTAGTTGTTGACTCATTGTAAGAATCAGTCTACGTTTTTACTCCCAGTTTCTTTATTTTAAAAAGAGCCTCAAGCTGGGAAGAGCTCTTTGTTCAACTGTCTCATATCAAAAGAAACTCGAACTCAGAAAAGAGTAAGTCATTTGCTCCAGGTTACCAGGTACTAAGCATCTACTTGAGTGTTCAAACCAAGGCCCAGAATCCAACATTCCTGCTGTCCTGGCTGCCTGGGAGAAATCTTAGAAGTCATGGACCTGTGCTTTCCTTCCTTATATCAGAGGTCCCAGGCAGAAGACTAGGATTTAGCTGCTAAACTTGATGATTAATGCACAGAGACCCTTGTGAACTTAGAGCTGCCCAGTATCACTTACTCATGTCCTTGAGGCAAACAGTGATGCATGAAATGAATGCAAGACCCCTTCTTGTTCCTGGAAGGCTCCAGTTTTTGCATAAAATGAATGGACACCTAGTTGCTCCCCAGTCACAGCATTTTTTGTGTCTGTCCCTTTCCATTCTTATTATCACTGTTCTAGTCTATCCAGATTCTTCCCAAGTCTCTGAAAAACAGTATGCATGGAAAGAACACCTTACTCAGGATGACTAGGTAGCATAGTGGACAAGAATGCCGGGCCTGGAGTTGGGAGGATCTGGGTTCAATTCTGGCCTCAGACACTTCTTAGCTGTGTGATCCTGGACAAGTTACTTAACCTCCATTTGCCTTACCCTTGCCACTCTTTTATCTCAGAATTGTAACTAAGGCAGAAGGGTAAGGGTATTAAAAACATCAGTAGGCTCAGTCCAAAAAGCATTGGCTTTGAAAAGAGAAGAGTAGTGACCTTGAACAGATCATTTGATGTCTCTGAATCTCAAGTTTCATTATTTGGAAAATAATAGATACTTCTTAAGGATTTTACAAGGATGAGATGAGATTCTGAAAGTAAAATGCTTTTTAAGTATTGAAGTGCTATTATATAAATGTCAGTTGTTAATGATGGTGATGATAATACTCTTAACAGCTCCCTAGTCACTGGCTTCCCTGACTCCTAGCCTCGGTCTTTTCCAATTTGAGCTAAATGTCAGAATACTCATGTTTTTACTAGGATCTTCCTTTAATAAACATCATCCTGTTCTTTGCTTTAAAAAAGCCTTTGATGCTTTCCCCTTTTCTACTTTATCAGTATGACTTAAATCTTCCATAAACTGCCCCAACCCTACCCAGCAAAACTCATTTTTTACTATTTCCAATATGTAGATTATAAGCTTTATGAGAGAAAGTACTTTTTCCTAATTATAATTTTATCTGTGGCAACTAGGTTTCACATTGGATAGAGTGCCAGACCTGGAGTTGAAATGAACTGGGTTCAGATCTGGCCTCAAGACACTGCCTAGCTGTGTGACCCCAACTCCAGTTGCCTAGCCCTTGCCCACTCCAATGTCTTAGAATTGATACTAAGACAGAAGATAAGGGTTTAATTGTTGAGTGAATGTGCAAATAATCCTTCCACTTTATATAGGCAATCTTACTCTATCAGAAATAAATCATAATCATTTCCACCTCCATGCTTTTCTTTTCCTATCCAAATTTTACTTATCCTTTAAGGTTAGTTTACTGTGCTTCTATGAAATCTGACTCTTCTAGTCTTTTTTAACCTCTTTTCAGTTATTCTGAATTTGACAAACAATAACAAAAATGAACATTTCCATATATACAGCAGAAAAGATGAAACCATGTGTCTTGTCTATACTTTACATTAAAAACAAGATAAATTCAATATGATTAGTTTCAAAGCTCTCTGACTTGTTCGTGATTCCTTTTGAACCTCCTGTTCTCTTCTGTACATGAAAAAATGGTATCTTTTTGGTATCACTTGCTAGTCCCTATCTCCCTCCTATACACTGAAACACCAAAAGCCTGTGTAGGAAAGTCATATTCACGAAAAACATCCACAAATTGACCACACTTGAAAATTTATAGCTCGATCTGCACTTCAAATCTTGTCTCCTCCAAACAGTCAGGCAGTAGCCCCATCCTTGATCCTCTAGAATTTTGGCTGGTTATTGCATTGATCAGACCTTTTAACATTTTTCAGAGTTGGGTTTTTTTTTTACCCTGTTACAGTTATTGCTTGAATTATTCTCCTGTTTCTACTCACTTTACTCTTCAGTATGTCTTGCCAGATTCCTCTGCATCTGTCCTTTTTCTCCTTTTTCGTGGTGCAAAAACATTCTATGACATTCATTAACCATAATTTGTTTAGCCATTTCTCAATTGATAAATTCCCCCTTGTTTTCCAGTACTTTGGTACATGGTACAGTAACAACAACAAAACCAATGCTACTATAAATATTTTTGTATGTATAGGTCCTTTTCTTTTTTGGATGTCAATACGATATAGGCCCAGTAATGGTATTATTGAGTCAAACCTTTTTATAGCACTTTAACATTCAATTTGGCATTTAATTACATAAGTTTTTGTGTTGCGTGATTTTATTTCATGATGTCAATCTTATGACCCCTACTAGATTGTAAATTCCTTGAGGAACGGGGACCTTATAATATATTTCTACTGCATCTTTAACAGTGCTAAGCAGTTGGTGGTCATTCAGTAAACAATTTTTGATTAATTGATGAGTGGCATGGTTGTTTTGCATAATTTCCCTTGAGTTTAATATGGTTCTTCTGAAAGGGAATTAACTCTATAAAAGAAAAGGAACTTATTGTGAGGCAAACCTTAGTATGTAGCATTATAATGTGACTAAATTTGCAGAAAAATCTTGTGTTTGATTATTAATAAAGTATATTATATTTTATGGACTTATTCAGAATATGTTCACATTTCTTCTAGTGTATGCAATCCGGGAAGCTGCCACAAACAACCTAATGAAACTAGTAGAGAAATTTGGTGCTGAGTGGGCCCAAAATACCATTGTTCCCAAAGTACTAGTAATGGCCAATGATCCTAACTACTTACATAGGATGACCACTTTATTCTGTATTAATGTAAGTATGGAATGTATGTTATTGTAGAATCATGACATTAAATAGATCCTTCAATTTTTTTTTCTTCAAATTCAGGATGCATTTATTTTGGAATGACTCTTTGAACCTTTCAATCTGTAGAATGAGGTCTTGTACTAAATGATCTCAAAGGCCCTTTCTAGCTCTTGAAAATTCTTCGATTTTTAGAGTGTCATCTACTATCCCAGGTGCATTGATGGTTCACAACCCAGACACTTATTTCTGTTTGTCAGTAACTTAGCTATTTATTTTCTTACCTTTATAATTGAAAGTTTCATTAAATTCTAGAACTGTCACCTGGAAGGTTTTTTTTAAACTTGATGATTTTTCTTTTCTTTTTTTTTTTAAAGGCACTGTCTGAAGCCTGTGGCCAGGAAATCACAACTAAGCAAATGCTGCCCATTGTATTAAAAATGGCAGGAGACCAAGTAGCAAATGTTCGTTTCAATGTGGCCAAATCTCTACAAAAAATTGGTCCAATTCTAGATAGCAGGTATGATTTTAATGTTTCCCTTCTTGTATGTAATTTTTAGTTTGGATTTAATGTGAAGTGTCTTTGAGGTTAATTTGTAGTTTTCCAAAGAGAAAGTATAGAATGGAAAAAGCAGTGATTTGGTGCCAGAGCTCCTGGGTTCAGTTGCTACTTAGGGCATCTGTGACCTTGGGCAAGACTTTCCCCTTTCTGAGCCTAGTTTCCTCATCTTTAAAAAGAAGGGAGTTGATCTCTATGATCCCTTCCAGCCATAAATATTTGATTGTAAGGTTTTACCAACCATTTAGGGGGCTCATTCTAACTTTCTGTAACAAGACCTTCTACAGAAAATTACTTGCTTCTGAAGATAGCTATATTGACAGTTTCCTGAGGAATTAAATTAGTTCATATACATCAGATATTTATAATTTTTAAAAATTTCTCCTTTCTGATTTTCAAGGAAGCCAGAATTTGTACCATAATTAAGTAGATATTTTTATAACAGACTCCTTCTTTAGTAATGCTGTTTTGTTTTAGTGCACTGCAGTGTGAAGTCAAGCCAGTGCTGCAGAAGTTAGGGCAAGATGAGGACATGGATGTCAAATATTTTGCACAGGAAGCCATAAATGGTAGGTAATTCTTTTTTGTGCTCTGTAATGTTTTGCACTACTTGAAGGACATAATTCTGTTTAGATGCTGTGAACATTATTTGGAGAGGTGCCTCTCCCTATTCTGGGTGAAATAATTGATGACCCTTAGGCAGAACAGGCTCTTCATGTTCTATCATTGCCTTTCCATAATGAATATGCTCAATGTTCCTTTGTCTAGGACATGGTAAAAAAAAAAAGATTCTTAATAATAAAAGCAGCAGGAAAGGATTGATTACATTTTAATCTTAAGTTATAAACAAGTTAATTGCTGGGTAGCCTAGTATAGAATGAGGGACCTGACGAGGTTGACAAGTTTGTGCTTTATGATGACATGTCTTATTTTTTGTGTAGATAGTATGTAAACCTGTGTCAGATTAAATCTGTATCACTAATCATATTTTATTTGGAATTTTCCAGTTCTTGCCTTGGCATAATGAAGAACTAGAGGAAAAAGATTTTACTCAATTCTTATCACAGATTTCTAGTCAATGTGTTCTTAAATGGGATGCAGAAAAAAAAAAGAGGAAAACCTTCAAGATCTCATCCAAGCAAATGGCAGCAACTGTTACAAGAAATCAGATTTCAGTGACTTGATTTTCTCAAGATGAAATGGGGTTATTTTTTTAAACTTGTTTTCTTTGCTAGGATAATTACTTAAGCCATTCTTATGGTTTCTGATGAATTCTCAGCATTCAGTATAGCCAACTCTCAATTATCCACTAATGGGTTATTCATGGCAATTTCTGTCTAGCCAAGTCCTGGAGACTTCTTGTCAGGGCCAAATTGGGGACAGGAGTGGGGTATGGGTGAATTTGAACCTGGACTTGGAGTTGAGTCAGTGTCTGTGTTTTTATGTGTTTGTCTGAGTGTCCCTCTGACTACATTCCAAAGTTAAGTACATGTGATTTAATATGAACTGTTATTTTATACCTCATTTCTCTATTTGTGTGGATAATTGAGATTTGGCTGTAATGGGAGTCTCCTTTTACTGGATGATGGTGACTTTCATCAATGTCTTGTGAAAGGGGCATGTGGAAACACAAGTTTAATGTATTGGTTGCTTTGGTTTTCATTTGCTTGATTTTGACTGTAATCATGTCATTCAGAAACCAAATACAGAAACATATTGCTGCTTATTGTTGTGATGTTGAAACCTAACTGTGTTGAAGCTCATTGGTGTGAATACATTTAGAAATAATTTGCTTTCTTGTCTGAGAAACTTAAATTTAGTGCCTACTAGTAAGCAGTAGTTTTTCCCATTTTATTGTGAGATTTCACTTTTGTATTTCCCAAGAGCAAGGGAACATGGGTTTAATACTGTGTGGATTTCCTACATAAACTGGTTCTGCTTCCAATAATGTTAAGATCCAGTCATTGATACTGTAGAGTAACTTTTCAAGCTGAAGTTTCATTGCTCTCTTTTTGATATGGTGATGTCTTTTTATAGCTTAAAATTTGTTTTTGTGTATCAACAGTAAAACCTCATTAATTCCTCTTGGAATTTGTGAAGATGGATTCAGTAGAAGGGTTTGCTAAAACAATTTAATTACCTGTGTATATCAGATGGAAGGAAGCATTTTTGAACTATTTAAGAAGACAATCTTTTCAAGCACTCCTAAGTCCTTTAAAAGGACCCATTTCAGTTGTATGGCCCCTAATTGTTAATTACTGATCTTTCTTATTTTATAAAAGTGGATCCATTGAGAGCTCTCCTAGGCAATACTTTGTGTACTTGAAAAATAATAAAATTGTATTTCATTAAAAATTTAAACAATTTAAAATTTGTAAATTTTTAACTTATTTAGATTTTTCACTAGCAAATTTATCTTCCTCAATTTGAATTAGGGAGGTTTTGCTGTACAGTATTTTTCTTGAGGGTGAGATTAGCTATGTGGTTTTCTGTTTTCTTTTTTTTTTGGTTTTGTTTTTGGGTTAATTTAATTCTTAACTTTTTAGCTCATTGAGCTTTACTTACGTATCCTGGTTTTGTGAAACCACTCGGAATCCTTAGTGACTTTGTATATTAAATAATTACATAAAACCAAATTCTGACTAAGTACTTTTAAATTTGTTTTAACTTCATTGAAAAAATTAATTTTATGTTTGTCTTTTGACTATCAAAGTGCCTTTTAAGAAGACTTTTATTTTTTGAATTTAATCTTAAAAATCTTTTAGAATTTTCTGTCTTAGTATCTAATAGACTCTAATTACATTTTGAGTCTGACATCATATTCACATGATTTCATGTGTGAAAGAAGTAACTAAATATGATGTTTAAGTTCCAGAGATTGTGATGTTTTTAAGCTAAAACCTGAACCAAATGAAAGAAAATTCAACTTCTTACTATTTGACTAAATATTTCATTTTTGTTTCTTAAAGTAGTTTTTAAGAAGTTCTTTTTCTCCCTCATAGAAAGCCCTGGATGTCATCCTCTGTGACTCGGCTCTTCTAGCTGGAAGAAAAGTATCTGCTTTTAAGCATGGGTCAATGAACTCACCTTTGACCCTTTTTCTTTAGGGGAGCTTTTGGTGAACTTAACCATGTCTTTCTGGAGTGCCTAGATGGGGTTATGTTCCAATAAATTCCCTTTCTGGTTTTTGAGCCATGTTACTTGTCCTCTGATATGGTTATTCTCTCTTTAGCTTGGTTTTCCCATTTGTAAAAAGATAGGACCGTTAGTGCCTTGCACATACAATGGAATGAAGGAGATGCCATCCTTGCCTGTGTGTTTCAGGACTTTAAAATGCCATCCTTGCCTGTGTGTTTCAGGACTTTAAAAGGGCTGTGAGGATACTCCCTCTACCAGGGGTAGATAGCAACTCATCTGCTCCTCATAGATTAATTTTTTTTTTTGGTCTACTGCATCTCATTACTTGGTGGCTGGCTTTCTAGTGGTGTGCCTTTCAAAATTTAGTTAATCTTGTTTATAGACACACAATCCTTGGTTGGGTTTGTATTTGTTAACTGAACTTTTGATGCAGGACCTGTCACAATTTGTGATCTTCTGACCTAGCCTTTAAGAGTATAGAGTCAGGGCAAGCTAGGTGGCTCAGGGGATAGAGTCAGGCCCAGAGATGGGAGGTCTGGGTTCAAATGTGGCCTCAGATACTTCCTAGCTGCATGATCCTGGGCAAATCACTTAACCCCTATTGCCTAGTCTTTACTGCTCTTCTGTCTTGGAAACAATATACAGTCTTGATTCTAAGATGGAAGGTGAGGCTTTAGAAAAAATGGGGCATCAATATCTCAAGGAGGCACTGGAGCTACCCTTTATATAATATATATATTATCATTTCTTGTACCCACCTATTTTTTTGTATGCCATCTTTGTATACTGTCTTCTAAGAATTACCACAAAGCAAATTGCACTTTAGCCAAAGCTTTAATTTTATCTGGTTTTGCTCCTATTATTTTCAGTACTGGAGGGGGATTGTGTGGGTTTCTCTACACCCAAGTCTTGATACTTTGGCCTTGTTTCAGTTTTAGTGGGGGAGGTGGGAAGGAAGGTTTGCTTCTGTACATATTATTTTTGTAGACTATTCTAGTCAAGTACTTGATCCTTTAGGATATGAAGAAATGGACACAGGTAACATCATGTTCAACCTCTGTTTACTCAAGTCACAGCTTAGCTTTTTGTTGAATTTTCTAAACCAAGTAGATAATGTTGGTGGCTCAGAAACTTGTGCTCCTAAAATAAGGAATTATGTAAAGAGCCAGAGTAGGCACTTAGCTTTTTGTACCAATCTAGACCCTTTCCTAAATTTGAATACCTCACCTGTCATGGAACTCAATTGTTTTCTTTCTTAATGGATTGGGTTTGGCCTCATCAGGATTACTAAAGCAGCTTTTGTGATGATGAGACTGACCTGTTAAGGTGGAAGAATAAGCAAGTTAATAGTATTGCTTGAAGCTGTGTTGAAATAGCTGATGATAGTCACCCCCAAAGAAGTAGCCTGGCACCAATTGCATGATGGGGTCTCCAAGATGAATCTGGACGTATTGACTGTGTGAGGAGTAAAAGAACAAATATCAGAAACTTCCAAAGGCTGGGCAGAAACCAGGCAGCTGTATATACAGGACTACCTAATGAATTTCAGACATTTGTGAGCCAGTTGTTGGACCCATTATGTCATCGATCCCTTTAGCTATCTTAATTTTGCTTCTATAGGAAATAAGCATGTTGTATGTGACATAGTAATGTTCTGAAAGAGACTTAAATCTATGGCTTGCAGGGTCATATTCATATAAGTATTTTTTTAACTCGCCTTAGAATCAATACTGTGTATTGGGTATTGTATAGGTGATGTGGGTTAAGTGACTTGCCCAGGGTCACACAACAAGGAAGTGTCTGAGCTCAGATTTGAACTCAGGACCTCCTGTCTCTAGGCCTGGCTCTCACTCTATTGAGCTACCCAGCTGCCCCCAAGAGTATTATTCTTTATCAATGGGAAATCTAATGCCAGTATGAAGTTGTTTAGGAGAAAGGATAGAATATAAGTTACTCAATAGCTTTTCTTCACTTTCTGCCTTTTTTCATTTACTTTTAGTATATTAGAATCACCTTGGCAAATTTTTGAAAAACATTTCGCCACCACCACATTACATTTCACTAATTCTTAGCTGTCCTCTATATCACACAGCATGTAGATGACTGTTTTCCCCATTTCTTGACTCAGTGACCCTCCTTTAATCATGTCTCTCTGCCCTGCTTTGTACCTGAAATGTGTTCATCTTTCCTTTCTTCTAAGCTAGGAACCTTTTCAAGCTTGCTAATTCCTAGGACTCATACTTTTGGAGTGTGATATAAATCTTCATCTTGAGATTAAAAGGAAATAAAATGGAGTGTCAAGTAAAAAAAAAGGAGCGGCTTCCCCTCTCAAGTTGTGCACCTTATATTGAGCTGGCCATCCCTTTAAAGGTCAAGTGGTCTCTAAGCTGGAGGCTGTGTAGGTATCATCACCTGTATGTAACTTGGAGTGTATGCAGGCCCAGTCAGCTTCATGGCTGAAAATGTGGTAGGTTCTTAGCGATTCCAGAGAAAAGACACTTAGCTTATGTATCTAGACCTTTTCATAAGATAAGGGCATGAACAATATTTTCATCACACCATTTGCATTCATATATGTTATTGTGCCTACCATGTTCCTCAGTTGCCGGCTTGGAAGCCCAGATACTCCAGGCTGTAGGGTGGGTAGGGATTTGGCAGGAGGCCAGGGCAGTGGATTATATTGGCAAGAGTTACAGAGCTTGCTCTGTATCCCTGGAGTGGTACGGAAATGTGGGAAGCTAAATTTGCCTGAAGGGGGCACTGAGGGTACTCGGGCTGACAGGAACCACCTGGGATCCCCAGGTCCTAGAGGGGGGGAAGTGCCACACAAGCCCAAAGTCCTTAACTCCAAATTTGAGGTAATATTACTATTTTTTTTTTGAGAGAACCAAGGTATAGGGGAGGTAGGCCAGTACATTTGAGGTCATCTTTAAGGAGAAACAACATGGTATAACATAAGTAGGCCAGGAGTTGGAAGGCCTCTAGGTTTGTGTCTTCACTGTGCTAACCACTTACTTGTGATGATCTTGGATAAATCACTTAAACCCAGTTCCACAGTCCTTCTGTAAATTGAGATACCATTCATGTATAGAATTTTAGGGCTCAAATGAGGTATTGTAGCTGGAATCACTGTGTGACCATAAAGTCACTAAAACTTGGATAGTTTTAGGAAAAATATTCTTCAACACAATGGACATCCCAGTTCCGAGAGCCAAAACTGTATCAATGCTTTTCTGTATTTGGACCCAGATTACAATGATGTGAATGCCTAGAGATGGGAGGTCCTGGGTTCAAATTTCACCTTAGATACTTCCTAGCAGTGTGACCCTGGGCAAGTCACTTAACTCCCATTGCCTAGCCCTTACTGCTCTTCTGCCTTGGAACCAATACACAGTATTAATTCTAAGGTGGAAGGTAAGGGTTTAAAAGATTTTTTTTAATTAAAAAAAAAAGATGAATGCCTTTTAAAGAAAAAAATACTTCCTATCCCAGTAATGACTTAAGACAGAAGAGCAAGGGCCAAGCAAATGAGTTAAGTGACTAACCCAGGGTCACACAGCTAGGAAGTGTCTGAGATCAGATTTGAACCCAGGGTCTCTGACTCCAGGCATGGCACCACCCAGCCGCTCCTATGAATGAATGCTACCTTTAAAGGTCAGAGGACCACCCTATCCAGATCTTTGAAACTCCTGTTTCTCGGATAACCTCCCAGAGTATTTTGGAAGAGGTCTCCTGTTGTAGCCGTACACAGATCAGTCTAAAAAGCTTCAAGTATGAGACTTGGGGAAAGCAGGATAGTTTGGTGAGGAGTTGCTGTGGAGAAGGCTGTGTTCTATCTCCTGGTATTTTTAAAAAAAGTTAATATTTGCCAAAAATTCTCCTGGGTAGTCATTTCCACCCAGAGAAACAAAAGCATTGGCTGAGCTCACTGTTTGGGATCCTGAGTGTTCTGCACGCCTCATTGGACACTTCTTCCTTGAGGAGAGAACTCCCTTTAGGAAACAGACACATGTCCGAAGTAGAGGCCAGGCAAATACAGCTGAGGCTGATCTCAGCCTGAGGGCGGCAAGTTACAGAATGATTTAGAATTTTCATTTACACAATTTGGAAAGACAGAATTTCTTTCAGTGAATGATGAGCCTCAGACCTCTGAAAAGTAAATTAAAAAAAAATTCAATTTATACTCAGTTTAGAAGCTAGAGGGAGGAAGTGAAGCTGGCCAACTTGGGTTTAGTTTACTTGGAGTAGTTTGTTGTAACAGTGAGCCCTCTTCATGAAGGGCAAGGATTCTTGACAAGGAGATTTTTTTTTCCTTGTGGCAGTGAAGTGATGTTTGCTTGGGGAAATGTCAGGAAAAAAAATGTTTGTGTTAGAAATCCCCTTGGCTTTTCCCTCTCTTGCATCTGAACCAAAGGTGAGATCATGAAACCTGGTGTTCCACTAGTTCAACGCCCTAATGTCGTGGCCGTTTATCTTGGAACTCTCCATCCTGAGATGCTGTACAGTTTGTTTCCTGGAGATGTATTCCTGGAACTTAGACCGCCAAGCGTCTGGCTCAAAACCCTCAAAACCCAGTGTGAGCGCAGCCAAGGAAACAGATTGTCAGTCATAGGCATATTCTACCTGTATCCGGGTTGAGATCTAACACGACTCATTCACGAGAGTACGTTGCGGTGCGGGGCGAGATGGCCAGGCGGCTTTGTTTCCTGTTGTCATCGGCCGGGTGCCCTGCAGAACTTGGAGGACACGGAGGCGAGATGAGTTGGGATAGTAACAGTTGTTTGAGAACTAAATCTTCAACTACCCATTAGATGGGAACTTGGCTTTCCTGCCCATTCAGTACTGTGTCACGATTTTAAATTCAGGTCACCTGCCTAGGAGGATAGGATTGTGGGAGCTGAGAGCACCTCACTGGCAGGAGACAGAAAGTTGCATTTTTCTCTACTTCTTGAATGTCTTGTATTTTAGTTTCGGGGAAGTCTTGTAACCGATATCAGAAGCCCAGCTATATGTTTGCTTCCCATCAGAAAAATGTAACCAGGGTGTGATATAAAATAGAAACTGGCTCCTGCCAGTCTATACCGGGAAAGCCTTACCTATCGGGCAGCCAGGTGGGATGGTGGAGAGAGTACTGGACCTGGAGTTAGGAAGACCTGAATTCAAATCTTCTCTGACTCTTAGCACCTGTGACTCTGGGAAAGTCAATTCCAGGTTTCCTCATCTGTAAAATGAGAGGATAGCCCCTTCTGTGGTTTTGAGGATAAAACAAGATGACCTTTTTAGAGTGTTTTACAGTTAAACCAGAGCCTGGGGCTCACTCATGGGCTGGGAGAAAGGTTTAACTGGGCCAGTTCATTGGTCATGGAGAGAATATAGCATGCCAGAGCCTCAGCTTGTTTAAACCCTTCTGTCTTAGAATCCAGACTGTGTATTGGTTCCAGGAAGAAGAGGAACAGAAAGGGCTAGGCAATGGGATAAGGGACTTGCCCAGGGTCACACTGCTAAGAAGTGTCTGAGGCCTCCTTTGAACCCATTCGAACTCCCATCTCTCGGCCTGGATCTCAATCTACTGTGTACCACCTAGTTACCCCCCTTTTTTACTTGTTTTTAAAAATCTCAACCCTTAAAAATGCTGTTGAAAGTGAATGTTAAATTTCAGTCACCATGGATAGAAGACTTGGATTAGTGTTTTTTAAACCCCATCTTTAGGCCACTGATAGAGCATAAAGACTTGCACCGTTTGTGCTGTCAGCCCTTTTTTGCAGTCAAGAAAACAGCCTCAGAGAGTTCAAGTGGCTTGTGTAGGGCATCCTGAGCAGCATTGTGGGCGTGCCCGCCCTGCTGCCAAATGCGCTGCCCTCTGCGCCTCCCTGCCCTGCCCTGAAAGCTGGCCAGCCCTCACAGGGGGCTTGGCCCTGCGGCTCCCTCATGGACCAGGCACTGGCAGGCAAGGGTTAATAGAAATTTGTTTATTGAATCATGAAGTCGTTGTCACATGATTTTAATCAAAACACCATTTCCCTGACAACGAGTGATGTCAGGCTTGTTATTGTAGGAAGGAGCAGCTGTGAGGGACATTCAGTCTCCATGCAGAGTTGGAGTTGGAGACTGAAGTCAAGTGAAACATCAATAAATAGTGGTTACAAAACCCACTGTGGGTCACCGAATCCCTGCTCCTCCTCTTCCTTTCTGCAAGCGAGGACGGCCTGTCCTGGGCAGAGATAGCAGTGGAGCCCGAGCCCCCCGCAGCGAGCCGGGAGGAGACCCAGGCAGGACGTGTCTGCCTGCTTCTGCTCCCCGCAGCCTTTGCCTGGCCTCTTCCTACTTCTACCTTTTCAAACCCTTCTTAGCATCAAGACACCACGTACTGGGTGTAGGCAGAAGAGGGGTGACGGCTGGGAAGCGCCTGACGCCTCATTGCAACCCAGCACCTCCCCCCTTTAGGCCTGGCTCTCGGCCCACTGAGCCACCTTCCTCTCCCATGTTGCTGTGTACAATTTTCATTTCCTTCCACATCTACACTGGCCCATCTTCTGAAGCAAGAACTCTGAATAAGTGTAAGGCCCAAACGTGTGGGGCTCTCCTGTGCTGGAGGAGTCGACTTTCCTTAACTGCCTGGGATCCTAACCCTCTTCCCAGAGTTGGGTGCAAGTATGACTGGTTGTCACTGCAAGGCCTGCATCCCATTCAGCATCCTGCTCTGGACAGGGCTCTTCCTTTTCTTTTTTAAACCCTTCCCTTCCATCTTAGAATACTGGGTATTGGTTCTAAGGCAGAAGAGCGGTAAGGGCTAGGCAATGGGGGGTCAAGTGACTTGCCCAGGGTCACACAGCTGGGAGGTGTGAGGCCAGATTTGAACCTAGGACCTCCTATCTCTAGGCCTGGCTCTCAATCCACTGAGCCACCCAGCTGCTCCCCTAAAGTTTTCCTTTTTGATAATTCCTTAGTTTCTTCCAGTTCTACTGTTCACTTGGGAAATTTGTCCCTCGTCTTAAAAAAAAAAACCACCCTCTTTAAACTAGTGTATATTCTAAAATAGAAGAGCAGCAAGGGTGAGGCAGTTAGGCTGTGACTTGCCCAGGGTCACACAGGTAAGAGGATTTGTCCCTTATCTTAAAGTTGCAGCTAGCTTTTCACTGGGATTGGGCAAGCAGCCACTGCTGTAGGGTTAATGGGCCTTTCTGGTCAGTCCTAGCAAGTGCCCAAAGTTGGCTGTTGAAAACTCCCAGTTTCTGAAAACCAAAAGAAAAGGCTAAATTCTAACCTCCCACCATCCCCCACGTCCATCTCAGGGGCAACGAACTGGATACTGAGTGGGGGGGAGGGGCTATAAAAATAAATGGGTGATATAGCAAGTGAACAAGGCTAGCTGTCTAGGAAGGAGAATGGAGCTAGATGAAAACCAGGGATAGGTTCCAAGGGAAGACGTCAACTTTGGAGATTCACAAGAAAATACATCGATTTGCCCATCTAATTTTTTTTTTTAATGATTGTGAAATCTACCAGTTTCCCCAAATCATCTCACTAAGGACTATCATGATGGAAAAAACCTAAACCAACCCAGAAACACGAAGGCTGATTTGTTTGATTTCTTACAGCTTGTTAGCGGTGACATAGTTGGGACTAGAACCCAGATTGTCTCACTCTCTTCCCTCTGTCCTTTGCAGTAAAGCATTCTGATGGTTTATGGGTAATCCACACATGGGGCTGGGGGTGGGGTGGGGTGTTGAAGGAAAGCAGAGACAGGAAAGCTCCAGAGATTCTAAGATGAATCTTCCAACATGTTGAAAACCTCTGAATGCATCTCCCACTTTTCCATCCACGGCTCCAAGATGATGCCCTGCATGATGCGTGCCAGGGGAATGCATTCCCTTTCATTAGCTAATAGAGAATCATTCAGAGCGTGCACATAGCTCTGTCCGGCCCGGGGACTCTAATGAAGTGCTATCTGCTGGATGGGTCGCCGTGCGAGATCTGTGGCACTTTCTTTTTTTATGCTCTCTATTCCCAGAGCAACGTTTATGGATGTGAATAGTCTTCCCTTCCTGTCGCTTTTCTCCACCCCTGGAATGATGTGTCCTGAGACGGATGCCCTCCTCCCCTGGCTTCCCCCTTAAACCTCACAGATGCCCATTTCCCTTCTGTAAGAGACACCTTTCCTTGGAAGACTTCCTGAGGATCTGGCAGTGGATGGGAAGGAACTTGATTTTTCTTTGGGACTGGGAGCATCCTCGGGCTCCCCTTAGGAACTGCCCTGGAGGCTCGCAGGTCACAGGCTTTCCTGCTACATGTGACTAGCTGAGGTCACACAGCACTTGGGGGGTGGGGGTGGGGGACAAAAGCCCTTACCTACAATCCCTCCATTCACCCTCGGAATCCTGCAAGTTCAGCAATGTTGTTATCCCCCATTTTTGTAGATGGAAAATTGGGCTGGAAAGAGGTCCAGCCATTTGTGAAGGGCCTTACAACTTGTGTCTGAAGCAGAACTTGAACTCGGCACTTTGTGACTCCATGTTCAGCGTTTATCTGTTCCACCACGCAGCTGCCTCTGAGGCTAACAGTAGCCTTTCTGCTTCCCCTTTCTTGTCTTGTCCTTCCCTCCACCCAAACAGCTTCCTTGTGGCCCACCTGCCAGGAGAGTGCTTTGATCTCCCATTTCCTGGTGCCAGTGTGAGCTGGCCCAGCTTGCTGCTGGACAAGGGACGGACAGATGCATTCAAATGCACTTGGGGTGCATTTGGGCATTTTGCCTTCACTCGAAGGTAAGAACCTCCAATGAGAGGCGCCCAGTATCTTTGGGAAGGACCCCTGGACCTGGCAAGGCAGCAGCCACTTCTCTCCCCTGCCTGGCTGGGGCTGGCCCGTGCTCTGGGAGCTCCATCCCTCTGGCAGTGGCCTCTGTTCCTCACCAGGCCCACAAACGCAGCTGATTAGCCAAAGATGCCAAGACACCTTCCAAGGACCATCCTGACAGATCTAGGAACAAATGGCTTTTGGGACCTCAATGATTAGCTCGTTAATGACATCCCTGTGATCGAGCAGCAGCTGGAGCTGTCCCTGGGGCTGCCCCGTCTCTTCTTGTCTCCAGAGAGGGGCCTGGGCTTGGTGGTGTCTGCCAAGCCTGAGCCTCCCATCTCGGATGTTAATGGTAGACAGGCAAAACCAGCTTTTCCCTTGGCGAGAGTAAGAGCAGGCTGCACTCTCAAAATTCCGGTCCCTGCTGGTCGAGATCCCTTTTTTGTGGTTCGGTCATTTCAGTCACATTGGGCTCTCTGGGGCCCCATTGGGGGTTTTCTTGGTAGAGAGAACTGGAGTGATTTGCTTTTTCATTCTCCAGCTTTTTACAGATGAGGAAACGGAGGCAAACTGGGTTAAGTGACTTGCCCGGGTCCCACAGCTAGTGTCTGTCAGAGGTGAGATTTGAATGTGGCCAGGCCCTCTCTGTCCACTGAGCCACCTGCCTGCCCTCAGTTTGTCATAAGGTAGCCAAAACGACTAACACAATTGCACGAGTTGAGGCAGGCCAGTATCTCTTATGGCCATTATGGAGGGACTTGGGCTAGACCTGTGTTTGAGTTCGGGGACCCTTGAATGGCTCCTTTCTTGACCTGCACATCTGACCCCAAAGCTGGGGAGAGAGCTCTGGGCAATCAGGAGAGCAATGGATGGCTGCTTAAGTCTCAGCAAACTTATTTTGTCTTTGGGGTTTTGGCTGCCACTCAAAAGTGTAAAAATGACAGAATTCAATGAGCCACAGAAGCAGGATGGAAGCTTCCTGTGGCTATGTTGGGGGCGGTCAGCAGGTACAGATGCAAATGTTTGTTTTCATGTCTAAAGGACTGCGAGGCTGGCTGGGGAAGTTGCTTCTTGGCCAGGATCTAGTCTCTTCTATCCCCAGGCATCTCTGTAGGTTCTACTTCCTACACACATCCAGTGAGTCAGTCATTAGCAATGTGGCAAATTCATTCATCCAAAAAAAATTTGAGCAAGTGCCTACACCATGCTAAGTGCAAAAACCCAAGTTTCAGTCCCGTGTACCAGGAGTACCATCTAGCAAGAAAGCACCCTTAGAACATGACCATCTCGTCTGGCACGGCCGTGACTCCTCCAACACGGCTGTCTGAATTTAAGCCATCCATGCGGCTGTGAGGGGGCTCCTTAGCGGTTCATTCTGTCCTTCGTGTCCTAAAATGACCAGGGAGTCCCGTGTCTGTGTGGGCTGGGGCTGCTTTATCCCAGAGGAGTCACAGTGCCCATATTTGTGCCTCCCAGATAGCCTGGGGCCGGCTGACAGGCTCTGCTGTGGCCACGGGATTTCTCCAGATCGCAGTCAGCGATGATGGAGTGGCCGCTCTGCCTTGGTATTTGGCTTCCAGTCAAGGCTCTGACAGATGAGTGCACCGCACAGTACAGCTGAGGCAGGGGCCTTGGGGGTGGGGGAGCTGCTTGTGCTGTGGTTAGCAATCTGCTGCTTTAAAGGGTAACACATGCAAGGTATTATTTACCCTGCTGACGTCAATGAGAGCACATTATCCACTCTCCTTTGCTGCCTGAAATAAGCACTGGAGCTCATGGGACATGACACCCCCCACACATTTCCAGTGCCATGTAGGGGCTTCGCAGCAGAGGAGTTAAGCCCGGGGAACAGATACCATCAGTCCTGGGCCTCCCAGGGTCAGGCCCCTTTCAAACGAAGCTCACTCGAGTGCTAATAAAAACACAGTTGCCTTTATTTTCTGTTAATTCAACAGGGATTACACATAAAAACATTTTCCTAGCAGGAAACAACCCCATTAAATTACCTTTTGGTACAAAGATCACTGCATCTTCAACAATTTCCTAACACTGAGTGGTGATGGGGATACATTCTGATTTTTTTTTGTATTAGACTTGTGATTTGCTTTCAAGATCCCCCAAAACATCAAACTCACCATTTTTCTTAAATTAAAAAGTCCCAAATCAAAGAGGAAAAACTCACAATTAGATAGAACATTATCAAAATGAAAGAGGAAAAACTCACGATTAGATAGAACTTTATCAAAACTAACCCTTTAATGGACCAGCCCAAAGAATCACCCTCTTCACCCTCAGAAACAAAAGCAGCTTGCTTGGCCCTTCTCTGCAAGGGGAAAAAAACATGCTTGTGCTTTTCTGGAGCACAGAAAGAGATGGCAGCTTCGAAGTCCTGACAGCTTCCTTTTCTAGTTTTTGGCTTTATACTTCACCCATGACTGCATATTACTGCCACTCAGAATGGCCTTAGTTTAGGCAAAAACGTAAGCAGTTTATTACTGTCAGTAGTAAGCCCAAATTCAATTGACTTTGCCAACTGAATACTGCTTGTGTTTGGGATCATCTTCTGTATGACAGCATGTATTTCTACCTGTTTTGAAACAGCCTCCTTTCCCTGAAAGGATTATGTAGTTTTGTCCAATGAAAGCAAAATATTTTTTATCCCTATAAAGGTTTCATCGGTAGTGGGGAATCTAATCTAAAGAGGTGTGGATCTGAAACCTTGTTACCCGAAGTCTGAAATCCCTCCATGAAAATCTCTGAAGCTGTGATGGGAACCTTAGAACTCCTCCAAAACCCAGTAAAGTCACAGGAAGCATCCTATTAGGTGAAAAGGTAGAAAACACAGGAAGATGTGATAGTGTGCAGGAGGGTACTGCCATAGTATCGGGAAGCGGGAAGGGTCTGGAAGGGTTTGGGCCATTCCTCTAAGACAAGACCATGTAGGCCAAAGCAGGGAATCATAATATGAATCACCTCTTCAAGTCAATGCCACCTACTCATTCTTCATGGATGACCACCTGTTTATAATGCTGCTGAGCATCTCAGAAGAGAGGAGACTCCTCTGCGGATGAGAAGGAAGTCCCAGGAGGGAGGGAGCAAAGAATCCCGCAGGCAGCATGAATCCATGCATTCATTCGACCTCATATTTTTAATGTCCTTCTTTCCCCACTTGATGCTTGGGTGAAAAGCAGGGAACAAGAAAGGGCAAGCTTGGGAACTAAGCTTCCCAAACTGCAAGCTGGTGAGACCCATAGTGGGAATTTACCGCAGGGTTGCTTTTAGAAGGTGGTGACTCATCAGGTTTGGAATGCAAGTTATCCAGAGCATGAACTTACTTTAAATGTGAGCTAAGGGACGACAGTCTGATATCGACTTGTGAGTGGCACGCAGAACAGAAAGCATTAAGAGGCTAAAATGTAGGTAGTTTGACTGTGAAGGTCTTATGAGGTCTAAAGGTAATAGCATCAGAGAAATGAAAGTTTCCATAAGCCGACTACACCCACGTGAGGGATGTCTCAATAACCCTGTACCTGAAAGAGTTTAAACTGGAAGTCGCGGGGAATAATCTACCCTCATACCTACCCCGGATTCCAAGTAACCTAAATATTTTTCCTCTAAAGGTTTCGGGGTGAGCTGCACTTCAGCGCTGCACCCCACCCCCTCAAAAAATCCTATGAGCCTAAGGTAATTAGCAGCAGCACAAAGGGTGGTACAAAGGTAATGCCTCCCCTATAGGTTGTGAACCACCACCAAATGGAGGGTTACCACCTCATCTCAAATGGTGGTTTCTTTTGAGGCCATCATTACTATAACTAATGGGTCCATATATACCACTTCTCACCAGTACTCAGTAGGTTGCTCCCTATTAGCTGGGCTGTGTTCCGGGCTTCTTACCTGATTTCATGAGGGATTAACTACTTCTCCTTAATCCTGAAGCCAAAATGGAGACATAAGGGAAAAGGTCCATGTTTGCATTGGAGCCTTGAGCTCGCCTAATCCCCCCACAATGTTTTTTGTGTATAGTCTAAAAGCATTTCCCCACCCTGATTCTGTCCGTTTTCAAGGGGAAAGAGGGGCCCAGAGAATAGCATCAAATTCTCTCCCAGCCCCACCAAAAGGGAGTAAGGTATGAGGCAGAGGTCCAGGGTGAGAAATGGTTACACTAGGATGGGCTGAGTCCCTGAGTTGTGTCTCTTCTTGGTGGTGGTCCAGGTGTTTTCTGTCCCTTGGGGAGGCTACCAGGGCAGACCCGATTTTGTCCTCTGTCCATCCCCTTTAGTCATAAATGGTGGGAAAGTAATGCTTGAAAGGAATGGGGAGAGCGGGTGCTGAATCTGGGCCTGCTGGTGTGCAGCTTAGCCACCACTGATTAAAAAGTATATCCATCTTCTTTATTTTTTAGAAATACACTGTAATGGCTTTACAGGGTCCAGCATATCAGTTGCATGAAAATATTAAAGACAAACGCACCCAACTGGAACTCACAGAAGTAGTGCCATTTCCCCCCCCAAAGCAAAGGACTAATTCCCATGAGCTAAAAGAAAAAATATGTACCACACACATATTGCACTTCCCTCTGTGTGAAATTTTTACCCCATATACATCTCACCAAAGTTTCTTCAGAGGCATCTCTTATTACAAGATAATGAAGCTAATAATTACTATACAGTAGTGTACACTCTGCTAATGTCAAACAGACGCAAACAGAAGCAGCTATTTCAAAGTAGCATCAATATACAGTGGTACTATGTCCTTTTAGTGTTATTTTAGTATTTGTTTAAAGAAAACTATACGGAGTTTATATAGGTCACTGGGTAAGGAACAGAGCAAACGACCTAATCAGAGAACTGCTAACTAACCAGTAGGGAGAATCTTCTCTGCCTCTCAGTTTAAACACTGGTAAATACAGATTGTTAGAGGAATTTATTGATTTCTCCTTGAAACACATTGGTATTTGGACTACAAAGACCAGCTAGTAGAAGAGGCTTTCCTTCCTTACCAGCTGAATCCTTCTGTAGCCAAGCTCAGTTATTTGGCAATACTCTTAGGCTCCACATTGCTCAGCGCTGCACTGGTTCTTTTTCCCTTTGTCCCTGATTTCTTTAACCTCTGAATCACTTCTCCATGACTTTTCTCAATGCATGGGCCTTTCTGATACCATGCAACCCTATGGTGGCTCCTTGCTTCCTTTATTGGGCTCTGGGGGTGGCGGGCACTCGGCTACCCAGCTGGCCTCTGCAGAGATTTTGGGTCAGTTGTCTGAGGGAAAGGGACACGGGGAGAAAATGGAGCTCTAAATCCATAACCAACATGGTTCCTATGCTTTTGAAATGGCTCCTATGTTCAAAATGGAAAGTATTTAAATTTTGTAAATATTTAGAGAACAACACTAGGACATTTTGGAAAACAGATCCATCCTCCTTCAATCTAAACACATCAAGCCATCTTAGAATCTGCGACTGTTTGCAGACTTGAAGCAGTTAAGAGATCAATATCGCCTTAGAGAGAACACAATGAACAAAATAAATGTCTGTCATCTAGCAAATTAGGAAGCAATGTAAGGCAGTCGCTGCTATTGATGTCAAATTTTTTTTTTCCTTTCTGGCTTAAGTTCTGTGGAATCTTCTAATGTGACAACGGGGAGTCCTCCCCAGAACCAATTCTATGCACATATGCAGCCTTTGCCTCCCTGCACACATTTTCTAGGTAGATGAAGGCTGGCCGCTCGTCCTAGGTTACAAGCTATAGTCAATGCCATTTCCATCCTTCCCCCTAGACCCTTTCTCCATCACGTGGAGACCAACCCAGAGTCTGTTCTTCCCCTCATGAGCCCAGTGGGGGGGGGGGGGGTCAGTGCCCCTCGTCTTTGCCCACCTGACCCAGAACGTCACACAACAGACGAGTTTGGCTCACGTGAGCTGACACTGCGGGCCCCAGGAACAGAGCGAAGTGGGGCAGTTGAACTGGAATCCTCGGAGTTCCCAGCCCGTGCCTCGCTCCCACGTGGAACCTTGTGACCAAGGCGGAGGGCGGCTCCAGGAAGTTCTTCCCCTCCCTGCAGGGCAGCACAGCACCCTGGTCTTTGTGCTTGGGGTGCCCCCGCTCTGCCCGAGCACAGGGATCCTCACACCACAGAATACTGAATCTTAGCCCGGGGGAACACCGTCCAGACGAGGAATCATCAGTCCGGGGCTCCCGGACCGCCACTGCTTCTAACTCACTCTGGACAAACGCTAAGGTCTGAGGTGAGGCGAGGTTCTACTAATGGATGCCAAGGGACTGGCAGGTGGTCTGCTGAAATGGTTCCATCTGCAGTTCTTTGAATATTGCTGTCATACATTGAACATTTCAAGCAGACAAGCAAGTCTAGACAACGGAGGACATGAGCACTCTGCATCCCACACAGTGGAACGCCCACTCTGATGTGACTTTGGATTCAGCATGGATACAAATGGGGCGCTAACGTCTGCCCGAAGGCACGATGCTGCTGCTTCATGTGGGATGCCACCGACTTCACTTTGCTCGTCCTTAACACGTGCTAAAACCCTACACCACTGTCCAACATACAAAGCTTAACAAACCACTAGCGACGTATAGTGTAAATGTAAAGTACAGTCATCTACGTTTTAAGAGCCCACAGGACCCTGCTGGTCAGCTGCTCCAAGCCTAGGAGCCTTCCCCAGGGCGGTGTGCAGAAGCCAGGTCCTTCTTCCACTCAGGGCTGGCCTTCCTGAGGCCTTGGGGGCTTCTCCTTTCTGTTACACAGATGATACTTTTGGAGAACAAAGAGCACTGACTCCGACAGTGCTATAATCCTTACATAGCCCAGACTCATTCAGGCAGGGCTCTTGGCGGGGCCTGCACCTTCTGAGGAGGTGTGCCGCTTTCGACCAAAGGGAGGCGAGTCGCCCATCTCAGGGGTTCATTTCTAGCTTCTCTCAGCATCTGTGAAATGCTATTATCTATTAGTCAAAGAACAAAGCTCATCACACTCCACAATTCAACGCCACGATACAACTTTCTTTTAAACTCTCCTGTGTACTCACAATTCATAAGCATTCTTGGTTTACCTTTTAGCGCCTAACACTTGTTGCTTTATTTCAGTGAAAAACATATTGCTTTTTTTTTTGCCAGGAAATAGTCCCTGCCACATGTTCATGCATTCACCAGATTCCCTTGATAACTGACTGGTATAACTTGGTATAAAATGAAGGTGTGAATTCCTTTCTTCCTACAAAAATGTTTTCTGATGCTCCGGTCTGCCCAAAGTGCATGGTCTTCCTCCCAACAGCTACATTCCAGTACCTGCCTCTGAAGCTCCTGTGGACAAGGCCAGGCTGAACTCCCCACCTAGCCTCAGCCAGGCCCTGACAGTTCCAGTTGGGCAATTTTGACATTTCCCCAAAAGGGGAAATGCAGGAAAATAAGTTGTGAATTTCAGGTTGGAATAAAGACAAAAATCCACACTCTTTTCCTTTGCCCTGCTTGTCTTGCTTCCTGACGCGAACACTGTGTGCTGGGGCTAATTCACTAGGACATAGCCGCTGGGCTGGGGGTCAACAGCCTCTACCATTTCACAATCAAAGAGTCCAGGCAACTCTGAGAGTGCTAACGGGTCATAGCTGGAGGGGGACTCCCTTGGCCCGGAGCTCCTGGGACAGTCTGGTAATGCTACATTGCTTTGCTGAGCTGGGTCCATGGAATACTGGCAGGGGGCAGGATAGTCTGGCTCCGGGGGGGCAGCACCTGGCAGCTCACGAGTCTGATAGGAGAACGGTAAGGGTGGGGGTGCTGCTGGAGGCTGTGGCGGCTGCTGCTGCAGCTGGGAAGGCAGCGGAGGAGGAGAGCCGGGGACCTGGGAGGAGGGCAGGGGCTGTAGCTGCAGTTTACGGTACTGGCTGAGGAAGGGGTCATATTGCATTTGCTCTGAGGAAGGCTCTAGGACTGGGCTTAGCGACTGAGCCAGGCTGAACTGGGGTGGCTGCGGCGACTGAGCCTGAGGACTGGAGAGCTGCTCCTGGTGGGGAAGTGGCAGCTGTTGGTTTGGCCGTGGGTAGGAACTCTCTGCTATCTGCATCTGGTTAAAGTATGCTTGCAGCTGGGACTGCTTCTGGAGGAAGAGCCGTTTCTGATGAAGCCTGAATCAGAGACAATAAACAGAATGAATAAATGCTTCCTGGAATTCCAGCTTTAATAAAAATGCAGACCCAGCCCAAGTTCCCCAGTCTCCTTCCCTCACCTGGCGAAAAGCAACACCAGCAACTGTTCCTCACATCTAAAACCTCTGCTGAGTTTTCCCCATCCCAACAAATTGGAGGGTTTCCCCCAAGCCTTTCTCTTTGACACAAAGCCAGGCTCCAATTTCTCAGTTTCTCAGACAGGGCACTTTGCATGACAAGTCAGCTCATGCAGGGCTGGGCCTGGGTCTAGTGTCTGCGTCCTGGCTGCAAAGTCATAACCACTTGCTGGCGAGACAGCATCAGAGGGAGCCAGTCATTGCCCCATCTAAGCAGCAAAATGTCCCAGGCCTTCCTCAAAGTCTCTAGTGTGGTTTCTAAGCCCTGAAGACTCCCATTCTCTACCGCCCAACCCCAGGAATCAATCCAGAAAAAAGTGCATTCATTCTCTTGGGACAGCCTCCATAGGAGGCTCCTCGAGTGGGGCCTTGAAGCAGGACTGTTGGCTCCCTCTTTGGAACTCCTGGAACCTCATTTGGTTTACATTTTCCCCTCTGGAAACGGAGTCCAACAGACAAAGAATAGAGGGGAAAACCCTGGAGGACTGAGAGGCACAACTGATGCCTGTTATTCCTTGCCAGGCAAACACCTCCATCAATGCACCACAGAACTAGGAGCTCTTCAGGTGAGAGAGGCTCTCACAGAAAGGCTATTTTCTACAAATCTAACACTGCAGGGCAGGAGAAGGGCTTCCCAGTGACTCTGGGGCACAAAGGCTCTTACCTGTGCTCCTGCAGCTGCTGTTCCAGGCTCCGGGGAGATTCCTTACAGTACAGTTGGCAGGTGTTCTGTGCTTTTGACAGGAGATTGGGTTTCTGCAACAACATTTGAATAAAGGAACTCAGGGAAAATGAGCTACCAGGACCTATTGATTAAGACTCCTTGGGCCTGGAGGATAATCTTGAAGAAGGATCAGCTAGAACCTTTGCAGGACATAAGACTAATAGTTCATGGTTAGGTCATTGACAAAAAGGCAGCAGAGCCTTATGGGAAAAGACAGAATGAGGCTGAGTGAACTGATGATACCTGTTCTCAGTTTGGACTCTTCTCATTCCTTAGTTCCTCACTTCTATAATTTGTGGGACTCAGGTTTGAAAAATAATTTATTTACTTTTTCAAATTAGGGTCCACTGGGAAATACAGATGGCTAGGCTGTCTCTGACCAATCAATACTTCAGGGACATTTATTTCCTGGGGCTTGACGACAGTTTTCAGCCCAGCTTATGGGTCGAATTACATTCCCAGAAGCCTCAAAGAGTACATGATGATAAGAAATGCGGCAGCTCAATATCACCACCACCCAGGGCAAATGTTTGCTTTGCTCACTGGCAGATTCTGGCAAAGAAAGAAGGGGAAGGATCCCACCTGGAGTCTATGCTGCAGGTATTGGGTCTCTAGGCTTTGTCGTCTGGAAAGCTGTGGATGCACAGTGTTAGGAAAAGCAGAGGCATTTTCCTGTTGCTGAGTGGCTTCCTCCTGAGGAGGGGAAGAGAAGAAAAAGCAACTTTAAATTCCTAGAGAGATTCTCAGTATCAGGATCTTTAAGGACTGTGAAGAAAAATCCCAATTCTTCATAATATAGCACTCAGTTTCCTTTGTGCCAAGCAATGGGAGGGTCAACTGCTCTGTGGCATATTTACAGAAAAAGAGGAAATAGTTATATCAAATGGAGACCACAAGTTTCTCCAAAGGTACTGACTAGACAGCACTCCCATCTCATGGTCACTTTCCATATCCAGGAGGGAAAGCTCTTATGCTTCAGATGCTTCTGCTGGTTCACAAGCATGTCTCTATTCTAAGACTTCAGCCCTTGGACAACTCTGTCATTTCAATGATTGGGGTATTCCCTTCCTCCAAAGGTGCAGTGTGCCCTTGAATCCATGTTTTCTAATCCTTTGTATTCTTGCCTGTCTTTCCCTAACTGTCCAGTGGTGTTACTCATCATGCTGTGGAGGGGCAGGGGAGAGCCTTCCACTAGGGCTCTCAATGTTACATGGGTCAGTGTAGAACAAAGGCTGACCCTCCACTCCTTTTCTCTCTCACTCTATGACTAGCCCAGTGTCTTTTCTGCTGACAGAACTCTTGCTTCTGCATGCATGCTTCTGACTTTTTTCCCATTAATTTCTTAGATATTCTTGACCTTTTGTTCTTCCAAATGACTTTTGTTATTATTTTTTTGGGTTCAATAAAATAAATTTTTGGCATGCTTCTCTATGGTCTCTCCATGGCACTTTGGATGACCTGATGTTTTGATTCTTTGGAGATAGTGGTTCCATATTTATAACCACACAGCATTGTAGAAAAAATACTGGTGTTAAAAATAGGTTTTTATTTTTAGGGAAAATCTTGGGGTCAATGAAAGTACTGCATAATTTCCCAAATGTAGTATAGCTCACTCTTTTCTTCCAAATTAATTCTAGGTCAGGCTAATCAGTCAACCTGTAGTACCTGCCCAAGATCTATGGACTAGATCTATAGACTGTAGATTCAGCAGGGTATTATAGATAATAGATATTCTTCATCCACTTAGTTTTTCTTATGTCAACTGCATACATCTAGAGAACTTTTTGTATTTGAGCTTTTTACTGACATCTTCTATGACTGTAATAAACACTTTGGAGAGCACACATCTTCCCTATTTAATACCTCACTCGATTTTAATAATCATAGGACTGATTGGCAAAATCCTCTCTGTTGTACCCATTAAGGAATCATGTCTGATATTAACACATGCATGAGAAATACCTTACTGGAAGAGCCTTTACAAAACTGTATCTTGTTCAACCATACCAAATTTTAGAAATGGTCAACAAAAAATAAAAAATATTGGGATCTTGCCTATACCAGTAGTACTCAATTTTTTTACTGAGGATTTCAAAGGGCTGTTGTTTATGTGGGTTATATAAATTGTTATTCACTGTTGAGATCAGAAGTAGGGCTGCCTGGGGGGTGAGAAGAGAGCACAAGGGAAACAGAGGAGCAAGTAGCTAGGTACTTTCTAGGGTTTAACTGAGAAAGGAAGGAGCTGATATAAGGTCATATTCTGAGGACATGGTAGTGTCAAGTGAGAGTTTTTAAGGGTGTTGTTTATAGGCAGTATAGAGGGAACCAACAGAAAGGGAAATATTGAAGCTTAGAGAAAAGAAGTGATTCTTGAGGCGGCAGCTGGAGGCTCAGTGGATTGAGAGCCAGTCCCAGAAATGGGAGATCCTAGATTCAAATCTGGCCTTAGACACTTCCCAGCTGTGTGACTCTGGGCACATTAACCCCCACTGCCTAGCCCTTACCACTCTTCTGCCTTAGAACCAATATATAGTATTGATTCTAAGATGGAAGGTAAGGGTTTTAAAAAATAAACAAACAAATAAGAAATGATTCTTGGGCCAATCTGGAGAAGGAAACAGGATTGTGGGTGTGAGGAATAGTGGCCTTTGTGAAGAGGAGAGACATCTTTTCACCATCTAATGAAAGAAAGAAAGAAAGAAAGAAAGAAAGAAAGAAAGAAAGAAAGAAAGAAAGAAAGAAAGAAAGAAAGAAAGAAAGAAAGAAAGAAAGAAAGAAAGAAAGAAAGAAGAATTTTAAAAAGTAGAGAAGAGGATGTTCAATGTGATACGCTTCTATTTTCTCAGTAAAGAATATGGCTAGGTCCTTTCCTAAAAGGGCTGTTGGTGGGGTAATTGTTTAGGAAGCTTGAAGACAGAGGATAAGGTTTGATATAGCTGCTCTGGAGAATCTATTTGAGCCAATTAGGGAGGATCAAAGAACTGATTCAGTGTAGCAAGAGCCCAGATGAGAATAGCTAATATTTGTCATGAACTCAATACAGTGGTGTGACTTTCTCCAGCTCCAATTAGCAGCATGTGAGTAAGAGAGAATGTATATGGTAGCTATAATCCAAGGCTGAAGATTGACAAGGTATAAGCAAAAGTAAGACAAACAGGCAAGGGATTTAAGAATAGAGGATATATAAACCTGAATTGGTAAAACTCTAGGTTTAAGGTTGGGAAGGGAAGAGGGAAGGGAAACCATCATAGGTGATGTACTAGGAGATGACTAAAGGGTGGAGGAACTAGAAGTCATGATGAGGATAATTAATAGATTTAGGAGAAGTGAGATACAGAGAGAAATAGAATGAAAAAAAGTCACAGTTGGACAGGAGAACTTCAAAATTCTTGTTAATGGAAGTAGAATGCTAGTGGATGATGGTGAGATTAAGGGTATGACCAGCCCTAGTGGGGTGGAGGTGGAATAAAGGTATGGGCCCACCAAGGAGACTAAGGAACTCTGTAACTGTAGGATGTATGAAGGAACAACAGCTTGCATGGTGAAGAGGGAATAGGGCCCAAATGGAAAGCTAGGCACTAAACTTCTTGAAAAAGAAGAGAGAATGACTTGAAGATAACCGCTATGAGGATCTGGCTAGGATGATATATGTAGATAAAGGTCACCTTAAACAGAGGTAAAGATTCTGAGAAACTGTAGCAAAGGTATGAAAATGGCAATAGGGAACAAGGCTTATACCTACTCTTCTTGGACCAGCAAGGTGAGGATCATCAAGGTACACTTAACCTTGGAAAAGATAGCCAGGAATCAGTATCTTTGGGGAACAGAGAAGAATGCCAGTTGGGGTGAATTCAGGTTCTTATTAGAGCCAGAGGTGAAGGGAACACAAGAAAGAAGTCTAAGATAAGGGTAGGTTTGTTACACTGGAGTTCTAGAAAGCATAATGGAAGATGCAGGAGAGATTGGATTTTGGAAATCTAAGAAGGTAGATACAGAAGGAAAGGACAGAGAAAGGGAAGGGAAGGACTACTTAGGGAGCTGAGGATTTGTCATCCCTGGTGTTGAGAGAGATAGAGTTGAGAGTTTAGTGGATAAGATAACAAAGGAGTAAGGGGATGTAGTAACTTTTGTATGAAAAATCAATGGTTCAAGAGGTCTAAGTTGTGGAATATAGGTTAGGAATGCTTACTTCTGTAATTACTTCTGTAATTAGTAATGCTAAGCTAACAAGCAGAAAGAGAAGGTTAAGTTTTAACCCTTAGGTGTTAACCGGAAGGTTCTGGACAAAAGGAGGAACTGTTTATTTCATGCTCTTTATATATATATATATGTTAGGTATATATATGTGTGCCTTGAATTCACAGTCATTATTATTTAAACTATTGTTCTATTTTCCCCCCAATACATGTAAAAACAATTTTTTACATTCTTTTAAAATTTTTTTTCAAGTTTCAAATTCTCCCTCTCCTTCCAAGGCTCCCCCTCCTCCGTCTGCCTGAAACATTAAGCAATCTGATACAGAATTTGCATGACTCACAGTGATTATTTAAAGGATCTAGTATACCCACCTGTGAGGCACTGCTGACAAGGTCTTGGAGTTGGGGAGCAGCTGATGCTAAGCTGGGTTCTGCCTCTGACCCCATCTGTTCATATAGCAACTGGACTTTGTTCAGTTCAAGAATTCCTTTGGTTCGGGCCAGATTCTGTAGGTGCTGTCTAAATGCTACAAGCCCTAAAAAGAAAGTTAAGGAAAAAAAAAAGAACAAGGAGTCCAGATGAATACTTAAGGCCTTTTAGTAAACAATCAATGATTACAAAGCCCCACTGAACTGCTATCATTTGTAATTTTGAAAACTGGTAGGAAAGTAGAGAAAATAAGTTACCTTGTGTGAGAGAGGTATCTGATGCCCTACGGCCTTCTCTGAAGCTTACTGGGGACCTGTTGTGAGTCTCCCGTTTCTGTGAGCTTAGCACCTGCATGGCTGGATTGGCAGGCCTTATGCTTATGAAAGGAGGTGTCAAGCGGTGTGTAGGCTGATTGGCCAACATGATGTCCTTCAGGGATGGGTTGTCCTCTAGAAAGTTCAGATCCCTCTGAATTGATCCCATGTCATACTCAGAATCCACACTGCCCAAGGAGGGGTGGTCATTCACAGAAAAGACTTTCCCTTCAAAAAACAGCAAAACTGATATAACCAACAATCTTTCTTTGGTCATGTACAATTTACTAATCAACCAATGGTTCTATAAACTTTTCACAGTCCTAAGCTAGATCTTCAAGGGGTGAAGTGAACTATTTCTTCAACCTCCAAATTTGAGAACAAATATAGTGGGGACAATACTAGCAGATGAAAACTCCTTAAAAGGTCCAGATATTCCAAGTCCAAGATTCTACCCTGTTGTGATCTGGGCTATATAAGAATGAAATATAGACTAAAACTTTGGACTTGATTCCTAAATGCAACCAACAACTCTCAGGTGGTAAGGATACAGTGCTGTCCTGGCATTTACCTGTGCCAGGCATCATGACTAGCTGGTTGGTCACTTCTGCCAGTGTGTGACGTCTCTGTCCACAGCGTGTTGACTGGAAAGCATCGAATGAATGGCTAGGGTCTTCCTCAGACTCTCCTTCTGTCTCTATTCCTTCATCAATGGAGGTCTCCATCATATTACTAGGCAGTGATTGGCATCCTTTTCTCACCATTATGGGGGGCACTGGATCAAGCAGACAACCATTCACCTACATACCAGCATAAGAATAAAAAATATCAACTCAATCAAAACCCACTACTTCAGAATCAATAGCTTCTTTGAAGTCACAGTAACACTTAAATATGGTTACGATGTCAATGCAGAAATTTGGTTGGCTATAAAGCTTAAGTAAGCTTCCAACTTAATCAAAATAGAATTACAAAAAGGCAAAATTGTGGTTTTCACAGAGATACAGTACACTGGAAATCACCAACACTGGACAGTTGTTTAAGAATATTTAGAGGGGGGCAGCTGGGTAGCTCAGTGGATTGAGAACCAGGCCTAGAGATGGGAGGTCCTAGGTTCAAATCCGGCCTCAGCCACTTCCCAGCTGTGTGACCCTGGGCAAGTCACTTGACCCCCATTGCCTAGCCCTTACCACTCTTCTGCCTTGGAGCCAATACACAGTATTGACTCCAAGACGGAAGGTAAGGGTTATAAAAAAAAAAAATATTTAGAGTCCTGAAATAACATGGAATCCAGGCATGCTGAAATACAAGATGTTTCTATAAAAGAAGCTTAGGGGAAAACTGGAACCTGAGTGAAATATGGAAATCTCACACAGCATTTTTATTTATTAAGAATTTAGGACAAAAGAACTCAGTAAGACCCATTCTGTGCTCTCCACAAGATAAAGGTCTGCTCTTTCACAAACTGGCAACTACTTTCAGGGTGTTTTGTGGTTCTGCCCTCTCAGAGGTACTCAATAAAGTATTGGAATTAGCCAGCTTTTTTTTTTTTTTTGAGAGGGGGAAAAGAGGGAGAGGGCAAAACAGTGGTGAGGAACTAGAGTTCTTTACATTTGATGCACTGTTCAGAAGGGAGGAAATGCCAATATTCTTCATGTTTTAAAGTCATAAATTATAGTAGCAGGTTTCCAATACACTTTTGTGTTCACAATCATACTCCCTGCCTGATGGGTTTAGTTTTTAATGGCCCCATAAGCCTGTGGTACACAAGTGTGAACACTCTTTGCTGAGGCTGGAAATACAACAAAGACCTGAAACAATCCTGTAAATGTAAATGTAAATCCAGTGCTTTCCATTATAGAATAATAAATGACTTGCATGCCTCAAAATCCAGGAGAGGTTTATAATGAGTGCCAGAGCACTGAACTCACTCTCCATAGACAATACATGCAACAATCCACATCTTACCTCTAGTCTTAGCTCAGTCTTGCTCAGAGGTTAGAATTTAGCATGGTGGACCAAGCCTTTCTAAGCTATTGCCAAGAAAAGGCCACTGACACTTGAAAGATCTACTGTAGGGTGGGCAGAAGCAACAGCATCTAGAAGGAAGTTGCAGCCTGGCTGTCTCCTGGATGGCAAAAGCTCCAAGAAAAAGCAAGTCTTTGTCTTGTTACTTGAACTGTCCCTCTTTGTGTAAGCTAATCATGTATAGCCTGTGAACACTGCTCAGCTGTAAGCAACACTTTCACTCGGAAGATGGTATTTTCTTTGGAGGCAGGACAGACCCATATGAGAGATGACGTGGAACCTTCCTGTGCCAGACACTTTCCTTTTCATGCAGCCAATCATCTTGGAGGAATTTTAGGTTCTTTATTTGGAAAGGGAGACTTGGGTGACTCAGACCTTTGTTTGCCTGTGCAGAGGTTATGCCATGAAAATAGCTCTGGGGCTGTGCCATCCTTTGGAACAGGGTGGCTGCAGCATTTTAAATAAAGGGTATTTGGAGAAGAAGTCAAGTGAGGTCTCAAAAGGAGTGTTTCTTCAGGGCCTACCCAGTCCCTGGCATCTCAAGACCTCTAACCCTGAGAGCACTTCTGTTATTGGTGTGGACCCCCACCCAGCTTCTTCTCCTTTTCTTGGGAGGCTTATTGTCTTCTTTCAGAACCAAGTAGTTGCTTGAGAAGCATCTTGTACATCTACTTTGGCTTTTGAGACTTGTCTTATTCTACTGATTAAGTTTTCTGAAACTGGTCAGGTATGTAACAATTCAATTTACTAAGTCCCTATTTTGTTTGAGGGGCTCCAAGGACACAAAGATGAGGAAATAAATAAGGTCACATTGCAAAGTCCAGGGAGTGGAACAAAGACTAAGTATTTTGCTGCTCAACAATTTTTAATTTATAACTTCTATGAAAATATTACTAGCCAGCAGGGACTAATTTGGATATTGCAGTGGATCTGTTACAACCTCTTGCACATTCACAGAAAATTGCTACATACTGATATGACTCCTGGGACAGGAGAAAAACAATTTCCAATTTTCCCTTCTTGGATGAAAGAGACAGGTTTGAGAAGGCACTATGGGTTAGTCCTGTACTTAAAAGATAGAAGTGCATTTAATAATGGGCTTGGGCTTCCTGAAATAGCAGACATTCATTCTGTCCCATATTTCTGGCACTCAGACTTTGTCTACTTGGCCCTAGGCATCTGTGGAAAAGGGCAACTGGATGGCACACCAAATGGACCCAGGAAAAGCTTATGCTCACCAGGACCATCTTAGAAAGGATATATTCTCTTACCACATTAGTTAACTACACTTAGGATTTTAGGAAACAGATGTTTTTATAACCTACATCCTCACAAAATTGGTTTAGTCCAATCTCAGGCTCTGGTAGATGGATTAGATAGCATAAACTCTTGCTCTGAGGCTTGATCAAGTTAGAACATGTAAAATGTGGCAATCAATCTGGTTATGGCTCAGCTGCTTTGGCCACAGGAAACTTCTTGCCTCCCCACACTGGACAATTCTCAACAGCCTAGGTTCAATCTACCTCTAACCATTTCCATTTACATAGAGTTATAGGGCTTACTTTCCCCACCAAGAACACTGTGAGGTAGGCACAGTGAAAGTATTAGTCCTATTTTACAAGTGGGGAAAGTGAGTCTCAAAAGATGTTAAATGACTTGTGATTACCTGTTTTGTAAATGTCAAAGTTGGAACCTGAACCCAAACTTCCCGACTCCAAGTCCCATACTTCTTTCCATTTCCATGCCATTATAAGAGGGGGAATAGTATTATGAATTTGGAGCATACTTTCAGAGCCCTGGCCCATGCTTTTCCTTCTTCCCTTTTTTGCCAGATTGGTCTAAGAACCAAAGGAAGTGACTGTGCCTAGTCCAGACCATCTTAGTTTGGCATCAAAATGGGCAGAGGTACCATTATCATACATTATAACCTTAAAGCAATAACAAAAAGCGCTTGATGGGATTGTATAACATTGGAAATGAAAGGCATCTTAGCTTGGCAGCTGGATTGATTATTGATCAGATGAAAGGTGGGGTATAATGATGCTTTCAACAGCAGTTTGGGATTCCCTTCTTCACAGTACTTTAAAACTTTTAGACATTCTATGGCAAAAACAGCTGGCACTTCTAGTATAATATTAACCTTTTAAAATAAAAGATATTGTGTTCTAAGAAACAAACTCTGCTATCTGAGGTATGCAAATCAAAGGACTTTAGAAATATAACATGGGCCAGGGAGATCTCTAACACTTTACAAGGCATTCATTTTTCATTCTCCTTTAAATCAGTTCACAATTATAAGAACCCATGTACATAGACGTCCCTGGAGTGTTGTACCTAAAGAGGACTCAAAATAGTCAGTGTTCTTATCAACAAGGAATAAAGCTTCTTGGTCTATCATAAATAAGAACACTTGAAAAATAAGATGTTCCTGCAAGAATGAATAGTATCATTTATAGCCAACAAAAATAGCAAAAGTAAAAAAGCTACATTATACCACTACATTCTAAAACAAATGTCAATGTAGTCTATGAAAATTCATTACCATACACCCATTTTCATGGCCCAATTTCCCCCCTGGCAGGCAGAAGAGGAGTGGTGATATGGAAAATCTTATTATTAGCTTCTGTAGTCCCTTCAAAATGAAAACAGGAAGGGATTATGAAATACATAGAAACATTTCTCTGCAGTACTCACTACCTTCAAAACAACAAATACAATGAAAAATTCATTTTATAAACTTAAAATGAGAGGCCAAGTACCAGTTTTCAGGGTCCATTTGTAGTTGCTTTTACAGTGACCCTAAATTTATGCTGTTTCGAGGATTTGAAATGAGGAAAGGAAGCCATGGATTTTTACCACCTTTAACACTTAATGGCTGGATAAACATATAAACAAGTCACTTAATTATTGGAGAGTCAGTTTTCTCATCTGTAAAATAGTGATAATAATACCTTTAAATAGCTCCATTACAGTGGTGTGATAAGCCTTAGATGAGGTAATGCATAAGTGTTTTTGCAAAAATTAAAACCTATATAACAATCAGTTGTAATTTATAATCAAAATCATCATCATCAATATCATTAATACAGATGCAGGATACTGAAAGTGCCATAATTTACTACCATAGCCTCAGGGATGAATGTAGTCTATCTGGCAAATTTTAGAAAACTGTAAATAATCAGGAAGTATGGATGAGAAGGGATCATGAGAAGGGAATTGGAGCTTAAGACACAGCTAGCCTAATCCTATTGATTTCACAGATAACAAAATCCAGACCTATAAGAGGTGAAGTAACTTCCTGAAAGTCATACATATAAAACTGGATCAGAATTTGAACTCAGGTCCCCTAATTCCAAATTCAGAATCTTCTATCACATCATAGGGTCTCTCCTTAATGTCTATCCTCAGTTCTCTGGCCTTTAAAGAAGCCTTTAATGAGCCTTTAATGAAGATCACAGGTTTAATGTAGGAATATGAAGTCCCCTTGAAATTTAGAAAAAATTGTCAGTTTATGAGGGCAGAAATGAAATTAGTGAATAAACAAGGTTATGAAATCCTTCCTAAAAATATAATATGTGGGAAATATACAATCAAACAACTATAACGATAAGCTATAGTCATATTTGACAAATACATAGAGTTGCAGAGTTAAAGGAATGGAAAAGATCTCAGTGGTCATCTATCTCAACTCCTATACAAATCCTTCTCCCCTTTCCACCCCCCACCCCAGCAAGTAATCTTCTTAAACTTCTCCCAGCAGCAAGGAGTGTGCTACCAGGTGAGTCAGCTAGCTACAGTTTTCAAAGGCTCTAACAGTTTCTTTGTGTAGTGATTCATTGGTCTCAAAGGAGGCAGTGTTAGGGAGGGGAACAAATTAAAATGGATAAACTAACAAAAATACAACAGGCAAGAAATAAACCTAGCTGGTTTGCATAGCAGAGTTATACCAGGACTTTCCTACTCCATGCAAAAGCATTAAGAATTATTTTGAAAGGGCAGCTAGATAGCTCAGTGTCAGACACAGAGATAGGAGGTCCTGGGTTCAAATTTGGCCTCAGACACTTCCTAGTTGTGTGACCCTGGGCAAGTCACTTAACCCCCATTGCCTAACCCTTACCACTCTTCTGCCTTGGAACCAATACACAGTATTGATTCCAAGATGGAAGGAAAGGGTCTAAAAAAAAGAAAGAATTATTTTGAACCTTCCCCCTAATCCTTTTTGGTTTGTTCCCTAATTACAGTAAAATTCATATGCTTTAAGATAGCTCACTCTAAATAATAATGTAGACAGTGCCCCATTTTTATGTTGGGGATCTGATGCCTTCACAGATAAAATCTTAATACCCTAAGTTTGTCTTTTCTCAGAACTTCAAAAGGGATGAGTTTTTTTGGGGACCCTTCTTGTCTCCTTCTTCCCAACATACACCTAGATTTCAAGTGTGCAAAGAAATAGAATAAGATATCTTCCCAACCAAGTGGGGAGGGAAGCAGCTAGTGTACACTGAACAGCATTCCAAGCAGACAAATTAATCTCCCAAGTGTAAAATAGTAGGGAAAGAAAAGCTTATTGCTCAAAGGATAATGTTTGCAGTAGTATTGTTCTAACCTCTAATGGTCAGCAGCAACTCAGTTTTATGCTTTATCCAAAGTACTGCATTCTTGTTTCACATCCTAGCATGAAATTGTCTGCCCTCCATCCAAAAAGCAATGCCAGATAGTATAAGCGTAAATCTTTCTCCTTCAAGTATATCCAAGCTCCATCTATTTAATTAGCAAGAAGACTTCTATGGATTTACAGCCACAAGACAATCTGAGACTAGTGGGAATGACAAAATAGGCCAATCTTTGTCCTTTTTAATCATAATTTCACAGGTTTTTAGAAGTAGTACTTTTTGCTTCTCCCTCTCCTCAAAAAGTTCCTCAAACATGAAAACCCACCAAGTAGGAAATAAGAAAGGACCTGGATCTTGGAGGAAGAGGGTAAAGGCTTTTCAGAGTAATATGCTTTAATGGATAGAATCTGAATTTGGAGTCAGAATAACCTGAGTCTGAATCCTGCCTCCAACACTGATTGGCTATGTGAACATAGGCAAATGATTTAATCTCTTAGCCTCAGTGTCCTCATCTGTAACCTGGGAATAATAACACTAGAGTGTTTTCCACTGTTGTGAAGATAAAATAAAATGTACACAGTGCTTTGCAAGACTTAAAAGTGCTATATAAGTTTCAGTTATTAGGGCTTAATGAAATCTCTAGACCAGAAAAAGGACCACATGGATTAGTGCTGAGGTAAGACTCTGGTACTTTTCCATGGGTTCTTTTGCAGTACCCTTCAGTTTGTGCCACTGAAAAACTGCCACTGCTGAATGTGGGGAGGGAAGCAAATCTCCCATGAATTTAGCTCTGAACTATAACACACCATACCTTTGGTGTATCAACTCGTTCTTCTTCCATGAATGCTGCGTCGGCCTGGCATCCAGAATTTGGAAAGGAAAAGACCTCCACATTTGATGTCTGAGGGAGGATGGGTGACCTCATCAGTCTCATGTTTGGTGAACGTATGGCCATTGGGGGACCAACAGTTTGTGCCTATAAAGCAAGAAGATGTATTCTGATGAGATAAACACAGATCTATCACAAACAAAAACAGTTCAAGAAATTAATATTCTTTGGGTGCAAATAAAAAACAATTAGATGTTGGTAAATATTGGAATTGTAAATAGTTTGTTATTTCTCACTATACAATAGGAAGAAAGACCTGATATGTGTAGTATTAATAAGGTATCTATATGTTCTGAAATGATTTGATGTATTAATTGTCCAAATGCTAGACTTTGATCTTTTATTTTTTACTACAGTTCCAAGTTTGGGGCATGATTTTGTCAGGGTGGCAGAGGACAGTTTGAGCAGGCTTATGAACATGAGTGAACGGTATTCCATGCTGTTTTTCATATTTATATTTTTGTGTGGTAGGAGGTAGGGTATCTCTGTGGCCATGGCTGGAGTTAGCAAATGCAAAAAAAGATGAGGGGAAGCAGGGGTAGGTAGGAAAAAATATTCATTTCTAGACTATTTATTCATCCACGAGAGAATGAGATTTATCTCACATATCTCCATTATACCCAGTAATTGTGTAACCAGAGTGGTACTGAGCTTATGCCTGGGAATAGTGAACTCAAGAATGCTTTCTGTGGCTCTGTCTCCTGTCTTTTTCATAACTATTTTGCTGGCTTTTCTAGGCTAACTGGCATTAGAAATACTTCTTTTGAAACAGGGGGAGAAATTGGGGATGGGGGTAAGAGAAAGGAAAAGAGAAGGGGATAGAAGAGAAGGGAGGGAAGAATGTATCTATTCTTTGTGATATGAATACAGGTCCCATAATATAACAGAACATGGAAAATCCTACTTTAAAGAACTAACAGGATTATGGGTCTCTTATTATCTGTTTATTATGCTCATTGTATGGATACCCAAAACAACCTGGGGGAATTACACCATATTGGAAACTCTGGAATAGCAAAGGAAGGAATAACAGGGTCATCAGTACTTAGGGGATTATGACTATACATTTTATAATAAGGGGATGAGAGGAAACAAATGATCAAAATTTTTCCATCAAATGCAAGCTCCTTTCCATGTAATATGGTCATTGGGTTATGTGTTGGCTCAACCACCTCACCAGGTACTTAACAATTCTTTAGATTAATACACATTTAAATCTCTCTCTCTCTCTCTCTCTCTCTCTCTCTCTCTCTCACACACACACACACACACACACACACACACACACACACACACACACACACCATTTTAGATGAAGGCAACACTAGTGAATTTCTGTGAAGTTTTGGCCAAAATGGGAACTTCTCTACAAACTTTATTGGATTTCTTTAATGTAGCCCTTTTATAAAGCAGTAAAAAATATTTAAAATGGTTTTTCCTATTGCTTGATGTGAGATACAACCAAAAAACTACCTTGTGTACAAAAGCCACCAGAAGTATTCAGAAGTGTCTACCTGCTTGGTAAAGAATTAACAATGAAAGTCATGGAGTGCTAAAATCTTAAGCCTGGAAGGAATCTAACTCAGAAGGCATCTAGGTTCAACTTTCTCATTTGACAGGTGAAGAATTTAACACAAAGCTTTACATTTCTAATGGATGTACCTTAATTATTTAAATTCCAATGAATTCCTAATGAATCTTAATGAAACTCTGACGTGATGTTCTCCAAAGATCAGGAACAACAAAGTTAGAAAAGGGAACATTATGTTTGGTTCCTTGCAATAATTATCATACAAATGTCATGGCATCATGATGAGAGATGTGAAAGAGTGAGAGTACACTAGTATTTCATATGGCATTATGGAACACAGAAATGAAGTATGCAATATATGAAAAATTCCTTTAAAGAAAATATGCTTCCTATTCCCTAAATGATAAATGGACAAAGAACATGATCAGTTCTCAAGAGAAGAAAGTGATCAATAGCTACATGAAAAAATGTTCCAAATCACTAATAATTATCATGGTGCAAATCAAGACAACTGAAATTCCATAAGACAAATATTGGAGGGGCTATTGAAAAAAAAAAGGTGCATTAATGTACTGTTTGTGGAGTTAGGAATTAGTCTATGTATTTTGGAAAGCAATCTGTAACTGTGCCAAAAAAAAAAAAGAGAGAGAGAGAGAGAACATTATTAGGTACATGTCCCAACGAGATCAAAGGGAAAGAAAAAAAGACATAAATGGACACAAATTTTTATAGAAGCTCCTTTTGTTGCAACAAGGAACTAGAAACAAAAGAAGTTCATCAATTGGGAAATTATGATGTATGGATGAACTGAAATATTATTGCATTATAAGAAATGACAAAAGGAATGGTTTCAGAGAAACCTGGGAAGGCTTGGGTAAACTGATGCAAAAAGTGAGCAGAACCAGGAGAAAATTTACACAACAATAATACTGTTAAAAAGAACAACTTTTGAAAGCCATAAAAATTTTGATCAATGCAATGATTAAGTATGACTCCAGAGTGGAGATGATGAAACAGGCTTCCCACCTCCTGAGAGGAGAGGGACTCAAGATGCAGAATGAGACATGGTCAAAATGGAAATCTGTTTTGCTTGACTAAGAATATTTGTGATGATTGTTTTGTTCTTCATCTCCCTCCTTCTCATGTGGGGAGGGGTGCCAAAAAGGTGGCAGGAAAAGAAAAGAAATACTTGCTAGTTGATAAAGTACAAATAAAAAGATAGTTCTGCATACTTCATCATGTTCTAACCTAATCTTTCTGATTACCCATTAAATCCTTTTAAAGGTCCTTAACAATAACTTCTAAACATTTTATGAGGTATCAAGTACCCAATGATAATAGTGAGACACCCTTGTTAGAGGAAGAAGAAAGCTAAGATTCTGAGACAGTGACTTGCACAAGATATCATTGTTCATATTAGGAGTCTTTTGACTCCAAGACCCGTGTCTCTGCCCCTAGACTGGACTGCCTTTCCAAGCAAACTTGTGGCAAACCTTTGGGAGAACACAGACAACAATTTCTTAGAAGAATAGTAATGGATAAGTTATGCCTAGCATCCCTAGAAAGAACATGTACATCAATGGGATCATGGATATATCTGAGTGTTTGAATATTCATTCTTTTAAAATAGTGCATAAGGACCAATGCTAGTTAAAATGTTACATAAAATGGGCCACATGAGATGCACAAAACAACAGCCACTGTGCTTTGAGAAACAGCATGGAAGGGGAGCAAGAATATTAGTTCAGAAGCTCGAAGACTCCTGGTACAAACAATGGAACTTTGGTACTGTCTGAAACTTTGCATTCCTCTCCCCTATAATAGGGACAAATGACCTCCCTGTGTCATAGAGCTATTATGAGGAATAAATGAGATGAAAACTCTAAAAGGATACACATATACATTAAAATAGGAGTCAATATGGTAAAATGGAAAGAGGATTTAATAATACATTAGAAGATGTGTGTCCTAGTCTCAGTCTGTCTGTGAAACCTTGGGAAAGTGCCATTTAATTTGAGTCTCAGTTACGACATCTGATTCTGTGTGTTTACCTCAGAGTTGTTGTGAGGATCAAAGGGGATAATATATGTTGAAGTGGTTGTAAACTATAAAAATGCTATACAAACATAAGCTATTACGATCAGGAGATAGAGAAATGAAGAACCAAATACCAAATATAATGAGTTCAAATTTACATGGTATTTTACAGTCACCAATGCCCTTTCCTTGCTATCCTATAAGGGGAGGCAGGGGAGGGCAGCCCCAGATCCAAGGAGGTTGGCTACTAAGTGACAGTTCTGGGAAAGGAATACAGATTTCACTTCAATTCCAGTACTTCACTACTAGGCCATGCTCCTAATTCAGACAATTGTGAACCAAAAAAGCCGAACAATTAGAACTCCCTGAAGAGGTTAAACAAAAAGGAGGTTTTTGGATTTGTGAAGCCAATCTTTTTAGAAAAGGGAAAGGAAGAGAAACTTCTGAGATATCAATCAAAGGAATTGTATGATATATGTATGCACGTATAAAGGTATGATAATCAATAATATAAAGGCATTAAAATAAATGACATAAGTGTAAATAGTCCTATTTCAACCCTTTTCTAATTAATGAAAAGTGTATCCAAAATGATTATGTGTGTGCCATACAAGACCACCAGCTGGATCAGGAGCTACCTTGGCAACTGTTTGTTCAGCAACAGTGCTGGGCCGACGTTGGCGGGCATCAACTCTCTGATCCACAGGGAAGCTGCTCCGGTGAGATTTCAGTCTTTCCACCAATAAGTAATAGATAGCAGCAAAGTGGTTATAACTCTTGTTTTGCAAAGACTGAAAAAGAGAAAAAAAGTATCTGAGCCCCAATGCCATAACTAGCCAAGTTTCTGTCCCTACACTTTCCTCAAGAACCAGGGAAAACCAATGTATTATTAGAAATGGGGGAAAAATCAATTATGCCTCAAAGTGAAGCCCAAATATCCAGAGTACAAAAGAGAAAGTCACAACCCCTTAGATTTGACTGGCTCCTTTAAATGATGAGTAATTAATTAATGGTAATTTGCTATTTTTCATAGGAAGGGCATGAGATTGCAGCTTCTTCATATGAAACAACCTTGTAATCATTCTACAGTTGCAACTTTGCTGATTCAGGTCAGTCAACAATCTAAGCTGGATAATAATAATTTTGTAGCCTTAACATAGGCTCAAGTCACTCACAACTCTAGACTAGGAATTATGGAATTTGGGGAAAACATTATGGATTTTATTTGGTTTGAAAGCAAAATCTAGGAGCTGGATTAAAGGGATACTCTTTCTGCATTTAGGTAATTTTTCTCTCTTGTTTTTGTAATCCCACCATTTTGATACTTTGAAAATAGAGTTCCGTCTAATTTTTTTTTTACTTCTGGTCTGTCTACTTTCCCAACCCTAACAGAGCAGAGAGGCTGATTGCTACTTTGGCATGTGACTCCACTGGACAGGGCAGCATGACTGCTGGGTTGAGCTTTTGGTACAGAGCCAAAGCAAGCTTGTGGGACCTCCTTCTCCTCCAAGTCACCACTTTGAATACCTTATGGAAATCAGCAAAGAAAGATATCCAGCTAGAACAATGGGCAAACGAGAAAGACACTTATAGTTTTTCTCAGAAACTTCAATGGAGAATGGCAGGCTGGAGAAGGCCTTCATCTCTGAAATAGCCACAAGTGTATTTTTCAACTCCTCCTTTTCACCTTCCAAACAATAGCTTAGGCCTGGTTCACTAATTATTGTCAAAAGCCTTCTGAATATAGCCTATTGAAATGGTAACCTTTGTGGAAGGAACAAAATAACACTAACATTTTATGAATTCTCAGAGCTATGATTTCTAAAACTTCCAAATCATGCTAACATTTTCTTCTGTTTCACATTCATTTGTCTGTTTTTCCCCTCATTTGTTTCCTTTGACCTTTCTTTGCCTATAGCTCCTTATCCTATTTTCCACCCAACTTTCAACTGTTTCTGATACATGAACAAAAAAACTTCATATGACATCTAGAAATTATCTTCCTGTTATTTGCCAATTTTCACCTTTTTCTTTTCTGAAAGGTAAAGAACAAGCCCTTTTCTCTAACAACTCTTCTCACTTTTAGTTAAAATGTACAGGGAAAGGGATTAATAGAATGAAGATAATGTAAGTAAACAGATAGCAGGACACTGACATAATCTGAAGAGAAAACTAAGTAATACTGATGAAGAAGGGAAGGGAATAAGCATTCACTGCACACCTACTGTGTGCCAGGCTCTGTCATAATCATGTCTCTACTTCAGGATGTTAGCACTCATCACAGCTCACCTGCAGGTTTTCCTACCTCCCTCAGCCAAACCTTCCAAAGACGATATGCCCAATACACTGAAGGTCATCCTCTAGATCTCACTATTCCAAGTACACCAGTGCAGCACTCTGGCTATCAGCTATTATTCTTTGCTCCCTTTAGAGAGCTGACCTGCTTCCTCTTCCAATCTACTTATTTGCAGACAATGTCTTTTAAAAAATTCTATTTCTTGCGCTATTTATTTGTACTCACTTGGAATCTATCATATTATGTTTAGAGATGCCAAGCATAATCAAATCAGAAAATAGCTCCGGTTCCCTTACCTCCATGGTTTTCTGTTGATCTATTCCAAGGCTATGCATTAGCCGCAGGACCTGCTCATTATACTCCCCAAGAGATGGCTCATTTTCTTGCTCTTGTGGATAGAGAACAGGTCTTTGTATTGGAACTTCCACCAGCATCCACTTGTGCTCTTTTATTTGGGCTATTGTTAGCCTCTTAGATGGATCTAAAACCAACATTCTTCGGATGAGATGCTCACAATCTAAGGAAAGTAAAAAGTTAAAAAGAAATAGTCAAAACACTTGGTAAGTCCTACCATCTTTGCCTCATTTGATATATAGGCTCATGTGCAAGTGAATGGTGCTAAATGTATTCTGGAAATATATGGAGAGTTAAAATCAGTGGTCATAGCTGAATCTTTCCAATTTTTGTGGTAAATAAGCTTCCTTACCATCAGAAAACAAACCTCTAGTCATGAACCTAGTTTCCTCCTAAAAAAAACAAACCAAACATTACTCTATTTTTTAAAAAACCACTTACCTTCCGCATCAGATCAATACTGTGTATTGGTTCCAAGGCAGAAGAGTGGTAAGGGCTAGGCAATGGGGGGTTAAGTGACTTGCCCAGGGTCACACAGCTAGGAAGTATCTGAGGTCAGATTGGAACCCAGGACCTCCCGTTCTCAACCCACTGAGCCACCAGCTGTTCCTCAAACATTACTCTTAAAGCAGGGATTTAACAACTTGTTCCTAAGTAGCTTAAGGCTAATTCATGTCTCTTAAGGAGTTTAAGAGAGGAAAATAACAACTGATAAACAGGGAAAAACTTCTACTCAGTTTTTTCAGAAAGTAAAAACAGATACCTTTGATGGATCCTATAACATCTCTCTCAGAGAATGGGCACTTTGATGCCTCTCACTGTTAGATATAATTTTGAAGATAAATAGCTGAAGTGAGATTAGAGTATCTATCATACAGGCACCATTTAGCAGTTGCATGGATTCTAGGGTGGATTTTATAGTATTTTAAAGAGACTCTTCACTGAAAGATGTGCGATCAATAGTAAACTCAGGAAAAACTACTGGTATACTTTTATTATTAACAAAATTAAGGTTAGTCATTTTATAAAGTGCCTGGGTTCACAGATGGAAACAGCAAGGATGGCAATCTAAAAAGTAATCAAAGAAGAGATACAGCTTTCTCTTATATAACAATCCAAAAGAGACTGGCAGGGACTAAGAAGTTATCAATTCAATTAAATAACTCTGTCAATTATTAATTATTAGTTTCTGGCTTCCTATCAAAGGAAAAAGGAAAACCCATTTTCTACTCAGAAAAAAATGGTTGTGAATCTGTGAACATACAGTATGTTTCTTTGTCTAAAAAACCTGAGACATTTATAGACTCAGGGTGAATGGGACTGAGGATGACTCGCTGCTTTTAATCTGTTAAATTGTTTCTGTTTTCAGTCACAAGTAAAGCTGGAACTCTTTTGTCTCACCTACACAGAGGGTTTTTTTCTTTCTCATTTCCTTGGCTTCTGAAGTGACTCAGTCACTTTTTTTTTTGGCCACCTACAACTTTTAGAAAATATGCAGCTTTTTAAGAAGGTACTTCATTCAGAGCTTAAAATCTGTAACTCACAATTAGCAAGACAAACAACTTACCTTCTGACATGAAATACGGAATCCGGAATCTTCCTTCCAGTACCCTTTGCCTCAGGATAGGGAGAGTTGGTCCATCAAAAGGCAAAGCTCCACAGACAAGGACGTAAAGAACTACTCCCATGCTCTAAGATAGAAATAATAATGCATCCATTGATTACCTAATATTTCAAATGCACCTTACATTTTCCAGTATCTTCAGTTGCTATTAGATTTCACTGACTGAAAAAGACAAAATTCATTTTTGAATTTTGCAGAAATGAGAGAATGGTTATAAATCAAAGAAATCTGAAACCCTGAGTTTTTTCCCTATAATCTCAAGAGGTTGGTCATTTAGATGGATGCTGATTTTTAATTACTGCTGATCTGTGGAAGGCTCACACATTTGATGCCAGAATCCTTTCCTTGGGCATCTTGTTCTATGAGCTCTTATCACATAGAGGCCAGTGAACAGAAAAAAACCTCAAAACCCAGTATTTACTGCCTAAGTGCTAAGAACTTGGAGGATGGGCCAAAGGACTGAGTATTATTAATCCACCAATCAATATTTATTAGGTATTGATTGGACTAGGTACTAGGAATATAAATACAATAAATGAAATAAAACCTATTTGTAAGGCATTTAGATCCTAAAGGGAGACAAGTTTTTCTATGACGATTATACACAATAAATAAAAATCAATACAAAATGAAGACATAAAAGGTAGGGAGGGAAAGCTTTAGCAACTAGGACAAATCAGAAGAACTTTGGAGAAGAAAGTGGTGCTTGAGTTTCATCTTGAGGGAAAAGAGGAATTCTATTAGGTGCAGGTAAGGAAGGAATGTGTTCCAAGAAGTTAGTCAGTCAATAAATATATGCTAAGCATTTACTATGTGCCAGACATGCTAAGGGATGGGAATACAATAAGAGGCAAAAGACAGTCTCTGCCTTTAAGGAGCTTATAATCTAAGGGGAGACTATATGCAAACAAATGTATACAAAGCAAGATGGAAACAAGATAAATAGGAAATAAATTAACAGAGGGAAGGCACCAGAATTAAGAGGGGTTAAGGAAGAAATGGAATTTTAGTTGGGTCTTAAAGGAAAGTCAGTAATCAGAGTGGAGAAGAGAGAGCATTCTGAGCATGGAAAAATAGTCAGAGAGAATGCTCAGAATTGAGAGATATAGTGTCTTGTTTGTGGAATAACTAGTTACTAAATTAAAGATTATATTTCTGGAAGTAAGATATAAGAAAAATGAAAAGGTAGGAAGGTGCTGGGTTATGAAGGACCTTGAATGCCAGAGTGCTTTATATCTGATAATGGAGGAAACAGAGAGGTATTAGAGTTTATAAAGGGTGTGTGTATGTGTGTGTGTGTGTGTTCAGACCTGCGCTTTTGGAAAATCATTTTAATATATGAATGGAAGATAGATTAGAGTGGGACACACTTGAGGCAAACAGACCCCACCATCAGGCTATTATTATAGTCCATGTATGAGGTGATAAAGTCCTGAACTAGAGCAGTGGTAGTCTCAGAAAAGCAGAAAGGAGAATATAGGAGAGATGTTGCCAAGGTAAAAGCTTTGGCAACAGATTAGATATAGAGGGTGAGAAACGCTAAGTAATCCAGTATGACTCCTAGGAGAATGGTGTTGCCCTCTAGGGAAAAGGGAAAATGAGTTCCATTTTGAATATATTGAGTTTAAGATGTCTACTGGATATCCAATTTAGTAAATGTCTGAAAAGCAGTTGGAGATGCAAGATAAGAGGGCAGCAGAGAGTTTAGGGCAGAGATGGGTGGATATGAGAATGTCAGAATAAAGACAGTAATTAAATCCATGGGAACTGATGAGATTGTCAAGGGAAGTGGAATAAAGGGAGAAGAGGAGAAGACCCAGGACAGAAAGCTGAGGGAGCTCATCTATGGCTAGAGGGTATAATCTGGATGAGAATCCAGCAAAAGAGACTGCTACTGAGTAGTCAGATAAGTAGGAGGAGAATCAGGAGAAAGTGAAATCCAAAAATATCAAGGAACAAGGAGTGATCAACTCTGTCAAAGGCTATGGGGAGGTCAAGAAGAATTATAAGCAAGAAAAGGTCACTAGATTTGGCAACTAAGAGATCATTAGTAACTTCAGAGAGTAGTTTCAGTGGAATATTGGTAAGAAGTTGTATTATAAGGGGTTTAAAAAGACAGTGAGAGGAGAGAAGGTGGAGTCATCTACCTTAGTCAGTTTTGAGAAGTGTAGCTAGAAAGGACAGAATAGATATAGGGCAATAGTTAGGAATGGAAGAATCAAGTGAGGATTTTTTCCAGTATGGGAAGACATGGGCATATTTGTAGGCCATAGGAAATGAGCAAGTAGAAAGGGAGAAACTGGAAATAAGTGATGAGTAGAGGATGTCAGAAGAGACAATCTGTTGGAGGAGGCAGGATGGAAAGGGACTGCTTGAACAAGTAGAGGAGATAGCCTTGTATAGAAGTAAGATCCATCTAATTGTGTGAGACAGAGGTGAAGGAGGAAAGAGTGGAAGAAGGCATCTGAGTGATAAGAGCAAAGGGAGAAGAGGAAGTTCATGATTAAGGGCCTCAATTTTTTTCTTGAAAACATGAGGTGAAGTGCACAGCTGAGGATGATGATGAGCTCTGAGAAGGAATGAAAAGGTTTGAAAAAGCTGTTGTAGAGAGTGGGAGAATGAGTGAATAAGGGAGGTATAGTAGAATTCCTTAGTAGCAGTGAGGGCCCAGAGAAGATTGTGTAATTTTTCAGAAAGGATGTGTGATTTTCTTCAGCTTCAATTCAGTAGCACATGTGCAGAAACTAAGGTGGCATATGGTGGGAGGGATCTAGGGGTGAGGCTTGGCTAGGTGTAATTGGTGATAGGATAAAGGGGCTGGAGATTCAAGAGAAGAAGATAGTGTAGAATAGAACTGATTCACAAAGGAGTCAAGATGGGGAGAAGAAGAGAGATTGGCTAGTGCAGAACAGATAACTCAGGAGAGAATTGAGGGGTCAAGGGATTGACAGTCATGCTGTAGGCAAAGAGGAGGATTTTATAAGAGAGGGCAGAGGGAGGTTCAGAAATAGGAGATGGAGTATTGTATATGAGGAACTGAGAAAAGGCCAGGTTGTAAAGTAAGGGAGAGGGACTGGTTCTGGAAAGAGATTGGTATTAGGTTGTAAAAGATTTTTAAAAGCCGAACAAAAGGAGCTTATATTTGATCCTAGTGCCAAAAGGAAGCCAATGAAATTGAATGAGTAAGGAAGGTGATATAATCAGATCTGTACTTAAGAAAAATCACTTTGGTAGAAGTCTGATAGACTGGATCCAGGAGAGCCAAGGCAGTGAGGTCAAATAGGAGACTGGGGGAATGATCTTGGTGACGGATAATGAAGACATGAACTTAAGTGGCTGCTGGGGCACTAGAATGACGCAAGAAATGTGAAGACAGAAAGTATGCACCTTGTATGTACCTACTAATTGCTGTCTACATCATCAGAATGTAAAATTCTTAATGACAGGGACTATTTTTGCTTTTCTCTCTATCTTTTTCATTCGTATTTGTGGTGAGGCATAGTAGGCAGTTAGAGATAATGATGAGGTTATGCCTCTTGGGAGACTAGGCTTATGTTAGTATCTTCAAGAGAAATCGAGAAGTTTGGAAAACAAGTAGGTTTATGGAGAAAGATGAATTCTGTTTTGGCCAAGTTAAGTTTGAGATGTGTACAGGACCTCTAGCTTGAAATGTACAATAGTAATTGGTGATGGCAGATTTAAGCTTGGAAGAAAGTCTGAGGTTGCATATATAAATATGGGAGTCATCTCCACAGGAATTCTAATAAGCCCATAGAAGCAGATGAGGGCATCAGGAGAGAATGTAGAAAGAAGAGTGCACAGAGAAGAGGGCATAAGGGAATACCTAAAAGATATTTAATACAGAAAGAAAGAAAATACCCAAATATCCAGTTGTGGTCCTTCATACTGTTGTCCTTCAAAGACTTCTGGGGCTGCATAAGGAGGGCTGCCACACCATGTAGCCAGGGGTTCACCACTCTTAAAGAAGTTTCCAAAACCAAAATCTGTTGAGATGGAAATATATGTTACTTTCATCTAAAGCTGAGAAACTATACTGAATCATGGCCAGAAGGTCTGTCTCAGCCAATATCAATAAAGAACCTTCTCTAAAGGAAAACAAGAGACGGAAGACCACCTTTCAAGTCGTTTCTCCCCATTAAAATTAAAGGAATATCCCTCTGTGTGGCTTATCCTTTTGATTTTTAATAATTTTAGTCCTCAATCACCCCACTTCAACCACTTAGTGTTTTATCTTTTGATTTTCATTGGAGGATCAATAAGATAAGACACTGAATACTTAAGAATAAAACAAAAGCTCCACAGAAAGAGTAAGAACTAAGAACTGACATTGATGTAGTACTTTAAAGTTGGCCAAATGTTCCATCAATCATCCCAAGGACGACCTGTGAAGCAGTTTTTCTTCCCATCTGCCAGAGAAACAAACTGAGATTCAGAGAGAATAAGCAATTTGCTCACAGTCACAAAATTACTAAATATCAGAGGCAGAATTTGAACCCCTTGGATATTTCTCACTCTAAGTCTAGCATTTTCTCCACTATCCCATGCTAAAACATGTCCACTCACTCAAAAGCCATTTTAAGCTAAAGTAATGAATGTTTTCTTACAGACAGAGCTGCAGGTTGTTAAAGGTTTCACCTAACTCTTCCTGACAGTTTGGTAGAGAATTTCTTAGCTATTCTCTACTACATAACGGTAGTCTCAGTGTTAGTTTGCAGATATTTACAAGGCATGAGGTCGTTATGGTCATCTGCAGACATTATCAGTACCATGTAGTTAATCTGATTTGAAATATAATCATATTACACAAGAACAATCTTGTTTTAGTGTCAAGAGGTCTATCATGGAATTAAATTAAATGATGGAACTACACTAAGAAACCATGACATAATCCAGGATGGATTTTAAAAGGGTATATAAAAGTAAAAATAATCTGTTCTTATAATGAGTTATTAAAAACAAATAAGTTATTTAAATTTCTTCCTGAGGAATAGACTTTTCTTGTCCCATTACAACAAAGTAGAGTGGTTAGTTCCCTGGAAACATGTACATTTTTTCCTAGTGAAATTAATTTTAATACTTTCCCAAACTACTTTCATGTTATATAAACAAGTTTTGTTTCTTTTTTCTTTCCAGTACCAGAAAGTCAGATGATTTAATGTCCATAACTATTCTAAACAGCAGTGCCAATGATGAATGGATATACCAAATTTACCATTGCCTTTGTCGTTAACAGCATTTACTATATACCAAGGACCAAAGATCTTAGCTTGAGGCTTCCTAAAAGCAAACAGCATTACTGGCAAGAGGACAAATTACTCAGGCTTCCATTGCACCAAAAAAAGGCCACCTAATAAAGTAGATTCAGTTTGACCTGACAGTTCTGATGCATGGAAAAGGTTACTATTCTATTATGTTCCGATGCCTTCAATACACAAGAATGTGGAAGATAGCTTCCAAGTCTAATTTGTTCTTAGTACTATTGCTAGCATCTGATGTCAATGTCTGAATGCATTCCTCATATGCCTCATTACAGATTCAAATTGCCTTTATATAGGTTTTATTGTAAATGCTCAATCAAAGTTTTACAATTTCTTCTCAATAATGGTTAGTTTTGGCTAGAGTATGAGCATTCAATGAGTCTCTCATGCAATGAATAAATGGATTCTTCAACAGAAAGATAAGCCTAACCAGTTTTCTTCATTAAGGAATATAATGTTATTGATTAGAACATGGAAGGTCAACTTAATTGATAAATCTATAGTTTAAATTAGAATCCTAAACCTGTTAACAAAGCATATACACAAGGAAGAGGATTTATTCCTCAATATAAGCTTCATTAGGACAACTTCCTGACCCCAGATCCTCAATCAGCTGTTGTCTCTACCTACAAATCACTCCCATTTACCCTGTTTTCTCTACTCATATGGTTATTGTCCTATTAATTCCTACTTGGATGACTGAATAGCCTTCTAGTTTTCTCCTTTCCTCATGACTTAACTCCTTTAAAACCAATTCCCATCCTTTTTAAAGTGCATTTTAAAGTATCATTTACCAAGTAGTAAAATAGACATTGGTGTCTATTTTACAATGTACATAATTAGATTTGCTACCCAAAAACCTTCCAGAGACTGGTACATCTGCACTGAATTAAAAAACATTTAAAAATGTTTAGCACTGGTTAGGTCCCCCAATTAATTCTTTATCACCTCTTGTTAACTTCACAAGATCAAGTCCCTGATTAAAAAGGACAGATAGATAAACAGGAAATGAGAAAAAATGAAGAGAGAAGGAAGAGATAACCCCCTCTCCCAAAAAAGAGACCATTCATGGTTGATCCTGGGTAGTTAGGTACATGTCAGTTATTGAATGTGTTGGAGAGGGTAAAGGAAAGAAGGGCACCAAAATAATAGGAGAATTAAAAAAAATTATTGTACAAGTTTACTTAGCTAGTTCAATATACGAATTTCCAAAGTTGTTAGAAAAGCCTTATCTATACCACTCTTCTAAAGCCTGCCTATATGACTGACCACTGATTCTAGTCATTCTACAATACAAGATTAATAATAGCTCAAAAAAGTTTAACTTACTGCTGGGGGGGGGGGGGGGGGTTGGAGGGTGGGCAATGGATGACACACTTCCTTTAGAGATCAGGAATAAGATGTCCAAAGTCATTTAAAAAGAACAATCTTAATTTCACTCAAATGCTAAGAAAGTGAAACAAGTAAAACCTGGGACGAGCGTACTTATGGTACTGATACAACTAGCAATAGAGTGGTGAATCACTTCAAAGAAAAGTACTGTGAGGAGAATGAGTCAGGACCTTTCCAAGTTGGCTCTTATTCCACAGCCCAATCACAAGATGAGTTCTTACACACTCATTAAGTTGCGTATTCTAGCCAAGCATACTTGAAAAGCTCTTCAAAGGGACTAAACCATTGGTTTTATTGCCTGAAAGCCAAGGTTAATCAGTTAAACTTCCTGTATAAGTACATAGCACAATGAAGATCTTATTTTTAACATTCCCTCCCTCACCAAGAGGAAAAGAAAGAATGCCTACTTAAAGGCATGAATTCTGTCATTTCCAGTAGTCACTTTATATTCTACTGCTTCTGACAATGGGGAGGTGCTTGCCACTCTGAGAGACTCACCTTGACTCCAGTGATTGACTCTAAAGACCATATAATGAAGGCTCCTCTAAGAATGGGAGATTGGTTCTTCTATGTTACTACATTCTCATACGAATACCTCACAGGCAAAAGAAGTAAAGGAACAGCTAGGAAAGAACCTCCAACAACCTAGTTTTAGTTTGGACATTTTGCAGGGAAGGCACAGCTCAAAGTCGGCTCCTTTGATGAGGGCCCTAATATCCCACCATGGCCCACACCCTTGGGTTTCTTTTCAGTAAATGAGAAAAAAAAGGGAGATTCAAATGCATAGGGAAGAACATCTGCTTCACTGCATGGAAAGTTTCATTACTGTTTTTCTTTGTGGTGGGGCCTTCTGTAACATGCCTATTCTCTAGCATTGATATGATGGGACCTTTCTACTAATGAGTGGATTCCGTAAACACTAATGGGTAAAAATAACCAAGGAAATAACTTTCATTTTCTAATAGGAAACTAGATAATTTATTTGACTTATGGCTGATACTTTATTCCTAAAGGCAAGTGATGTGAAGATTAAATTAACTCTCCCCTGCCCATTTTTAGATTTAATCACCAATAGCCCCCTCACACTTGAGTGGGAGAGATCTGTGACCCATGTGTGAGATAGTGGGTGATGAATCAGAATTGACTGACTGCCCCCTGGGCAGTCCTAAGCAAAAGATTTAGCTGTAATTGGTACACATCAAACGAAGGAAGTCATTGGAAGTGACGAAAAGAAATTTAAAAAATTTAAAATAAATTTAAAAATGACAAGAAACTTCCTGTTAAAGCTGTCTTCTCTCTTTGGTCTTTGATCTGACTTTGGAGGAGCTCAGGCTTGAGATCTCAGACTTCTTTCCTTTGGACTGACACGTGGTGAGTGAAAGAGCTGACTCCTTTCCTGGATTTTCTGAAGGGACTAGCCTCAAGAGAGACTCACCCTCTTGAGAGAGGCTCCCTGCATCCCCAGGTCTTTGGCTCAATGCCAAGGTCCCTCTGGCTAAGCCCTGCCTGGGTTGAGCCAGGGCCAGAGCAAAATACTTAGTGGGTAGCCTAGATATCTTACCCTATCCTCTCTCTGATTTTCTTACTTTTACTCTTTCTATATTTTATAAATGAGTTGTTAAAATAAATCTCTTTTGTAATTAATTAAAATTCCTGGAGTCCCTACTCTTGAATAAACCAGTCCAACCTTTTATATAAACCCCTCAACATTTCTATCCCTAACAGTGGTAAAGTAAGTCTAAAAGGAAGCAAAGCCAGGTCATGAAATAGCCATGAAAGCTGTATTTATTACCAGTCAGTTATTTAGCTTATTTTTTTGGAAATTTTATTTAGTCAATTTAGAACATTATTCCTTGGTTACAAGAATCATATTCTTTCCCTCCCTCCCCTCCCCACATCCCTTCCTGTAGCCAATGTGCAATTCCACTGGGTATTACAAATGTCCTTGATCAAAACCTATTTCCATGTTGTTGATGTTTGTACCAGGATAATCATTTAGAGTCTACATCCCCAATCATATCCCCCTTGACCCATGTGATCAAGCAGTTGTTTTTCTTCAGTGTTTCTTCTCTCACAATTTTACCTCTGGATGTGGATAGTGTTCTTTCTCATAGATCCCTCCGGGTTGTTCAGGATCACTGCACTGTCACTAATGGAGAAGTCCATTACAATCGATTGTACTGCAATGTATCAGTCTCTGTGTACAATGTTCTCCTGGTTCTGCTCCTCTCACTCTGTATCAATTCCTGGAGGTAATTCCAGTTCCCATGGAATTCCTCCAGTTTATTATTCCTTTGACACAATAGTATTCCATCACCAACAGATACCACAATTTGTTTAGCCATTCCCCAACTGATGGGCATCCCCTCATTTTCCAATTTTTTGCCACCACAAAGAGTGCAACCATGTATATTCTTGTACAAGACTTTTTCCTTATTATGTCTTTGGGGTATAAACCCAGCAGTGATAACCAGTCAGTTATTTAGAATGCACTTTTGATTATCCTTCTAAAAAGGTATACATAATACAGATAAAACAGTGGAACATCCCTTAAAATAGCACTTAGTTATTAGAAAGAAATTGGAAACATAAATATAGTCAGATTCACTCAGGTATTTACCATCTCTTTGGCAGATGTCAGGCACTGTGCAAAATCCTGGGTTATATAGTAGTAGTCTCTCGTTAACCGAGGATGACAATTGTCTTTGTGCGTTTTCATCTATGGTGTATAGATGAGTGTGCACAAAGACACTTGTGTGTGAGGGAGATTTAAGTGGAAAAGCCGATGCACAGAGACAGTCCCACTCTCTTGGCGTTGGAAGCCTGGGTCCAGTGGCACGAAAAATCGTTACACCTGGAGACTTCCTCAGCTGCATTGGATGGCCATGTTGTCTTTTGTGCTCCAACATGCCCTGAGCACTCTGCAGTGCTTTGCTGCGTCGCCCTCTCAGCCGTTGAACCTTCCTATTGGTTTCTTCCGTCTGTTTGGCCGAAGCAGTCTTCACATGCTGGGTGAGCAAAGCCCTGGTTCACCAGGGGTCGACGACCCAATGGCTACCCTCACAAGGTTTAGCCGGCCTGTCGAAGCCGTTGCCCGGGGTGTGGCCGCTGCCGCATGCTAGCAGCTACTGGGAGCCACAAGTGAGAGCTGGGTGTCAGATGAGGGTCAGAGGCTGGAGAGCTGCCCTAGGAGGGCACGACAAGCCCTCCATACCAGAGATGCTACCCCTCCCTGAGCACCCCATACACCCCCCTGGGTTATACAAAAAGAGGAAAAAGACAGTCCCTGCACACAAGAAGCTCATGATCTAACAGGGAAGGCCACATATAAACAAATATGTATAAAGAAGCTCTATAGAAGAGAATCATGAAATAATGAACAAAGGGAAGATGCAGCAATTAAGAGGGGTTAGGAAAAGGTTCCTAGAGAAGATAAGATTTAAAATGGAACTTTAGGGAAGTTAGTAGGTAGCCATGAGAAAGAGAGCATTACTACCCTAGGAAATAGCCAGAAAAAGTGTTCAAAGCCAAGAGATGTAGTGCCTTGTTCTGGAAAACCTAAGGCAGGGTCACTGGATCACTGTCATGGAGTAAGGTATAAAGAAGGGGCTGGGTTTTGCATTTGATCCCAGAGGGAATAGAAAGTCATTGGAGGTGTGTGTGTGTGGTTGTTGCAATAACTCAGGTGTGAAGTCCTGCACTAGAGTGGTGGCAGGGTCAGAGAAGAGAGGGGGCTTATTTGAGAAATATTACAAAGGTGAAATTTGATATGGGGATGGGGTTTGATGAGATGATGAAGAGTCTAGGGTGATATCTAGGTTGAGAGCCTGAGGGACTGAAGTGACAATATTGCTCTTATATGTGAATATAAGATGTGAGAAATGTGGCATTAAAATAGACAAGATTTGGTAACTGATTAGATTGAGGGGTAAGGGAGGGAAAAGTCAGAAGTAGAAGATGACACCAAAACTGGGTACCTGGAAGGCTGGCAATGCTCGAGTAATGAGGTCGTCTGGAAAATGGATATGGTGTGTTTTTTTTTTTTGGGGGGGGGGGAAGTATAATATTTGTGATTCAGAACACAACTAATCCATGTCTGTTCATCCTATGTGACTTACTGTACTACCTAAAAAGCAAAAAGAGGTAGGGCCTGCTCCTTAGAATAGAGCCTGCATTCAGTCTGCCACAGTTATGAGGTGATCTGGGGGGCAAAAATGATGAAAGTAGAATTTTCCTTATACCTCCTTGCTGCTTTGGGTAACTGCCATTTTAGGTTATAAATGCACTAAGGGTTCAACACTTGGCTTAGAATGGGAAAAGATGGAAGCCTGTATAGCAGAAACAAAGACTGGAGAGTTGGGAGAGGATGCCCAGGAGGACAACAAAAACAGCCAGCATTAGCACCCTTTTCACAGATGAGAAAACAAGCTGAAAAAGGTCAAGTGATTCGTACAAAATTATCCAAACATTAAATTGCCAATCAAGCAGGATATTTGAATTCAGGTCTTTTAGACACCAAGTCCAACACAATCTATTCACTGTGTCATCCAGCCATCAGTATGAGTAGATGAAGCTATGTTGGAGGAAATCCACAGGTATCTACCTAAGTGAAGATGGGATGTGACCTGTCGTCCCACCCTGGAAAAGGAATAGTAATTATCCCTCTCTTTGGAGACCAGTGATCTTAACAATTTCATTAAACAGATGAGGCAACTTATTCTGAGGAAAGAATTCCTCTGAATTAAAAAAACAAAAACAAACAACAAACATTTATTAAGTGATTCTTATGTGCCCAGCATTGCGCTAAAGTGCTTTACAATATTAGCTCATTTGATTTTCCTCACAACCATGAGAGGTTGGTGCTATTATCTTCATTTTAAAGTTGAGTAAACTGGGGCAGACTGAGGTTAACTGACTTGCCCTAGGACAAGCAAGCAATAAGAGACTAAGTCCAAATTAGAACTCAGGTTTTCTTGATTCTATGTCCAGCACTCTATCTACTGCAGTTCTCAGATAAACTATAATACATCCCCCAATTAATTTTCCTGTCCTATCTATGTCATAAAAATTTAATTCCAGGAATTTTCAATTCACTTTGATGTAGCTTTTATTCACACATTACTGGTTTAGCAATGGTACTTTGGCAGTGTGAATTTCAAAACTACTCAACCCTATTCAAACCATTCTTTAGAAGATGGGATTTAGCTATTTCCTGATCAATAACAATAGAGATACTTGGAATAACAGAATCAGGTCTTGGAAACTACAATCTCCACCCTACTCAGGGTAACAAAATTTAGGAAGGGCTGCAGGAAAACTCAAGATTTAATTATTTGAGAATATGGCCTTCAACAGATATGTGCAAAAAGGACAGACCTCTGGGCGGTCCTAGGTTAAGCTAGAGCCACCATTGGCACAGGTGAGACACAGGGAAGTGAGGTAGAGGACAGCTCAGGAGTTCTGGGGACTTCCTATGTGGAGGGAGAGAGGTTGTTGGAGCCTGGTGCTTGGAGTGGAGGAGCCCACAGACTGTTTCTCCATTTTGGTCACGTGAGTGATAGGGACTGGTCTCTTTTCTTTGCCTCGGCTATCCAGGGCTTTGGACCTTTGGCTCAGCCTAAGCAGAGTGGGTATTTAAGCCCTATTCCCTTCTCTCCCCTTTCTCTCTCTCTCTCTCTCTCTCTAATACCTTTCTTCCTCCTGTTAGTAATAATAATAAAAAAAAAACTCCAATAAAAGGTTGACTGCTGACTTGAGTTTTCATTTAGGAATTACATAGCTGAATTCCTTGGCGACCTTAAATTAATATATATCAGTCTTTTAAAGTGATTTCCATATCACAGTAGCCATGAAGTAACTTCTCTCTGCAATAATTTGCCATCTCTGTGGAAGTAAATAGGTTTGAACTTACCCTCAACACATATCCTGGATTTGTCAGAACAATTAAAATTTTCAATATACTTTCAACATGACAGGGAAAAAAAACAACAACCCAAAAACCCAAAGTAAAAAAGATCAAACTCACTTTAGTGCTCTTATAGCTATCCAAGTCTCGACCTCAGAAAAATTTCATATGTAATTAGCCCAACTAAGCCTCAGTCTTGGATTGTTTCCACCAATCATTGCCTTTCCTACTTTCCATGTACTGCTGAATGAAAACAGAGAAAATCATGCAACCATTCTGACTCTGTACACCATAAATCTATGTTATACAATTTCAAGTGGACCTTTGCTGCTGCTAGGAAAACCCTCCTTTATCAATTCTAATTCTACTCCCCTAAGTGGCTCTTCCAAACTTTTTCATCCTTCCTCAAATCTCCCATGGCTCTCCCCCTAACCCCACCTTTTCACCTAATAATCTTTCCTCATTTTTTACAGAAAAAAATTGAGGATATTTGCTATGAGTTTCCCCCTTTTTTCCTCTTCCTGATTTTCTATCGCTTAGTTGCCTTCTGAAACTTCTTCCTACTTTACCTCTGGCTCAAATGATCAAATGGCCTTACTTCTTACCAAGGACAACTCCTCTGCTTGTTCAAATGATTTCATTTCATCCCACCTTCTCCAACAGATTGCTCTGTAACCCCCCTTCCACCAGTCTTTCCTACTTTCTCCCTTATCTTAATCTTTCCCTTTCTACTGGCTCATTTTTTTATTATTTACAATGTTTTGTTCATCCTAAAAAAACAGTAACAAAAACAAGCCTTCATCTGTCCATCACTGCTAATTGTTGTTCTATATCTCTTCTGATTTTTGTAGTTAAACTCCTAGAAAAGGCCATCTACATTAGGTGCTTTCATTTCTCTTCTTTTACTCTCTTCTTAACCCCTACAATCTGGCATCCGACTTCATCATTCTGCTTAAACTGTTCTGTATGGAATGTCTAAGAATATTTTAGTTGCCAAATCCAATGGCTTTTTCTCAATCATTCTCATCAACTTATCTGAATCCTTGACACTATTGGTCTCTCCTCTTTGATTTTCTTTTTTTTGCAGATTTCTGGCATACCATTTTCACTTGGTTCTCTTCCTATGTATCTCTTAAATGAAAAAGTTCTAGTCAAGATAGAGACCTTGCTGAGCAATACAGGACAGTTCTCTTAGTCAGCAAATTTAATGTATGTAGAAGCCAATGATCACTTTCCTCAAATTAAAGAAGAGAAATATAGCTTGGTAATAGCAAAGGAACGTTATCAGGATCTGGAACATGTAAAAATATGTGCTGCTGGTACAGTGCAGGTTCTGAGAGGTCTAAGAAAAAGCATTTCAATATTTGCTGATTTTCAGTTCATGCTACAGTTGATTAAAACACCATAGTATGCTTTTAAGTCAATAAAATATCAGGTCCAAATGATACCCATGAACATTTTAGCTAAGACTGACTCCCAATCTATGCTGTTAAGAGAAATCAATTTCCTCAAGAAGCATCAATAATGTAGTAGTCATTCCTGAATCATTTTTACCATTAAAATGATATGCTTTGTGTGAAACATTTTGCCCTTTTCTTCCCTTTAGGTTCTGGATGGCACAAATCATTGCCTGAAGCTGTTTAACAGAGAAAAATCTGTCTGCTCCTTCTTATAAGAAAATGGCTAAATCTTAGATGATAGGAATCATTTCCCTATATCTGCATAAATCCAAAAGACTTTCCTTAGATTTAGGACTAGAGACTTCTAATTCATGGGAGCATTGTAATTTTGTGGGCTGTTTTATTAAATAAATGCATTTACTGTTGAAGGCACCATCACTTTTCCTGTCTCAGGTTCATAATCTCAGCATTATCCTTGAATCCTCACCTTCCTCATTCCTCACATCCAATCAGTTGCCAATCATACCATTTCAACTTTTACAATATTTCTTCCATCTGACCCTTCCTTACCATTCTCTCAGCTACCACCTTAGTTTAGGCTCCTATCACTTCTCACCTGTATTATTGCAATGACCTCTTTAAAACAAAAAGGAAAAAACCCTACCTTTCTGCCCTAAAAGTAGTAAAGGCTAGATGGGTTAAATGACTTGTCCAGGGTCACATAGTTAGGAAGTATCTGAGGCCAGATATAGACCCAGGACCTCTTGTCTCCAGGCCTGGCTTTCTATCCACTGAGCCACCTTGATGTCCCTACAATGGCCTCTTAATTGGCCTAATTTGTTTAGATCTCTCATCATTCTAGTCTATTCTAGATAATACTGGCAAAATTATGTTCCTTAAACACAGATCTGACCATGTAACTCCTTTACACAATCCACTACAGTGGCAGACTCTATTACTATGAGGATATGAGAGAAATTACTCTGTTTACTTGTATAAGGCTAGTCTGGCCCCAGCCTATCTTTTCATCCTCATTGAACTTGACTTTCTCTCCTGTACTCAGCAATCCAGCTAAACTGTTTTTTATTCCTCATTCACCACCCTCCATCTTCTGTCTCTGTGCCTTGGCAAAGAGGCTTTTTCCATGCCTGGAATGTATTCTCTCCTTCCCTCTATAGCTCAAACATCACCTTTTGCATCAAACCTTTCTTGATTCTTCAACAATGATTAACATCCCCCTCCCCAAAACTATTCCATATTATCTTTATCAAAAAAAGTATTCATTAAGAAAACTACTTTGTTTCTTTACAGACACTTCTTATTTCTTCCATTAGAATGTAATGCTATTGCCAATAGGAATGATTTCATTCTTTGTAGTTTTATTTCCAGGGCCTATAGTGCAGTGCTTGGCATATAACAGATAATTTTTTTCTTTTCTAAAACCTTACTCATTGTTGGTGGAATTGTGAACTGATATAATTCTGTAGAGTCATATGGAAACATGCCCAAAGGGCTATAAGACTGTGCATACCCTTTGACCCAATAATATCACTACTGGGTCTTTATTCAAAAAGGATCAGAGGTAAGGGGAAAGAATTTATTTGTAACAAAAATATTTCTAACAGATCTTTTTATAATGGCAAAGAGTTGGAAGCTATAGAGTTGTCCATCACTTGGAGAACAGATGAACAGGTAGTGGTATATGGTTGTAATGGAAATGCACCATAAGGAATGATGAACAGGATGAATTCAGAAAAACCTGGAAAGACTTCTATGAACTGATACAAAGTGAATTGAGCAGAACCAGGGAAACAATGTAAACAGTAACAGAAAAATTATATCACGATCAACTGTGAAGGACTAAACTACTATCAGCAAAGCAAGTCTCCAAGATAATCACAAGGGACTCATAATGAAAAATGCTATCTACAGCCAAAGAGGGAACTGTCTGACTGCAGATCAAAGCATGCCATCTTCTACTTTATTTCTTTCATTAGTTTTTAATTGTATGTGTAATATGTGTCTTCTATCATTACATGAACAATACATATTGTGTGAAAGCACTGGTACAATCTATATCTGACTATCACCTCAGGAGGGGAAGGGAGAGAGGGAGAAAATCTGAATCCTAAAAGGTCATAAAACAATTGTCAAAAATTGTTTCTACATTTAACTGAAAAACTAAACCAAACCAAAAACACTTATCTTTTGTCTTAAATCAATACCAAGTATTAGTTTCAAGGAAGAAGAGCAGTAAGGAATAGGCAATTGGGGTTTAGTGACTTGGATGGGGTCATACAGCTAGGAAGTGTCTAAGGTCAAATTTGAACCCAGGACCTCCAGTCTCTATGACTAGTTTTCTATCTACTGAGACACCCAGCTGCCCCTTTACAACAGACACTTAATTAATACTTGATTGATTTATTATTCCCAAGAAGAAAAATATTTAAGTTTAAGTATCTGTGTTTTCTTGTTGCTTTTCTTAACCATCTGTCTATAGACCCTTGTTTTTTCTACAGAGTGACTTGGTACTCAACATCAGAAATAGTTAACATTTATATAGTGCTTAGAAGATAGTAAAGTACTTTACAAATATTGCTTCAATTTGTCCTCACAACAAACCTGGGAGGTAGTGCTATTATTATCTTCATTTTATAGGTGAAGAAGCTAAGACAGAGAGAGGTTGCAACTTGCCAAGGATTAATCAATCACTAGTAAATAGTAAGTGTCCATTCTGTCAGGTACTGTGCTAAGCATTAGGGATAAAAAAAAAAAGTGACAAGAGTCAGTCCTTGCCATTAAAGACTTAACGATCTAATGGGGGAAGAAACAATATATACAGACAAGCTGTATCCAGGTTAAATAGGAAATAATAAAATATGGAAGGCACTAGAATTAAGAGGGGTTGGAAAAGGCTTCCTGTGGATAATGAGATTTTAGTTGGGACTTGAAAGTGGCCAGAGAAGATGATAAGCAGAGATGAGGAGGGAAAACATTTCAGACATGGAAGACTGCCATTAGGAAATGAGACAACAGGAAAGGAGAGATTGAAAATACATGAGAGTGTAGGGATGACAAAGAGAGTCCATCTGCTGGAAAAGATGGGATGGAATGGGATCACTTGTATAAGTACAGGGATTAGTCTTGGAAAGGAATCAGGTCATTTCATCATATGATACAGATGTAAAGGATGAGAGAGAGAGGCAAAAGGCACCAAGTGATGGAATAAGTAGGAGTTTGTAGCAAATGGCTTCAATTTTTTCTGTAAAGTATGCGGTAAGGTTCTCAGCTGAGAAGGTGGTGTAGGGGGAGCCATGGGAGATTTGAGAAAGGATGAAAAAGTTGCTATGGAGAGTGGGAAAGTGAGCTAATAAGTTCTCTGAAGCCACACATGAACTCAAGTCTTCTGGACTCCATCCAAGTCTAGAGTTGTGGATCCACCTTACCACCAAGCAGCAGATAATCAGAAGTTAATGCTGTTGAGGGAAAACTGGAGCTGTGGTGTTATAAAGTATGAACTAGAAGATAATATTTGGAAAATAAAGGCGATCACATATGAGCTATATCAAATTCCCTCTTCTATGTCTCAACACTTCTGAATGTTCACCTATTCTCCCTCTCCCTGTCTTTCTCAGAATAGCTAGGGTTTTTTTTTTTTCCTGGTCAAAACTAATCCTTCCACTAGTATTTTCCTCTCAGCTTTCCCTTTATCTTGTGCCATTGTGCAATTTTCCTCTCATTCTTTCTTGAATCTTCAATCTCTCCCTTTCCATAGGCTCCTTCCCCTGTCATTTTTATATGCTGAAGTGTGCCTATTCTTCCTCCTGCAAAAAAAGGTGGAATTGTGGAGGTGGAAGACAGCATGCCATCAGACTTGAGTGATGTGCTGGTTACTTTTCCTAAACTGCTCCCCCTGCCTTCTTTCTTATTCAAATGGATTGCTTTTTAGGTGGCAGAGGGGGAGGGATATACTGAGAAATGAAGATGAGGTTAAAAAAATCAGTTAACAATAAAAATCTTCCCTAGACCCAGTCAGCTCTTTCTTGCTACTGAAATTCCTTGTTTTCTTCCCTTCACAGTGATGCTCTTTCATCATGATATTCGTTAGTTAACATCTTACAATCTTGTTTCCATCCTTACCACCTTCCTGAACTTGCCTTCTCAAAGGTCACTAATCAACTCAATCTGGAAATCCAAAATCCTTTTCTCCTTCCTCATTTCCTTTGACCTTTCTGTAGCATTCAATTTTGTCAACCCTGTTTTAAACTGTTCCTCCCCCCCACCCCACGACACCATAGCTTTCCTCATCCTATCTAACAGAGTTCTAACTGCTGACAACTCTGCTTCTACAAATGTCACTACCATCCTTGGTCATAAAAGCTTGAAAACTTTTTTTTTTAAACACTTACCTTCTGCCTTAGAATTAACACTATGTATTGGTTTCAAGGCAGAAGAGCAGTAAGGGCTAGGCAATGGGGGTTAAGTGTGACCTGCCCAGGGTCACATAGCTAGTTAGTACCTGAGGTCAAATTTGAACCCAGGACCTCCCATCTCTAGACCTGGCTCTCAATCCATTGAGCTACCCAGCTGTGCCCCAAAGCTGACAAATTTAAAGAGTCGCAGTCTTATTCTTCCTACCTCCAAAAGATCTTTTGCATGTCTCCCTCTCTCTGTTATGAGTAGATACCAATTCAGGTCTCCTCCCTCTTGCTTAAGACTATAACCAAGTCTTCTTACCTTTTTTCTCTTCCCTCTTCAATCTATTCTATATACCTCTAATAGATTAATATTTAGCATAATTTGTACAAAATCCTTCAATGGATTTCCATTAGCTTTGAGATAAAATTCATAACCTTAGGTACATAAGGCTCTCAATATCTTGGCTCCAATTTTTCTTACCTCTTACTATTCCCTTTCATGTACTCTCCATGAGGATTATTCACTGTTTATCAGATTAATATGGCATTTTTCTGCCTCAGTGACTTTGCTCACACCAGTATCCACTTGGAATGCTAATCCTCCTGGAGTTTGCCAAACCATTTCATCAAGTTGCAACTTAAAAGCTTCTTCATGATGTTTTCTGATTCCAAAAGCTGGAAGGACTCTTTCTCTTCTCCAGAGCATATTATAGTTTTCTTTTTGCAATTTCATATTCTATACCTTATGTTAAAAGCAAGCAGAGGACAAAGCTTTTCAACTAGACAAAAGGTTCCATAAAGGCAGGGACTCTACATTATACATAGCACCTTGTGAAATAAGTATCTCTAAATGAATTAATAAAAAAAAATGTGATGATTAAAAATACTAGAGGGAGGGGGCAGCTGGGTAGCTCAGTGGATTGAGAACCAGGCCTAGAGATGGGAGGTCCTAGGTTCAAATCCGGCCTCAGCCACTTCCTAGCTGTGTGACCCTGGGCAAGTCACTTGACCCCCATTGCCTACCCTTACCACTCTTCTGCCTTGGAGCCAATACACAGTATTGGTAAATATAAAAAAAGACCAATCAGCAACTATTAAGTACTTACTATATACCAGGCACTAGGCTATGTACTGAGGATACAACTACAATTAATGAGAGAATCCTTACTTGAAGAAGTTTATTCTGACTCAGGGAGGCAAGTACATACATACAAAGTATACAAAGAATAAATGCAAATAAATAATAATTTAAGAATAAGATAGTGTGGGAAGGAGTGCCTTGGAATTTGAGGGGGCCTAGAACAACTTCATTTAGAAAGTGGCATGGCTATGGAGACAGCAGAGGGAAGGTCATACAAGAAGAACAGAGAGAAGGCCCTTTTAGCTAGATCACTGAGGGCAGGAGGCAGAATAATGTACAATGAGGCTGGAAAGAGGTTTGGCCTTAGGAAGGGGAGGGAGGGAGGGAGGGAGGGGGGAGGGGGGAGGGGGAGGGGGGAGGGGGAGAGGGAGCGAGAGAGAGAGAGAGCGAGAGAGAGAGAGAGAGAGAGAGAGAGAGAGAGAGAGAGAGAGAGAGAGAGAGAGAGAGAGAGAGAGAAAGAATTTCTCTTTGAGCTAAGAGGCAACATGGAGCCACAGGAGTTGACTGAGGAGTAACATGATCATGTCTGGAAACAGTAACAAAGTACACTTCTGGAAAATCACTTTGGTTGATGTGTAGAGAATGGTCTGGAGAGACTGAGTTAGAGACCAACCATAACTTATACAAGTGGGGATGAGGGCCTAAACTAGGTATGTGAGTGAAGAAAAGTGGTTAAATTGGAGAAATATTATGGAGATTGAACCAGAATGATTTGGCAACTGAGTGGTTCTGTAGCATGAGGCAGGAGTGAGAAATTGAGGATAATATCCAGGTGAGGAACCTGTGAAGATGAAAAGAGAATGTCTCCGCATTGTTACTTCAGTTTAATCATAAATGAGTAGCTTCAAACATTTGATATATCAATATCTCCTAGAAGATCAAAGGGAAAAGGGCAGGGAACCTGAAAACATACCAACATGTATAAACCTTAAAATTTCTTAGACTTATAAATGTTGGAAATTTCACCATTGGGAAATTTCATACTTGAAAAATTTCCTACTGATAGTCTATTGGAATGTGAACCCCTTTGGCATGGGAGGTTCCTCCTCCTCCCTTCTTAAGATTACTTTAGGACAGAAACCTTTTGCTGAACAATGGAAAGGGCTTTGACCTATGCTTAAGCATAGAACAGGAAGTTCTTTGAGTCATGATTGATTTTAGAATTGATACAATAGAGATACTTGGAATGACAGAACCAGGTCTTAGAACTTACAATCTCCACCCTACTCAGTCCTAACAGGATTTAGGAAGGGCTGCAGCATAGATCAAAATTTAATTATTTGAGAATATGACCTTCAACAGACATGTGCAAAGGGGCAGACCTCTGGGCGGTCCTGGGTTAACCTAGAGCCACCATTGGCACAGGGAAGACATGGACAGTGATTGGTAGATGTGAGAACTGAGGGGAGGGAACTGAGATGGTGTCCTTAAAGATAGCGGGGTCCGAGGACTGAAGGTGGTTGGAGAGGTTTTGCTCTGAGAGGTTGTGCTCTGAAGGAAGCTGGAGGTGGAGGCCCCTGAGACTGTTTCTCCATTTTGGTCACATGAGTGATAGAGACTGATCTCTTTTCTTTGCCTCAGCTATCTAAGGGCTTGGGCCTTTTGGCCCAGCCTAAACAGAGGGGGTATTTAAGCCCTATTCCTCCCCCCCCCCCTCTCTCTCATACCTTTCTTCCTCCTGTTTGTAATTAAACTCCATAAAAGGTTGACTGCTGACTTGAGTTTTCAATAAGGAATTACATAGCTGAATTCCTTGGCGACCTTAAATTAATATATATCAGTCTTTTAAAGTGATTTCCTTGTCACACATGACACTTATAATACAAAATGGATTTTTATGTATTCTGGGCCAGTACAACAGAAGACCTACCATATTTGGAAAATGAAACCCAGAATGACATACTCTTCAAGGGAAAGCCCAAGTATCAAAGAAAAAAGATGTACATTCAACAAAAGGGAGACATTTGAGGCTAACTGAAAAACAGACAGACATAAACACAATATTTGGCATTTGAACAGTCTAAACAACAGAAAGACTAGAAAAGTAAATAAGTATAATCAAGGAAATAATAAGTAATGAAATACATTACTCTTTTTCTAGAGATTATTTTATTTTTTTAAAAGAGTGAGAGAAAAACTAGTCCCTGGGGTAAACAGAACAACAACAAAAAAGAGCATTATTAAGCTCTTTTTAAAAAATACATTAAAGGAGAAAGGTAAAAATGGAATTTAAAGAAATACAAGTGAAAGTGGAAAAGTAGGCCTGAAGCACTACAGCCTAAACCCTAATGTACATCTCACCCCTTTCTCCCATAAATGAATCAATGCATTCTGTGGGGCAAAACTATATAATTGGAAGATATATGAATTAGGAGAGGGGGAAGTAAAAGACAGAAGAAAATGTAATATATACTTTAATTAATTACACTAGTGAACAACAAGAGGAAGAAAATTCCTATAGTATCCCTAAAGACAAGGAGCTACAGGAAGATGGGAGATGTGGGAGAAAGGAAAGATTGAAATGAAAAGAGGAGGTCTAGGAACAGGAGGATCTGAAAAGGAATCCTATTGAAGAGCACCCCCATAGGAAAGCAATATATACTTGGAAGGAGAAAGGGACCTTACAATGAGTTTAATTTGAGGAAGTTAAAGGGAATTTTCTGAGAAATTTGTTTCTTCACGAATAACATCTTGACTTGAGAGAAGGGAAACTCGGAGATAAGACAGCATGGCAAATGAGAAAGAGAATGATTATAGGGACAACAAGCAAGAGTTAGAACTGGTAGATTTGAGAGACCCCCCCCCCCACTTCCCAAAAAATTCATACTAAAAGCAAAGATAACCAAGGAAAATGCATTATGATTAAAGGAACCATAGACAAAGAAAGAAATATGAATATTAAACTTAAATGTGCCAAATGACCTAGTATTTAAATAAAGAAAAGATTTTACTAAATTAAAAAAAAAAGAGAGAGAGAAACAAGTAACACTAGGGCAGCATTGGCAAACATTTTCAAGATTATGTGCCTGAAGTGAAACTTCAAGCTGCCAGTGAGCCCCCTGCATTATGTAAGAAAGTGGAGGAGGAAGTTGCTCGCAATGGGCACTGGACAGAGAGGCAGGGCATGCAAAAAATGTACTCCATGCTGTGGAGAGGGGGAAGGGAGAAATCCTCCCCATGCACCGGAGCCACAACTTCAACAATATGGACCTAGGGTATTTCATTATTTTTCTCAGTCAGACAAATCTAATGTAAAAACAAGCAAAAAGGAAAACAAAGAATAGATTGTTAAAGAAAAATTGTTGGGAGGATTTAGATCTAAAAAACTTATACTAACTTCTAAATGGGGCCACTAAAGAATATACATATTTCTCAATACCACATAGTAGTTGAAAAAAAAAATCACATATTAGGGCATAGAGAAAGGCAAAGAAAAAGGTAGAAATGCCAAACATATCTTTACCAACCATAATGCAGAAAAAGTTGTAATCAATTAAAAAAACACAAATAAAAGATAATTGGAATCCTAAATAGCAAGTGGGTTATATTTAATTGTTGTATATATCATATCTATATTCTTTATCTTCCTAAAAGATCTTCCGAGATTCTGTACTAGGGTTTTCAGAATCTGTTTTGTTTCAGCTAGGCCAGAATGATTTGGAGGCAGGGGTTAAGGGAGCAAGGTTACTTTCTTCCCTGCACAGGTAAGGACTTAAAAAAAAATAACTTTGCTGAAAAGGCAACTTTAAGGCAGATAACACTTCTAAGGATAAGTGAAAAATAAATTCTAGGAAAGCAAATTATATAAAATTGGCACAACATAATAAGTGAGAGTAAATGGAGATTTCCCTATGAAAAGAACTTTTTAAAAAAATTAACCAAACTCTAAAATGGAAGAAGTGAACCCACATAAGGAACTATGAATGGCAATATTCTTATAAAAAAGACAGTTCTGTTTAGAGTATTTTCACAGCAAAAACATCAAATAATAATAGTATTATTAAATATTAATATTTGAGAATAGCAAATGTGGTTTAAATTTTCTTCTCTTATTGAGGCAATACTATTTTAAAATGTTTTAATGCAATTACAAATATATTAGAAGGGTAATAAGTTCAATTTGTCTCCTACATCATGGTGCTGGTTAACAAAAATTAAAACAAAACAAAAAACTAATGGAAGAGGTCTCAGAATACAATGAGGAAAAGAAATTCACAATTCTGAAGCTTAGTCTCATGCATTTTTAATCCTATATGTACTCTATTAGATTAGGTCAAGTAAGTTTCATTATGATACATTTCTCTCTGTCAGAGTATGTGCTAAAATTGGATTGATACAAAGATCTGATTATCCGCCACATGTAAATTGGTAGACTATCCTTTACTGGTAAACAATCACTCCCAAACAGCTAACAATATTTCTTTTTTTGTTTTATTTTGTTTTTGTTTTTGTTTATTGAAGCCCTTACCTTCAGTCTTGGAGTCAATTACTGTGTACTGGCTCCAAGGCAGAAAAACAGTAAGGGCTGGACAATGGGGGTTAAGTGACTTGTCCAGGGTCACATAGCTGGGAAGTGTCTGAGGCCAGATTTGAACCTAGGACCTCCCATCTAGGCCTGGCTCTCAATCCACTGAGCTACCCAGCTGCCCCCTAACGATATTTCTTGATCTCTCTCTGGAGCACCTATTTCCTTTTTCAGGCTCATTGTTCTTCTCTTGCCTCTAAAATATGGGCAGCTTCAGTCCCTTCCTCTTCTCTCTCTAAAATTTCCTCTTTGGCGATATAATATCTACTCCCCTGGATTCCATAATTACCTTTACAAGTTGACTTCCAAATCTCTATCTTTGCCTCTAAATGAAACTTACAACTACAGTTGTGTATTTCTTCCCCTCACCCACAACTGTGAATCTACATACTTGCTGGACATCTGTACCTGAATTTTTTTAATAGTACCTCACATTCAGAATAGTCAAAACCAAGATCATCATCATCCCTCCAAAAATTATTCCTTGTGACTTCTTTTGCTTTTGTAGAAGAGATGACCACCCTTGTAGTCACCTAAGCTTGTCACCTTAGGGTCATCTTTTATCCTTCCTTTTCCCTCACTTCAAATATTCTATCAATTATTAGGTTCTATAAATTCTACTCCCACAAAACCTCTCAACTTCTTCCTTTTTAAAAATGTTTTGTTGATGCTCTATTCTTTTTTTCATATCACTGCCACTTCTTGATGATTCTTCTGGCCTCCAACAGAATTCTTGTAATAAACAAGTACAGTCAAGCAAAATAATAGAATACAAAACTTAATACACTGGCCATATATGAAAATCCATCATCTTCCATTCTCCACTTTTAATTTATCATACCTCTCTTCTGGGAGGCAGAAGACATGCTTCACTATCAGTTTTCATGTCTTTTCATGTGCCTGCCTTTACATTTATGTCATCTGTGGTAATTGTGTAACTTGTTTTGATTCTTCTTATTTTGCTCTGCATCATTTCACTGAAGTATTCCAAAATTTTTCAGAATTCTTTGTTATTATAATATTATATAACCCGAACACATCACAATTTGTTCAGTCATTTCCCAAACAATGAGCATTCATTTTACTTAAAAAGTTTCCTATCAAGAAAAGTACAGCTATAAATATTTTTGGATATTTGAGACCTTTTCCTCTTGCTTTTCCTTACTAAGTTATATGTCTAGTCACAGTAACAATGGGTCAAAAGTGTTCACTTTAGTGACATTTAGTATAATTTCAAATCATTTTCTAAAATGGTCATACCACTTCACAGCTCCACCCACAGTTCATTTGTATTTTCTGAAAGTTTGTTTAACATTCACATTTTTGTCTTTTGTCTTCTTTTTCAATCTGAGCCCCCTTTCCATTCCCAACTCCAACCACCCAAATACAGATTTTCATCTATTTTTTTTTAACCCTTACTTTTTGTCTTAGTAACAATTCTTTTTTTTTTCTTTTTTAAACACTTACCTTCCATCTTGGAATCAATACTATGTATTGGTTCCAAGGCAGAAAAGCGGTCAGGGCTAGGTAATGGGGGTTAAATGACTTGCCCAGAGTCACACAGCTAGGAAATGTTGAGGCCACATTTGAACCTAGGACCTCCCGTCTCTAGGCCTGGCTCTCAATCCACTGAGCCACCCAGCTGCACCCAGTAACAATTCTAAGACAGAAGGGCAAGGGCTTGGCAATTGGGGTTGTGACCTGCCCAGGGTCACAAAGCTAGGAAGTGTCTGAGGTCACATTTGAAACCAGATCCTCTGAACTCCAGGCCTGGCATTTTATTTCTTGTGCCACCTAGCTGCCTGGCTCTTCCATCTACTCTTCAATTATAATAGTTTTTTAATAGCTATACCTTCCTCCATGATTTCTTCTCTCTAATTTTATCTTCAAACCTCTTGGTTAAGAAGTCATTTTGTTCACATCATTCTTCTTTCAGGGTGTCTTTTCACTGTCTTCTGAATTAAGTATAATTGTTGGATGCTAGTATTCAAGATTTCTCTCTACAGTCTAGCTCTAATATACCTCTCTAATCTTATATCATATTATTCTCCTTCACATTCTACCACTGTTCTCTGTCTCTCATTTTTATCCTTCTCTCTGTTGTCTTCATGCCTGGAATATAATTCCTCTCCACCATTCCTTTAAAGTCCAACTCAGGTGCCCATTCTTTTACCTTGATATCTGAAATGATCTTTTCCTCCTTAAATTTCTCATGGCATTTTACCTAGACTTTTCCCTTTGCTTGAGTCATAATTATTTGGATTTGTCCCCTAAAATTTTTTAAAGTTCTTTGAGAATGAAGTCTGTGGCATACTGTCCAATGCTTAGTACAGTAAATATAATAGGTTCTTAAAACATAGTAGGCCCTTAATTAACATTGGAAAAAATCAGTTGAATTGAACCGACATTATAGCATTTTATTATTCTCTTGTTCTACTTTGCCCATCTTTGTGTCATAGCTGGTATTAAAGTTATTGGGGTACATGCTTTACATTTCCTATTAGATGGAAAACTACATGAAAGTAGGGACCAAGGTCTCATGGAGGAGGCTTTTTAGAAACAGATTAAACCTGTCTAACTTGGTCTCTCTAGTGTGTGTGTGTGTGGGTACTTATTAAATTCTTGTAGGCTTTCTAGATTTGTAGATAAATGAAATAGCATTAATTTGTATTACAAACTTCAGCAAAGCAGCTGACAAAGACTCTCATCTATCCTTGTGGAGAAGATTGTGAAAAATAAGTTACATGGTAATATGGTTCAGTAGATTTGGAACCACTTGAATAATAAGATTTAAAGAGAAGTCACTGTAGATTAATCCAGAGGGAAGTCTCTAGTGGAATATCCCAGATATATATTTTTTGGCTCTTTTCTATTTAACATTTTAAATAATAACTAGAAAAAAGGGATAGATATCATAAGTATAAAATGTGCAAGTAACACAAAACTTGAAGGGATAGCTAATACTAGATAATGAAGAATCAAAATCTTTAAGGATCTCATTGGCCTAGAACAATAGGTCAAATATATGGTGGTAAGAATAAATGGTGTTTTATAATTAGGGGGGAAAAAATCAATTGCCTAAGTACAGAATGGGGAGGGATAGCCATAGCTACTTAATAGTTTGAGGACCAAAAATTCAATATGAATCAACACTATGATATGTCAACCACAAAAGCTAATTTAATTTTTGGCTAAATTAAAAGAATAAGTGTCTATAAGAATAAAGGCATTAAGTCCCACTTCATCTGGAATACTGTGAATTTTAGATTTTCTATGACCTGACTAGTTTTAAAAATCCTAACAAACAGGAATGTGAACACCCCTACTTAAGGATTAAGTGTAGAGGAGGATGGCCTATGACAGACATGCTAGCAAGAGAAATCAGAAACAACTGACAGACCCCCTGGGCTGTCCTAAGTCAAGCGTAAGCTACCATTGGTACATGTGAGATGCAGGAAGTGATGTAAAAAACGGTCTATATATTTCGTGGCTCTTGCTCTCTCTGCTCTCTTTGGCGGTGGAGGCATTGAGCTCTGGGTCTCTCTCTGGGTCTTTCTCAGAGACGTGGCTCTGGCTCTTTGTGCTGGGTGGCGTTTTGGCGTGTTGGCCTGTTGGTGTGGTCAGCTGAGGTGTCTTCCCTGAGCTCTCTTGGAGTTTAGGTTGACTCTTTTTTTCCCCTTTACCTCCTAAAAGCACTATCCTCTTATCCTTAGGAGGCCCCTCATCTCGGAGTAGACCTCATGACTGGAAGCTGAGCTAGTTTTAATCTTGGAGGAGGCCTCGTGGCTGAGGTCTCTGAACTTCCCTTGGTTGAGGCTGGGCTGGAGAAATCTTATACCCTTTTCTCTCTCTTCTTCTTAATTCCTTCCCTCTATATGAATTAAACCACCATGAAATTCCCAAACTGACTTGAGTATTTTTATTGGGATTTTAATGAATCCCTGGTGACCACTAGTAATATACATTAGTCAAAAAACCCTAAATTTACCCCTTACAATACTGTGTCTAGTTCTAAGAACTATACTTGGTGAAGTATTGATAAATTTATAAATTGGAGTATTTTCAGAGGAAAGTGACCAAGACAGTGAAGTGACTGGAGGTTACTTCATGAAAATCATTTGAAAGAACTGGGAAATACCTGACCTAGAGAAGTTCTAGAAAACTTATGAAGATTATGTTATCTATCTTCAAGTATTTCAAGTGTTGTCATGTATAATAGTGATCAGATCTGTTCTGCCTGGCCCCAGATGACAGAACTAGCAGCAGTGGGTCAATATAGTAGGAGGCAGATAATTCAAAGAAAAATTTCCTAATAATCAAAATGATCAAAATGTGTTTTTGTTTTTGTTTTTGAGAGGTTCCCCTTATTGGAGGTCTTCAAATAAAGACTGAAGACAGTTGGTAAGAAATGATTTGGGGTAAGGGCTAGATGATAATTCTCCTCCAACTTGAGATTCAATGATTATTCATGTATCCCCCATAAGGCCCAGCATATTTCCCTGTATACAAAAGAGGCACTCAAAAATATTACATGGACAAATAAAAATAAATACAGCTGCCTAATGCAATTGTTCTTTCTCTACACTCATCCGATGAGTCTAGTGGTTCTCTACAAATCTACTTGCCTTTCATTTTCCTCCTTTACCTGGATGTTTTCCTCTTTTTTTTTCCTGGCATTCTAAATACAATACTTTATAATTATATAAGCTTTTACATCTATTATCTCATGTCCCTTGTATTCTTCAACTTAGAAGACATATCTCTTCTACAAAGTCATTCCTGATTAAACCTAACCTGGCTTATTCCTCCTTTTTCTTAACCTCTCAACTTACATAATTGCTTTTAATTGATTTGAATTCATTCATTCATGAAATTTAGCATCTGTTCTTCCTCATTTGCAGAAAAACTGTGCTGGACTCTTAGGGTGATTAAATGATAAAGTTGCATGAAAGGCATTTATACTTGATAGAAATAAAGCATTTTAGAAGCATTAGAGTTGGAAAGAACCTTAGAAATTATCTTCAATAACATGGGGTCTACAGGTATTATCCTTATTTATATATCCTCATTTTAATTATGCACATACAAGTTAAGTGACTTACTTATAGTCATAACTCAAATGTTTACATTACTTTTAAAGTATTTTTCAACTGTAATATTTTCTTCTTACTAGATTGCTACTTCTCAAAAGCAGAGATTCTTAGAATTCCTGAATATTAGTGCTAGAAGGAAATTTATATCAATATCATAAAAAGTAGAGCATTGTTAAAGATAATGGAGACAAGGTGTGATATATCTAAAGCTGCTCTTCCCATCTCATTCTTCCACCTCCACATCTCATCAGACATATCCTTCCTTGTACTCAACCAAGTTGCTATCATGAAACTAAAAGTTGGTAATAAAGACATTCAGGCCTGCACCAGTCTTCTTTCTGAGTGCCTTCAACATTGAGCATGTATAGATAGAAAAAAGAAAATGCCTCCCTTTCAGGACTATACCTTCAATTGGAAGTAGATTACGCAGAATTTTGCCTTCAACACACTACCATTTATGTTAGCACCAAAATCACATTTTCTTTGCTTTTAATTATATATAACATCAAGTATGAACAAAGAAAATATGCTTAGAGTCCATTTGCTAATTGTCTTTGGTCAGGAAACAGAATTACTCCTTCTTTATAACTGAAGATATAACACAGCATATGTGAATTACTGTGGAAAGCATTTAGTACTGTATAGAGCAGACTGCAAACAAGTTACCTGCTATTTTGATATTCATATTGTTATCTAGCAGTAGATTTTCAGCCTTGAGATCTCGGTGTACAATCTTCCGACTATGACAGTAATCTACTGCAGACAGGATTTGCCAGAATTTTCGCCTTGCCTCAGACTCACTCAACCGGCCATGATTTGCAAGGTAATCTGTTAGAAGAGAAAGGTTTTGAGTTATTAGCCAAAGTAATATAGCTCTAATATTAAAGATTTTTCTCCTTAGAACTTTGTGTTCAATCAATTCAGAATTGTTTACAATTAACATTCTCTTTTCCCAATCTGTTACCCTTTTGGAATTGTCAGTCAAAATTTTTTTTCTTTGGGGGTGGGGGGTCCAGATATTTGGTGAAAACCTGAAATCAGACAATAATAAGTAATATATTCTTTTAGGATAGTTCACATACTCTTTCACATCCGAACACAGTATTTAGCTTTCTGATGAAAATTTTTAAGGATTTTTTTTTTTTACAGAAAACTACAAGTTAGCAGAAGGGAAGGAAAATTAATAGACAACCAATGCTTAGATACTATTAGACAAAGAATATCTTTTAAACTACAAGTTATTAACCTGATTTTCTTAGAATAATATTTTAAGTGCATAAAATACATAGGATTAAAAAGAAGACCAACTACATTGAAAGACAGTTATCAAAACATTTTTAAAACACAAATTCATAGATACTATGTTAAGAACCCTTGGCTTAAGCATACTTTTAAAAAAATTTTATCTGTTACCTAGAAGGAAATAATTCATATATTTAATTATATATTTTAAAGGAACAATTATGACGTCTCCCCACATAAATGCAAGGGCATATTAAGTATACTCATACACTCTAAACCCATTATACATTTGCTACATCATTCATTAATTCATTCATCAAATTGAGTATATAGTATATGCAAATCATTCTACTGGACACTAAAGAAGAGAAAGATGTAAAGGGATTGGGATATATGGTTTCTAAAATATCTTCTAGCTTGTGAATATAGGATTAACTCTCCCCTTGCCTATTTTTAGCTAACCAAATCAAGAACTTAAAGTACCTCTACTTGACACTAAGTAAGAGAGTTCACAAGTCACTTACTAGAGTAAGCTCACACCTCCAAAGGTCACTGCTCCCTCCTTGGGCAGTGCTAGGGCTAGTGCATTGTGTAAAAACTCCTGTAAAGTGGAGAGAGACAGGAAGTGACGTTGAGAGAACTACTTTAAAAGGTCAGTCCAAAGATTCAGTCACTCTCTCTTCATCGGTGAACTGGACTGGCTTGGAGGAGACCTTTTCTTTGGGTCCTGCGTTGGCTTCTGGTGGTGAGTGGAGTGATTCCTTCCTTGTTTTTTTAGTGAGGAGACCCTCTCTGCTTGTTGGCTCTTCAGTGGGACACTCCTTTCAATGTGAGTTCTGGTGAGCTTCTTGGCAGTCTTAGCCTTGTGTGCACTGAAGGATCTCAGAGGATTCTTCAGTGTCTCCTGGTTCTTCAGACTCAGCTTCCTAATTAAGACTTTGGATTCTGGTGAGATTCACTTTTGGATTTGCATTTACAGTCTGGAGACATTAGGATTAAACTTAGGGTATTTGTAGCTAGGTAGTACTTTATGTCTCTTTATCTACATTTTTCCACTTTCACTCTTTCCACCTCTTTGTAAATAAAGCTGCCAAAAGTCATTTTGACTTACATTGTAATATTTTTAAATCCGCGACCACAATATTACTTTAGAACTTTCATATTAGCATAAAAACCTAAATTTAAACTCTTACAAGCTCTAAGCTATAGTTCTATAATCTGACATGAACTACTTGTCCTTTCCCTCAAGTAGATCATAATTTAGTGTGAGGATAGGATAGAGTCACAACATCCTATGTGGATTTAGAGGAGGGAGAATTCAGATCTGGTTGGGGAAGTCAGAAAAGGCTTTTATGAAAGGTTTTTGTGAGGCCATTCACCTCATCATTCCTCACAAGAACAGTAGGACTTCATCAGTCCCCACACTAGATACTTCATCTCCCTCCTACAATATGCTGTTTTCTCCAGTAGATTGTGAGCTCCTTTGAGGGCTATCTTATACCTTTGAATCCCCAGTGCCTGTATAGCACTTGATACAGAGTAGATGTTTAAAAACTGATTACTGACTCTAAGGAGCACTTAAAATGGGTATTTAAAGACAGAAAAGATTTCCAGAGAAGGAGATGAAGGCAAGAGGAACAAGTTTCCCATAGAAGGAAGGGTTTAATAAGCCAAAGAACAGAAGTAGTAAAGGCATGTACTCTATGATTTCAAGACACGAAAAATCCACATACAAAAAAATAAGGCTCAGGTTAGTTGTTTTACCTGAAAAGCTAAATGAGCTCTGAAATAATTTTTTGGGGTATATATTATAACTCCTTGAGATGTCTTTACTTAAGGTATCTTTCCCAAATTTTAAATCATATTTCAAACACCAACATTCATTATTTCATAAGAAATTAATAAATGATTATAATGCAAGTCCACATAATATAAATACTTTTGGAATCTGAAGGATCATAAATAAAGAGACCTTGAGGTTATCTAGTCCAAATCCCTCACACTTTATAGATGAAGATAACTAAGGCCCAGAGAAGTTATGCAATTTGTTCTGGGTGACAACAGTACTCCTGCTATCCCAGTGACGGCGAATTTATGGCACAGGTGCCAAGATGGCACTCAGAGCGCTCTCTGTGGGCACTTGGCCACCCTCCCCACTACCTCCTACCACCTACCCCCAGAGTTGTGTGAACTTTAGATTACCCTACTTAGTCTAACAAAATCAGGAATGTCTATACCCACACTTAAGGATTAAGTATTTAGGAGGATGGCCTATGACAGACATGTGCTAGCAAATGACAAATCAGAAATAACTGACAGACCCCTGGACTGTCCTAAGTTAAGCCTAAGATATCATTGGTACATGTGAGATGCAGGAAAGTGGAATAAAACCGTCTATATGTTTCACATCACTTACTCTCTCAGGCCTCTTTGATAGTGGAGAGGTGGCTGGTGGCAGCTTCCTGAGTGTGTTGGCATCCTGGCGTGGCAGCTGCTATTGTCTGGGTTTAGTGGTGAGTTTTCCTTGATACCATACTGGAGGAAGCCTAGTAACCTAGTTTGGAGAGGCTTTTCTCTGACATCTCTCAAGTTTAGGCTGATTTTTCTCTCCTTTAACTTCCAAACACTATCCTCTTAGAGAAGCCTCTAATCTTCAAGGACCTCATGGTGGAGGACTTTGAACTCGCCTAGCACAGATTGGGCGGGGGAAATCCTATACCTTTCTTTCTCTCTTCTCCTTGATTTCTTCCCTATATATTGATTAAACCACCATAAATTTCCAAACTGACTTGGGTATTTTATTTGGGATATCCCCTGGCAACCAAAAATCAAACTTAGATTAGGTCACAACCCTAAATTATCCTTACAGTCAGTTACTAGAATGGCAGAGTGACTCGGGCAGGGCTGCTCCCCTCTCCCTCTCCACAGTGTCTTATGACATTGTTTCACATCCCCCGCCCTTCTGCTCAGCAGCCCAATGGGAGTCTACATTGAGTAAGGTGGGTGGCTTACAGGTGGCAGAGCTAGAGGGGAATGGAGTGCTTGGGCTATTCCCCTCCCCCTCTCTATATTCACTGAGGACATTCCTCACTTCACCCACCCCTTCGCCCAGCAGCCAATGGGAGCACTTCCTCCCTCCCCTGTGTGGGGTAAGGGACTGGGGGGGGGGGTGAGGGTGAGGGGTGGAAGAGAGGGCATACCTGACACTTGATGGGGAGAGGGGCATGGCACAAGGTCTTGGGGGGGGGTGAGCACAGTACAGGGTCTGAGGGCAGATTGGGGGTGGGGCCTGGCATTCAGTCTCTAAAAGGTTCATGCTATGCTATGCTGCCTTCCTATTTACTTATAAGAATCTTTTATATTATCTACATTGATTTGTTTACCACCACCCAAAATATATCATATACTTTCCTGATCCATCACCTTTTTCCTTGATTCTATACACCAAAATTATCATCTGTCTTTTAAATTCTATTTATCCAGAGAGATTCAGCTATTTTTAAAAAAGAAAAGTGGATTTATTCTATTGATATAGTTTAAATGAATATATCTGTGAGAAATTGTGAAATAATTAGATAAAACTTTCTGTCATTATAATCTGACAAAAGTAAGACTACTGTGAACTTTAGATTACACCACCCTACTTAGTCTAACAAAATCAGGAATGTCTATATCCACACTTAAGGATTAAGTATTTAGGAGGATGGCCTATGACAGACATGTCCTAGCAAATGACAAATTAGAAATAACTGACAGACCTCTGGGCTGTCCTAATTTAAGCCTAAGATATTATTGGTACATGTGAGACATAGGAAAGTGTTGTAAAACCATCTATATATTTTGCATCACTTACTCTCTCAGGCCTCTTTGATGGCGGAGAGGTGGCTGGCAGCAGTTTGCTGAGCGTGTTGGCATCTTGGTGTGGCAGCTGCTATTGTCTGGGTTTAGTGGTGAGTTTTCCTTGATACCATACTGGAGGAAGCCTAGTAACCTAGTTTGGAGAGGCTCTTCTCTAAGATCTCTTGAATTTAGGCTGATTTTTCTCTCCTTTACCTTCCAAATACTATCCTCTTAGAGAAGCCTCTAATCTTCAAGGACCTCGTGGCTTGCCTGACACAGGCCAGTTGGGAGAAATCCTATACCTTTTCCCTCTCTCTTCTTGATTTCATCTCTCTATATTGATTAAACCACCATATATTTCCAAACTGACTTGGGTATTTTATTTGGGATATCCCCTGGCAACCAAAAATCAAATTTAGATTAGGTCACAACCCTAAATTATCCTTACACTACTAATTAGATCTTCCTATCATTTTCTTTTTCTCTCCCCAAACTATAAACTACTTTTGAGAAGGAACCTATGGAATTATAAACTATGAAGTCTAACTTTTCTTCTGTGGAAGGTAGCAGAATTTAGAAATAACAAGCAGTAGATGTATATACTACATTAGAGGGAAGATAATATGGTTTCTATAAGGGGCACACCTATGAGCTCTTGAGTAAGTAGATATCCATGTCTATTTGTTAATCAATTGTTTATTAAATATCTACTATATGCTAGGCACTAAGGCATTCCCTTCTCTCAAGGAGCTCACAATCTAATGGGGTGAGGAGACAATTTGCAAATAACTGTATACATACAAACACCTATATACATGATAAATTAGAAATAATCAATAGAGAAGGTTAATAGAATTAAGTGGCTCAGGAAAGGCTTCCTGTAGGAGGAGGATTTTAGTTGGGACTTGAAGGAAGCAAAAAAAAAGTCTCGGAAGCAGTGAGGAGGGAGAGACAGAGAGAGAGAGAGAGAGAGAGAGAGAGAGAGAGAGAGAGAGAGAGAGAGAGAGAGAGAGAGAGAGAGAGAGACAGAGAGAGACAGAGAGACAGAGAGAGACAGAGACAGAGACAGAGACAGAGACAGAGACAGACAGACAGACAGACAGACAGAGAGATCAGAGCTGTGTTTTAGGAAGAAAAGACTTGGCAGGGAGCCCAACCAACTATATGGATAGAATATCTATTTGGATTTTCTAAAAACATTCTATAATATTCCATACCAAAAGATAAGTTTTAGAAAATGAGTTACCAAAGAAAGGCTGTTGTCAGATAAGAAACTAGAGAGAGAACACAAAGGGCATGAATAAATTCTTTTGTCAATGACTTAGATAGTGATACATATAATACAAAGCTAGGAAAAATATTTAACATGCTGAAAGAAAAAAATCTGAACCAAAAAATATCCAAACCATTTAAAACAGTGGACCACATCTAATAAGATAAAATTTAAAAGAGATAAATATAAAGTTCTGAACTTGGGTTTAAAAAAATCAATTGCATAGGTATAGCAAAGAGTAATCAGAAGGGCATTTATGAGAAAAAATACTTGGAATTTTAATCAACATCCTCATTTTGAGCCCACTGTGTGACATAGATGCCACAGAAGCAAATTTTATTAAACTTAACAATTGTTTGTTAAGATTCTACTCTGTTCCTGGCATTGTACTAAGCACTAGGGGTTAAGGAGACAAAAACGAAAGATTCCTAGCTTTCTTTATTAAATTTAAAATTAATGTTTTTGTCTTTTCCAACAGTTGTCAAGTCCCTACTCCTTTAGCTTCCAATTTTGCCACAACAAAAGACACTGTTATACATATTTTCATACTCAGGGGTCCTCCTTTCACTCTTCCTCTGATTTCTTTGGAAGATAAGCCTGGAACTTCTATCTCAGGGTCAAAGAATAGTCAGTAGTAGAGTGACTTTTTGGATCAAGTTCCAAATTGGTTTCCAAAATGATTGAACCAGTTCATAGAAGGAGATGATATTCTATTGAACCAGCACAGGTAACATTCCAACCTTGTTAGGTTATATAATAAAAGTAGACTGTCTAGATCAGAGGTAGTAAACTCTTGTTGGGTTATAAGCATGGGCGAAACTTTCTTGGGCAGCTGAACCAGATTAAAATGTAATTGGGACTATTTAACAACCAAATAAATAAAAACAATACAACATAACATAATGTCAAATATAGATAATGTAAATTTGTAGTTTTCCACATCAATCAATAGCCAACAGGGACACATTTTTATCTGAGTTTGACACCACCGACTAGAGCAATGGCTGGAAGTAAACCTACTAAGGGGATTGTCTGGACCCTAAAGGGAAAATGAACAACCAATTTTAAACTGAGGGGTTACATCCTACCCAAGACCTTCATTCTATCACAGACTTGTCCTCTACAGAAATACTAAGGATTTCAAAACTTCCCCACTATGCTCTTCCAACAACTGGCTTTCAGTGGCTGGATCAGGCAAGGGCCAACATAGGGTGACCAATTCCAATCCCGGCTCCTAAATAAGCAAAATTCCTTGCTTTCTCCCCAATTCCTTCAGTATTCTTTTCTCTATGCTTGATGATCACTTCAAGATGCAGGAAGCTCCCTTCAGCAGGCAGACTGGTTTCTAAGTAAGAATAAAATTCTCTCCAACTTTTCATTGTTTAGTGGAGGAAAAACAGACATGATTGGGTTGCAACCACATTATCTTTCTCCTTCACACACTCTCATCTTCCCAACTTTTCTATTTGCATTGAAGACTGAGAAGACTACCATGCTTCTAATCTCAGCAGAAGCTTCCAGATGCTTTACCTCCTTTGAACTTACCCAGGAAATCAAAGGGAGTCCAAAGGAGCACAAACTAGAAACACTAGCATTCCAAATGGAACTTGAGAGCTATGATCCTATAGCATCTTCATTAACTATCTTACGTATTTGGAATTTCTTTTCTCCCAAGTCTAACAAATTTCTTTATGTCATATTTCAATTTCCCACTTCCCCTGTCCCTATCACAGAAAAACATGACTCTAACACAGAACTGTTCCTGCTATAATCTCTCCTAAAAGTGTCATCCATTCTTATCTCATCCCAGTCCTGTTCCTCCTGTCCTCCATCCTTCCTTATCCACTAGAACCCTTATTTCTTTACTTCATCCTGGTTCTCTTTTATACTGCTTCCATATCTTTGTAATAACTGAAACTTCCTCCTGAGGATGCTCCCATAAAGACAGCAATTCTTTTTCTCACTCCCTCTGTCTCATAATAGAATAAAGATGTAATTAACACACTTCTTGCTTCATATTCCTACTTTCAGACCCTTGACACTACAAACAACCTCAATCTCTTCCATTTTTCCTTTGAAATTCATGCTGTTTAATAATATCACCTTCTTCCTAAGCTTTGACAGTGCTAGCTCAGTCTCTTTTTCCTTTCCCTTGCTGTCATCCTAAAAACTAAGGATTCATGTTGATGACCATTCTAACATTGTGTTCTTGCAGGTTCTTAAATTCCAATTCTTACCATCTCTACTTTAGGCACTCACTAGGATGATCATTCTGTATACCTCATCATCACTTGAAACTGTTCTGTTTCCAAGAGCTTGACCTGTGAAATTGCTTTTCTGACCATATCCTTCTATAAGTTCAGTGAATTTAAAAGAACCAGGAGAACAATGCATACTATATCTAAAGAACTGCAAAAGAAAGCAACTGTGAAAGATTTAAGAACTATGAGCAATGCAATGACAAATCACGATTACAGAAATGAGATAATGAATCATGCTTCCCACCTTTTGGCAGAGAAATGGACTAGAAGTTCAGAATGAAACATAAATTTTCAGAGTCAATGTGTACACTTGTTTTGTTTGATGAGATTAAATTATTATAAGGGAGAGCTTTTGTTGTGTGTGTGTGGAGTGATCACTACAAAAAGTAAGAAAAGACTTATTTTCTTTAAACATTTTTTTAATTTAGAATATTTTTCCATGGTTACATGATTCCAAATCTCCCCTCCCAAAATTGACAAGCAGTTCCACTGGGTTATACATGTATCATTGTTCAAAATCTTTTTCCATGTTATTCGTATTTGTAGTAGAGTGATCTTTTAACATCAAAACCCTAATCATATCCCTATTGAACTATGTGATCGATTGTATGTTTTTCTTCTGTATTTCTGTTTCCATGGTTCTTTCTCTGGATGTGGATAGTGTTCTTTCTCATAAGTTCCTCTGGATTGTTCTGGATCGTTGTATTGCTACTAGTAGAAAAAATCTATTAAATTTGATTGTGCCATAATGTATCAGTCTCTGTGTATAATGTTCTCCTTGTTCCACTCCTTTCACTCTGCATTAATTCCTGGAGATCTTTCCAGTTCACATGGAATTCCTCCAGTTCATTATTCCTTTCAGCACAATCCACCACTGTCAGATACCACAATTTATTCAGCTATTCCCCAATTGATGGACATCCCCCCATTTTCCAATTTTTTTTTGCCACCACAAAGAACGCAGCTATGAATATTCTTGTACAAGTCTTTTTCCTTATTATCTCTTTGGGGTACAAACCCAAGAGTGGTATGGCTGGGTCAAAGGGAAGGCATTCTTTTAAAGTCCTTTGGGCATAATTCCAAATTGCCCTCTAGAATGGTTGGACCAATTCACAACTCCACCAGCAGTGTATTAGTGTCCCAATTTTGCCACACTCCCTCCCCACATTTATCACTTTCCTTTGCTGCCATATTGGCCAGTCTGCTAGGTGTAAGGTGGTTCTTCAGAGTTATTTCAATTTGCATTTCTCTAATTAGGAGGGATTTAGAACACTTTTTTCAAGTGCTTATTGATAGTTTTGATTTCATCATGTGAAAATTGCCTATTCATGTCCCTTGACCATTTGTCAATTGGGGAAGGGACTTTTCTTAAAAAACAAGCAAAAAGGGGCAGCTGGGTGGCTCAGTGGATTGAGAGCCAGGCCTAGAGATGGGAAGTCCTAGGTTCAAATCTGGCCTCAGACACTTCCCAGCTGTGTGACCCTGGGCAAGTCACTTGACCCCCACTGCCTAGCCCTTACCACTCTTCTGTCTTGGAGCCAATACACAGTATTGACTCCAAGATGGAAGGTAAGGGTTTTTATTTAAAAAAAAAAACACCTCCAACAAAACTTAAAAAAAAAAACACACACACACACAAAAGAGAGCAGAAGGAAGACCAGAAGGGGAGAAAAACAAGTAGGGCAGAGTTGGAACTACCAAGTTAAATCAAATACCTAAAAAACAACAACTATGTAATACAATGATAACACTATTTAAAAAATGTATTATCTATTGCTTGGATTAGGAAATGTCTGCATTTGTTGATGTCTGTTAAGCTAAAAGGAGCTAAAAAGAAAATTTAATTTTAAAAAACGGTTATCATTTGTTACCTCTCCCAGGTTCGCTTTTATGACCTTGTTTCTTGATTTCTCTTTATTCATCCAATCTGTCAACTCTATCCTCACATTATTTCTCTACCTAATTGGTCTGTAATTTAAATAATCCTTACTCTCTTCCCCTTCAGCAGTTCCCAGGCTACTCTTCTTTAGTCCCACACAATTCATACAGGCTGTCTCTTTTGCCCCTAAATTCTTGAACTGATGAATAATACAAAAAGAAATCACAAAAATGCACCGAGTCCACTATTGATTTCTATAATATAACCACAACTGCCCCATCCTTGTCACATCTCATTAAATAGCTTACTTATTTGATCTCATTTTCCCTCCAAAGGTTATTTTAAAACTTTAACCCCCCCCATTTCCCTACATCCTTTCCCCTCATACTCTCAAAATAGGATTTCAACTTATTGAAAAGATTGAGGTCCACTGATATGAACTCTAACTTTGCTCCTGAATTTATCTAATCCTCTCAAAGTTGTCACTGTATGTAACTGCCTTCCTTCCTTCCAGTTTCAGCAGAAGGTGACTCAGCTTTTTACTAAAGCAAAATCATTCATCTATCCCCTAGCTACCACCTCTTCCAGTTTTCCCTGTTTCCTCTGTGACTTTGATGAATTAGTCATTCCATTTTAGTAAATCTTCAATCTGTACCTCTTTACTAGATTAATCCTATTTCAAAGATACTCTTGGTCTCTCTCATTGCCCCCATATTTTTCATTTTAGATTTTATGCCTTTACTTAGATCTTATTTGATTTTTATTCTTTTTTTTCTTTAAAAATTTTTATCGTTTAAAATTTTAATTATATATTTAATCACCACCACTACCACAAAACACCTAACTAAACAAGTACATAAAAAATTATGTGCAAAACCACAAACTTCACTTTGTTTATAACTTTTTACAAATATGTAAATTATAGATATATGCTAATAGAAATATCCTCTGGTTTTGAGTTCCTTGGAATTTGTTTTACTTGGATACTTTTTTCTCTTGATTTTGTGGCTGTAATTAAAAAAATGCAAACAGAATATGTATTATTCTTATTCTATTTTCATCTTTTCATATATTTCCCTTATTTTCTTTATATTTCCAATATTAGCCATTTCTAATAACATAATCCATTACATTCAAATATCACAATCTATTCAGTCATTTCTCCCATTCTTGCATTTGTATTATTTCCAGTTATTTTATCTTTCCAAAGTTTCCATAAATATTTTCATATGTACACAGCTTTTTACCCTCTCAATATGGCCTTTAGGGCCTAATCCTAGTAATGGGAGCCCTAGGTTAATGAGTATGAACAACTTTACAACTCTTAATGTATACTTTCATCTTTTTTTCCTGAAAAAAAAATTCATAGTTGTCTAATAGTCTAAAAAAGGCCTGTTTCTCCATGTTCCTATTAGCATTTAATTTGATCACTGTAACCCATCTGATTCTCAGTTAACAAACATTACCAGTAACATATTAGCAAGATTGGTCCTTAGGCAGCAAACACAATCTGTTGTCAGGACCATATGCTTTCCAAAACAAAGTCCAGCTTGGTCATATCCAATGCAACTTTTGTTCCAATGTGACATCCCCTCAGGAATGCCCCAGGATTACCTCCATAATATGATGATGTCAAAAGTAAGTCTTTTGCAGAGTATTTATATACTCTCTAAACCATTGTTATCCCACCAGAAACTATGTTTGGATTATCTAAGCTCAGGCTTAGATTACTACTAATCTCATGCAAGTGGGGGCTCTCTTGATACCCATTATATTTAACTTACCTATTTATCTTAGATTCTTTTTTTGTTGTTGTTAGATTTATCTAGTTCTTAGAGGGGAAAATTAAAGGACCCCCCCATCATTATTTTGTTATTTATTTCCATCTCTACCTTATTTAGTTTTTCCTTTAAAAAATCTGAATGCTGTAACATTTGGTACATACAGGTCCAATACTGATAATGTTTCATTATCCATAGTACCCCCCAACATAATATAGTTATCCTGTTCATCCCTTCCAGTTATATCCATTTTATCCCCAACTCTGTCAGATATCATGATTGCTACCTCTGACTTCTCTGGATAAGCTGAGCTTTAGTATATTCTGCTCCAGCCCCCATCTTCACTCTATGCATGCCTCTCAGTTCCAGTGCATTTCTTGTAAACACCACATTGTAAGGTCCTGGTCTTTGATCCTTTTTGCTATCCATTTTCTTCCCATGGGTGAATTTATTCAATTATATTAAATGTCATAGTTACCAGCTATACATTTCCACCTATTCTGCTCCCTACTCACTGTCTGCTCCCCCCCTTCCCCTTCTCTTTACCTTTCTTTCCACTATATCCCTCCTCGGGTGTCCAATTTCCTTTGACCAATAGTTTTCTAATTCACATTCCTTCCCCCAAGTCTTCTTTATCCTCTCTCTTTGCCCTCCTACTTCCAAATTGGTTCACCTTTCCAAAAGTCTCTCCCTTGTCCTTTCCCCTTTACTTTTTCATTCTTATTTTAGCCACCTTTCCAAAAGTCCCTTCCTTGTCCTCACAACCATGGCCTCCACATTTTGATATGAGTTCAATTCTAAAATTCTCTCTCCCCCAACATCTCACACCCTACATCAAGATAAATTTAGAATGAGTAAATGACTTAAATATAAAGTAGGAAACTATAAGTAAATTAGGTGAACATAGAATAGAATACCTGTCAGATCTATGGGAAAGGAAAGAATTTAAGACCAAGCAAGAGACAGAGAATATTACAAAATGTAAAATGAATAATTTTGATTACGTTAAGTTAAAAAGTTTTTGTACAAACAAAACCAATGCAACCAAAATTAGAAGGGAAACAACAAAGTGGGAAAAAATCTTTATGACAAAAACCTCTGACAAAGGTCTAATTTCTCAAATTTATAAGGAGCTAAATCAATTGTATGAAAATTAAAGCAATTTTCCAATTGCTAAATGGGCAAGGGGCATGAACAGGCAGTTTTCACATGATGAAATCAAAATTATCAATAAGCACATGAAAAAGTGTTCTACATCTCTTATAATTAGAGAAATGTAAATCAAAACAACTCTGAGGTACCTCCTCACACCTAGTAGGTTGGCCAACATGACAACAAAGGAAAGTAATAAATGTTGGAGGGGATGTGGCAGAATTGGGACAATAATGAATTGCTGATGGAATTGTGAATGGATCCAGCCATTCTGGAAAGCAATTTGGAATTATGACCAAGGGACTTTAAAAGACTCTCTGCCCTTTGATCCAGTCATACCACTGCTGGGTTTGTACAAAAATATTTATAGCCATGCTCTTTGTGGTGGTAAAAAATTGGAAAACGAGGGGATGTCCATTGACTGGGGAGTGGCTGAACAAATTGTGGTATCTATTGGTGATGGAATACTATTGTGCTAAATGGAACACTGAAGGGGAGGAATTCCATGTGAACTGGAATGACCTCCAGGAATTGATACACAGTGAAAGGAGAAGAAGCAGGAGAATGTTGTACACAGAGACTGACACACTATGCACAATCAAACGTTAATGGACTTCTCTACTAGCAGCAATGCAATGATCCAGGACAATTCTGAGGGAATTATGAGAAGGAATGCTGTTCACATCCAGAGGAAGAACTGTGGGAGTGGAACACATTAGGAAAACATTTGCTTGATGACATGGTTCAATGGGGATATGATTGGGGATGTAGACTCTAAATGATCACTCTATTGCAAATATTAATAATATAAATAGGTCTTGATCAATGATACATGTAAAACCCAGTGGAATTGCTTGCTGGTTATGGGAGATAAGAGATTTGTGATTCCATTTATATACATTTTTCTTTGTATATGGAGATTCTTGTTTCATTTGGTTTTGTAAAATTTGGAATAAAAAAAGTGAAAAAATTAAATTAAATTAAAGATTTAAAAATTTGTCCTAAGTACTTTAGGGGAAAAAAGTTATAGTGTCATTGTATAAAATAGCAGGAAATGAAAATTTACTGAATCATAAATATCTTTCACATTTAACACGGTGTATTTTTTCATAGTTTTTACTAGTTAAATAGAAAATTAGGGGGCAGCTGGGTAGCTCAGTGGATTGAGAGCCAGGCCTAGAGATGGGAGGTCCTAGGTTCAAATCTGGCCTCAGACACTTCCCAGCTGTGTGACCTTGGGTAAGTCACTTAACCCCCATTACCTAGCCCTTACACAGTATTGATTCCAAGATGGAAGGTAAGGATTTTTAAAAAAATAGAAAATCATTTTCAAAATAGAAAATTAAAAATAATTAAGACATGGAAATTATCAAAGTTTATATGCTTATGCTCTATGTATATCTATGTTCAACCGTATGATAAGCCTCAACCAAGATAACATATGTAACACATTTGCCAGTGTTTAAGTACTACGTAAATGTGAGTTTTTATGAGTATTTTAAAATTATCTTTATGTACTGAATCCACAGAATCATATATCTGGAAATAGAAAGGTCATCCACTTCAACTCCTTAATTTCACATTTGAAGAAACTGAGTTCTAGAAAGTGTTACAGACAAAAGAGTGGTTGCCATAAACTGTGACCGCGAAAAATATGGTTTCAAGACTTTGAATTGCCAACACTGTAAAGATAATTTTAGCGTCTTGATTTTATATTAAAAAAATAAAGTGGTCGCCATGGGAAAATTCCCAAATATGAAATACCGAAGTCAGCTGGGTTTTATGGAGATTTTAATTAATACAAATAAAGGACTTAAGAAAAAGGAAGAGACAGAGTAAGTGGAAATAATAGGAAGGCTAGGGCCTAGGCCAATGGCCTAGCCCTTTTCTTTTTAAGAGAGAAAACTAAGTCAGTCTTTAATCACTCACCACAAGATTTTTCCAAGCAAGCTCTACTGTTCAGAGAGACCCAGCTCCTCCAACTAGTCTGAGCTCCAACTCAGCTACCAAAGATGAATTCAGTTCAGAGCCCTCTAGCTCCTTCCTTTTAAAGAAAATTTTCTCCTATGTCACCTCCCCTAAATTTCTACATCTACCAATCCCAGTAGATGTTTTCCAAAGGACTGACCATTCTTAATTCACACCTGAGTAGACTAACACTTTTGAGTAATTCACACCTGAGTAGACTAATCTTGTCCTTTGCAAGTTGCCTGATTAATTTGATCTTCATAGGTACTTAGCACCCCTTTGTATTAGATCTAAAAATAGTCCTAGCTTAAGGGTTCTTGCTTCACTTTAAGTATGGGTTGGGGACTTTTTCATTGTTCAATCAGGAGTTTACAACTTTATCTTCCCTTAAAGTATGCCTAAGTATGGGTGGAGTAATGTTAGAGTTCCCACATTCCTGACCAAAGTCCCTTCATTGTTTTAAAATGGGGAATAGTCCTAACCAAATGTTCTAAAGTAGAGTCTGAGAATTTTTAAGATTCACAAGTCTGAGAAATTTTAAGATTTACAGTCCCCCCGGATGATCACTGGGAGACTAGTCTCCCCATTGATCATTTAACATAATCATCTTGTAGTCCTAAGTGCACTTCTAACTACAGATATATACAATATTCAATTTTATACGAGGAAATTAGAGTAGTTAGGGAGGAATAGAAAAGAAAGAAAGAAAAACCAATTTTTTGCTAGGCGCATTGACAGAAAGCCAAATTAGGGGCAGTCCCTTTTGGCATAAATGTGTACATTTACAATAAATGTCCAATCAAATTTCAGTTCAATCAACCATATCCAAAGTTCATTCTTGATCTTCTTGCTGTAGTGTAGGTTTTCTGGCATCTGGATTTAGAAATTAGCAAGCTTCTTCCTTGAAGATCTTTTCTCGAACAAAAATCAAAATCTTGGATTTTCATAAAAATACAATCTCAAACAAAAAATCAAAAATCTTCATTGTTCAATCAGGAGTTTACAACTTTATCTTCCCCTAAAGTATGCCTAAGTATGGGTGGAGTAATGTTAGAGTTCCCACATTCCTGACCAAAAGTCCCTTCATTGTTTTAAAATGGAGAATGGTCCTAACCAAATGTTCTAAGGTAGAGTCTGAGAATTTTTAAGATTCACAAGTCTGAGAAATTTTAAGATTCACAAAAGTTTAGGTGATTTACTAGTAAGGTAGCAAGTTTTTGCAAAGTTTAGATTTACACACAAATCTGTAATCCAAATCTATTGCTTTTTCTACTATACATGCTTTTTTCATATAGTCTATGCCCTAAATGTAGGTAACTTTTGACACTTTTCCCACCTCCATTCACTGGCCTCTAGGAAATCACATGAATTTTCATGATGTAATTCTCAAGATATAACCCTTTCATGGTTCTTCATACCATTCTAGCTTAGGCTTTTTTCTTTGTCTTCGATATCCACTGCAGGATCTCTTTCATTTTGACACACTTGCTTGCAACTTCTATGTACATGATTTCCAGATTTACCATTCTAAACATCTAAGGTTACATCTTTCTGTTACAATTGAATGTTTCCTCACTGCCTAAAACATATGGTTAAAAAGCCCATTTATTTTTTTAATTTTCCCTACCAACTATCTTTCTAATCACCATGGAAAGCAGTGTGACCCAATCTCTCAAATTTCAGACTTTACTCATCTTCTTTTACCTCCTCAAATTATAAAAACAGAAAATGTCAGTCATAAATGTTCTCAAAGGTCATCTACTCTAAGCAATGCCTACATAAAAACCTCCTTCACAGTAATTGTTCATTTAAATTCATATTTTCTTAAAGGCCCCCAGTGAGGGGAAGAGACCACTAGTTTTCCTGATGGAATTCACTACATTTCTGGATACCTTTAATTGCTGATAAGAATTCTCCTCTGTCAAACCAAAATCTGCCCCTCAATATTGATCAGTTTTGTCACTTGGGGCCTGTCTGAACAAATCTAATCCCATTTTGTCCTAAATAGTACTTTGGATGCTGGAAGGCAGTTACACTATACTCCTTGGCCTCCCAAGTCTTTTCTTCTTCAGGTTAGACATTCAAGACCTCAGCTTTCCTCCAAACATAATTTCCATTTTTATGGATGGTAATTTGCTAATCTAGTTGAAGTGATTCAGAGAGAAGTGTGAATAAGACTTCCTAAAGAAACACATCATACTTTTACTTTTTACTTAGCTCTTATAACCCTTACAATAGATTCCAGGTGGCCAATCAGAACCCTTTTCAGAGATAGCCTGGTGGAATGGAAAAAGCATAAGATTTGGAATCAGACAACCGGGTTTAATTAAAGTCCTGCTACAACTACTTTAAACTTTGGGATCACAGACAAATCATTTAACTTCTCTAGATCAGTTGTTTCCTTATCTGTAAAGCAGGACTAAAATGTGGATTATCCAGCTCATGAATTAATAAAGATGGTTTCTGGTAGAATTGTGCCTAAGAGAAAACACACAATTTTATTTGACTCTAAAACAAAGCACAAGTAATAACAATGAACATTACAAAGCAATAACTGATTGGTTCCAAGCATGCTAACAAATGCGGACTGTGACTGGGCAGTCAAGACTGGCTTATGTATACATTCAGTACAACTAGAACATTATGCTCAAACATTAATTACAACCTTTTAAGCCCAAGGAGTGCCTATGAATGCAACTGATGCAAATGGAGAATTTAAAAACTTTTTTCTTTTTTGAAAAACAGTCATTTTCATATTGTGTATTTGACAAAAATTAGGGGAAGTTATTGCCTGTCTGTGTATTCTGATAATTTTATTGCACTTTCAGCAATATCACTGCAAGAGGCTAGTTTTTATCAGTCAGATTTCATATGAACCCTTCAGGCTATATGAAATTGCTTAGCCAAATCAAGATCTTTTGAGTTGAAAAGGCAATTTTAGGTGTTACAATTTCAAGTTCTTGAGCTTGGACATCATTATTTGGAAGTATAGTTGATAAGTAGCAAAATATTAAGCAAGGAAACAATGCAATACAACCTGAAACTTGTCTAAAATGATTTTACCTTAATTCTGACCCTAACTAGTAGTCATGAAATAGTACTAGCTTGGTGTCAGCAATGGAAATCAAAGTACAAATAAATGAAAGATTGAATTTTTTTCTTACCTTTGCAAGTCAGATATAATAGATAGCTAAATAGCGATAAGTAGCAATATTTGTCTCTATTTTTTTTAAGACATTCATACTCGTTCCAAAGGTATTAACCCTTGTTTGATAGAGCTAAGTGATATTTTATTTAAGATATAAATTAATACATTTTGTGTATTTTGCTAAGAAGATACAGAGCAGCATAGAAATCTCTGGTTATCATGGTGCTTAGTTGAGGCAAAACCAAAATGTGAGGAGTCAATTAAACAAGAAAATATTTAATAAAATTCAAGAAAGAAATCAGTATCACAAGGAAGTGCATAATAAAATGTAAAACCTATAAGTGGGCTGAAAGACTTATGATGAGATCCTGCTATAAACAATGTATATTATTTTCAACTATCCTAGGACAGTTTCTTATTCTCATACTTTGTCTCAGTAAGTCGTTGACAATGATACTCATAAATACTTAGCATTTATATAGTGCTTACTATGGGCTAAGTGCTTTACAATTATTATTTTATCTGATACTCACAACAACCCTTGAAGGTAGGTATTATTATTGTCCTTCCTTTACAGATGAGGAAACAGATGAAAACAGAAGTTAAGTGACTTGCTCAGGGTTACATAGCTAGTATCTGAGATTTGTAAGGATAATTTTAGGGTTGCGACCTAATCTAAATTATTTTTGGTTGCCAGGGAATATCCCAAATAAAATACTGAAGTTAGTTTTTTTTTAATTTATGGTGGTTTAATTAATATAGAGGGAAGGAATTAAGGAGAAGGGAGAGGGAAAAGGTATAGGAATTCTCCCGCCTGACCTGTGCCAGGGGGAGTTCAAAGTCCTCCACCATGAGGTCCCTGAAGAAGATTAGTGTCTTTTTAAGAGCCACTAATAGTGTTTGGAAGGTAAAGGAGAAAGAATCAGCCTAAACTCCAATAGAGCTCAGTACAGATGACTCTGAACTAGGCTACTACTCAGCTTCCTCCAGTATGGTATCAAGGAAAACTCACCGCTAAACACGGACAATAGCAGCTGCCACCCAAGATGCCGAAACGCTCAACACACTACACCAGCCACCTCTCTGCCACCAAAGAGGCTGGAGAGAGGAAATGATGCGAAATATATTGATGGTTTTTACATCACTTTCCTGCATCTCACATGTACCAATGGTAGCTTAAGCTTGACTTAGGACAGTCCAGGGGTCTGTCAGTTGTTTCTGATTTGTCATTTACTAGCACATATCTATCATAGGCCATCCTCCTAAATACTTAATCCTTAAGTAGGGGTGTAGACATTCCTGTTTTTGTTAAGACTAAGCAGGGTGGAGTAATCTAAAGTTCATAATCTAGATCTGAGCTTAGTTCTTGATTCCAGAGGCAGAACTATCCAAGAAGCCAGTTAGGTGCCCCTAATAATGCCTTTGTTTTAGAAAGGAATTTAGGAAGAAATATGGTCAGTGAAAATACCAATGGCTCTGGTGTCTGAGGATTTACATCAAGTCCCACTCTGAAGCTGATTACCTGGGCAAGTCACTTAACCTATGTGTACTATTACATTCACTATTTCCATGCCTTTGAATAGTTTATCCTTGCTTCCCCATGCCTTCAATGTAACTTTCTCCTCAATTTAGCCTCCTAAAATCCCTTTGCTTTTCTTCAAGGCTCAGCTCAAGTGCTGCCTCCTACTTGGGATCTTTCCCAGTATCTTCAGTTTTCAGTGTATATCCTGTCCCCCTTCACACCATGCCAAGTGGTACAGGATATAGAACATTGGGCTTAGAATCAGGACAGCAAGTCACTTAACCTCTATCTGAATCAATTTTTTTCACTGTTTTTCACTACTTCCCAGGGTTGTTGTGAGGATCAAATGAGATATTTGTAAAGTGCTTAGCACATAGTAATGTAACATGCTTCTCCCCCTTCTATATATGTGGTGTTTACTTATGTGTGCATGTTATCTCTTCTTAACAGAATGTAAATTTATTAAGAGTAGGAACAATTTCAGTTTTGTCATTGTATTATTAGTTTCACTATATAGTAGGTGCATAATAAATGCTTATTGAATGAAAGAACACCTAGAGTTTACAGCAGCATAAACTGTTAAATATTCTTGATCCCATCAAACCTTCTAATATGTATCTTTACTCTATCTATCTCAACTCTTTCTTCAGGTCCTTATAGTATATGGTGAATTTTTATCTGAGTAATACAGATGAATGGACTGATAAATGAATCATTCTATGCTTAACTACTAATGTGTATTATTTACACATTTTATTATGGTGTTACAATAATATTTATAATGCAATATGGTCACACCTCTAACATATTCTTTATACAAATATATCTAGATAGCTATTTTGATATGTAATTATTTCCTAAAAAAGGAAATAAGTTTGGTCTGATAGACTTATCAATTCATTTTTATTAGGAATTAAGGATGAAGCTGCAGGATTTGGGAATGGCATTCTTTTTTACATGGGGCCAAATTTCCAAGTTTTTCGGTTTTGGACTAGATGCTCTCCTTTCTTAAAGGTGCTTTGAGATCTTTAAAACAAGTTACTGTTAAACATCTTATATACTATAATGTTATATTGTATCCCAAAATTACACTGTCCTTTGAATACAAAATCACAAAAACTTGTAAGCATCCATTTATAACCTCCCCTTCCCACTGATGAATACCCTCGTTGATAGGTCCAAATGTTATCGTCTAACATTGAATGACCTTCAATAATAGGAAGTTCTCTACCTCAGGAGACAATACATTCAATCTCTAGTCTACTACTCAAAGAAGCTCTTGTTACTAAGTCAAATCTGCTTCCTTATAACTTCTACTCATTGATCTTCATCCTGTGATGTCACAAAGAACATACTTAGACTTCTGGATAAGTTGTCTGCCTGAATGGAGGCAATAACGAAGTTCTAACATATCTACTCAATAATGATCAAGAATTCTTAGAAACAAGTCAGTGTCAGTAACTTCTAATCTAAAACTACATAAAAAGTTAGTCAGAGGCCCATGGGTAACAGGAACAGGTGCCAACAGCAAAGCCAATGCCAGTTCAGGAAAATAAGCTAGCAGCCTTTCAGCCAAGGTATGGAGAGCTTACCAGGCTCTGGATCTAGAGGCAACAAAACTGGAGAACTCCCCTGAGAAAGCCCCAAGAACATCACAAACTACCACATAGACTTTGGAAGTGACTAGAATACTGTCATAGCAACACCTAGACTGGGACAACCCATGACTATGGATTCCAAGGTCCTGAATACTATCCTAAAATACCATAGAGAAGCCCTGAAGAAACAGTATTCTAAACCCCAGTGATACGGATGGGGTGAGGTGGAGGTGGGGGATCAGGAATGGGGCCAACTAATTTGAGAGGTGGATTTTAAGTAATTAATCCAAGGTTCTAAGTCAAGACCAAATAAAGTTGACCATCCCACCAAAAAGTTCTGGCTCTAGCACAAAGCTTAATTCAGAAACCAAGTCTGGAGAGATAATCAAATTGAAAAATATCTTATAGATTACATAGTATTGTTGTAGATACAGAGATATGCCAAAATCCAAACAAGGAGAAAATAACTCTATACCAACTACAGCGACTCAAAGAAAAAAAAACCATGTTTCATAAGGACTACCTGAGTCCCTGGAAGAAATGAAGCAAGAGACTTAAAATATAATTAATGCAATGTAGAAAAGAACTAGAAGGAGACTAAATGGCTTAGAACAAAAAATGTAAAGCTTATTCAAGTATTAGATACCCTGAAAACTAGAACAGACCAAAAAAGAACAATTATTGCACGAGAAAGCAAGAACTATCAGAATAAAACAAAAAATATTAGAAAAAAACCCAGAAGAAAATTTAAGGTATATTCTATGGATCATAACTGACCTGTAGACCAGGTTAAGGAGAAGGAATTTAAGAATCATTAAACTACTCAAAACTATGATTTTTTTAAAAAGTCTATATATTTCCACTCTAAAAAAACCTATATACTATATTTCAATCATGAATGAAAACTGCCTACATCTACTGGAATCAGAGTGCAAAGTAAAGACAGAAAGAATCCACTGATCACTTCCTGAAAGGAAATACAAAATGATATGTCTCAGGAATGTTGTAGCCAAAATCCAGCACTCCCACATCAAAGAAAAAAAAAATATTGAGTAAGCAGAAAAGAGTGTAAGTACCAAGGAATCATAGTTAGGATAATATAAGATCTGGCAGTTTCTTCTTTAAAAATGAGGAAATTTTGTAATACAATATCCCGAAAGGCAAAAGCTATGTATTTACAACCAAGAATAACAGCCCTCAAAATGCAGAGTAATCCTACAGGGGGGAAATGGATATTTAATGGAATAGAAGTTTTTAGGCATTCCCGGGGAAAAGATTAAAGCTAAGAAGGATATCTGAAATGCGAAACAGGAGTGAAGAGAAATCTAGGAAGATAATATATTTGAATGATGCTGTATTAACATTCCAATAAGAGGAGAAGAAATAAGTGTTTCCTCAGAACCTTAATGATTTCAAAGGGTATCTAAGGAGTTAAATAAGAAAAACAAGTCTGCAGGTGGATTGGTTCAGTAATATAGGAGATGCAGGAGAAGGGGGTAAAAAATAAATCTCATAATTAAGGTGTGCGAAAAGACAAGATTACAAATATGAAATTCACTATTACTTGAACTGAACAAAGGAAGGTAGAACAGACAGAAAAACAAAAAGTTTGGGGTATTTGTACATCATATTCAACAAGGAGACAGAAAGGATGGAGAAGGAGGAGAAAAGAAGAAGAATCAAAGGGGGAAAATAGTCAACAAGCAAAACAAATTTCCTTATCCCAAATGGAGTTAAAAGATAAAAAATAAATGAAAGAATTGTATACCAAGGAGGTGACCTTAATTTTATCCTTATCTTATGAGATATGTTATTTAATCTTGTTATATGCACAGGCCCTTTTCCTTTTAAAAGCCTTGTTTTCTTTTTAAAAATATTTTATTGATACTCTTTTTCTAACATTACTATCACTTACTCCCTCCCTCAACTGAACTCTCCCTTGTAACATATGTAATTAAGCAAAAACAAATTAACACATTAATTAGTCACATCTGAAAATGTATGTCTTCTTCCATACCTACATACCATCACCTCTCTGCAAAGGGACAAGAGGCAAGCTTCATCATAAATCCATTGAAGTCATGATTAGTCACTGCATGGATCAGTGCTCTGAAGACCTATTCTTTTCCTTTATATTAGTGTGGTCGCTAAGTAAATTATTCTTCCAGCTTTATTCATGTAAGCCTTCTTAAATTTCTGTAATTTCTTCATATTTGTTATTTTAATAGCATATTCATTATGTCATATGCTATTATCATATCTAAATAAACCACTAACATTCACATAGCATAGTTTATTCAAATATTTCCCATTTCATAGGAAGCCATTCTTCTTACAGTTTTTTGTTACTACCAAAGTGTTATCCTAAGTGCTTTGTACATGGTTCAGTGAATTATTCCAGAATAATTCCACACTGTTTTCCAAAATGGCTGGACTGCTGCATAGTTCTTTGACAATCTAATGAATGAGGGGAAAACTTCAGTTACTTTAATTTTCATTTATTACTGATGATTTGGTACAAATGTATGATTGTTGATACATACATTTCTCCTTTTGAGAAATGCCTATTCATACCCTTTGATGAATTGTTTACTGAGAAATGTTTCTTGTTTATAAATGCTTCTATTCCTTTCCTACATATATATTAGATAATGAAACTTCATCAAAGAAATCTGCTGCAAGGGTCTTTCCTAAGGAATTGTTTCTTTTCTAATTTTAGTTATGTTCATTTTCCTTGTGCAAAAGCTTTTCAATTCTAGTTAACAAAAACTATTTTGTCTATTATAATTATTTCTATCCCTTCTTTTGTTAATAAATCTGACCATAACCATATCTATAGAAGTTTCTACCTAAAATTCTCCTTTTAAAAAATTATGTGACCTTTATATTTGTCTTATGTCCATTTGAAGCATATTACAGAATATGATGTAAAATCTTAGTATAAACCTAAGATCTGCCAAATTCTTTTCAAGTTTACCCAGAACTTTTGGTTGAAAAGGAAGTTCTTACTCAAGTAGTCAGTATCCTTGGATACACTAGGACACCATGGCTTCTGGTTCTTCCTTATCTGATTTGTTCCCATAATAATTATTTCTTTAAACCAGTCAGATCAATATGGCACTAAATGTACAAATTCGTTTAGTAATTTTATTACACTCATGTTGCCCAAACATAAACAGTGAATCTCTCTTCAACTGTTAAAGTCTTTTGAAAAAATGTTTTACAGTTAATTCATTTAAGTATTGAGTATGTATTGATAGGTTAACTCCCATATATTTTATACATTTTATAAATATCTTGCTTTCAATTGCTTTTCCTATCTCTATTTGCTGGGTTTTGTTAGTAATATATAGAAAGAGTAATGATTTTTATGGGTATCTTTTCAACTTATTTTACTGAAGTTACTAATTGTTTTGATTTTTTTCATCATCTCTAGAATTTTATAAACAAACCATCAAGTTATCTGCAAATAGAAATGATTTTACCTCTTTGTCTATGCTTTTCCTTTCAACTTCCTTTCGTTTATTATTTATTATTACAATAATTATATTGGTAGACTATGAAATGAAGACCTGAGGTTCAAGTCCCACTTCTGACACCTAACTAGTCTTCCTCTACTGTAAACCTCTTCCTTCCTCTACTGTAAACCTACAAATTGCAGAGCAGGTGCAAATCTTCATTGGTACAAGGAGTATCCTATACTAATGAAATCCCTTTTGGTCCCCTCACAAAGGACCAAAATCCAATTTTGTGAAGGGACCAAAATTTGTGTAATTTGAGGTTAAATAAAAGCAGTGACACAAAGTACTACCCTGATCTTACTGAAAAGTTGCATGTATCTTTTTCCCCCACCAATGGAACAGTATTAAAAAAATCTCCTTTAGGCTTTATTGGCTTAAAACAGCACTAAGAATTTTGTAACACCTCACAGTATACATAACCATGCCCTTGAGCCTCAAATAAGTTGTTCTTTACAATTTGATTTGTTCCATAAGTCTCTTCTTCTTACTCTCCAATGAGTCAAAAAAAAATTTTTAAGAGCCTTCAATTACATGCATAATCTGACAAAAGAAATACCTACATTGTCCATGTCTAAAAATATCACCTCTCTAGTATGAGATAGTTAAAGGAATAATAATGGAGACTACTTCCCAGTGTTGTAGTGAGGATCAAATGTGATAACAATTGTAAAGTGCTAAGCACAGTGACTGGCACACTGTAGGTACTATATAAACACTAGCTATTATAATATTATTATTATTGTATTTCATTTTCATTCTTATGGATTTGGGATCTATTATTGATTTGAATTAGATTATTGCATTGATTAGGATTCTAAAATCTTTCAGTTGTCAAATAAATTGTTCTCTTTATTCTGCTCACTTCATTCTTCAATTCACAGAAGTCCTTCCAGTTTCCTGAAACTATTCCAAGTATACTCATAAGGTAAAATTTGTTTAGCCATTTCCCAATAGGAGGCTGACTCTTTTTAAGTTTCCAGTTTTTGAATATAAGAGCTACTATAAATATCTTTGTAGCTATAGATACTTTTCCTCTTTGTTTGACTTCTTTTAGGCAGAAGCCTAAAAACACTATAGCTTGATCAAAGGGTATGCACATTTAGAAATAGAATTTTGAGGTCAGTTCTAAATGGATTTCCATAATGACTGTACCAATTCATAGCTTTACCAACAGTATACATGCATGTTTGTTTTCCCATAGCCTTTCCAACATTTATTTTCTTCTCTTGTCATCTTTACCAATCTGACAGGTATGGAATAATTTGTGTTTTAGAGCATTTTTATGTGGTTGTTTATAGGTTGGATATCTTTCTCTTAAAACTGCATGTTCATGGGGAGATGGCTTTTATTTAATCTTAGAAATTTGAAACAATACCTTATATATCACAGATCTGAGACCTTTATCAAATCAACTTGCTATAAGGATTCCCCTCTCCCTCCCACATTTACCAGTTTCCTTTCTAATTTAACTGAATTATTTGATTATTATGTGACATTTTGCTTCTGAGTCATGTATCCACTGAGCTCAGTTATTTATTATCCGTGTGTCCTAGGGCAAATCAAATCTTGGGCCTCTCTACCCACAAAAACAGGAGTATTGCTGGAACTATATTTAAATGTAATTGAGAAATATTTAACAAGGTAAATAAAACTACAATAGAACACTGAGAATGTTTTTTCTAAGAAAAAAAATTTCTGAGAAAGTTTTCTAAGTCAATATGTGGGCAAACAGGGATCCTTAGGTATGGTCTAGTGGCCTTATTTTCTACTTAAGTTTGACACTCCATGGGCCTAGATGACTTGTAAAGTCCCTTGTAAATCTAAAATTATAGTTCTGTGATTTTAGAAGACTTTAAATTTAAGGAATTTTAAGTTTGTATTAATGACAGCTGATACATATAAATTTTGTAGGCTTACAAAGTACCTCCTTTTTTTTAACTCATTTATTCTCACAACAGCCCTTTACATTACAATGATAATTATGTCCATTTAGGAGTAAGGAAACCAGCTTCAGAGAAGTTAACCAACTTGCACATATTAATTATTATAATAAGGCAATGGGTCTTGGCACACAGACTTAAAATTATAGTCCCTCAACTATGATTCCAATGTTCTTTACACTCTACTGTGGCAGTATCTACTTGGTCAACTGATATTGAAGAGAGCTAGATGGCCTTTTGGACAGAGTACTGAACTTGCAACATGGAAAACTGAATTAAAATCCTATCTCAGCTGGGTAAGTCACAACCTCTCTCTCCCTCATCTGTAAAATGGAGATAATAATAGCACTTACCTCATAAGGCTGTTTTGAGAATTATATCTAAAGCATTTTTTAAAACTTAAAGTGTTATATAAATGTTGATTGCTATCACCATCACTCACCATTACCATTACTGCAGACATTAGACAAATATACAACTGAGAAGCTAGGAGATGTATATGAAACTAGAGCACGAAAATTCATTATGGTCTATAGAATAAGGATGAGGGGCAACAGGAAATGAAAAATTCCAGAATGAGGAAAGTAATGTGGCTAGAGAGATCTAGGGCTTTAAAAATTGTGTGTGCAGGAACTACCACGGAAAGATTAAGAAGACATCTGGGTACACCAGAATGCCAAGGAGCTAATTATCCTCTTTGCTTTGGATTTCTTCTACCATACCTCAGCTCTTAATCCTGAAACTTTATATAAAAGAGTTATTAAGAGTAGCTACTTTCACTCAGTCTCTGCCAAGTTCAGCCTACAAACCAATCACAAGAAAGTATAGATCCATGTCATATCAGGGTAGATCCACTGATCTGGAATTCCTCTCTATCAGTGCCAACCATTTATGACTTAGATAAACTCCCAGGAATTGACTAAGGGATGCTGAAGTCAAATAAACTCACCTATGGTCACACTGCTAATAAATGTCAGAGACAAGATATGAACTGAGGTCTTTCTATGAAACCATGCTTCTCATTCATTTACCCCAGATATCTTGTTATTTGCTCTGTTGGTTGGTGAATGAGTGAGAACAAACTCACTTTCCCTACTCACCAGCTCCCAGGCCACATTTCATTTCAGAGCAATTCAGAAAAATGTATCCTGGATATCTTGCTTTCTATTTCTCACTTTTCCACCTTTTGCTTTAGAAACAGTAATTATTATTACTGTTGCTTTTGGAAAGGGCATGACAAATGACTACCAGCCCTCTAACTACCCAGACTTAAAGTTCCTTTCCCTGGGTCACTACACTTCTTCCAAGTATAATAAAATATAATAAATCATAAGCACTTACTATTGCCAGGTACTGTGCTAAGTGCTGGGGATACAACTAAGAAAAAGACTGTCTTTGCTCTCAAAATGCTTATAATAGCATGGGGGCAAGATAACACAAAAGGAAGATGAAAGAGAAGGGGAGACAAAGGGTACCTGGCAATCAAGCACGATGATGGTAGAGTTATCATCAAAAAGTGTAGCTGTTGGGAAATAAAGAACTGACTGAGCCTCTTTAAAGGAAGGCTTTAGGAGGAAGTTTTGCTCCATTCTCCAGCCTTCCATTCAGAGGGGGTAGATGAGATGAGACTATCAAAATTATAGCAATCTCCATGATGCATATTGTTAAATAAATGTTTTCTCCATAAGAATTTATGCTCCTTTAGGTTGGGGGCTATTTCATTTTTAGATTTATTTTGTTTGTGCACTCAGCACATAGCAGGTGCTCATTCATTCATTCACAACTCTAAGATCAGGTTCTATTTATTCATCTAGGCTACCTTTAAACAATTGACCTTTATATAATTTTTCCAAGTTTGCAAAAGTCTTTTATCTACATTATATCATTAGATCTTCACAACAATACTATAAGGTATATGCAAACATAAATACATGAATAGGGGGCAGCTAGACCTGGAGTCAGGAAGGCATGAGTGATAACAGGGCCACAGACACTTCCCAACTGTATGACCCTGGGTAAGTCGATTAACCTCAATTGCCTTGCCCTTGTCCTTCTACCTTAGAGTTGGAAAAAGAAAGTTAGGGCTTTAAATGAATGAATGAATGAATGAATGAATGAATGAATGAATGAATGAATAGAGACAGTGTGGAGTAGCAGATGGAGAGTCAGTCTCAAAGTCAGGGAAATCTAGTTTCCAATTCTACCTACTGCATTACTGGTTACATGATTATGCAAGTCACTTAACTCTCTGCATTAATGGGGATTTCTTAACGAGGCATTTGCCACACTGATGAAATGACAAATCTGAATACCTCTCCCAATACATGTATGTGTATGTATAATCAGTCAGTATTTATTAATTAATTTGTTTAATTAATTAATTAATTAAAATAAAGCATTTATTAAATGCTTACACTGTACTAAGTAGTGGGGATATAAAGAGAGGCAAATACTTGGTCCCACTTTCCAGAAAAGGAAACTGAGGCTGAGAGATCTGGATTTGAAGCCAAGTCTTTTGAATTACAATACAGCTCTATAGATGCAAGCACATGCACTTTATTTAATACCTCAGCGCAATCTTCTATGGTAACCTTAGACTGCCTGTATGATAATAAAAACTATAGGAAAACCACCAAATTGGTATGTAATTCAATTAATCTGTTATACAACTAACATATATTGGATACTACATTATGAAACTAGTATATATGCAAAGACAAAAATGAAATAGTCTCTACCTTCAAAGAGCTTACATTCTTTTTTTTAAAAATTAATTTATTTATTTAGAGTATTTTCAATGGTTACACTGTTCATTTTCTCTTTCTCCCATTCTCCCTCTCCCCTCCCAGAGCTGACAAGCAATTCCGCTGGGTTATATATGTATTATTGCTCAAAACCTATATCCATATTATTCATATTTGTAATAGAGTAATCTTTTAAAACTGAAACCCCCCAATCATATACCTATAGAACTACTTGATCAGTCATATATTTTTCTTCTGTGTTTCTGCTCTCACATTTCCTTCTCTTTCTCGTAAGTCCCTCAGAATTGTCTTGGATCATTGCATTGCTATTAGTAGCAAAGTCTATTATGTTTGATCATCCCCAATGTTTCATTTTCTGTGTACAATGTTTTCCTGGTTCTGCTCCTTTCATTTGGCATCAATTCCTGGAGGTCATCCTAGTTCACAGGGAATTCCTTCAGTTCATTATTCCTTTCAGCACAATAGTATTCTATCACCAACAGATACCACAATTTGTTCAGCCATTCCTCAATCAATGGACACGCTGTCATCTTCCAATTTTTGCCACAACAAAGAGTGCAGCTATGAATATTTTTGTACCAACATTTTTCTTTATTATCCAAAGAGCTTACATTCTAATGGGAGCAAAAATATGTATACTTAAGTAAATGTAAAATAAATGCACTAATAACAGCAGTAATAAAAAAAAGGCCTATTATAAGGAAGGAGCACTTGAGCTAACCTTTAATAGGAGCTCAAGATTTCAGGAAGTAGAGATAAAGAGGAAGAGCAATTCAGGCACAGGTCATATAGAGAGAACCTAAGCAAAGAAAAGGTGATGGAGACAGATTACCATATACAGACAACAGCAAATGGGTGACTTTGGCCATATCAATGAATATATACAAAGTTGTTATGAGAAATCAATGGAAAGATGGACCAAATATGGTAAAGGACTTTCAATGCCAGAAAGATTATTATATGTTATATTATATATGAGGGACAATAAAACTCAAGACTCTTGAGTAGTGACATGCTTTAGGAATATGAATTGGGGAGAACAGATTGGAGAGAGGAGACCAACTAAGAGGCTATAGCAATAGTCCAGGTAAGAAGTGAAACAACCTCTCAATAGATTTTAAAATGTTAGTTTTCTTTAAGAATTTTTTTTTAAAAAAGATGGTTCTCTTGGTTATCTTATCAACAATACAAGACACTGATGATATAGTGGAAGGAGCACCAGATTTGCAGTGAGAAGACTTAGTTAATTTCCTAGCCCTACTATTTATTGTGTGGCCTTAGGCAAGTTACCTTCTAAGTTCTCAATTTTCCTTATCTATAGAATAAGTAGCCTAGATGTCTCTAAAGTTTCTCCCAGCTATGCCTTATGTTCTACAATGTATTCTTCTGAATGTATTTCAAGTTATAATTACCTTTTTCTGCTTCTCCACATATAAGGCAATTAGAGCTTGCTAAAAATTTTACTTGAAAGAATTATGCAAGATCTACATAGATCTATAATGTATACATGATGTTGCAAGCAAGAACCATACATTTTCTCATATTTATTTTAGTTTTATATATGGTAATTCAAGAGAAACTGTAAACTACCTTGTACTCAACTACATAACAATAGGTGGAAGAAACATGTCTTATGCTTGGAAATGAGGTCGTTTCCTGTGTTTCAGTAATAAAATCTATATTTGGATGTATAAAATATGTGGAAGTGTTAGAAAGATGGTCACACTTATTTCAAGGTATGTGAATTTATAGATACAGACAGATGAAGTCTTTAGTATTGACGATTTTTAAAAATTACATTTCTCTTCACATTTTTTAAAAAAACCCTTATCTTCCATCTTAGAATTAATACTATGCATCCAAGGCAGAAGAACAGTAAGGGGTAGTGTATTAACATAATGTAACATAACACTAACATAACAGTAACACTGACATTACACTAGCAAAACAACATAACATAACATAGCAAAAGTAACAACATAACAAAACAAACACAAAATGTAAGCATGGTTAGGTTACATTGAATCACTATTTAAATGAGTGAAACAATGTATATAGTTAGGGTACTAACATTGTTATAATTAGCTATAGATAAGTTAGTTACTAACAAAACATAGTTAGATACTTAGATTTAGTTTAAGTATAGAAATCTAGTTAGAATTTTGAAGATAGGGATTAGTTAGGTAGGATTAAGTAGATAAGAAAATTAGATACTGACTTGCACCACTTCATATATTACACAACACAAATAACATATCACATATCAAACAAAAAGCGTAAATACACACAAACATATGTGAATAGTGTGTATAATAGGATCACACATTAATTTCATCATAGGGTGCACACATGTAACATATGTGTATGCAGTTTGCACAGGTATAGCTTATATGCATGTTATATGTATTGTGTATATACACATGTGTGTAAATTATGTGCATAGCTCACTTATATCTATTGTTACATGCATTTGCATAAGTGAGTTTAATGTTTGGTTTGATTTTCAGTGTAAAACTTATGCAATGTTATGTTTATTGGGATTTTCAAAATTTTTTTTTCTCTAAGTTTGATGTTCTGTATTAGCTGATAGTATTTTGAGTTTGATGTTTGCATGAAAGTTATATTCATCTTTTGTTTTGATGTTATTTGCTTCTGTTTGACATTTGTATTTGTTCATTATTTAATTCCTTTTCCTTTTTCCTTGTTAAATTCCCTAGAATAAGTCAGTAGTAGTAAGATTAAGATAGTTGAGTGTAGGTTGTTTGTTATTTTGGGTAGATATCTTAGTTTAGGTAATTGATAAGTATTTTAGGTTGTGCACAAATGCCAAAATAGTGTTTCCAACACAATTTGGGCTTTATGCAAAGGGGGGGACTGTATTAAGGAAGAGAAAAGATTGCATTTTGATTGACAGAGACATGTGACACTGAATCACATGGGACCCTGGGTCAAAATTCTAAGCAAAGAATTTGGGGGAGGTTTGTCCCAACTGACAACAGGTTTTCCTTCTGGAGCAGAAGTAAGTGTGGCTGGTAGCTACAATTTCAACTATAAAAGGTACCACTGATCCTTGGAAGACATCAGCTGTGGAGAAGGACAACTTCAGTCAGACTTCAGGTCAGCTGGACTGGAGAATAAAAGGAAGATTCGTCTACTTTACTGGGAGCTGTTATCTTTCCTTTTGGATGTTGGCCCATCTGGGACTCAACTTTGTGAGATACTATTAATGTGGGACTTAACTTATTTAGCTTAGGAAGTTAGCTTAGAATAGTTATTAGTTTTGGGGATACAATTTAGAAATTTCCCTTCTCCTTGTTACCCTCATTCCTATCCCATTTCCCCAGTAATAAATTCAAAATATTTAGATGTTTACCTCTTGTTTCTTCCCCTTAAACATTTCTTAATAACAGTAGACAATGGGGGTTAAGTGACTTGTCCAGGGTCACACAGCTAAGAAGTGTCTGAGACCAGATTTAAATCCAGTACCATTCATCTCTGGGCCTGGCTCTCAATAGGTTTACACAATAAAGAACCAGCTAATATTATAAAATGAATTAGGAATACTGTGATGTAAAATTTTAAAAAGGAAATGATAAAGTCTCCGAGCACCCAGGAATGATGAAAATGGCTAAAGACCAAGGGTTCAAAGGAACGTTTGTTTTATCTTCCTTCTTTCCCATTTTCAACTTCATGAAGACAATGACTATGACTTAATCCAAACTTTGTTCTCCACAAAGTACTGAGTTGATATGTAATTAATGTAATAGTTTCACATTAATGTGATAGGTTCACAGAATGAAGAGTATTCTAAATTGGTGGTAGCTATGGAAGTGAGGTGAATGGCAGGAAAAAAAGAAAACTAGATAGAAGGAAAAGAAAGGCAGGGTTTGGAAGAGGATGGAAAATTAACTGGAACAAAGTAAAATAATTAAATTTCTTGGCTTATACAAAACCTTACAACTTTTTGTTTTTTGTTCATTTGTTTGTAATGTCTAACTCTTTATGATCCCATGTAGAATTTTCTTTGCAAAGATACTAGAGTACTCTGCCATTTCTTTCTCTAACTCATTTTAAAGATGAGAAAACAGGCAAATAGGGTCACATAACTAGTAAGTGTCTGATGTAAAATTTGAATTTGTTTAATATACATTACTTTGTCCTTTTGCTATAATTTTATTTTATCTGATTTAGCACTAGATCCATAAGACTCCATCACATATTCTTAAATCCTTTACCAGCAAACAATACTTTTACCATGTGAGATATTAGATACCCTTTGATGAATGGTTCAATTTTCCATATCTAGTCTTGATTGTAATAGCCCATGGATTTTTAGTGGAGTTTAAATCAGGCAAATTCCCAAGCCATTTAAGTATGTTTTACTGTCATCTCTTGGAGGAATTTCAAAACTTTTGTGAAATGTGGCATAGTGTAAAGTCATGTTGTTGTATTACATTTCTGTTTGGGAATTTCTGCAACAATTTTCCTCAGCAAATCAATATATTTATAAGAGTTCATCATGCTCTCAATGGTGACAAGACTTCTCTACTGGAAATGAGGAGAAAACTTTCCAAATGTTTTCTTTTTCAAGCGGATGTTTTCTAGTCTCAAGAAGACGTCTAGAACTTTACAGGTTTTCCTGTACTTCTTCTGATAACAGCCCTGGTATAGACTTCAATGAAAAAGTAAATATTCATGGGTAAAAATTACCTTTTAATAACTTCTAGTACCCTATCTGGTCTTTGCATTTCAAAAGACTTATTTTTATTGCTATTATTCATTTATACATTACCTTAATTTCCAAATATACCCCTCTTCCCTCTCCTTACCAGTGAGACCTTATGAAAATGATTAAAGGGAGTAAGTAGTCCAATAAAACCAACCAACACACTCTGACAGCATATGCAAAATTCCATACCCACAGTCCTACACCTCTGCAGAAAGAAGGAAATAAATTTTCTCAGTACTTCTCTAGGATTAATCTTAGCCATTATAATTATACAATATTCTGTTTCCCTTTTCTTCTTATCCATTTATGTTACTGTGGACATTGATTCACTGTGACTTCAGGAAAAAAACCCAAGAGATTGAGAAGTAATCCTCAGAGAGTTGAGGAGGTGGGAGTAAGGAGTGGTATCAGATGGCCTAAGAAAGTCCTTTCTTGATCTAAGAATATTTTAAGTCTGCAACTCAGCAATACTTCTGTTGAGAATAGCTATTTTCCAAATTTCCTTTGTCCCTGTTTGTCCAAACTACTAAGTACTACAGTTTTTGTACTGTCTTGCACATGATAAGAATTTATTCTTCATAGAAATGGCTATTAACTGTTTTGCTCAGTTCTTTATTTCTTTAGATTTATTACAGTTTGTTTTCTTATGATTCCTCCTGTCCTTTAGTGCATTATTGGACTGGGTAAAGAAATCCACAGATGATCCTCCTTAATCCTTTTTTGATTGTTGCACTGGAGTATTATGGCAGATCTGGTCTCCTCTAGACCCTAACACATTGCTAATTAGCAACTATTTTTTAAAATAGAAATTCATTATTCTTTATTATTAACTTAGTTATCTATTCTTCTATTAGAAGTAGCTAGGAGGTACAATGGATAGAGCGCTGGGTCTGGAGTCAAGGAGACTTGAGTTCATATCCAACCTCAGCTAATAGCTAACTTTGGGACTCTTGGCAAGCCACTTAACCTCTGTTTGCTTCAGTTACCTCATCTGTAAAATGGAGGTCACACCTATTTCCTGTGGTTGTTGTGAGGATCAAATAAAATAATATCTATAAAGTGTTTAGTGCCTGACACATAGTAGATGCTATATAAATGTGACTTATTGTTATTGTTATTCTAATTTCAAGAAGTCTATCCCACACTGTAGAGAATGGTGGTAGATTCAAATAGAAAAGGATTGTTGCCATTGGCATATTGACTTTAAAAAACATGAATTAACATTGCCTGTGTTGTACTTTATTTTTGTTAGCTTAATTAAAGATTTCCCAATTATACTCTAATCTAGTCTGGCCCCAGTCTAGTATGCCCTGGGATGTTTGAGACTCTGGTATGTTAGTTGAAATTATTCTTTCCACTAATGGGTCCTTTGGAAGATTTTTGCATGTTCTCTGAGAATTAATTAGGTTATTCTGCCTCAACGGTTTGTCAGTCATTGGCACTATTTTCAGTTTTCCACCATACCTTCCCATGACTTTCATTCTGGGCTTGATGATCCTTGAAATGTTTGCTTTCCCCTTATTTTTGCCTTTTTATCCTCTTGTCTATCACTGTGCCCAGCTCATGATAGGAACTTAAGAAATACTTTTCGGTAAAACAGGTTTATAATTAGGGAAAGAAATGACCCAAGTAAGTCTTTCAGACCTGAAAAAAAATGCAATGTAAATTAGATTGTTAATGTTCATGTTAATTTACATTTACTGGAAAGATATCTAGAAAGTGAATGGATAGGGCTTAAATATCAAAAAGAGGCTAATGCTTGAGTTGTGTGGATACTACAGGTAGCACCTCCTCTTGTGGGTGTTTCTCACGTATTCTACTAATGTGCTAACTCTTAAAGAAGTTAGTAGAGGGGAAAACTGTTGTGTCTATGTCCTCCTCACTCAAGTGCTAGATAGCTAGAGTAGTACTGCCTAATTCTTAGTAGAACACAAATTTATCACAAAAAAAGAGTAATGAAAAGGTAATTCAGATCCAGTTGAGTATGTATTCCAGAAAAGAGATTATTCTGACATTGCATCATCATTTTAGGGTCTTGTTGGTGAACCTATGGCATGTGTGCCAGCAGGGGCTGTTCCCTTCCCCTTCTCCACAAGTGCCTGAGGACGTTTCTCATTTCACCCAACCCTCTGCCCAGCAGCTCAATGGGAGTGCTTCCTCCCTCCCTGGTCTGCAGTAAGGCAGGGGGCTCATATGTGGTCAGGGTTGGGTTACAGTTTTGGCACTTGGTCTCTAAAAGGTTTGTCATCACTGCTATCAGATTCACTGATATTATCTATCAGATTTACTTTATATTATTGTTCCATAAGCACCAAGGTACTAATCAGTCAAAGGGTTAGTGGTTCAGAGATTGGGAAACAATTGCATATCTCAGAAGCTATAAATATTAAGGTAATGCCCCAGCAAAAGTGATCTTTTCAGTAAGTGGTAAGTAAGGAATAGTTTTCAAAAGACTTAAAAACTATCAATAATCATATAAAAACAAGCTCCAAACAAATAATCATTAAAGAAATTGAAACTAATGCAATTAGGAGGTTTTACCTCATTCCTATCAAAATGGTGAAGATTGACAAAACATGGAAACATGTGGGTAGGGCTGAGAACTGACTCTGCTTTTCTGGAAAATGATATGGAATTATGCAAATGTTAACACCCTATGCCCCAGTGATCCTACAAGTGGGCATATAACCCAAGGAAGTCAAAGACATATATAAAGGTCTCACGTATAGCAAAAATATTCATAGCAGAATTTTTTAGTAGCAAAAACTAAAAACAAAGTACACACTTAAAGTAGAACATCTAAAAAGATTATGGCACATGAATGTAATAAAATACTATAGAGTTGTAAGAAATGAGGAATTTTCATGGGAAAATTTGAGTGTTTTAGTATAGTGTTAAATTTAAAAGTTGGATTACAAGAGATTGAGAAGTTATTTGAAAGTGTAGAAATGAAGGCAAGAAGCCAACTCCTAGCAGTCTATGGAAAAGAAGACACAGAACCGTCTAAAGATAGGGTAAGGGAATGGCAGTCAACTGAAGGTTTTTAAAGATGGGAGAGATCTGGGCACCTTTGTAGGCAGTAGAGAAGGAAATAACATATAAGGATAGAGTAAAGATGAAAAGAAAGAGGGGAGAAATGACCGAGATTCAGAGAAGTGCCCTGATGAGATAGGATCAAGGGCACAAGGTGAGAGATGAACATTATCAAGAAGAAAGATTGGTCATTTAAAAAAAAGATCATTTCTTAACAAAGCAGAGGGGGTTTGAGGTATATAATAGAGAGGCAGAGAGGCACTGTGGTTCAGTGGGTAAAAATCTTGACTCCAAGTCAAAACCAGCGTTCAACCCTCACCTCTGCCACATATTGATTGTGTGACTCTGGGCAAGTCACTTAATCACTCAATGACATAGGTGGTTCTCTAGGATTATACATTGTAGAAAAATTGCTGACTTACATTAGTAAAGGGAATTTCCTCACCTGGGCATTCCTATACTAATAAAAATCACAGGTCTAGTTCCTGCTTCTGTCCCTGTTCTTGTTATTTTTTATTTTTAAATTTATTTTTATTAATTAATTAGTTAATAATATGTTTCCATTGTTACATGATTCATATTCTATTCCTCTGGATTATACATGTATCATTGTTCAAAACCTATTTCCATATTATTAATATTTGCAATAGAATGACCATTTAAAGTAAAAATCCCCAATCATATACCCATTGAACCACCTGATTGATCATATGTTTTTCCATCTGCATTCTGTCCCTATTCCTAAAGCAAACAATCACGGTACATATTCTCAACTTTTTTTTTTTTCCTGCAAAGGGAGGGCAAGGAACAAAGTTTGGAATAGTCATGAGGGGTACATGGTGATCAATCAGAGAATAATAAAAGGAATGCCATGTAGTAGTGAAGAATTTAAAATAGATAGTTATGATGGATTCAGTTAACATAGTTGTGTGCCCAATTCTCCAGGAGCTTTGAGCAGCATGAAAGTAAGAATGGAGATAGATGGTAGATGGTGATGTCGGTCCAATATCAGAATTGGCAATAAGGAAATGACAATAATATAAAAGGACAAGGACTCCAAGAGTAGAAAACAGCAAACAGTTGGCATGGCTAAGATTGAAAGGATAAGTGAGGCTGAAGCATGGATGACAGACTGGAACAGGAACAGAGGTGGTCATGGTAAGGATGAGGAATAAGTTTAGGACTGAGGACAAGAGATTATGGTTACAGGTGGGAAATTAAAGATCTTAGAAGACAGCACAGTATTGGTAATAGTGAGATCTAAAATGTGACTATAGGAAGCTGAAGAGGATTAATAACATTGGTCATGGGACTTCACTTACATAAGCATTTAATAAGTGCCTATTGTATACCTCTGTGAAGTGCTAGGTATACAAAGACAAAAACAAAATAGTTCCTGACCACTGAAAGCAATATATTCTACTAATAGAAAGGGTGATGTAGAATATAAGAATGTATACATATAAATACAAGTAATTCCAAGAGAAAGAAAATGCTAGTAGGGGCATGAGGGTGAGGTAGAAGAAATCAAGAAATATCTTGGGAAGAGCTATTACCTGCGCTATAGTTTAAAAGGATGAGATTCTTTAAGAAAGAAATGAGGGAGGACTGGAGATGCCTCCCACAAAGAGCTTAGGGTCTAATGGCAGAGATGCAGAAAAATCTATAAAAACACCAATAAAAAATGTAAATATTCAAAAAGTTCAATATGGTCCAAATTATATTAATCAATGCTACTAGAAGGAGGTTAACAGTAATACTGGGTGGAAGTCAAGTAAAGTTTTATGAGATTAATTTTTAGTTTAGATGTGAAGAGATGAGATATACATGTCCTTGGGCAGAGAAGGATCAAAGGGTCTGCAGAGGGGCAGTGAGATATAGTAGATACAGTGTGGGGCTTAGAATTAGGGAAACCTTGACTTGAGACCTGTCCCCTTGACACTCAGCCATGTAACCCCAGGTTCGGCTGCTATTTCTACCCATAATCCTGGATGAGAAATGGTCCAAGGGTACCTTGAGTAAATCAAATTCTTTCTGTCTCTCTGTTTCTGTCTGTCTATCTGTCTGTCTGTCTGTCTCTCTCTCTCTAGCCCCTCAAATCAAACCTACAAAGGGATCCTCCACAGATTTCTGAAAACTTATTCTTCTTGGCATTAAGTCAACAAGTAAATTTAAAAAGTCTATATTATGTTCCTACCAGGTGCCAGGCACTTGGTTGGAGTAACAAAGAAAAATAAAAAATAAATAAAAAAGTGAATCTAAATGGTTCTATTTGCTTGGTGTCTTATAAACATCAATTAAAAAAAGCATAAATTCCTGTCCTCTATAAGACAAATTAGTGATATGTTAAATTTTAGATGAAGACAGTAAGATTAGGTATTTAGAGAAGGCTACAATTTCAGAGTTTATGTTCAAGATTAAAAAAGCAATCTTTAATCCTTCTATCTCCCCTCTATACTCAAACTACTTTTGAAAAAAAATGCTTGAATTTTCTCTGTCCTTTTTTGCATTTAACAAAATTGGGTATGAATATATCAAACAAGGTATACAGAGCAGGAAAATTCCATTACAGTTTTGCTTTTTTCCTTGCTGTTGCAGATTTCCCTGCTTGTAAAATTTCCAAGGAAACTTTGCTTTAGAACATTTGAGGAAGAAATTATTCCTCTCTTGGGAGATATTCCATTTAGTTGTATGAGACACAATAACCTAGATATCATGAATCATTGAATTAGTTTCTCCCTAAAAATACACCTCACATCTACCAACTGACTGAATATATTCAAGGTCCATGATCATAGATAAGGAAGCTACTGAAAACATTGGTCCTACAAGGGCAGGTTGCAAAATAAAAAATGGAACACTGAAAGAAAGATTGACAGCAAAGACCATTGGTAGAAGAGGATGCTGGGAGAGAAGAACGAACTGAGAGGAGCTCCGTGAAGAATTCTGGAGGCTTTTGACTGGAAATCTTGAAGAGGCAGGAAGTATATTCCTTGCTGGAGATCTTGCCAAGAGTCAATCAGGGATTCACCTATGATTAGCCCTGAAACTACTACAAAGCTTTTCAACAACATTGTACCTCTGAGAACATCTCACCAGAGTGTCAAGACTCTTCAGATCCAAGAGGGTCTGGGTATTGGTTCTAAGGTAGAAGAGTGGTAAGGACTAGGCAATGGGGGTGAAGTGACTTGCCCAGAGTCACACAGCTAGGAAGTGTCTGAGTCCAGATTTGAACCCAGGACCTCCCATCTCTAGATGTGGCTCTCAATCCACTGAGCCACCCAGTTGCCCCCAGTCATATAACTTTTTAAACTCTATTTCCTCATTTGTAAAATGGAAATAAAAATACAACCATCAAGATTATGATGAGGATTAAATGAGATGAAATATATAAAGTGCTATATCAATATGAGTTATTACATGGTTTTTTAATTTTGTGAATTACTACAAATGATGCTTAATATTAACTAGGTATTAATGTAATTTCTATAACAATTAGATTTAATAAACTTATTTAACATTAAGAGCTTGATTTCAGAATTTTCATTTTTTTATGTTCTCTACGATTCTTGGGGATAAGAGGAATCAACAACATCAATGTGAGTTAGACATTATGTAAGAACCATCCCATTTTCAAACTGTTTTCAAATTTAATCCTCCATGCAGCAATATAACCTTAAAATTATGTATAAATGGAGATTTTGAACCTTTGACTTCATTCTCCAGAAGTCCTTAGTATTTCCCAAAATTTCCTATAATCTCTCCTGTATACCCACGTTGGGAGATCATGTTATTGGTATTTAAGTGGATATATGCTCCTCCCATGCTCTCTCTTTGACCTGCGACTGGGCTAAATTCAGACAGTTCTTTTGCTTTAGTTATTATTAATAAAACTTTATAAAATATAATATCTAGTCATTGTATATTAATTTTAATCTTTACATTTTTGGCTGACCACGAAGGGATAGAATTCTCAAATATTTTAAAGATAGAATAGATATATTTTTTTCAAGTCTGCATTCCTGCCCGCCTGTTTTCACACCATCGTGGACACTATGCTCTGCCTGCTCCTGATTTAGCCTGAACTGTACCTGCCCAGTCTCCAGCCCTCCTACAGCCCATGACCAGACCTGCCTGCCACTCCAAGCCACATGTTTCCCCCCCGCCCCCACAGAGGGTGACGTATAACAATCTTTCTACCTCAATCCTTTTCCACACTCCACATGTGTGTTTCTAGCCTGCCATAGCCATTTTTTCAGTGTGGAGAAAAGAACCCCACACCTTCTAATTTTCAAGCAGATTTTTTTTAAAGCTGATCCTGGACTTGTGGTTTAGAAGAGTGTTACTAAGGTTTTTCACAGTTAGTTCCAAATTATTGGATTTAAAGTCAGTTTTGGGAAATAAGCCTGTTTTTTCCCACTTCTTTCTCTTGACCCAAAACACCAAGGAGCAGAACTTTTTCTATCATATGCAAATACTTTATTATTTTCCCTTGAAGTTTTGCCCCTAGGGAGGAGGTAAAAGCAATGCTTTTCCAAGCCTCCTAATTCCTTTCCATTCTGTCTTTTTTTTGGGGGGGGGGTGCTATTCCAAACCATTCTTCAAACTCTCAAAGAACAGTTTGAATTGCTTGAGCTAGCAAGCACATATTGACTCTGCTTGAATCCCTTACTAGCAGCTTGTATTTTCATTGGCTATTTTCCATTCTGCTTACTTCCACTCAAGAATATGCAAGGAACTACATTACTTAAACTACAAACCAAATATTTTTATAAAGTTCTAAAAGTCTTAAATACTCTCAACTTACAGAGTGGGGATTCTGCCCAGTGCTGCTATCAGAAACTTCAGAGGTCTGACAAAAGAGATGCAAATGGATAATAAATACTGGGGGAGGGGAAGGAAACTTTAATATAGAACAAGTCTATTGGGATTGGTAAAAAAGGATTTTGACTGCACTGCCTGCCTGCACTTTCTCATTTGTTTATAATATTGTATTTACTGATTGTTTTAAGGTTAAATTTTTTTTTATTTATCTGTATTAATCTAGTCAATACCTTTCTGCAATACTTTATCATTTTAAGCTACTATGTTTTGCCTATGTTGATCTTTAATTTGTACCTTTACTTCTGCTGAAGAACAAAATATCACTGTACAAGCCCATGAACATCTTGCCCAAAACCCTTGTCACTAGATCCATTGAAGATCACATGTTGCTTTTGTTAATTGTCACACAGATGATGATGGATGGATTTCAACAAAACTGGTTAAACTGTATGCAAGCTTTGGAGAATTTAATGAGCTAAGAATTTAAATGGTAATTGTAAGGGGTCTTCAGAAATAGTAACTAGTAGTTTCTGAATGGATGATTTTTAAAAATATTTACATATATATTATAAAGAATGTTGTATTAAAGGTAGAGAAACAAAGAAATGTTCCTACCAAGGTGTTTCTATGAATCAAGAAGTCAAAAAGAGCTCCTGCAAAACTCTTCAGTTTAATTTACTTCCACCAGAACAATCTAGATTTTTTAGTAACGTTCTAGACCCAAATAAGTTTTACTTTGTTTAAAATTATATTTGCCAAGGTTGAAAGATTTGCTACATTTGTAAGAACTGTGACAAATATGCATCAGTTCATAAGTTTTTTATGTCATACAGCAACTTAGGTAAAATGATAGTGTGTTTGCTATTGTAAATAACTGGGTTATTGTGAATTTGGGGGACTTTGGTACTTCTTTGAATGTGCATTATCTACTGTTTTAGTGTTTTATTCTGAAAATCATTTGTACTCACACATGGCTGACACAGGTGTCACTGATTTTAAGATATATATATATATATATATAACATAAATCCTTATTTTCTGTTTTGGAATCAATACTGTGTATTGGTTCCAAGGCAGAATAGTGGTAAGGGCTAGGCAATGGGGGTTAAGTGACTTGCCCAGGGTCACACAGCTGGGAAGTGTCTGAGGTCAGATTTGAACCTAGGACCTCCTGTCTCTAGGCCTTGCTATCAATACAATGAACTACCCAGCTGCCCCTAAGCTATATAGTTTTGATTTTTAAAGCGTTTTTATTATTATTTTTCCTTGCACATGCAGTATAGTATCTGTTTTATTTTTTCTCTTCTTTTTATATTTGAAGCACCTATCAACAGTATTGAGATTTTTCTTTTTTTAATTTTGCAATAATATAAATTCAAAATACATTTGTTCTATTAATGCATACCCCAAAAGTTTTAAACTATAAAAATGATGCCATTGATTGTTTAAAAGAATCATGAGACATTGCTTCATGATTCTGTCTGACTCCAGAAGAAGGGAATATACAGAAGAGCCACTATACAGTGGTAAAGAAGCACAGAGTACCTGCATAGTGCCTATGGAGCACAAGGTCAAAAAGACCATATCCCAGTGGGATAGATGTAATTTTGAGCCAAAACAAGAGGACTTGAACTTGTTTGAGGTTTGAGGTTGTGGCTGTTTAACATGTGTTAAATGCAGGACTTCCTTGAGCCACATTCTATCAAACACATCCTTTTCGCTACCTTCTAGGTTCCTATTTGCTGCTGGAATCTAGTCCCTTTTCTGTCTTTCATGGTGTGGCAAACTTTCTATAGTCCTGGCTACTGATTGGGTAAATGCATAATTGCTTAAATTATCTTAATTGGGCCCTGATTCAAGGACCTGTTATAGATTTGTTTTTCCTTTACTTAGATTTTTTTAGACATAAGACTTACATTTTATATTTAATCCATGAGTTATTTTTCTTTTTTCTTTGGATTTTTCATGTTTTTTATTTTCTTTTGCAAATTGATTCGTATACCTTATAACTTAGCCATGCATCCCTGTGTTTATTATTATTCACTTCAGGGGGCCAATTTATTGTTGTGAACCTTAATTTAAATTTGAGCAATTTTAGGATAGGAAACTTGCTACCTCCCAGAATCCCGAATGTGCCATGAAGATAGATGCTTGCAGAGACCACATGCTGCACCAGAAGATCCAGAATGAACTTTGGGATGTGAATTGAACTATGGAGGGGGTTGAAATGCCTTTATTTTGAATGTATACTCTTATGCCAAAGGGGACTGCCTCCAAATTGGCTTTTTGTCAACTTAGTAATCATTGGTTTTGTTCTTTTTTCCTCTTTTATCCACAAATTATTGCAATTTTAAAGTTGATTATGTTTCCATGACCCTTTTGGGGAAGCTGGTTTCCCAACAGGATCATGGGGAGTATGGAGATTTTGAACCTTTGACTTAATTCCTGTGAATTTTAGATTTACTCCACTTCGCTTAGTCTTTAGAATTTTAGCAACCAGGAATGTATATACCCACACTTAAGGATTGAGTGTGGGGGAGGAAGGTCTATGACCCGTGTGTGCTAGCAAGTAACAAAACAGAAACAACTGACTGACCCCCTGGGGTGTCCAAAGCCAAGTTTAAGCCACCATTGATACATGTGAGACACAGGAAGTGATGAACTGCCTTTATATTTTGCGTCACTTCCTGTGAGAGGTATTGGGCGGTAGAACTTGACTTGGAGGAGCTCAAGCATAAGACCTCTGACTGCTTCCCTGAGATGATCACATGGTGAGTATTAAAGCTGACTCCCCTTTCCTTCTCTCTCTCTCTTATTCTTAATTTCTTCCTTTTATTGTAAATAAACCACTATAAAATTCCATTCTGACTTGAGTATTTCATTGGGATTTAGAATTTAAATCCATGTGTAGATTTTTTAAAATCAGTCTCAACCCTAAATTTTACCCATAACAGTCCACAGAAGTCCTTAGTATTTCCCCAAATTCCCTATAATCTCTCCTATGTCTCCACATTGGCGAGATCACATTATTGGTATTTAAGTGGATGTATGCTCCTCCCATGTTCTCTTTTTGACCTGCAACTGTGCTGAATTCAGGCAGTTTTTTTGCTTTAGTTATTATTAACAAAACTTTATAAAACATAATATTTAGTTACTGTATATTAATTTTAAACATTACAGCTACAATGTATTATTTGGTCAGCTCCCATTGCCTGTGAACAGGAAATTATTTAAATCTATGAATAAAGTCAGTGATATTTATATTCCAAAATGTCAACTTAAGATTCTTGGGAGTACATTCCAGGGACTAACTTCACAATTACTTCCTATTGAAAGTTTTGCTTATCCCTCTCATTTAGAACATGTTCTCTAAGTTTAGAGAACACTTAAACAAATCAACTAATTCAAATGAATTTCAATCATTTTTAACTAGGAATCATTGATTAAACAAGAATTTATTAAGCTCTATGTGCTATATGGATAGAAAGACAAACAAGAAAGTAGCTGCCCTCAAGGAGTTTACATTCTAATAGGGGAAAATTATATGTACATATAAGTGGTTAAAATTATACATGTCAAGTAAATACAAAGTAATTTTGATGGGTGCTAGTATATGGGAAGACCAGGGAAAACATTATTTGGAAGGTGGCATTAAGTTAAGCTTTTAAAAAACTGAAGATTTATTAAGCAGAGGTGTAGAGGGAATGTACTTCAGGCATGAGGGATAGCCTGAAAGAAGGCATGGAGAGGAGGTAGAATGTTGTGGATATAGACATGCATAGAACATGAACAATGTGGGAAGTTGGATAAAGTGCTTGGCCCATGCTTTATGCAGCTTTATGGCTGTGATTAAATTAAACAAGAGCAAGAAGGTCATTTTGGCTAGACTAAAAGCATGGAGGGGAAGAAGTAATATGCAGTAAGCCTAAAAAGTAGGCTGGAGCTTCAAGAGCAGGGAAATATGGTCTGATCTGTTTTGCAAACAGCATTTCACTAACTGTGTGGAGAATGGATTAAAGTAGGGAAAGATACTTGGTATGAATTCTAAGACAGAAGGTAAGGAGTAAAAAAAAAAGTTACTGCAATAAAGGGGTGTGATATATATGGGACTGAACAAGGGTAATGACCATGTAAATACAGAGAAAAGAAAATGGTGGAGAGCTGTTGTGTTAGTAGACTCAAAGACTTGGCAAAGGCCTATTTGGCAAGGTGAGAGTGAGAAGCCAAAGAATTCTAACGCGGTAAATTTGAGTGACTTCTCACTTGCCAAATCTAATGGCCTTTCCCCAACCCTAAACCTCTGGATTTTGGGGAGGGGGTGTAGGTAGTATGTAAAAAAAAAAAAAACGAGTCCTTTGGGGACATACTGGGTTTAAGATAGTACTTTGACATCCTGTTTGAAATACATAATATGTAGCTGGTTACATGCCAAATATAAAGGCCTTTTCTCATTTCTCATCATTCTTGATTTCTCTACAGCTCCTGAGAATGATCACACTATTTTCTGTGATGATGCTAATCACCTTGTTCTCCCCTCCCCAACCTGTGGTTTCACTTTCTGCATTACCCATGTCCATTCCAAGGGAAGTCGGGTAGCAGAAAGAGGGCTGCTGCCAGATGAGGAAAGGGACTGGCACATGCCCTGAAGATTGGCCTGCCCACTTGTTCAGTTTTTACTTAGAGGACATTTTTAGGTTTGTTTTTTTTTTTTTGAGTGTTGGGGAGGGAGTGGGAGACTGGAGAGTACTGATTAAAGTGAGAACTGTCCTTGGTTTTGGACATTCACTGGAAATCTTTGAATGTATCTCCTATGAATAAGAAGGAGAACTACTATACAGTACTGTATAATAATATACAATATACTTTATTATTGTATTTAGTGGTGGCAATATCTTACTCTATATTTAATTTACCATTTAAACTTTATTATATGTATGTAGGTGCAGGAAAATCAGTTGTATCAGCTGGTTGTAGCAATCAGCTAGTGTTTGTTTATATCCCTAGTTTTAGCCATCCATGGCAGGTCTTGAAACATATTCCTTGCAGAGATGGGGGCTCTACTATATTCTCTTTTTCCTAGGTTTTCATGACACTGCTCTCTCCTGGTTCTCCTACTTGCCTTATTTCTCAGTTTACTTTGCTGGCTTCTCCTCATGGTCATATTCACCAGTCATGCATGTCTCTGAGAGCTTTGCTTTGTGCCTTCTTTTTCCATGCTATCTTGATTAGTGATCTCAGTTCCCACTGTTTTAATTATCATCTCTCTGCAGATGATTCTGATATCCATATATCCAGTACTAATTTCTTTCCTGATCTCTAGTCTCATATCACCAAACTCAATATATCCAAAACAGAATTCTTTCCCCTCAGACTCCTCTTTCTGACTTCATAGTTACTGTTAAGGGCACCTCCAATCTCCCAGACACCCATGTTCACAATAGTCATTTTTTACTCTTCTCTGAGAAAGAGCTTATTTCTCAAATATATAATAAGCCAATTTTATAAATAAGTCAAATTTGTTAAAATAAAGGCCATTTCCCATTTGACAAATGATCAAAGTATTTGAACGGTGTTCAGAAGAAGAAATCAAAGCTATCAATAATCATATAAAAATGCTATAAAACTGTACATACCCTTTGACCTACCAATACTACTACTGACTCTATATATCAAAGAGATCAAAGAAAAGGGAAAGGACCTATTACCCCACCCTCTACCCCCAGCTCTTTCTGTAGTGGCAAAGAATTAGAAACTGAGGTTTATCAAGTGAGGAATAGCTAAACAAATTGTAGTATATGATTATTATAAAATACTATTGTATTGTAAGAAATGACAAAGGGGATGGTTCCAGAAAGACTTGGGAAGACTTATCTGAACTGATGCAGAGAGAAGTGAGCAGAACCACGAGAACATCGTATATAGTAATCACAATATTGCAAGGATGATAAACTGTGAAAGACTTAGCTACTCTGATTAATACAATTCCAAAGGACTCATGCAAACTACCTCCAGAGTGAAAACTGATGAACTCTGAGTATAGATCAAAACATATTTTTTCACTTTATTTTTCTTGATTTTTTTCAATGACTAATTTGGAAATAGTGTTTGGAAATGTATGTTTTCCCATGGATAAAGGTATCCTATTTCTTGCCTGCTCAAGAAAGGAAGAAAAGCTTGAGGGAGGGACAGAATTTGGAACTCAAAATTTTTCAAATGAATACCTTAAAAAACTTGAAAACTTGGAAAAAAGAAAAAATATGTAAACTTCATTTGGCATTTAAAGCTTTTTACAACCAGGAGTTTTCCTACATCTATAGCATTCTTACATACTCCCCTCCATGAAATTCTACGAACCAGTGATCTACCCATGCCTCATATAAAACACCCCATTCTCTATCTTTATGCCTTTTCACTAGTTGTAACTCATCATGGAATGCTCTGCTCCTTCACCTCCCTTTATTATTTCCCTTGGTTTCCTTCAAGAAAGTTCAAATCTAACCTTATCAGAGTCTCTTTCCTGGCTGCCTGAGCCTTTCCTTCTCAAGTCTTCTTCCATTTGTTCTGTATATAGCATTACACATTGCTAATTATTTACATAAGGTCTTCTTCATTAGAATGTAAGCTACTTGAAGGAAGAAAATTAAAAAAACAACAACCAAAAACTCCCCTTTGTAATCCTAGGACTTATTCCAGTGCCAAGCACAGTGAATAAAGGTATAAAGACTGACTGAGTCTCATTCCCTCTCAGCCGTCACACTATATCCTGGAAAGAAAGGCTTCAGGAACAGGGCACTTCCAAAGGAGTTGTATATGTATATCTTCTATCTACACTCTGTATGTATTTTGTATACACATTTATATTTATGCTACCTTTTTTAGAACATAAGCTTCTGACGAGCAGAAGCCATTTTTGTCTTTCCTCTGAATACCCAAGGCTTTGTAAAATACTTGACACATGAAATGTTTAATTAATAAGTGTTTAAGTGATTTTTTCCCCCCAAGTATGTGTTGTACTAGTTAGTCACTGAGGTCCCTTCCACTGAAAATTCTGTGATGTCCAAGTACCTGTGTACTACTGGATCAAAAGCAAAATAGAAATTTAAAGATACAATCTCTGTGTAAATTAATTTCAAATTTCAAAGTCACTGCCAATATTAAAAAACAAAGCATTTATAAAATTATACTTAGCAACCCAGAATATTGCATTGCTCCTTACTCCAAATCCAATGTGATGTTTCTAAGTGAAAATGTTACCACTGACAGCAGCTCAACTTCACTCTACTAATAGTCTTTAAGCAGCTACTTGAAAATGTGTTGAAGTGAAGAATATTTTAAGAACACTACAAACAGACATTGCAACTGGAACCATCATTTTGTGGTTGCTATGGCATGAAACAATGAGGCAGTAGAATGGCAATGATGCCATGTACATAGCTGGTTCAAAATTTTCCCTTATTAAAATCCAGCTGGGGACCATATTGTGAGGGCTTATGAGGACAAGAAAAAATCTGTGCTGACCTCAATTTCATCAAACAGCAGCATGTGCTCCTCTCGAGTTCCATATTTCCATCTGTGTACAGACATTTCCACTTGGATGGCCCAGAGTTGCTTCAAACTGTGACTCAATATATCTATAATTGAAATCATGTAAACCATTCTCTCTGATACTTTACTCTGAAATATTTCCCCTTCCTGTTTTACCATTTCTGAAAATTATTCTTCTAGTCACTTTAAATCATCTTTAATAATCATTCTTCTCTACCATCTTATCATGTATGCATCATGCCATGTACCTTCTTTTAAATTAAGAGTTACATGGGTTTTAGGAGCCTAAGGCTCATAAATTAGTCTCCTTCACATGGTCTTTCTCTTTTTGCTTTACTTCCTCCCAAATCCACTCTTCATATAATGACTTGAGTAATCTTTCTGATTATTCCAGTTCTCTTTTATACTACTTCCTTCAGTACTCTCTGTCCTAGTCAAACTAACTTTCTGTTCCCTGTTCTCATCCTACTGCTGCTGATCTCTATGTTTTTGGTCATAACATCCCTTGTGCCTTGAATAAAACTCCCCCATTCCATCTCACTCCATGCTATCCACCTTCTTTCCCCTACTCCACTCCACTAGTTCAAGGCAATTCTCAAGTGGTTCTGGTTCCATGAAGCCCTCCCAGAATTGTTCCATCTCCCTTTTCTTCCTACACAAACTTACCACAGATGGATGTTCTCTTTTCAGATTTATTATAGGATCTTTTTTGTACCTCTCTCTACTATATAATCTCTCTACTATGCACACACACACACATGCCCATCTCCCCCACCCCCGCCAGTCATTAGACTATTAGCTCCTTGACAGGTGGTAATCTGTCTTACAGCTATACTATATTCCCTAACACTACCCCAGAGGTAATTTCAGCACTTAATAAATGTTGGTCGATTTTTATCATTAATTAATTATATTACTAATATTTAATATTCTAAGTTCAAAATTCAAGAGAATGTTCTCCCAAGATACTTTCTCTGAAATTATGACATACTGCTATTACATGGTAGAAGAGCCTTCAGGTTACATGATTCAAACTATAAGGATCACATTTTAGCTAACATCTAGACATCTTGAGCACAACCACAAATTTTCCATTCAATATTTAGTCCCACTGCAATGTTTCATCATGGTGTAAAGGTAACCCTGAACTATGAGTTACAGAAAGCTATGCCAGGAGACTGCAAGTTTTGGCAGGTCCTAACAAGCCAGAAAGACTTTGGGTCCTGTCCCAGAAACAAACTAAGTCTGTTGTCTAAGGACCAGTCTAACTGGCTGGTTTGGAGAGGCTCATCATAAGAAGAAAGGTTGGCCACTGAATGATGAATGTTTTTGACAAAAGCAATTCAACAAAGCCTTAAGACATCAACTGGATGAAATAAGATCCCTGAAACATCAAAGTATTTATAAAAATAAAATTAAACATTATGAGAGCTTTGCATGAACACAAACCAGTGAGAAAAATAATATATTTCTAATTCTTTAAAAAAACACATAGGTACTATTTGGAATTTTTCTCATAAATCCTTATAAATCTTAATACCCTAAGTTTATTCATATTCCTCAGTCACTTATTAGAATTCTAATTCATCTTGAATCCTTAATAATATATATCATAACCTATGGTAATCATCACAGGAGGGAGAGGATAATTAGGGCCAGGAGGGGATAGTAAACAAGGGACATTAGGACCAGGTAGATAATCTTAGGTTTGTTCCAAGCTGTGACTTGAGAGAATAAAATAAGGGAGCTAGGCTAGGAAAAAACAAAAATTTAACAGAATGCATTTAGGGGGCCACATCTACAAGAATACTTTAGAAAGAATCATATTATGAGTTGTCCAAATAGTTTCTTAGACAACTTCCTTGCTTGAGGACCTTCTCTGTTGTAAGAGTTGGAGCCTTGCCTTTTGGGGCTCATATATAGCTCAGTAATGTGAGTTAGCTTAGCCATCAAGAAGCTCTTCAAGTTTTTCTTCAGAAACAACAGAAACTTAATTCTTTCTCATATTTTCTATGCCTTTACTTCTGACCTTTGTCCCCCCTCCATAATGGACAACAATTAACATACCTGAGATCCCTTCTAACACTAATATTCTATGACTATAAGTCATGTAACTGTCTTAACCTAAGTAAACCTACCATATTTTATATATATATATACATATATACACACACACACACACACACACACACACACACACACACACACATATACATACATATATACACACACACACACACACACACACACACTTTACTCACAGGGATATGAGAGCTAAGTATAACTCAAAATTTATACATAATCAAGCAAACTCTGATGTATGCCACAATATAGTTCTGAAAAACATGTCAAAGGAGTGAAAAATCAGGGTTTTTTTTACTGCCTATTACAGAGCTACTATATAGCCTGTGGTTACTTTCCTTTTGCCACTAGATGGCACCTTGGAATTGATAAGGCAAATTTAAGGAAAGCGGAGATAAAACTAGTGAGAGGCAGAAGACTGACACGGGATAAATTTTAAGTATCAAAAAAATGGAAGTTGCCTGAATTTGTTTCCTTCTCCAAAATCTGCTGTTAACAAATTGTCTTCTTTTCCAGAGCTTTAAGTTAAAAACCAAAGTTTAATCTATAAGGTGACTTTACATAAATTGTTTAAAAATGTTTGTTATAAAGAGATTTAAGGCGGTTTTTTAATGTAATGTAATCTGATTTGGAAAGCACAGAAGTAGATAACAGGAAATATCAGTAGCAGGCCTTCAAGAGATCTCAGAAGCCACAAATACTGAATTTCCTAATAAATGCTAACAAGCATTTATTAAGTGACTATTATGTGTCTAGCACACTGTACCAGGTACCAATATACAAAGACAAAAATGAAACCATCTCCATATTCAAGAAGCTAACAACATTCAATCTGATGGTATAACAAAAATGCATATGTACATAAAGACATATATGTTCATACATAGAGACAGAATATTCAATATATGCACATATATAAAATATGTACATAAAATAGACATATGTAAACATAAAACACCAGCTCATTTTTGGGGCTGTGTGTAGATGCAGCAGAAGGGAATTTTTAAAGCCCTCATGGGACCAGCTGGGTAGTTCAGTGGATTGAGAGTCAGGCCTGGAGACAAGAGGTCTTCAAGGTTCAAATCTGGCCTCAGACACTTCCCAGCTGTGTGACCTTGGGCACTTAGCCCCCATTGCCTAGTCCTTACCGCTCTTCTGCCTTGGAGCCAATACACAGTATTAATTCTAAGATGGAAGGTAAGGGTTAAAAAAAAAAAGCCTTCATGTAGGAGATAGTAGTTGAATTGACCTTTAAAGTAAATTAAAAATTTGAAGAGAAAAGTGAGGAGGAAGTGAATTCCAGTCACAGAGGACAACCACTGCAGTAGCAAGAAGATGGGAGGTAGAATAGTAAAGTGGTCTGCTTGGCTCATTATAGATGGTTGGATAACCATGACTGAATATGGAATTAGGAGAACCTGTGTTCAAATACAGCCTTAGACACTAGTTGTGTGACTGTGGGCAAGTCACTTAAACTGTCTCTGTCAGTTTTTTCAACTATAAGATGAAGATAATAATTCCACCTATCTCTCAGGGTTGTTATGAAGATCAAATGAGAAATCTATAAGATGCTAATAAGCAGATTGCATGGTACTTAATAAATGTTTATTCCTTTTGCTCCAATCACCACCTGCCCCACCACCTCCTAGTACCTTCTGGCTTTGTGCCTTCCTTTAAATTTCCACTCAAATCTGAAAACTCTCTTCCTATGGGCTCTACTCCAAAAACTTCTTGACTCCAGTGTTGCAGAGAGAATACTGGAATTAGAATCACAGGATGTGGGTTGAATCCTTTATCTATTTACTACCATGGTGAATGCTTCATACTCCAACAAAATATATTCTCTTTCCTTGGGTTTCATCCTTTCTTCTCCCTCACTAATCTCCCATTTCTTTAATGTGGCTAATTTTAGTTTTGAGTAAAGCAATCTGACTACTTACACTAAGATGTGAATGACCAATATGCTTAACCATCTGAGGTTTTATTTCCACTTTAAAAGATACATTATCACAAATGACTCTCATTTGATGGCATGTGAGAAGGAAGAAATATTTTTAAGTATAGTGCCTCCCCCTTATCTACTCCAGGCTACCAATCCCTTTTAATTTAGGAAGAACAAAAGAACAGGTGTCAACAACTCAGCATTTTATTTCTAAAAGGTCAGTGATCTCCATTCTAAAGGATCAAGTTCAATCCTCATTTTGGCATTTAGGGTCTTCCACAAAATGGCTCCATTTTATATATCCGAATTCATTCCTTATTATTCCCCATTCCAGCTAGATTGGTCTCATTTTCCCTGAAATAAACCATTCTCATTTCTATCTGTATACTTTAAAAAATTTTGTCAGGCTTTCTAAGTAACTCTTCCAGCTACACTCCAAATGTGCTATAGTATCAGATTTCATATCTGTTACTAACCTCCAAAGTTTCTGTGTCTCTAGTAAGAGAGGGAAAGGGTCTAATTTCTGTCTACAGTAAGAAAAGGAAAGGATCCCTATTGGGGAAAGAGAAAATACTTTAATTCATCTAAGAGACAAAATCAATCTCTTAAGTAGTTGTAGCACATTCCCCAGAAGCAATGAATTGATGACTGTACAGATTCTTAATAAGATGTAACAGATGGACATAGTTTCTAAGACATGGTTAACACTAAGGAGAGGAGGTAGTTGATGACAAGTAAGAAAATGTACAATTCTCACTTGTCTTACTTAGGTGTGGGGGACTAATTAAAAAACTACTCAAAATGGTTCTGTCTTAGATGTCTAAAATAACACTTATTAAAAGGTCATTTTACTAACTATACAGAGAATAGTATTAAAGAATTTACCTTCTATCAATCAATCACTTAATGTTAATGTTGACTGAGCTCTGATCACAGATGTACTGAGTGACAGGGCCACATGGTAAAGGCAAGAAAAATGTTTTCAAGAAAAGTGGGCATGGGTTAAATGTTATGTTTATTTTGACTGAATTGTGTGCCATGGCCAAGTATTGTTTAAACAATACTGATAATGACTGATGTCCTACAATACAAGTTAAGTTGTATGTCTACAATAAAAAATTTAAGAACAAGATGAAAAATAGAGATCATTTCTCAAATTGTAAGGCAGCAAATGGGAAATTCAACACAAGCCAATTAAATGTTCAATAGAAAGAGGAAAACCATTGATATCAAAATTGTACTGATAGCCTACTATGTAATTTTTTTTCTTTCATAAGAGTTTGAACACCTATTTGAGAGTCTTATACTTTTACTTGGTTACAAGAATCATGTTCTTTCCCTCCCCTCCCCTTACCCTCTCCCATAGCCAACACACAATTCCATTGGGTTTTACATGTGTGTTGATCAAAGCCTATTTCCATATTATTGATGTTTGCACTAGAGTGATCATTTAGAGTCTATATCCCCAATCATATCCCCATCGACCCAGGTGATCAAGCAGTTGTTTTTCTTCTGTGTTTCTACTCTCACAGTTTTTCCTCTGAATGTGGATAGTGTTCTTTCTCATAAATCCCTCAGAATTGTTTTGGATCATTGCATTGTTGCTAGTAGTCCATTACATTTGATTGTGCCACAAAGTATCAGTCTCTGTGTACAATGTTCTCCTGGTTCTGCTCCTTTTACTCTGCATCAATTTCTGGAGGTCATTCCAATTCACATGGAATTCTCCAGTTCACTATTCCTTTGGGCACAATAGTATTCCATCACCAACATATACTATAATTTGTTCAGCCATTCACCAACTGAAGGGCATCCCCATATTTTCCAATTTTTTGCCAACACAAAGAGTGCAGCTACGAATATTCTTCAACAAGTCTTTTTCCTTCTGATCTCTTCAGGGTACAAACCCAGCAGTGCTTTGGTTGAATCAAAGGGCAGATAGTCTTTTAGCGCCCTTTGGGCATAGATCCAAATTGCCGTCCAGAAAGTTTAGATCAATTCACAACTCTATCAGCAATGCATTAATGTTCCAATTTTGCCACATCCCCTCCAACATTTATTACTTTCCTTTGCTGTCACGTTAGCCAATCTCCTAGATGTGAGGTGGTACCTCAGTGTTATTTTTATTTGCATTTCTATGATTATAAGAGATTTAGAACACTTTTTCATGTGCTTATTAATAGTTTTGTTTTCTTTATCTGAAAATTGCCTATTCATATCCCTTGCCCATTTATCAATTGGGGAATGGAATTGTAGAACTGATTTAGCTCTTCATAATTGGAGTAATTAGACCTTTGTCAGAGGATTTTGTAATGAAGGTTGTTTCCCAATTTGTTGCTTCTCTTCTTATTTTGGTTGCATTGGTTTTGTTTGTACAAAACTGTCTTAATTTAATGTAATCAAAATGATTTATTTTACATTTTGTAATTTTTTCTAACTCTTGCTTGGTCTTAAAATCTTTTCTTTCCCAAAGATCTGACACGTATACTATTCTGGGTTCACCTAATTTATTTATAGTTTCCTTCTTTATATTCAAGTCAATCACCCATTCTGAGTTTATCTTGGTGTAGGGTGTGAGATGTTGATCCAAACCCAATCTCTCCCATACTGTCTTCCAATTTTCCCAGTTTTTGTCAAATAGTGGATTTTTGTTCCAAAAGTTGGGATCTTTGGGTTTATCATAGACTGTCTTGCTGAGGTCACTTACCCCAAGTCCATTCCACTGATCCTCTTTTCTGCCTCTTAGCCAGTACCATATTATTTTTTTTTAATTATTTTTTTAAAAATCCTTACCTTCCATCTTGGAATCAATATTGTGTATTGGTTCCAAGGCAGAAGAGTGGTAAGGGCTAGGCAATGAGGGTCAAGTGACTTGCCCAGGGTCCCACAGCTGGGAAGTGTCTGAGGCCAGATTTGAACCTAGGACCTCCTGTCTCTAGGCATGGCTCTCAATCCACTGAGCTACCCAGCTGCCCCACGTACCATATTATTTCGATGATCAATGCTTTATAGTATAGTTTGAGATCTGGTGCTGCTAGGCCACCTTCCTTCATATTTTTTTTTTTCATTATTTCCCTGGATATCTTTGATCTTTGTTCTTCCAAATGAACTTTGTTATGGTTTTTTCTAATTCTGTAAAAAAGTTTCTTGGTAGTTCGATGGGTATGGCACTAAATAAGTTTGGGTAGGGCTGTCATTTTTTATTATGTTAGCTCGTCCTCCCATGAGCAATTAATGTTTTTCCAATTTTTTAGATCTAGTTTTAATTGTGTGGAAAGTGTTTTGTAGTTGTATTCATATAGCTTCTGTGTTTGTCTTGGCACATAGATTCCTAAGTATTTTATATTGTCTAGGGTGATTTTTAAATGGAATTTCTCTTTCTAATTATTGCTGCTGACATGTGTTGGATATATATAGAAATACTGATGACTTATGTGGGTTTCTTTTGTATACTGCAACTTTGTTAAAGTTGTTGATTATTTCCACTAGCTTTTTAATTGATTCTCTAGGATTCTTTAAGTAGACCATCATATCATCTGCAAAGAATGATACCTCTGCCTACTTTAAGACTTTCAATTTTTCTTCTTCTCTAATTGCTACTGCTAGTGTTTCTAGTACAATGTTACAATATAGAGGTGATAATGGGCATTCTTGTTTCACTCCTGATCTTACAGGGAATGCTTCTAGTTTAACCCCTTTGCAGATCATGCTTGCTGATGGTTTTAGATATATACTGTTTATTAGTTTAGGAAAGGCTCGTCTATTACTAAACTAAATAGTGTTTATAATAGGAATGAGTGTTGTATTTTGTCAAAGGCTTTTTCTGCATCTATTGAGATAATCATGTGATTTTTGTTGATTTGCTTGTTGATATGGTCAATTATATGGATGGTTTTCCTAATATTGAACCATCCTTGCATTCCTGGTATAAATCCTACCTGATCATAATGAATAACCCTTGTGATCACTTGCTGGAGTCTTTTTGCTAGTATTCTATTTAAGAATTTTTTTTAAACCCTTACCTTTTGTCTTGGAATCAATACTATGTATTGGTTGGTTCCAAGGCAGAAGAGTGGTAAGGGCTAGGCAATGGGGGTCACATAGCTAGGAAGTGGCTGAGGCCAGATTTGAACCTAGGACCTCCCATCTCTAGGCCTGGCTCTCAATCCACTGAGCTACCTTGCTGCCCCCCCTATCTAAGTTTTTTGCATCTATGTTCATTAAGGAGATTGGTCTATAGTTTTCTTTCTCTGTTTTTGACCTGCCTAGCTTTGGAATCAGTACCATATTTGTGTCATAAAAAGAATTTGGTAGAACTTCTTTGATTATTATGTCAAATAGTTTGTATAGTACTGGGATTAGTTGTTCTTTGAATGTTTGCTAGAATTCACTTGTGAATCCATCAGGCCCTGGGGGTTTTTTCTTAGGGAGTTCTTTGATTGCTTGTTCAATTCCTTTTTCTGATACGGGACTATTTAAGTATTTTATTTCTTCTTCTGTTAATATAGGTAATTTATATTTTTATAAATATTCATCCACATAACCTAGATTGCCATATTTGTTGCCATATAATTGGGAAAAATAGTTTTTAATGATTGCCTTAATTTCCTCTTCATTAGAGGTGAAGGCTCCCTTTTCATCTTTGATACTGTTAATTTGGTTTTCTTCTTTCCTTTTTTGTATTAGATTGACCAGTACTTTTGTTTTATTTGTTTTTTCAAAATACCAGCTTCTAGTCTTATTTATTAATTCAATAGTTCATTTTCAATTTTATTAATTTCTCCTTTGATTTTTAGGATCTCTAATTTAGTCTTCATCTGAAGATTTTTAATTTGTTCACTTTCTAGTTTTTTAATTTGCATGCCCAATTCATTGACCTCTGCTCTCCCTAATTTGTTAATATATGAACTCAAGGATATAAATTTCCCCCTGAGTACTGCTTTGGTTACATCCCATAGGTTTTGAAAGGTTGTCTCATCATTGTAATTTTCTTCAAGGAAATTAATTGTTCCTATGGTTTGTTCTTTACCTGATTTTGGAGAATCATATTATTTAATTTTCAATTAATTTTTTATTTGGCTTTCCATGCACCTTTACTAATTATTATTTTTTATTGCATTATGATATGAAAAGGTTGTATTTATTATTTCTGCTTGTTTGCCATGTCCTAGTGTTTGCTTATGTTTGCTTATGTCCTAGTACATGGTCAATGTTTGTGAATGTACCGTGTGCTGCTGAAAAGAAGATGTATTCCTTTTTGTCCCTATTTATTTTTCTCCACATATCTATTAACTCTAATTTTTCTAAGATTTCATTCACATCTCTTATCTCTTTCTTATTAATTTTTTTAGTTTGATTTATCTAGATTTGATAGAGGAAAGTTCAGTGTAGCTTTTTTTTTTTTTAAATTTCCTCCTTCAACTCCACTAGTTTCTCTGGATTGTAAATTTTTTTTTTAAACCCTTACCTTCCATCTTGGAATCATTACTGTGTATTGGCTCCAAGGCAGAAGAGTGGTAAGGGCTAGGCAATGGGGGTCAAGTGACTTGCCCAGGGTCACACAGCTGGGAAGTGTCTGAGGTCACATTTGAACCTAGAACCTCCCGTTTCTAGGACTGGCTCTCAATCCACTGAGCTACCCAGCTGCCCCCAGGAGTGTAAACTTTTTAAGGGAAGAGTTTGTGTCTTACATTGTTTAAGGTAACTCTAAGTGTCCAGCACAGGTATTATATTTCGGGGTAAAATGCTTTTTCTGAAAATGGGAAGACATATTCCCAGGGTCACATAGCTAGTATTGCCATCAAGAATTGAATCCAGCTATTACTAATTCCAAGTATAGTTCTGAAGAGAACTATACGGTAAAGACAGCAACAACTACCTGTCACATTCAATTTGAGGATTTGGGAAGAAAGTTTTGACATACTTGAATGAATATAGTATATCCAGGAAATGTTCCATGCTCTAAAATTATTGACCCCTCTTCATTCTCTAATTGAAAATTTTGATTCTATTAATTTTAGGTTCCTTTAGGGTAAGAATTGTCTTTTGCCTTTTTGGGGGGGTATCTCCAAAGCTTAGAACAGTGCCTAGTCTGCAGTAGACATTTAATAGATGTTTACTGATTGTCAAAAATCTTCTTTGGATATTAGGCAACCAAATTAAATGAGATAATGTAAAGTCTTCTTAGACCTTAAAATACTATATTATTATTATTTTCATAATGGGGTGCCTTAAACCTGTGAAGTAAATAGCATAGATGATCATTCTATTAATGCAGATCATCACTTATTTTGTAACTTATAGTCTTAACAAATATACCTGTAGCAATGAAAGATTAGGTGACTTGTCTAGTTTCATAAAGCCAGTATATGGCAAAGCTTGGATTTGAATCCAGATTTTCCTGGCTGATTATTATGCAATATAATTAAAATAGTTCATGGGAGAGCAGCTGGGTATCTCAGTGGATTGAGAGTCAGGCCCAGAGACAGGAGCTCCTGGGTTCAAATCTGGCCTCAGACACTTCCTAGCTGTGTGACCCTGGGAAAGTCACTTGATTCCCATTGCCTACCCCTTACCACTCTTCTGCCTTAGAACCAATACTCAGTATGATTCTAAGATGGAACGTAAGGGTTTAACAAAATAATAATTCATGGTACACATAAATAATAAGCTTAACTGTTCCATATGACATTGCATTTTTAAAAAGAAGTCTGGTAATCTCAATTAATCACTGACCTGCTAGGGAGGAACCATAGATACACTGGGCCTCCCCATCCCATCCAGTCACTCTTAGCTCTCCAGAACATAACAGTAAGGAACTGTTACACATATAGGAGATATAAGGATTTTCTTCTATCTTAGTGCCCATTTTCTGAAAGGAGTGAGTTTATTAACTAGACTTAAGAATAAGAATCAGTACTATAAAACTTTCCTCATTTCACAGATGAAGTAATCAAAGCTCAGAGATTTAGTGATTTCTACAGTTACAATTAGTAAGTGTCTGAGGCAGGAAATTAACCTGGGTTCAGTCCAGAACTCTATCCATGGTGACACTCAAAAACTACACATACTTCAAAAAGATCCAGGGAAGAAGACAAGTAATTATAATAAAAAGTTACTTGAATTATATACAGTTGCTTTCTTTATAAAAGAAGTAAACACAAAATAGTGAAACAAGCTCTATAGCTAAGTAACTATATACTTTATCAATTAGGAAAAAAATTATCTCAGTCTCCCTGATTGAGAATTTAAAACCTGTTTGTAAACATGTATAGTCAAACAAAACAAGCTTCTACATTGGCCATGTCAAAAAATAATTGCAATGTCTCATTCTGCACTCATGGTCAAATCAATATACTAATCAGAGTTCCTAATTCTCTCAAAGTATTATTTTTACCACATTGTTATCATATAAAATATTCTCTTGTTTCTATTCACTCTGTATTCAGCAATATATTTATTTTAAAGACTACTTTAAAAAAAAACAACCTTTACCTTCAGCCTTGGAATCAATTCTATGTATTGGTAAGGGCTAAGCAATGGGGGCTAAGTGACTTGCCCAAGGTCACACAGCTGGGAAGTGTCTGAGGCCAGATTTGAACCTTGAAGACCTCTTGTCTCTAGGCCTGACTCTCAAACCACTGAGCTACCAAGCTGCCCCCTTAAAGACTACTTTTTAAAGACTCAAAGGACTGGGAAAAAGTGGGTACTCTTTGGTCAGGGAATGGTTGGAATAACTACGGTATAGGAATATAATGGAATATCACTATGCCATAAGAAAAACTAAATATATGGAATCCTAAGAAACATGTCAACATCTGTATAACTGAAGGAAAGGGGAAGTAAGAGCCAGAAGGTGATGAAACAACCATTTAAACGAAACTAAACTCTGAGGAACTAATAACTAAGTTTGGTACTACTACAGAAAGTGAGTGGGGCAACCTAATGGCTCAGTGGTATAGCCAGACTTGGAGATGGGAAGTTCAAATCTGGCCTAAGATAATTCCTATTTGGGAGACCCTGGGCAAATCATTTAATCTCAATTACCTAGACTGTACCACTTTTCTGCCTTGGAACTGATACTTGTTATTGATTCTATTTTTAAAAAAAAGAAAGAAAAGAAAGTGAACACTACCCTTCTCTTGGTAGACAGGTGGGTGATACAATGTTACATATAATATTAGATGAGATCACTGTATTGTTTTTACTTAACTATGTTTTGTTGTTCAATTGGGGAGGGGTAGGTAAGAGAATATCCAGGGAAAAGTGCAAGGATTAGAAATATCAATAATACTATATTCGATTAATATATCTCCTGGACTCAAATTCAGAATTCTCCAAAGATCATATAGTCTTTAGCAATCACTTCATGTAAATGAGATAATACATCTCCCAAACATTTCTTTATCAAATGGTGTAAGAGAAAAAAAGCTTTTGAGACATAATATTGAAGGTATTAAAATGAAAGATTATTATGAGACAACTAATGCTGATACAAATTTCATAGATCCAAGATTTAAAAGTAAATATATTATATTAATGGCCCTAATTGATATAACTAGCTTACACAGTTTAAGTTTTGATGTTGGAAAGATATTTGTTAATGTTGCAAAATAGAGAATGTCATTGAAGTATTTAGTTTGGAGTTCTGCCAAGTATAACTATCTTCCTCCAACGTGGCAAGGACTATGTACCATATAACATACAGCTCTTCTTGGTTCTCTCCTAACTTAGGTTTGTACATATTCTATACCATGTGAACTAATAATAATAATTAACATTTTACATAGCACTTGCTATATGCCAGACACTGTGCTAAGTGCTTTAAAATTATCTCATTTGAACAAACAATTATATATATGCATAAATATATTAGAAAGATGCAAAACCACGAATGGCTTGAGTTTGTCTCAATCCAGAAAAAGCTTCAATAACAATGAAGTTCCAAGCAGGTGAGGCAGAACTGTTAATAGTGATTATATTACTAAAATAAAATACCAATTAGACAAAGATCTATATAGCTAAAGATAAATTGAATTAATATTCAATTTTTGTCCTTCCTTGTTATGAAAATACATTTTTTCTGTTCCTTAATACTGTCAAGGCAGGTAGTGACTCAATAGAAGATTGATGGACTTGGAATCATGAAAATCTGAGTAAAAATTAGGGCAAGTCCCTTAGTCTCTCTCTGACTCAGTTATTTCACCGGTAAAATAGGGATAATAACAGGGCCTATCTCCCAGGGTTGTTGTGAGGATCAAATAAGTAAATTTGTTTTTTGCAGAATTTGTTTAAAAAAGAAAAAAGGACATAGTACTATATTTAGATATAGATATAATATGCTTATTCTCTTTCCCTTTCTCCCTGAAGGAGGCACTAAGATTAACTGTTGGAAATATACAACAGGTGCTTTAAGAGAGGTTGTGGGTAGATAAGGATTTAGGGGTTATGCTCACAGAGATGATATCTGTAGTCATGGGAGTGGGTAAAAATTGTAAAGAGAGAAAAGGAACAAAACTCTGACAGGGGCATACATTTTGGAGAGTGAATTAGAAAGGAAAGACAATAAGGAAACAGTTTTTTTTTTTAAGTGAATAAGACAAATAGAAAGAGAACTAGGAAAGTGTCATGCCAAGGAAGTCATGTAACAAAAAGATTTAAGAAAAAGCCATTTAACAGTGCCTAGTACTTCAGAAAAGTCAAGGAAGACAGAGGTCAAGGAGAATAACTGAAAAAAGGCAATTTGAAGGAGGGCAGCTAGATGGCTCAGTGGATTGAGAGCCAGACCTAAAGACAGGAGCTCCTGGGTTCCTATCTGGCATTGACATTTTCTAGCTGTGTACCTTGGGCAAGTCACTTAACCCTCATTGCCTAGCCTTTACTGCTCTTCTGCCTTGGAACCAATACAAATTACTGATTCTAAAATGGAAGATAAGGGTTCTTAAAAAAGAGAGAGAGGAATTGCAGAAAAAGATTTACAGCTAGGATCACAGATTTAGAATTGGAAAGGGTCTTAGACGTCATCAAGTAAAGCCCTCTCATTTACATATTTAAGAAAAATGAGACTGGAAGAGGTAAAATGGCTTGTCCAGGGTCATATAACTATTTGGACTAGGGTCTGAAACCAACTTTTCCTGACTGACTCCAGTGCATTATTCACTACCCCATGAAAATTCCAACAGTGGCATAGGAGAATTTCTTGAGTGCATTATAAGTTATATTTCATGTAACAGTAAGTGTATCTAAATTACGATAGAAATCAGTTTCTTTTCTCCTCATTATGTCCAGTTTCTCCAAAAAGATGGGGGAAAAGAGGCAGGAGAAGAGGAAGAAAAGGAGAAGCAATGTTAATTTAACAAGCATTTATAAAGTGTCAACTATGTGCCAGGCATTGTGCTAATTGGGGATTAGCATTGGGGATACTGAGACAAAAACAATCCTTACTCACAAGGAATTCACAGTATAAAGAAAAAGAAAGTGGAGGGGGGGTTGGGTAGAGGAGAGGAAGGAGTCTGATGACTTCGGCTGAAATTTAAGAAGTTCCCTCGGGTTGAAACTAAGTAGGAAAATGCTCATCCTGAAAGAGGAAGAGCTAAAACAAGTGAAACAAGTGTTAAGGAGTGAAAATAAAGTTAAACAAATGTTGCATTTTAAGAGCAGGCTTTCCACTTACAAGTATAGCAGAGAAAAGGAGGCTTTGCTAGAGTTACTTTTTTACTTGCCTTTTTGTAAAACAAGCAGTTTAATAGTCATAAAGATACTTGCCTTTATATGAATTAACAGGAAATCCATTCATTAAATAACGATAAGTAAATCTACTTGTGTCATGAAAACTAGACAAATGAGAACATTAATAGAAATTGCTTTGATGCTTCTAAAATGAAGGTCTGGTTTGAAATCATTTTAAATGTGTTATATACAATAACTTGTATTACAATTCCTTGGAGATTTTAGTGAAGCACAGGACAAAAACAAAGTTGAACCGACATGATTAATTTCAAGCTGCTTTCAAAAGTAACAGTAATAGGCAAATCTCTCTATATGTATGAATTCATGGCTTTAAAATATAACATAAAAATTTAGTGAAGTACTGTGATTCAAGTTACAAAAGTACTTTGGCTCCTGACAGTAACAAACTAGAAAACAGGAGGACCCAAAGTTGAGTTTTATCTGAAGGAAAAGAATTTATTGAGGAAATAACAATCTATACACAAAATTTAATCAGTGTCTAAAATTAAAGGCAATTCTCCCTTAAGAACTACAAATAAAACATGTTACAATCATTCTGAGAAGCAATGATAATTTAGAACAGATTAGATTTCTAAAAAAGAAAAGTAAAAGAAAAATCTGAAATCTACCTTGGAAAATGTGGGAAAGAGGCTTTAGCAATATCATCCCACCATCTCCAGGAAGCTCCAGGGAGCTAATAACTAATTCCTTTTTATTTTATTTATTTAAAACCCTTACCTTCTGTCTTAGAACCAATACTGTGTATTAGTTTTAAGGCAGAAGAGTGGTAAGGACTAGGCAATGGGAGTTAAGTGACTTGCTCAGGGTCACACAGCTGAGAAGTGTCTGAGGCCACATTTGAATCTAGACTTCCCATCTCTGGGCCTGGCTCTCAATCCACTGAGCCACCCAGCTGCCCCCAACTAAATCCTTAAAAAAAACAACAACTGCATTTCTTTAGATTTGTTCTACAATCTCAAGTTTGATTTTTAAAAAGTTATCAAGGAGCTTCCATCCTGTCCAAAGCTAAACAGAACTCAACTCCCTCACAAAAAGTAGATAACATGCTATTTTTAGATGGACTACTACCCCCAGAAATTTGAGGACCCATCTCAGATTCTCTGCTTGCAAGTCAGAATATGCTTTAGCTGAAATTCCCTCCTGTTTTGTTCACAAAATCTCAAACAAAAATAAGGAAGTCATATTTGAAGACTTGACTTGGGAGTTGCTCATATTCAGAATTCTTTCCTACTCCCTGCCCACATTTTTTTTTTCAAACCCTTACCTTCTGTCTTGGTGTCAATACTGTGTATTGGTTAGGTAATGGGCTAGGCAATGGGGGTCAAGTGACTTGCCCAGGGTCACACAGCTGGGAAGTGTCTAAGGCCAAATTTGAACCTAGGACCTCCCATCTATAGGCCTGGCTCTCAATCCACTGAGCTATATAGCTGCCCCGTCCCTGCCCACATCTTGAAGACTGAAAGCAGTATTTCTCAGACTAGTACAAAGCATCTAAAGTGAACTGATTCTTGGTTATCTCCAGTTGTCAAAACCATCCCTCAATGCACAAGCTGAATTACTATCATGATCAAGAAATTATTCAGTTAGAAACAACTTTTCTGCAACTTTCTAATCCCTTCATTTTTATCTCTCTTATGTTCCATATTAGTTGACAAAATAGACTAAATCGTGTCTAGCACTGTCTCACCTCTGCATTCACACAGTTTGTTCTCCAGACCTGGAACCAATTTCTCCTTAATTTGGTCAACAGAAATCCTTCTCTTCCTTTAAAAATCTACTCAAATGCTACTTTCTTCATGAATCCTTCCCCCTTCCTAGGGTTGAAATGAACTTAAGATCCAGAGAAATATAGAAGACATATGAAGTAAAGAAAGCAGAACCAAGAGCAAATATGCACACTGACTAAAATAATGTAAAAGACAGTCCAAATCTGATGAACTGTGATGATTAAACTTGGTAAGCTACATGAAGGCAGAGAATGTCTTTGTTATATTTCCAATTCTTAGCTGGCATTCTTTCCTTCCATTACTCTCTCCTTTTATTTCTAGAAAGCTAATGAAACACACCTTTGTAGTGAGAGGATCTGAGTTCAAAACTTGGTTCTGATACTTACCTGCATTATCCTGGTCAAGTCTGTTAATGTCTCTGGACCTCAATTTTCTCATTTGTAAAATGAGAAGGTTGGCCTAGCTGATGTCTAGTACTAGATCTATAAATCATGATACTATAACCCCTCTTCCTCCTAGCAGTGATCTGGGAGTCTAGGGATGTAAAAAATTATGTTACTTTGTCAATTGGCTTTGCTTAAATTTTTTTTTTTAAATAACCACCAAGGGTTCCATGTGTGGGGAAGTCAAATGGAAATGATTGTGGTGCAAAGAAAAAAAAAGGGCAACAATAAAACTTTTTAAAGAGAAAAAAGTGATACTTAAATATTCTTGGAGTACTCTGTATACTTCATTTTTCCAATTACATTTTAAAATCATATTAAAATTCCTTGATTCAAACATATGTAAATGTTTTATCCCTGACTAAAATGTAAATTAACTGAGGATAGGGAACTTAATCTTTATGTGTCTCAGTTTCCTCATCTGTCAAATGATGGCATTAGAGTAAATGGCCATTAAAATTCTTTCAGTTCTATTTCACTGATATTAGGATGTAAAAATGTAATAATATGAAGGGATGATGACTTAGGTAACTTAGTAGTCATCCAAAGGAGCAGTTGTGACACTACAGTCTAATATCTTTATTTGCCAGAGGAGGAAATTGAGGCATAGAAAGATTAAGTGACTTGCCAAGATCACAAAGGTCAACAGTAATAAAGGTGGAATTTTAATCTAAATTTTGACTCCAAATCCAGTACTCTCTTCTTTTGTACCACAGATTTTTATAGATTTATTCATACACCAACATTCCTGCTAGTTTTTGCAGAACTGTGGATTTTTTTTCTGATAGGATTCAGAAGTTTTTATCTTATATTTTTATAGTTGAGAAAACTATGATTTGGAAAGATTAAAAGATTTACTCAATATCACAATCTTGGTGTCTATAGACCAGGTCTCCTAACTATGGTTCAACATTCTTATATTCTACCATGCTTTAAAATACTAATAATTTGCCCAATCATCTGTTGCTGTTCTTTGCCTGCTACTAATAATTACGTTATTGTTATTATAAATTGTAAAGAGCTTATAAAGTGAGCTGTTATTTTAAAAGCAAAACAAAATATTATGACCAAAGAGACAGTAGAGATGTCTGCAAGACAGATCATTTACACAGTTTGCTATCTGAGATTAATATGACTTCTCAAAAGAAATTATCAGAAATTTCATTTTATTAAAAGGTTTAATTTCATATCCACACCTCCAGCATATATAGCCGTCACTTCTGAAGTTTTAAAACCTTAAAATATCTTTCCTCACAGGCATTCTATCATTTTACTTTATTTTTTAGAAGGTAATATTTACCAGTTCATTTTCACAATAGATTACATTTTGATTTTAAAACACTTTACAAGAAAAACATGTTCATTAAGTCAACAAGTATAAATATTAGTTCTCCTCAGTTTCACAGAACTGATCTTTCGGTCCAGGAATATCTATTACCAAAGAGACATACCAAACATGCTGAGCTCTTGCTGTTCTGAATGTAATCATACATTTTTCTGCCCAGAAGAGGTATCCCTATTCACATATAATTGTTGTGGGAATACTAATATTCTATTTTTGGCAATGATTATTATCTCACTTAAACCTACCAAAATGCCTGCAGTCAAGTCTATTTACATTTGTAAGGATAAGTTTTATAAGAAAAGAGAAAGTGCCATGAATTAATTTTCTATTTTTGAATGACCACAGATTTCTGAACTAGATAGATATATGATTTTACAAATGTAGGGGACTCCTGAGGTTCATGTATATTGGCAACTCATCTGTAACTTCTAATCATAGAGAGTTATTTGGGAACAGAAACATCAGAGAAGGACTTGGTAATCCTCCCTAACACCAAGTTCAGCTCTCTATTCACTACTCCATAATACCTCAACTTAATAATTAATTTCTACTTGAAATGATATCTCTTTCAAATCAAAACTGTACACAAGAGGTTCCTAACCTTTTTGACATCATGGTCCCTTTGGCAATGTACAAAGGTGTAGAAACCACTTCTCAGAATAATGTTTTCAAATGCATAACAGCACATAAGATTACAAAGGAAACAAATTATACTAAAATAGTTACTGAACTATTTTTTTTTTAATTGCAAACCCCAGGTTAAGAACCATGCTCTGCACTATTCTCCACTCTTGAATCCTTTTGTTCCCTTGACCTATTGCCAATCACACCTTGACAAAATCTAACTCTGGATTACTCTGTCTACTTCCTTTGCTCACACTACATGTTACTAAATGGAACTGAGCAAAATAATACAAGTGTGCAGATGGGTTCCACTTTAAACTTACACTAACCTAACTCAACTTAGCCCTCACTACATCAAGGAAATCCTCCCTATGTGATTTCCCATCCCATGCATTACAGCATTAGTTCAAATCATTTCTTCTCTCTTCCAAGATTTTCCCCTTATTCTCTGTGCTGAGGAACTCATCTCATACCTGACCAAAACTTAAGGCCACCCCCCCCTTTTCCTCTCCTCTTCATCCCAATGTTCCTCACTTTGATAGAGGAGTGGTGGATGGATTGGGGTGTGGAGAGACTTGAGCCAGAGAGACCTATTAGGAGGTTACTGTAAGAGTCTGGGTAAAAGGTAATGAGGGTCTAGACCAGAATGGTATAGGTAGAAAGGAGATATGTCATGCCATGAAGGTAGAAATGACAAGTTTTCACAATTTATTTGATATGTGGAATGAGTAAAAGTGATTATTATTACCTTTTCAAAATGAGGTAATTGAGGTCCAGAAAGATTAAGGGATCCATCCAATGTTAGTGGTAGTTAACAACAGAGCCAGGACTTCACAGATTTTAGGAGCTGGAAGGACCTTCCATTACTATTTAATCCAACTCATACAAGAAAGGTATTCACACTATTAAACAGCCCACAATAAATGGTCTTCTAGCCTAAGAGAAATTTTTCACATAAGGCTTCTCAGGGTAGCCATTTCTGTTTTTAGACACTAGAATTGTTAGGAATGTTTTATACCCACTGTTCTTAGTTCTATCATTGGAGACAAACAGAGCAAGTCTAATATTTCTTCAATATGACAATTCTTCAAATAAATGAATAGAGCTATCATGTCTACCTTCAGTCTTCTCTTCTCTAAAGTAAACATTCTCCATTCTTCCAACCAATAAAACAAGATTTCATGTATACAAAATACTGTCATATTGTACAGATGTTAGATTTTTTTAATCTACTTAATTCTATATATTAGATTCAACTTTACATGTAATTTTGATTGTTAAAGTTTAAGTGACCAATAATGAGGTCTACTCTAGTCTTCAAATTTATCACTTTCCTCAGACATGATGATTATCTGGAAAGCAGAAATGCTATCTTTGATCAGAAATTCAAACTCTGATTACAATCAATATAATTCCACAATCCTATTCTGATTGTGCTCTAAGAGATTAAAGCTAGGGAATATTGGACCCTAAAATTCAAAATCACTAGTTTTAGCATCTACAATTTCAGAAAGAATTTCTATTAAAGTACATATAACATCTATTTATGCATGTGTATATATGTATATATCTAGACTATGATTTCATTGATGTGGAGAATTCCAAGAATGGAAACTCCCTCCACTGATGCAGAGCAGAAACCTGCAATTTATACTCTTTAACTTGTCTGAATACTGAGAGGTTAAAAAGCTTGTCCATGATGACAGATGGTTGGTGCCAGAGGCATGCCTTAAATCCAAATCTTCCTGACTACAAGACTAAGTTTCCTATCTACTATATCATACTTTCTCTCAAAAAAGTTTATCTTGCTCTCCTATCTTCTTTAAGAAACTACTTTTCCTTTCTCCTCTCTCTTTATTATTTAGCACCTTTACCACCTACATCTGTGCCCATTATTGAAAGAACTGCCACTGATCCTGCCAACTCCTCAAGCTATTGTCCTGTATAATTTCTCACTTTCGTAGCCAAACTCCTAGAAAGAGTTATCCATATTTTTATCTCCATTTCCTCAAACTCCTACTCTCTACTTAACTGTTTTCAGTCTAGCTTCTGACAGCAGCATTTGACAAAACCTGCTCTCTCCAAAGTTACTAGCGATCTCAACTTCTGAATTCAGTGGGCTTTTCTTAGTCTTCATTCTACTTGATCTCTCTATATATCAATGGCCCAGATTTCTCTGAGTCCTGAAAGCCCCAATATGATTGATAATGTTTACCTTTCTTGGTTGTATACTGTTGATTAGAAAGAGAATATACAAAATAAAGAAACTAGAAATGGTGAAAAGTCTTGAGTCCATGTCATCTGAAAATTGATTTAAAGTGGGAATGTTTAGCATAAAGATGGGAGATGGTCATGATAGTTATCTTCAAGTGCATGAATATCTATCATGTAGAAGGAGATATTAGGAATGTCTGTTTGGTCCCAAAGGACAAAATTAGGAGTGATAGAAGTTACTCAGAGGGAAAGTTAGACTTGATGTCAGGAAAAACTGTCTAACTACAAGAGTTACCCAAAAGTGGAATAGGGATGACTTGGAAAGTGGTGAGTTCCCACTCACTGAAGATCTTTAAGCAAAGGGTAGATATGACCACTTACCTGGTATTTTTCTCACGTATGGGTTGCACTAGATGGTCTTAGATATCTCAAATCAGAAATTTATTTACAAATATATACAAATAGAGAAGAAACAATAAAGAAGAGAAATGTGAGGGGGTTGGAGAGGTTATCTATCCTATAGTTTATTCTGGGTCTGCTTAATTAAGGCAGAGATTAATTAGCTCTCAACCAGGAAGGCTGGTAGTGAGTAACCACTCAGCCTCCTACAAAATGGAAGCTAGTCTCTTAGGAAGCTAGGAAAGGAGTTAGCCTTCTCTCTCACCCAACAAAGTGGTCCAGGAGTCAGAGTCTAAGTTGAAGTAAAGCTCCAAGCCCATAATCCAAGCTACAGTCTCCAACAAAGCTCCCTTCAAGACTCTCCCCAGTCAGAAGACTATCTCCAGAAGAAAATTTCTTCAGACTATCTTCTCAAAGACAATCTGCTCTGAGGGAGTTTGGGGCATGCTTCTATGGTGACGTTTTTCCCTGCCCCTCTTCACAGGAGCCAATCAGTTTCCAAATTGCCTAGCACTGCCCAGAGGGCAGTGTTTGTAGGAACTGGTTCTCACCTTCTAGAGGGGTGAATATTCATCAAAAGGGTTCACAGATTCCTGGCTGATTGAGTTTCTGAGGGTATAAACTATGATCATAGGATTCACAATTTTGGGACTGAGTTAAAAGGGTGGAGCTCTCTAAATAAGAGACTTGTGAGTGCTCTAAGTACCTTGCTAGCTTCTCACCTAGTACTAAGTAGGGTGTTCAATATTTTGCTGATTCAGTTCAAAAGTAGACAAATGGGAGTTAATCCTATCTTTACAATTTAAGTAGGGGTACTTAAGTTAGTGTTAACTAACATTTTAACTCAAAATAGACAAAGGGAATAAAGGATTCTTTTTCACAAGTGTAAACTCTGAGAGAACAAAGAATTCCCTTTTACAATCTAGCCTTTCAAATGGTCCACTATTCAAAACTGATATGGTTTTATTAACAAAAATGATATGAAAGATGATGTATTACCAGTTACTTTTCCATTTGCATTTTAAGAGCCTTTTCATCTGACTTATAGCTGAAACTTTCTACATAAGTTTCTTCCCTAAGAGCAAGGATTGTCTTGTTTATTTGTATCTATAAAATTTAGGACAGTGCTTTACTTATAAATAAGCACTTAAAACCTTGTATAATATGGCTCTCTACTATACCTCTAGATTTATTTCATATCCCTCCCATTCATATACTAAACTTTCAGGTTAAAATAGCTTGTTAACATTTCATATCCTGTTTCTGTTACCACATTTCATATCCTGCTTCAGAAAAGGTGATTCTGCTTATACTAGAGTATACTCCTTTCTCAATCGTACCTCAAAGATTCTTTTATTTTTTTATTTTAATTTTAAAAAATCCTTATCTTCTCTCTTAGTATCAGTTCTAAGACAGAAAAGCAGTAAGAGCTAGGCAAATGGGGTTATGCCCAGGGTCAAAAATCTAAGAAGTATCTGAAGTGAAATCTGAACCCAGGTCCTCCTGATTCCAGACCAGGTACTGCTTAGCTGCCACCTCCCTCCCCTTAAAGTAGAGGTGCCAAACACATGCACTGGGGCCCACAACACTCCAGAGTAGCACGAAGAATCAGGAAATATTTATCAAAATAAATAAAAATACAACAGGGCATAGATAATGTTAATGTAGTTTACTAAGTCAAGATATTTGTTGAAAAGAATTAGATCACAACTGCTACCTGTACCTTTTGGACATTTGAAAACCATCCCCACAATTTGTTATTAAGGAATCACACTAACTTAAAATGTGTATAAAATCTATTTTAAACTAAGAATACTAATTAATCTTGTCACCTATAATCAAAAAAGGACCCAAGCAAGTAAATGAATCTACTAGATTCTATAATATTTGAAAGCTTTGATCAGATCTAATCCAGACTATTTAATCCATAAGTAGAACACTGTTTACAAGAAGAGTACTCAAAAACTAACATCTAATGTCTGAAAATTAGGTGCTTGGACAATGCAAAGTTATCTAAATCTACTGTATATTAACATTGGTTATTTAGAGCTAAACTTACTGCTCAAATAGTTAAAACTGAAATCATGCTGGAGATGATGAACATAACAATTTAAAAAAAAAAAACCTTTAAGCTGTAAAATAGTAGCCTAATGTAACTTCATTGCCTGGTAGGTCCTATTACTAAGCAACTAAGTATCTAAAGGTATTTTAGGATTGAATAAGGCCCTTCTAAAGTTTCCAGTGCCAGCAGCTTAGTATGTTACCACTGAAGGAATGACAGGAAATGAATCAACAAACCTCAGGCACATGCTTGGCCTGGAAAGATAGTTATATCAAGGAGCAAAGATCTGAAAACAAAATCCCAGGGTAATTTAATTATGGGCTGGAATCTGCTGGCTGTCCCAATGGTTGAATTGTTTGAACAGTACCCAAATTGTCTGAATAAAAAGACCACCCTAAGATTTTTGCACCTTCATATCATGTAAGCAAAAAGATAAATACAGGAAAGTATTTCGAGAAGTCATGTGTTACCCTCTATTAATTATATTTATGGTCTACTAAGAAAATTGAAAAGATTTAAAACATCAAAGTCTCTAATACATATGAATTATATAAGGTTTTTACTAGAAATTAATATTTTTCTTAGAATGTTATAGGTCCACCAGGGGAAAGGACTAAGCATCCTTTAGACTTCGATATAATCACTGTCTAAAATACTAAATCTTACATCTTCAACTGCCTACCTTGAACTAATGTCCAACAGCCATCATAAGTTTACTGGGTCCAAAGCTGAACTCATTATCTTTTCCCCAGAACCCTCCCCTCTTCCTAACTTCCCTAGTTTTGTCAAGGGTATCCCTTATCCTCCCAGTCACTCAGGTTCACAATCAAGTGTCATTCTCACTACTATCTCACCCCTGATATCCAACCAGTTGCCAAGTTCTGTAGTTTCTATCTTTTTAACATCTCTCCTATAAGTTCCCCTTCTCTCCTTTGACACTGTTACCACCCTGGTGCAGGTTTCATCACTTCATACCTCGACATGCAATAACCTTCTAGCTAAGCTCACTCAAGTCTCTCCCTAATCCCCTGTTGATGAACCTATGGCACGTGTACCGGAGGGGGCTGCTCCTTTCCCCAGTTCCACTGAGCTTGAGGACATTTCTCTCATCACCCACTCCTCTGTCCAGCAACTGAATGGGAGCACTTCCTGTACAGTTTGGGCACTTGGTCTCTAAAAGGTTAGCCATCACTGCAGCCTAGCCCAATCCAACTTCCACTCACCTGTCAAATTGATCTTCCTAAACTAACTGTGCTACCCTTCCCCTTCCCCATTTAATGAACTCCAGTGGTTTCTTGTTTACTCCAATATCAAATATAAAATTTGGTTTGACTCATAAAGATCTCCACAATCTCCCTCCTTTCTACCCTATTAGTCTTCTCATACTTTACATCCCTGTCACTGTTCCCTAGTTACTCTTCAATCTCAGGAGCCTGGCCTCTTTGCTCTTCTTCACATATAACATTCCATCTTCTCCAACTTGGGAGTATTTCCACAGGCTATACCCCTTATCTGGAATTCCCTTTTTCCTCATCTTTACCACTGAACTGTTCTCCCTTCCTTCATGTCTCAGCTCCAGTTCCACCTTCTGTAAGGAACATTTCCTAATCTGCCTTATGTCAGTTAGTGTCCTTCCTCTCACCTCCAATTTAACCTGAATATATCTTTTTTGCACTAGCACATTGTCTCCCCTGTTAGACTGGGAGCTTCTTGAGAACAGGAATTGTTTTTTGCCTTTCTCTGGATCATCAGTTTTAGCACAGTGCCTGGCATAGAGTTAATAAATATTAGTAGACTGCCTATTGTGTTAGAGAAAGTTTTTTTGAATATAACAACAGACTCAGTTTGCTTAGCCTTGCTAAATATGGAGAAACTCATCACTAGTAGATTAGCTACTTCATTATGAATTATTTGGTTGTTAAAATCCATGCAACTCAGAAAAGTACCAAGTGATCCTTGTTCTGATGTGGCCCTCTTCTGTTTCTTCAATAGTGGTAGCAATGTGACCAAAAATGAGGGAAGAGGTCGATAAGAATAACATAGAATTTATGCCATCTATAAACTTTAACTTGGCTCTCAGCACTAAGATTCTTATCCAATAACCAACAAGTGAACATAAAATTGGAGAAGCTAAATTGTAATGATCTTGGAATCTCCCTATGGACAAAACTAGAAAAAAGAAGTAAGTTTCAGTTAAATGGTATTCCTTGAAGGATCCCTCCCCACCCAAAAAAGAGATAAGATTTAAAGCAGTTCATGACTGAAAACTATGAGACATTATTTCATAGGCTATCTCATCTTGTATTGCAGCATTGCTTCAACATATTTACAAAAAAAGCATCACGAAAATAATTGCAGCTATGTCTCAATATTGGTTGCAGAAGATGAAGATATGAGAACTTCTAAAAAGAATTCAACAAGGCCTTTTAAATTAAATCAGTATGCACTCTGATACTCAGTAATTTAATACAAAGATAGAGATGGGTGAAAATGATAAAAAAAAACACATCAGAAAGTAGAAGGCAAGAAGAAGCAATGCAAGAAAATGAAGACTTGTAGACACCAAAGCTTCATAGCTTTACATTATAAATATTTTCTTTGAGAAAAAAATCCATAAGCCCTGCGTACCATGATAGCCAAATAAAATTGTACAAAAATTAAGTTGATTATATTTTAAAAGACAGGAAAAGTTTCTTTAATATAATATGAGAAATCATTGATAAAGCAAAGATGAGAATTATTAAAAAGTTGGCAGAAAAGTTAGAAAATTCTATGGGATGCAACTGAATTAACTGAAACCTAAACTACCTCAACAAGTAAATGGAATACTAGACAACAGAAAGAACATTGTCAACAACACAATAATTTATAGAGTCTAAGGGATGTAAATCAAATGCTATTAAAAAGGAGACCAAAGGAATCTACGAAGCACCTTACTCAGGAAACACTTCACTTACTTGCCAAATGTAGAGGGGTTAATCACTATGTATATCTGAGGCAGACAATTCAGATAGATAAGTTGGACCAAGACCTCACAGGAAGAAAAGAGGGGTGAATTGCCTTCTGTAAATTGAAAAAATCCTTTAATGACCTTAAGCTTCTCCTAGAAACAAAAAATTTTATACCAATGTTCTACCAGTGTTGTTATATAGCTATGAGATTTGGAACACATACAAACTAAACTGACATGATAAAGAAGGAAGTATTAGTAATTTGGGGGTGGGGGGGAGGAAGGTCAGGTAAAGACTTAAAAGAAGATGACCTTTTAAACTGAGCTTTGAAGGAAATAAAGGATTCAAAGCAGCAGAAGCAAAGAGAGTAAACATTTCAGGCACAGAGAACAGGCTGTTCAAAAAGAGAGACCAGAAATAGGAGTATGATATGTGAGGAACAGCCAGGAAGTCAGTTTAGTTAATATGAGTAAAAGAGAGGAATACATAAGCCTGGAAAGGTAGGCTGGAATCAGGTGATGAAGGGTTTTTAATGCCAAACAGAAGTTTATATATACTAGAAATGATATAAAATGATTAAGAGTTTATCAAGCAGGGGATTGACATGGTCATAGGTCAAACTTGGACTTTAGGAATATTATTTTGCCAGTTGTGTGAGGATGGATCTGAATGGAGAAAGATTAGAGGCAGCAGTACAGGCAAGAGAGGATGGGGGCTTGACCTAGAGTGGAGAGAAGAGGACAGATGTAAAATGTATGCAACAAGACTTAGAAACATATATGAGGAGAGGGAAAGTGAGGAGTCAAATAGGACTGAGATTGTAATCTTACATAATTGGAAGGATAAGAGAGTCCTCACAGAAATAGGGAAGTTAGAATAAATTCAAGTTTTGGAGGCTGCAAGTAGGCCAAGATGTGAGATCTATCTTGGACATGTTGAATTTGAGATGCTTAAGTCTGAAATGTCTAGTGACACAGAACTAGAGCTACAGAGAGACTAGAGCTGGTTATGTACATCTGGAAGTCATATACATAGCCATGATCATTGGACCACAGGAGCTAATAAGGTCACCAAGACAGAATGTATAGAGAGACAAAGGAAGAGGACTGAGGGCAGAGTTTGGGGATAAATTCACAATTAGAGGACAAGACATGAAAAATGACCCAGTAAAGGAGACTGAGAAGGGACACTCAGACATGAAAGAAGAACCTGAGTAATCTCATAAAAACCCAAAGAACAGAGAGTATCTAGTAGAAGTTGGTCAATTCTGTTAAATGCTGCAGAAAGGTCAAGGATAAAAATTGAGGAAAAGGCCATCACATTTGGCAATTAAAGGATCATTGTTAACTTTAGAAAGGGATGTTTTGAGTAATGAGGTCAGAAGCTAGATTGCAAGACGTTGAGAAATATGTGGGTAGGCAACAAGTTGTTTGTTTTTTTAAAAAAGCTTGTCTGTGAAAAGCATGAAATATCAGGCAGTATCTTGAGGATATTACAAGGTTAAGCAAGGTTTATAAAAAATAAGGATAATACATGCTGAGAAAATACAAAACAAAGAAAAGAATACCAATGATACTGGGTGATACCAGTGACAATGTTTTCTGGACAAGAATTAAATCAGGTCTTAAAGAAAAAATATTATTTGAATGGGTATTTCAGGATGGGGAGAAAGCATAATCACAGGTTCAGAGGTGAGAATAACCAGAGTACGGACAGGGGCTGGTATAAAGAAAATTACTTATCTTAGTTTTGGAATGTCTTTTTGAATTATTCTTCCCTTACAGTTCTAATAATCATTTTTATAGAATAATTAATAATAACAATGCATACTTATGTATGGCATTTTTTATGGTTTGCAGAATGTTTTCCTTATATCCCAAATGAGGTAGATAATACTGGTGTTGTTATTCTTATTTTACAATTGAAAAAATTGAGTCTTAGAAAGAATAACGAGTCACAAAATTTAAAGAGGGTCCTCAGAAACTGAAGATGAAAAGTATAAACCAAAGATGAAAAAAAAGTAATTTTCTTTACAGCACTCTCAACAATTAATAATCCAATTTATACATAGTCTCTTGGTGATGGGGATCCCACCACTTTTCTGGGCAGCCTACTCAGTCTGAAGGAAGAGCTATAATAATTGGGAAATTTTTCTTTATGTTATACTTAAATCAGCTCCTAAAATTTTCATCCACTGCTCATACAGCAGTCCTCTGGACCAAACAAAGGAAATCCAATCTCACCTCCATGTGACAAGATTTCAAATATTTCAAGACAGATATCTTTTTCCCACTAAAACTTTTCTTCTCTGAAAGTTCTGAGAAGGTAGATCAGGGGTTCAGTCTTGTCTGTTGTGAAGAGAGTACCAGGATCTACTCAGAGGTCCTGGAAGAGTCAAAAGGACCTGAGAAATAGCTCAGCAGAGTTCTGAGTCAGTTTTTGAGGAGGGAGCCCATAGTGTGCTTGGGAGGTTAATGGATTCTAGAGAGTAACCTGCTCATCATCACAGCTGGAACTCAAAACTCAGTCAGGCAACAAATATTTATTAAGTACTTAGTATGTGCCAATCACTGGGGTAATTAATAATAATAACAGCTAACAACATAGTGCTTGCTATGCACCAAGTACTGTGCTATCTGCTTTACAACCATTATCTCATTTGATCCTCACTCTGTGAGGTAAATGCTATTGTTATCTCCATTTTACAGATGAGGAAACTGAGGCAAACAGAAACTAAGTGACTAAAGCAAGAGTTGAACTCAGGTCTTCCTGACTGCAGGTCTAGCATTCTATCCACTGTGCCACCAAGATGCCAGTAAGTGAGGCTACTTGAAGGTAAATATTACATAGAAAAGTAAAAACATGTTCCCAGCTCTCTAGGATTCTGCTTACATTTTAATGTGTGACTCAATGTGCAAAAAAACTATGTACCTATAAGACATAGACAGTGAAAATAGAAGGTCATCTCAGAGGAAAGGGACAAGGAGCAAGGAGTGTGAGATCTACAAAGACCTGCCAGAGGTAGGATTTGAGCTAAGTCCTGAAGGAAGCCAGGGAAGCCAAGAGTCAAAAAGTTAAGGAGGAAGAACTTGAAGAGAAGCACTTACTGAAAAGGCACAAGACACCCAATCTGGGAGATGGAGTGATGTGTATGAGAAACAGCAATTAGGCCAGCACAGCTGAGCATAGAGTGCATGGAAGAACTAGGTGATAAAAGGACTTTCAATTCCAAGCAGAGGAGTTTATATTAGATCCTGAAAGTACAACAGGGAACCACCAGAGTGATTAAGCTGGGGATGAGAGAGCTGACATGGTCAGACCTGTGCTTTAGGAAAATCTTGCTGGCAGCCAATACCAGTGTTCTATTACATCTTGGCTACCAAATACATATTTCTAGCAGAAAATTCTCTCCTAAGCTCCAATCTTAGCTTTTTATTTATTCTTACCAGGATGTTTCACTGGCACCTCGAATTTAAAATGCCTAAAACTGAACTCTAGCTCTAATCCACTCCTCCCTTTGATTTTATTTCCTTATTTATGTTAATGAGTTGGTAATTCTCCCTATCAATATAAAGTCACACCAATAATTTCTTAAGAATGTTTGTATGCTTCTCTGAGTGCCATATCAATACATCAAAACCAACAAATACACCAAAAGAAATCTGTCATTATGTGTACATTCCATACCTGTGAACTCTAGTCCCCTCATACCTTTATAAAGGAACAGGGAGAGGTATCTTCTCATATCTTTTCTTGAAGCAACTTGTTCTTTATACTGTCATAACATTCAGCTTTGACTGTAATTGCTGTTATTCTGTTTACATTATTTAAAAAAAACCAAATCTATTATATTTTGGTTTTATTTGAACTAAATTTCCCCCTATTTCCCTCCTCCTTTTCTTCCTACAGAACCATTCCCTATGACTAAAAATATTTTTAAAAGAAAGAGAAAAAAATCAGAAAAACATATATCTAAAAAAAAAATCTGAAAATATGTTCAACTGTGGATTTTCTACTTTTGCAAAAGAGTGGAAATGAGAGTGAAGCTGGGGGAAGAGGTATCTTTTCATTTTTTTAGGGGGCATATTTTTTTTTTGTAATTCTGCAATATTCATTTTCAGTTGTTTTGTGGTGGATGTTCTTTACATTGTTGTCATTATTTATACTGTCTTCATGATTCTGCTTGCTTCATTCTGTATCAGTTCATGCAAATTTGTGATTCTCTATACTCATCATGTTTATTGTTTCTCACATACTTATCTATATTTGCCATGTTTGTGGTTTCTCAGAGCAGAGTATAAAATAACAGTATAAATAATAATAAATAAAATAGAAATAATAAAATAGTATAAATAACTTTAAGATGAGAAATTTTTATCTTATCTTAGAGGCATCAGGGAACCACTAAAAATTCTTGAGCAGGGAGTAATAGATACTTTAAGCGGAATATTTTCTAGTCTATGTAGATGATGGATTGAGAGAAGAAATTAGAAACCAATTAGTAAACCAATCAGAAAGTAGGTTTCAATAGTCCAAGTTTGAAATAATAAAAGCCTGTACTGCAATAGTGACTACATGAGTTGAATGACTAAAAATGTATGCAGGAGAACTTATGATGACAAGACTTGGTAAATGACTAGAGATAGGCAGTAAGAGAAAGAAAGAGTTGAGGATGCCCCTCCCCAAGATTGCTCTCTTTCCTGAGTTGAAGATAAATAAATATCTGGAGAGTTAAAAAAAAAAATCTTTCCCCTAAGCAGCAGGTTTCACTGAGAAGTAAAAGTGAAGTGGTATGAGCGGTATCAACTTTCTTGTTCAATTTAATCAGGCCAATAAAAAAGTTGAAAACTATATTTTTTGTATGCTAATTAGGTTCATTGCACTTATTTATAAAATGATTCAAGTTTTTCTTTTATAAATCAGATCCTTTTTTTCATAATTAAGTTCCACCATGTCACATAAAAGATTTCACATAAAAAAATCAGTTTTATACATTAATGTTCCAACTGTGGTTTGATTTATATCAAAGAATGTAACCCAAATCTATATCAAAAGACCACAGCAAAAAACAATCTCTAGCACCTTATTTGCAATGCAATTACATCTTACTTGTGATAGTTATTTCTTTTTGGTGAGTTTTGAGATAAGGAAAGTCAAGAGCCCTTGTGTCAAATACAAGCTAAATATAAAATGTGGAAGATCACTTTCAAAATTTAAAATACAGGAAAAGGACATCTTCACTGAATCCTTTCCAATGGGTTAAAAGCTGATAAAAACATAAGATTCAAACTACTCAATTAATTTTGTAACTTATGTAATTTATCATTCATAAAAATTATGAGAAATCCTTCCATTTCAGAACAAATCTGAAACAATCACATAATCATCTTATTAGTATCAAAGAGAACAATACCTGAATATAGAACTCCAGATATCATATATCAGTAAGTAGTTACTGAATGAATGAAAAACTGTTAAGTATCTGCCCTCAGACCCTTCTGAGCTGTGATCCTGGGCAAGCGCTTAACCTCCATTGCCTAGCCCTTAATATTATTCTGCCTTGGAACCAATACACAGTATTGATTTTCAGATGGAAGGTGAGGGTTTAAAAAAACAAAACAAAACTATTTAGTAGGTCCAAGAAGGAAATTAACCTTAAAAAAAAAATCTAATGAAAGAGGCAAGGGAGAGGATTATGGCTAGATAGGCTGTATTTCCTGAAAGTCAAGTGACATTCACAACCAAAGCTAAACAGTTATTCTTAAAATTTTTTAAGTAAATTTAAAAAGTAGACCAGAAGTATATAGAAGTAAAAGACCAAAAAAAGGAAGAACTGACCTTGGAGTCAGAACCAGGATGTAAGTCTGCCTTCTAGACATATACTGTACTAACATTTCTACTCCACTGAACCTCAGTCTCCATTCTATAAAATCCATATGTAAGTGCTTTGCAAGATATTCGAAAAATTATATGTCTAAGCTTTTTAAAATTTAAAATATTTAGACTTTTGAATTTATCAAACCTCTAAAAAATATATATATATACAACAATTATCCACTTCTCACTTCAAAGACTACAAATACAACACCTGAAGCCACAACTTTTTCCTTCACTCCAGACAGAGTTGTGAGAGAAAAAATCCTTTCAACTTCATATATATTCAAAGAAGGATTCCAGTCTTCAACAGTACAATCTCCACAGCACAAGTCAAAGAACTAGACTATTAAAATATATTTTATATCCTTAAAAAAAATTTGTGCATTTTAAATTTTAATTATTTGAAAATTCATGCTCATGAGTGGTGTATTGGCTAACTGTATTAATAAGAACATCTGGTTAACAGTATTCTAATCAGAACACTTTTTCAAACAAAAAAAGAAAAAAGAAAGAAGCTTACCAAAAATCTCTCCATTTTTGGCATATTCAGTGACAAGGTACAACATGCTTTTGGTCTCCATCACCTATTTAATAAAGAATTCCATATTAATTTAATAGGAAAAAAAAGAAATGGCCACATCAAAGTCTATATGATTACCTAATTAAAACTACTTTTTAAAGTTATGAATGGAAAGCTGACTATGATGAAGCCAAATGACCGTTTTGAAATGTTACAGTCATTAAGAAGAATCCACATCCCAGAAGTCCTGAATATCTATTTTATAGCACATTCTCTTATTGGCTTAATAAGAAAAGACATATGTAACATTGTACTAGAACGCCCTGTTGTTTCTGGATTTATTTTCCCCCCACCAACAAAAGCCCTCATGGATTTCCTATCCCCTCCCCACAAAATAGAAGAAAAAGATAAAATGGTTAGTCTAGCTAGGGAGGAAATAGTTTCACTTTTGTCTTGGTATTCTGAATATCTAGAATAGTGCTTGACACAGAGCAAGCACTTAAATAAATAGGCTCATTGATTGATCAGTGTATTGTGATACTACTTTTATACACCTGCCTAGTATATAATTCAAAGAGACCATCCTGAAGCTTCTTCTCTGTAGCCTGATGTTTGTGTTTCTATAACAATTATTTAACTTAATTTAGAAAATAATGTAAAAAAAATTTTTAAATGTGGCTTCTTAAGCTATGCTTATTTGGAAAGATAATTTTTATATATTCACGATGTTAAACATAAACTAATTACTATTCCTCATTCTTTTATAATGTTCATTAGAAAGAATACAACTTTGCTACTACCTGCTGAAAGACTAAAAATTATTTTTCCTGTAAAATGGCCTATTCCTCAATCAGACTGAGTTAAGAGCTACCTACTATTCGGACCTCAACAAGTTAGACACTAATAAGATTGTAACTTCTCTGGTTCGACTAAGATAAAATTATCTGTGTGACTCACTGGTAATGTCTGTCCTTACTTTGGCCTTTAGTTTCACCACAATCTTGAAAGTATTTGAATAGTTGCTTATAATTACTGTCTTTAAAAATAGCCTAAGAAAAGCAAGATTCTGCTGTAAGGCAGTTCCAGTTTTGAAAGAATTGTATTCTAAAAGCTCATTCATAAATTGGTTGTTTGGTCCTTGGAACACATTTTCCCAAAGAAACAATGCCACAAACAGTTGTTAGGTTCCAGGCTATCCCCATGAAAATATACTCTATTCATAAAGTAGTTGGAGTATAGTTCTGCATCATGTAAATATAAACCCTTTGCACTATACGTAGTGATGTTTATAGGAGCAAATACATTCTAAGTATGTTGGAACACAACTGCACTGAAATTGAACCCCAATAACAAGACAGCAACTCTGAAAACTCTAAGTCACTTATGCAGCTTCCACGATTTGGGGCAGCAGCAAAGACATGAGCAGAGGAAAGAACAGGAAGGATGGAGAGAAATGGCAAGCAAAGGTGAGGAACTGTGTAGGGAAACGGCATAAAGTGCCCCAAGGACACTTTTTATGTGGGGTGGATTTCCTTTCATTTTATCTCCTTTTTTTTGATGGCCTAGAGGTTGGATAAAGTTTTCTCTCCTTCATTAGCTCAATGAGAAAAACAATAGTTTTTCTTACTATTTTTTCTCTAGCTGTTTTTCTTGCTCCTAAAGCAAGTGCATAGTCCTTTTAAAGATCCTACAAGTTCCTATTGCTAGAAAATGCAAAAACACAAGGTAAAAAAAACCCTCCCTCTTCCTTTATCCTTCTTTGTTTTCCTTCATCTATTTCCTATAAATAAAAAGAATCAGAATTTCAGATTTGGAAGGAATCTCAGAATGTCATCTAATCCAGCCCATATCTGAGAAAGAATCTTGACTATATCATACCCAACAAGTGGTCACCCAGCTTCACAAAAACCTAAATGAGGGAGAAAACCCATCAATTCCTGAAGCAGTCCATTCCATTTTTGAATTATGTTAGGAAATTTTTCTTGACATCAATTACAAATTTGCCCCTTTGCAAATTTGACCCAGTGCTCTTAATTGACCTCTAGTCAAACACAAGTTGAATCACTCTTTACATAATATCCTTTCAAATACTTGAAGATATATTTGTCTTCAAATGATGTGATAATATTTCAAGCCCTCCCTAGACCTTCCCTTCTCCAGGCCATATAACACTATACACTTCCTTCAACTGATACTTGCTTAGCATGGACTTGTGGCCCTTCACCATTCTAGTTCTTTGAACATTCTCCAGCTTATCAATGGTAGATGATCAAGAAGGGTAGAAATAAGTAACAAGAGTGGATCTTTCAAGACTTTGACTAAAATGTGCTTCACTTACAACTCAAAGGGAAGCACAGAATTAGTGAATCTCCTGGAACTGAATGATGAAAAGGAAGTTTCTGTTACTGCTTGAATGTAGAAGCAGTTCCCTGGTAGCTATAAGTTTGGGCCTTAGTTTCTCATACTTGGGATTTATATAATTGGATACCTTCTGTCACCACAGCTTTCACTTAAGAGCTTAGAATTCTGGTTCTACCACTTACTAGTAAGCTGTGTGACTTCGGCCAAGTCATGTTATATCTCTAAGCTTCAGTGTTTCACATCTATAAAGCAGTAGGGTTGAACTACATGGTCTTTTGACCTTTTCCAGCTGGGATATTACATGATATTTATAATGCCTTTTTGTAGATGGAGAATATATAATATTTTGAACAGCTTTGGCTTTGTCTTGCCAAGAAACAACAACCCCTCTTCAATTCTCTTTTATTCTAAAGCATATGAAAAAATGTATTGTTATACATAGATGAAAAACAGTTTTCAAACCAGAAAAAAATCCAAATATTAATGACTTGAAAACTTTAAAATGTTATATATTATCAACTGGGATATTTATAACAATTTTTAAACACTAGATATATTTTACCTTCCATCTTATTATCAATTCTCTTTTTAAAAAATCCTTACCTTGCCTTAGAATCAATACTAAGTATCTAAGGCAGAAGAACAACAAGGATTAGTTAGGTAACTGGGGTTAAGTAACTTGTCCAGGGTCACATAGCCAGAAAGTACCTGAGGTCAGATTTGAACCCAGGTCCTCCTGATTCCTGGCACTCTATCCACTGTGCTACTACTAACTGCCCTAAGTGTGTATTTTCTTAAGAAAAAGCAGACGTTTTCCATTCAAAAACTCATCTTAGTAAGCATAGCTGATAAAATAATTTAAAATAAAATATAAGCCATAGTTATTTCTAGATTATAGATAAAATAAATAACGAATGTACACGTTATAGACTTTATAAACTTTAAAATTTTAACAAGGTACTCTGAAGCTAAAAAAGTAAATGCCCACACCATGGACACTATTACTAAGATGCTCCAAATTCATAACTGGTTCATAATTAGACATGTTCACTAAAAATATCTTCAAGTCTAATTTATAAAATTACCCTCAGGTCCAATCTGGATGTAGAAAAGTATCAGTGCATTTCACTTTTCACTTTCAACATTTTCCACTTAGAGATAATCTTAATAGTCAATATCAAACCCACTCAGTTGAACATAAAAGTTAGAATTATATTTCTTTTACAACTGGGAAAACGAACAGTAATTCTGTAATTAAAATGTACAGCTGAAACTGGAAAGCTTAAATCATACCTGGTAGAGTTTTATTATGTGAGGGTGGTCTAACATTTTCATTATTTGGACTTCTCTGTAGATTTTCTCTAGATTCACTGCATCCAGTTGAGATTTATCTATGATTTTTATAGCCACCTGCATCACAAAATAAAAAATAAAAGTTTAGAGAATTTAACCTTTACAAAATTACAAAAAGGATATCTGAAATTTCATTAAGTACCACAAGTTATATTAGCTCTTTTAGCTTTGATATTTATTGATGAAATTATTCATTCAACAATTATAACATACATATAGTTTTGGTTTGGAGATATCATCATCATGCTGTGAATATGGTGCTATGTTGATTCTAAAACAGTTTATCTTCTAATACCACTAAGTTTACAAAACTTAACATTTATTTACTACATTTACAAACACAGCAAAAATAAATTTCTCAGTGCTTTATACCAAAATCATTAACAAATAACTGACACCAAAAGTAAGGAAAGGACCAATTTAAATACTGAGTACTTATGCTACTCACAGATATTTCTTAATTAAATTGAGATATATTTCTGAAAAATGAGTAAGAATATAAGGAAATGCAGTGAAAACAGGAAAAATAATGTGTCTAGATCAGGTTATAAATTATAAGAAAATTAAAATTGTAGTAATACAAATAAATAAGTTAAGTATTAGATATTTTCTCCCTTAATGTACAAGAAACACTCCATTTATAAATACATCATGCTTTCAGTTTATTTTTAAGTGGGTTGTCTGAAACTTAGAATTTCAAGAATTGATTTATCTGTAGATAAAACCTATGAAATGACTAAGTGTATAATAGTTTGAACAACTTGTCTTAAAACTCCATCCTTCCTATAGGAAGAGGAGAACAACAACCATGTGAGATAGAGGTTATTATTATCTTCACTTTATATATGAAGAAACATAGGTTTCAGGGGGATAGGGTGGTGTTTAAATAACTCTCCCAAGAATTTACAGCTAGGAAATGTCTAAGACAGTCTGCTTATCTCTTAATTTAGTGTATATTCATTTTTGACAGCTTTAATCATTAGGAAGTGTTTCTTTATGGTGAATTAAAATTCATTTCTCTAGCACTTGGTAGCCATTTCTATCCCATTTGTAGATGGGGATTTGGCCTAATGGGGCCATCTTCTTCCTCTCAATCAGGGAATTAATTGGTCTCTCCTCCTGGCATGACCTTAGACCTTACTTAATGGAACAGCTTTGGCTTTATCTTGCCCAGAATCCATCATCCCCACTAATCCCTCTCCCCCAAGCACTTCCAGGACATATACATACCCATATCTTGGCACAGACACCCATACTTCCGGCTCCCTCTTAGGTGTCTTCCCCCCCAACTAGAATGTAAGCTTCTCGAGCACAGCTTGTTTTGAACCTTGTTCTTGAACCAAGAACAGCTTGTTCTTGAACCTTGCTTGTTTTTGTATTCCTAGTACTTAGCATAATGCCTAACAAGTAGAAAACCCTTAATAAATGTTTTAGTTATCTATTTTATACCCAACTCTTAGTCTTGCCCTCTGAAGTCAAACAGAACAAGCACACTCCCTTCTCCCAAATGAAAAGTCTTGAAATACTTGAAAATAATTATCATGTTCCCCAAAGATCTTCTCTTCTCTAGAAGAAACATTCTTGGTTCCTCCAGTCAGTTCTTAGATAGAATGGCCTCAATATTTCTTTACATCCTTACTGTCCTTTCTTTGGATGTTCTCCAGCTTGTCAACAAACTTCTGGACTTCAAAACCATGCTTTTCCTACTGTCTCATCTTGGAATTCCCCTCAGTACTTAAGATCTCCTCTTTCTAGACTATCCAACTGCCCTTGCTGCCTTCCCACCCTGGAATATCCTTCCATTAGGCCTGTCACTTTCTCATTCTAGTGAATTCCTCTTGAGGTCTCCATTTTGTGGAAGTACCCAAGAAAGTCAGTCTTCCTTCCATTCCAGATGTACTCTTGATTTTCCAGACTTCTATACCACCTCTCCCAGGGCATTTTTTTTTAAATCAACAATGCCACTCCCTTGCTTTTCAGCTCCCTTTGGTGCTGTGTTTTCCCTAGGTAGAAAGAAAGCTTGCTGAGGGCAAAAGCTATTTTTCTTTTTCTTTGCATTCGTAGCACCAACCAGGCATAGAATGCTAGGCAAAGTAAGCTCTTAATAGATGCAATTACTCCCCCTCCCTCAACATTTGGCAACCAGAACTAGACACAATATTCTAGATCAGAGTTGACAAGCTATGTAAAGGCCTATGGAACTGTAGTCTTTATAGTAATTTTATTTTCTAAATTTTATTGAATTTTGGGGGGTTTTACTCCACAGTAATTTCCCAATATTCCTCCTTACCACATACAGTACTCTCTTGTTAACAAAGAAAAACAGTTAAGAAAAAGCAATCAACACAATGTCTAACAAACTTATGTATCTTTCGGTATTCATATTCTCCACTAACCCCAACAGAGAGAAGAATGGTATGTTTCATCATTTGTCATCTGGAGCCAGTACTGGCAAACATATTTCATTTTGTTCAGCTGCCTTTTAGTGTCACACTCATTTACATTATTGCAGTCACTCTATATGGTTCTCCTGCTCCTAATTTCTTTTCTTTGGATGATTTCATGAATATTCTCACAGTTTTCTGAACTTTCCATGAGTTGTATCTTATAATGTAATAATGTTCTATTAAATTCACATAATGCAATTTTTTCAGACATTTCCTGATCAATAGGCACTAACTTCATTTCCAGGGTTCTGGGGGGCAAGAGGAGCAGGCTAAAAACTTCTCTGGATATTTAAATACATTTGAGACATTCCTTCCTATCTCTGAAGGTCCCCTCCCCACCCCCATTACTACACACCCAGTATAGGGACAGCTGCATCAATGGCATAAATAGTTTGGAGTTTCTAATTCATATAATTTCAAATTGTTTTCCAGGTTAGACCAATTCACAGTTCCAAAACTATATCAGTATATCTATCTTCCTATAGCCCCTTCAGTCCTATTTCTTTTTGTCATTTTTGCCACTTGATAGGTATAAAATTTCGGGTATGTTTTGATTTTGATTTTTATTGTTATTAAGGATTTGGAGCACTTAAAATAATTGTTGATGGTCTGCATTAAGTGGTATGTCTACATACAGCTAGAAAAAAAACAATAATAAGGAATTCAGACAAATATAAGAATTAAATCATTGTCTATGATTTTTTAAATTATTCTCTGCAAAAGAAGTATGCATTATTTGTACCTTTTTACATTTTACTTCTTTATATGCTTGCCCATGATAAGGATACCATAGGATATTGAAAATATGCATAAAAAAATAACCACTTGGAAGCTACTAAAGTCTTTTTTTTTTTTACTAATGTTTACACCTTCTTGTTCCTTTTGATTTTTCCTTTCTTGGTAGTGTTAGACTTATCTCTCTACCTTTCATCAGAAGAATAGTAAAAGTGTCCTACAATTGCTGTGTTATTATTCATGTCTTCCAGCAATTAGGAACTTGGTCAATTAAAGGAGAAGATAGGTGCTAAGGCAAGGGTAAGTAGATAAAACAAATAAGAAGTTAGTGAAAGAAGAGAAAGGAAGTTAAATGAAGCTGTCTTTGTCCTAGTGATAGAAGTCTAGAAAGGTCTGAATTAATGAGGAGGAGAGTTGTAAAAACCCATTAAAAATGTGAAAAGTGGGGCTCACAATTTCAATCAGTACAGAAAGCAGAGAGGAATTTGTAATGACTCATACTGATTGTATAATATTTGTATGTCTGCCACAGACAAATAAATGTTCCCTATGTTCAAAGTGTAGATTGGTGTCCCTCCTAGAAAAAGGTGAAGAGACTCAAGAAATATCTTACTATATTCCAGGGCATCAGAATTGATGGAAGTGTTCCTTTAAAAAAAACACACACACACAACAACAACAACAAACCAGAAGTGGGACTTCAATGAAACTGACTATTGAAAAAAAGAAGGTTGGCAAATAGAAGAATGTCAAACACAGAGGAGAAAAGGGGGAGAGAAGAAAGAGCCACTGTATAATTATAATTAAAAAAACCCAAATATGAAACTTTTTGAAGAGCAATCACAATGCTTTGAGGAAGAAGCAGCTGCTTATCCTACAAGGAATAAAAACAGAAGTACAGGAGCTATTAAGTAAATGATCATCCAGTATGGTTCAAAGGAAGAAGAGAAGAATAATGGCAGAGGGTGACTCCAAGCTCATGGGATGCTAGAGCAGCTATATTTCAACCTGAAAACAGCATAGAAGTCTACTAGTTTCTATGGAATGAATTAGATATAACAGAAAACCTCTTAAGATATGCCCAAACAGAAGATGACTATCTATGTCTGCTGACTCATAGTGGTACAAATTATCTTGCCAAAGATAATTTTGTCTTGGATAATAAAATGAAGACTACATGGGTACAAATGACATCTGACTGACTACTGCCATCTGAAGGCAAGGGATGTAAAGAAATAACTAATTTTGGAAATGACCTTAAGTTTCAATTTTTACCTGAGAACATAATTTGGAGTTCTATAATAGCTTAAAAAGTAGGAGTCACAGGCTTCTGGCCAGAGACAAAGAGTAGAAACAAATTCAGGAAAGGGGGAGGAAAGAATATCAGTTTTTGCTGTTAAAAAAAAATCAATTTCATTTTTTTAAAAATGCATTTGTCTTGTGTCTTGCAAATTTAATCAAAAGGGCTTTACTCTACAAGGGACACAGGAGAGAGAAAACTGCCTATATATATATATATATATATATATATATATATCCCCCCCCAAAACTAGATCTCATATTAAGTAGATAAAATGTAAGAAAAATATCAGTTGTTACATGCAGGAAGTTCAGAAGACAGGAACCAAGAAAAAGATCTAAAAATAAAACTTATGGTCCCAAATGTCTATATGTTAAGTATACAAAGTTTAAGTAATAAGCAATATGAATTATAAATCGTAATACAAGAAGGCAAATTTGATCTAAGAAGTATCACCAAGATTTTGATGAAATGAGACCCATACCTAGGATATAGCTATGGATGAGTGTATCTTTTTCAAAAGAAATAGTACATTAAAAAAGAGGGAGGAGAAGGAATTCCTCTCATCATCATGGTTCAATTATCTTTATGTAGATGATCTCCAGATCTCTACATACAGGTCTAGGATATCTGCTCATCTAAAGTTATGCACCTCTAATTGTCTTTGGGACATCACAAACTGAATGTCCCATCTATGAATTTCAAACCCAATATATCCCAAACTGATCTTATCTTTCCCTGAAAACTGCCTCCTCTCTCCTTTCCTATTTCTTTTGAGGGTATCACCATCATTCCAATTGCTCTAGGCTCCCAACTTCAGTGAAATTCTTCTCTCCACTCATATAGTAACAATCCTAGTTCAAGACCTTATCATATCTCACTTTTATTACTGCAATAATGTTCTAATTGATTTTCTAGCTTCAAATCTCTCCCCACTCAAATCTATCCTCTATCCTACGAAGCTGCCAAGTGTAGGTCTGACCATGACTACTACCCTTCCAAATGAGCTTTAATGGCTTTCCTATTACATCCAGGATAAAATACAAAGTTGTTTGGTATTGAAAGCTCTTTATTACCTGGCCCCTTCCTACCTTTCCAACCTTCTTATGCCTTTCTTTCTCTTCATGATTGTTATATTGGTCTACTTGCAGTTCCTCAAACATAATACTCCCATCTCCTGGCTCTGTGCTTTTGTACTGGCTATGTATCCCATTCCTGGAATGCTCTCCTTCTCACCTCTGCCTTTTAGTTTCTATTGTCTTCTTTCAAGACTCAGTTCAAATCCACCTTTTGCTGTAGAGCCTTCCTGATCTCCCTGTTTCTAATGCCTTCCCCTTTCAGATTACTTTGATCAACTCTGTATAGTTTATAAGTACCTAATTATTTTCATCTTGTCTCCCAAATTACAATATAGCATTCTTGAATGCAGGGCATATTTTTTGCCTTTTTTGAATCCCTAGCACTTAGCCCATTACCTAGGAAATAGTAAGCATTTAATAAATGTTTGTTTACAAACTCTTCATAGGAAATGTCCAACTGTGCCCTATTATTGAGAAGTTCTTATCTCACCTGGGTTGACTTTCTCTAGAGTTTTGGACCATTAAGTTATTTAACGCTGTATATTAATTAGATATGTTCATGTGAGAAAATCTGAGAACCAGAGGGGATTCTGTGATAGAGAACATTTGGGTAAAGATCAATGAAAGAAAAAAACAGAAGAGATTTTGTTATGGGCATATACCACTAAGACAGAAAGAAGAAATACATGAAGAGTTTTGGAAATTGATTATAATCCTGGCACAAATATAAGAATAGTAATGAGGGTCTTCAATTATCCAGACATTTGCTACGGGCCTTTCTCTGTCAAAAGCAGAACAGCTTTAATGATAATCCCATTCTTTAAAAAGTGAAAGAACCAACAAAGAGAAATTCAATTCTAGATCTGAGTTTCACTAACAGGAAAGAACTTGTTGCTGGCATAGGAAATGATGGGGATCCTGAGGGAGAAATGACCACTCCCTCTTATAATTTGTGATAAAAGAAAGGAAACCTGGGCATGGACTGACATGAAACAAGATTCGGGTAGAACAATTTCAAAGGGTTCAGAGGCAGGACAAGTAGAACATCATACTCCAAAATTCTAGAGGGAAAATCAGCCCAGGAGAGATGGAAACTCTCAAGAATGAAATAATGAAATGTAGGCACAAAGGATGAATGAAATGGAAATGAAGGAATGAATTTCCAATGAAAAGGAAAAATGGAAGTTATATAAAGAAATGAATGCAGGTGAATAGAAAACTCATCAATCACCTTAAGTTTTTAAAAAGATAAACATAGAAGATGAAAGCAAATAACAGAGGATGAATACAAAAGCAATTTCATATAAATATTATCCAGAGTGTTAGGGTTTATAATGAGCTAAGGCCAGTAAGGAAGCTAAAGGCACCAGAAAGTTTTGTTGTTTTTTAGCTTTATTGGAGGAAAGAAGAGTTCCAAAGGGAAAAGACCACTCTTTAGGGAAGATAGGGCAATAATAACTGAAAAAAGAGAAAAAGCAAAGTTGTTCAATTCTTAAATTTGTTTCAGTTTTCTCTATTAAGAAGGATCTTTGTACTATAAAAGAAAGAATAAATTAGCTAGTAGACAGTTGATATCCAATATAAATAAGGAGATAATTAGAAAGTATCTTACTGACCTCGAGGAATTAAAATAATTTATTTGGCCCAAATGAAACACACTTAAAAGTAGGGGCGGAGATGACCTCTGTTCATAGAATCCTTTTCTTCCTTCAAGGAATAGCTCAAAAACCTTTTAGAAGATCAAATTCTACCCAACAGATATTTCCAGTTTCATGAACAAGTCCGTTAGTTAGTTCTATAACATATGTGAAAATGATCCTTTATTTGGTGTTTTTTTTTAAGTTCAGATTTTAAAAAATAAATTTACACAAAACTTTTCCTGATAAACTGCTTATATTTAACTCTTTTATATTCATTCTGCATGTACTAAAAGATGTATATGTTGTCTTACCCACAGAATATATGCTTCATGACAGTAAGAACTTTTTCAGTTTTTTTGTACCTATATCTGAACTCTGTACCTGGCATATAATTGGAGCTTTAAAATGCTCACTAGCTAGTCAACTGCTGAGACACTGTCAGTAATATATTAAAGAGAAGGAAAACAGAAGATGACTTATAGCTACGATGGTGAGCCTATGGCACACATGCCCAAGATGGCATGCAGAGACCTCTTTGTGGGCATGTGTGCCATCACCTGTCAGTTAGTTACTAGAAAGGCAGAGGGCCTCAGGCAGAACTGTTTTCTTCCTCCTCTCCATCCTGCCTCCCTGCCCCTTTGCCCAGATACCCAATGGAAGTGCTTACTCTCTCGCCTGAATGGAGAGCCGGGCTACTCCTTCCCTTTCTCCCACCCCTGTCTCGGGTATGGTGAGGAGAGATGGGGAAGAGGGTGTAGGACTCAATCTGAGGGGTGGGGGGGCATGGCACATGGTGTCTAAAAGGTTCACCATCACTGGTCTATAGGATTAGAGGAACAAATGCCAAAAAAAAGGAAGAGGAAGTCTTCAAATTGTATGCCAGAGACATTGACCTGGATTTATGGAAAAAATCTAGTGCATTTTATTAAGAGATGGCTAGTCAATGTCTAGAAAAGAAAGTGGATTATAAAGAATTACCATGGCTTTATCAAGGGCAGGTAATAACAGGCTAATCTTACTTCCTCTTCTGATTTGGTTACCAAACAGTCTGGGCAAAGCAATGCTATTTATATTGCCTAACTAGATTTTAGCAGAGGATTTGCTAAAACATCTCAAGCAACCAATAAATAATTGTTAAGGGCTTACTACTATACTAAGAAATGCTTAGGCTACAAAGAAAAAGCAAAAACAGGCCCTACTCTCAAAGACCTTATATTCATTCCATTGGGGAGTGGGCAGAAGAATTCATATTCTATCTCTCTGTCTCCTCTCCTCTTCTCTGTTTCTGTCTCAGCTTCTGTCTGTCTCTCTCTCAGACAGAAACATAGACAACAAGGCAGCCTTAGCAGGGAAGACTCTTAGTAGCTGGAGGGACTAGGAAAGTCCTGCTATAGGAGGTGGCATTTCAGTTGAGTCCTGAAGAAAGTCAGGGATTCTAAGAGGTGAAGGTAAGGAGGGAGAAGCCAGAAAAAGTAAGAAAAGACCCTAGAGAGTAGTGTCACAAAACCCAGAAAAAAGAAAGTATGCTAGAGAAGTTAATAAATATTTATCAAGCTTCTAGTACATGCCAAGTTCTGTGAAAAGAGATAGGGATACAAAGAAAGCCAAAAAAAAAAGTCCTTGCCCTCAAGGAGGTCATAATCTAATGGAGGAGACAAAAATGCACATCTGTGTACATACAAGATATATGCAGGATAAATAGGAAATTATCAAGGGAAGGCATTAGAATTAAGAGTCATTGGGAATTACCAAAGAAGGTAGGATTTCAATTAGGACTGGAAGGAAGGAAGGAAGGAAGGAAGGAAGGAAGGAAGGAAGGAAGGAAGGAAGGAAGGAAGGAAGGAAGGAAGGAAGGAAGGAAGGAAGGAAGGAAGGAAGAAAGGAAGGAAGGAAGGAAGGAAGGAAGGAAGGAAGGAAGGAAGGAGAGATAAGGAAACAAAGCATTCCACGCATGAGGGATAGCCATTGAAAATATCCAGTCAGAAGCTGCAATGTCTTCTTTCAGTAACAGCAGAGAGGTCAGTGTCATTGGATCAAAGAATATAAGGAAAGTGTGGGATGGTTAATAGTGTCAAATGCTATAGAGGTCAAGATGGATCAGGACTAAAAAAAGTTTATTAAATCTTGCAGTTTTATACTGTCCTGATGGAAAACATGAAAGATAGATTTGGAAATGGCTGAATGGCCAGGATCAAAGAATAGTCATTAATGATTTCATGTCATCTTGGTAGGAGTTCACCAGTAAAGTGACCCAGGGCACTCTGCTTGATGTCATTTAACAATTTTGTTAATGACTTGGATAAAGGTATAAGAGATAACATTTATTAAGTTTTCAAAGGATACCATTTGGCAAGAATGACTGAGTCGGGATTAAAAAATATCTTAACAAGCTAGAACTGAATCTAAGTTGGTAGCCAATAGAGACAAATATAAAGTCTTAATTGTGGATTCAATAACTCAATTTCACAATTACAAGATGGGGGAGGCACAGTTATATAATTATTCTTCTGAAAGAAAAAAAAGGTAATAGGAATTTTAGTGGACTGAAAACGCCAGTCAATATTGTGATATAGCAACTCAAAATGCTCATGTGATCTTCGGCTGCATCAAGAGAAGAATAATTAAAAAAAAGAAGGAAGTGCTAGTTCCGTAGTACCCCTTTCCCCCCAATCAGACCAGATCCGGCATAATATACATTTTGCAGAGAATCCATCAACTCACACAAAAAAGGAAGACTTGCAAAAAAGTGGCTTTGGGATTTTGCAAAGAAGTTACATAGTTAGAAGTACTTTTCTGACCATCACATAAGAAAGGATTAATATATATATATATATGCTGGTTCAGATAATGCTTTATTGCCATTTAGTTAATAATGCATTAAAACTTCAATTTCAAGGCACCAAACATTACCATCCCCAATATACAATGGGAAGTGCCAAGGCAGGAATACAGTCTTTCAAGCTCAAAAATGTAGCTCCAGGTGGGATCAAGGAAATCATTCCAGACTCAAAATCCTATCACTATACAGGATGTTAAAGAATATAGCCAAAAAAAAAATCAGTGAAAGGAGTACTAAAATTTTATATCTGGATTAAAATTTAATTGATCTCTAAACTTTTCAGAATAAATGTTTTTGGATTTTCTTTTCAAATTTATACTTCAAATATGGAAGAATTTAGTAACAAAAATAAATGGCAAAATCTTAAGCTGATGAAATAGTAGTATAAACTTTCCTGAATTGGAGAACTATTCAAAGTCAAAGTAGTACTTTAATATCAATAAAAATGTAGCATTCTTATGCTTTTCAGGATTACATAAATTGCAGCAATTTACTATTTTAAGTAGTACTTAAAACTCAAATTGCAGTACAGTTTTTCAGTTTGCTTCATTATGGATCTAACATTAATGTTTAATATTAATGTTATGAGTTTTTCTGGTTAACCCTATGGCTTATGACTGAATTAGAACTGCTGCTGAGTTATATCTTCTCTGATAGAACAAAAAACATTCTTCAGCAATATTCCTACAAAAAACACTTTATAGGAATAGTTTATATTAAAAAGATGGGGAAGAGATAAACAGAGAAAATGTTTTAACTTTTGGAATCCATTTAGCTTCAAAGAAATCAATGTGCAATCTACAATAGACCATTAATCAAATGCCTTCATGTGACGCCTAGAAGAGAAGTCAGTTTTGGTTATTTCCAAATAAATGTTTTCTTACGTGCCTTCTGTCAAGTAAATGAATTTCCCAGGAGGAAGGTTTTACATCAGAAGTATTTAAAACTCTGCTAAAGTTAAAATTTTCTAGAAAATGCCAACATTTTACACAATAGTCACTTTGCATTTTCATTGTATCTTTCCACTGCAAAAAAATTTTTTTTTCTGAGAAAATGTTTCAAAAACAATTTCACACAGACTTTACTATTGAAAATTAGTGATACAACATTACACAAAGAAATTATAAAATATTAAGTATAGCATTTTTATTATGTGGCTAAAGTATTAATTAATTTATTCTCCTACAGAATTAATCCTTGAGTAATAATAATAGTTAACATTTACATAATGTCTACCAGGCACCGCTCTAAAAACTTTACCATTAATATCTCATTTGATCCTCACAAAAACCCTATGACACAGGAACTATTATTAATCCCTGTGTTGCAGATAAGGGCACCCAAGGCAAACCAAAGTAGGTTAGATGACTTGCCAAGGGTCATACAGTTAGTAAGTGTTTAAGACCAGATTTAAAGTCAGATCTAACTCAGTGCTCTGCCCACTGTGCAACCTGGCTGCCTCAGTACCAAATATATCATAGCTAAAATCTCTTAATTTGCTTATATGTGGATAGTGTAAAAAATTAAATTAGTCTCTAGTAATATTAATAGTATATTTTTGTGAGGTTTATTAAGGATTATTAGAAAATCAAGGAATAAAGAAAATATACCACTGTCCATGGCTGATTAGCCAATTCAGAATGCCTGTGCTTAGCTTACTTACTAAACCACTGCAATGGCTGGGTAGAGAGGCGCCTGTTAGGCAGAGAGCCAGTTAAATACTCATTGTGATCTCACCCAGGTGGAAACTCAGGTGAGATTATAGGGAATTCTGGGAAATACCAAGAACTTCTGGGGATTGAGGTCTAGGGTTCAAATCTCCATTTTACAATAGTCCCTGTGTATAAAGTTTACTACTAATACTCAATGTTTACTTGATGCTTATTAAATGTTAGATAATGTGACTACTCAACAATAAAACAGTTGGAATAACTCTTCATGTAACCATCTAGTGACAGAGGATAGATCACAAACTCAAATTCAGAGCCAAAAGGGACCTACAGGTTGTTGAGCCCATTGATGTCAAACTTGAAAGACCGCTTTGAGCTGCATATTGACTGAGAAAAATACAAATTACCATTATTATATTTTTATAAACATCTCTCAATTACATTTTAATTAGGGCATAGAAAACTTCAAATTAATATCCATGTTGAACTGTATTTTTATTTATTTTGTAAAACATTTCCCAATTATGTTTTAGTGTAGGTTAAGAATGAGTTTCACGGAGGCAGTTGAGTGGATTGAGAGTCAGGCCTAGAGACAAGAGGTCTTCAAGGTTCAAATTTGACCTCAGACACTTCCCAGCTGTGTGACCCTGGGCAAGTCACTTGACCCCCATTGCCTAGCCCTTACTACTCTTTTGCCTTGGAGCTAATAGACAGTATTGACTCCAAGATGGAAGGTAAGGACTTAAAAAAAAAAAAAGAATGAGTTTCATACCTCTAATCTACCTCTCAATTTACAAATGAGGAAACAGAAAGAAGTGACTTGCCCAAGGTCACATAGTTATCATATAGTGATAGAACTATGATTTGAACCAGTTGTCTGAATCCAAATTCAATACATTTTCTATTATAAAAGATAAAAATAAATAATTTTGACTACATCAAATTAAAAAGCTTTTGCACAAACAAAACCAATGTAACTAAAATCAGAAGGGAAACAACAAACTGGGAAAAAATCTTCATAGAAACCTCTGACAAAGGTTTAATTACTCAAATTTATAAAGAGCTAAATCAACTGTACAAAAAATCAAGCCATTCTCCAATTGATAAATGGGCAAGGGACAGACATGGATAGGCAGTTCTCAGATAAAGAAATCAAAACTATTAATAAGCACATGAAGAAGTGTTCTAAATCTCTTATAATCAGAGAGATGCAAATCAAAACAACTCTGAGGTATCACCTCACACCTAGCAGATTGGCTAACATAACAGCAAAGGAAAGTAATGAATGCTGGAGGGGATGTGGCAAAGTAGGGACATTAATTCATTGCTGGTGGAGTTGTGAACTGATCCAAACATTCTGGAGGGCAATTTGGAACTATGCCCAAAGGGCAACAAAAGAATATCTACCCTTTGATCCAGCCATAGCACTGCTGGGTCTGTACCCCAAAGAGATAATGGACACAAAGACTTGTACAAAAATATTCATAGCTGCGCTCTTTGTGGTGGCCAAAAATTGGATAACGAGGGGATGCCCATCAATTGGGGAATGGCTGAGCAAATTGTGGTATATGTTGGTGATGGAATACTATTGTGCTAAAAGGAATAATAAAGTGGAGGAATTCCATGTGAACTTGAACGACCTCCAGGAAGTGATGCAGAGCGAGAGGAGCAGAACCAGGAGAACATTGTACACAGAGACTAATACACTGTGGTATAATCGAACGTAATGGACTTCTCCATTAGTGGCTGTGTAATGTCCCTGAACAATCTGCAGGGATCTAGGAGAAAAAAACACCATTCATAAGCAGAGGATAACCTGTGGGAGTAGAAACACCGAGGAAAAGCAACTGCCTGAATACAGAGGTTGAGGGGACATGACAGAGGAGAGACTCTAAATGAACACTCTAATGCAAATATTATCAACATAGCAATGGGTTCAAATCAAGAAAACATGTAATGCCCAGTAGATTTACGCGTCGTTTATAGGGGGTGGGGGGGAAGGAAAAGAAAATGATCTATGTCTTTAATGAATAATGCTTGGAAATGATCAAATAAAATATTTTTTAAAATGACTATGAAAAAATTGTTTTTTACATGTAATAGGTGAAAAAATAAAATATTATTAAAAATAAAAATAAAAAAAAGATAAAAATAGCAATTTTGATTACATCAAATTAAAAAGCTCTTGCACAAACAAAATTAATTCATTAAGCAAAAGGGAAATAATTAATTCAGAAATAAGTGTTTGCATCAAATTTCTGATCAAAAGGTCTGATATCCAAGATATTTAGGGAATTGATAAGAAATTTAAAAAAACTTGAACTTTTTCTCAGTAGTTAAATGGTTAGAGGATAATATCTATCAATTCTGGGGGGGAAAAACAGAAGCTATCAACAATATAAAAATGCTCCAAATCACTGATAAGAGAAATACAAATTAAAACAATTCTAAAGTCCTGCTTCATACTTATCAAATGAGAATAGAAATTTTGTGTGTATGGGGACTGTGAAAGGATAAGCACATTAACATACTGTTGGTGACTTGTCAACTGGTCCAGGTATTCTGGTAAAAAATTTGGAGTTACACTCAAAAAGTCATTCAACTGTGCATATGTGATCCAGCAATATTGGTACTAAGCACAAACTCCAAGGAGGTCAAAGACAGAGGCTTGATAAGGTTTACATATATAAAAGCATAGCAACACTTTTCTGTCATAGCAAAGAACTGGAAACAAAGTGAGAATGCATCAATTTGAGATGGTTGAATAAATGGCCATATAAGAAAGGAATATTATTGGTATTAAAAAATCATATAAAATCACAGATTTACAGCTAGAAGGATTTTGGAGGCCAGTGAGCACAACTCTTTCAAATTATAGATGAGGAAACTGAAGCTCAGAGAGATAAAGTGACTTGCCATGATCATATGAATATTAAGTATCTGAGGTAGGATCTCAGCTCAGATCCTGCTTATTCCAAGTCAGGTGCTCCATTCACTGAGTCATCTAGCTGCTCAGTGAAGTGCAAAATAAGGCTTTGTAGGTGTGGTGACACCTGAATTGAATATTAAAGAAACATAAGGATTCTGAGAGTAGTAACTGAAGAAAGAACACATTTCAGGGACAGGATTGTGTGAATGAGGAGAAGCAGAGAGGAATAATAAGCTCAGGGAACAGCTAGTATTTGGTTGGAAAACACAAAACATCCGGGAGGGTAATAATATAAAATGAGCCTGGAAAGGTAGGTGGGGACTATTTAATAAAAGAGTGCCTTAAAATACAAGGCTAAAAAGTTTGTGGGAAACAGTTAAGTGGAAAAGAATTTTGAAAAAGAAGATAGCATAAATAGAACTGTGCCTTAGGAAGATTATTTTAGGAGTTTTGTAGAGGATGGATTTGAAAAGAAAAATAATGGCAAGTGAGTCCAATTCAGACATTAAAGAAGTCCAGAAAACAGTAATAAGATCTTGAACATTTAATATAAAGGCCTATATGAGTAGAGAAGAGGATGGATGCAAAGGATGGATTCCACAAAAGTGGAATCAATAAAACACTTTAGAGTTTGGATAAGGAGGGGGAAAGGGTCAAGGATGACTTTAAATTTATGAATCTAGGTAATGGAATAATAGTACTCTCAACAGAAATACATAAATTTGGGAAAAGGTGTTTTTTATGGAAGGGGGTAATGACTTCCATTTTGGAAATACTGAGTTTGAGGTGTCTATGGAACATGGAAGGAGAGAAATTCAGTAGATAGTAGATAAGTAAGTGAACTAGAGTACAAAAGAAAGATTAGGGCTAGATAAACAGATTTGGGTGGTAACTTAAAGATAAGACACTTGAAGCCATAGCACCCAATAAGACTGCCAAGCAAACATGGGTAAAAAGGGATGACAACAGGGCATAGGGCAGAATCCTGGGGAACATCAATACTAAAAGGACAAGAGATGGATGTGATGATCCAGAAAAAGAGACAACCTCCTAACTGTGTGACCCAGGGCAAATCACTTAACTCCAATTGCCTAGCCCTTACCACTCTTCTGCCTTTGAACTGATAATTTGGAGCAATTCTAAGACAGAAAGTAAGGGTTTGAAAATGGGAGAAGATTTAGAGGGTTAGATTGGAGAATGGGATATCAAGGGCAGATGATGTGTATTTTCTCAGTAAGATAGCTAGTAAGGAGATCTTAGACTCCCTAGCTTCCTTCAAAACTCTCCAACATGAGGCATATCCTGTTTCCAGTGGCTGGTGTTCCTTCTCAAAATTGCTTTATATATAGAACCCTAGAATTTGGTAAGCTAGTCCAAAAGCATGCACAAAGATACCTCCATTATATCATCACTAACAAGTGGTCATCCAAATTCTGCTTGAAGTCATCCAAAGAGGGGGAACTCCACCACCTCTCTAGGGAACCCATTCCGCTTTTAGACAGCTTGAATGGGTTAGAAAGATTTTCCTTACACCAAAGTCAAGTTTGCCTCTTTACTTCCACTCATTGTTTTTGTTCTGCCCTCTGAGGCCAAACAGAGCATGTCAAGTTCCTCCTTCACATAACAACACTTCAAACATCTGAAGAAAGCTATCATCGGCAGCACCCCCCTAACCCCATCCTGAATCCTTCCTTGTCCAGGATGAACATGCTCAGTTCCTTCAACAGATAATCATCTGACACCGATTTAAAACCTTCACTATCCTGGCTGCCTCTTCCAGAGGCTCTCCTGGATTATCAACAGTCTTCTTAAAAGGTAACAACCCAAATTGAAGACAACACTCCAAATAAGGTTTGAAAAAAGCAGAATAAAGTGAGACTTCTCACCTCTCTATTTCTAGAAAGCTATGACTCTTTGAATACAGCCTTCAATCACTTTCACTTTCTTGGCTAACTGACATGAAGAGCTTACAGTCCACTAACTCTCCTCCTCTCCCAATATTTTTTCAGAACAACTTCTGTCTAACTAGGCTTCCCTGTCTTATACCTGTGAAGCTATTAAAAAAACAAACAAATTCAAGTATTTAAGACTTAAATTTATCCCTACTGAATTTTATTTTACTGGATTCAGCCCAATGTTCCAGTCTCTGAAGCTCCTTTTGGATCCTGGTTCTATCATTCAGTGTGTTAGCTCTCCTTCCTAGCTCTGTATTACCTGCAAATGTGAAAAGCCTGCTATCTAGTCTTTATTAGAGACAGATTAAATACAAAGGGCTCAGCCTCTGGGCCTGTGATTCTACACTAGAGACATTCTGTCAAACTATTTTGTAGTTACTTCTCACCATACATGTTTTCCTCCAATAGAATGTAAACTCCCATTTCATTTTTATCTTTGTATCCTCAATGCCAACACTTAGTAGGCCATCATAAACTACAGCTGAATGGATATAGAAGGTTGAAGGAGAAAAGAAGGACTAAGTAGAAGAGAGACATTTGGGAAAAGACTCTGAAGGGAATCAGGAAACAGAAATTTTGTTGTTCAGCAGTAAGAGAAACTCCTGTTCTAACACCACAGCTAAATTTCAATTAAGTAGAACTTAATCTAAAGTGAGGGATGTTCTTCCTACTGATGAAATCACAGGGCAAGAACAAAAAATCCCCCTCAAAAACAAACAAAAAAAGGCACTAGCAAGGACATAGCCTGGATAGCATATAAACCATCACTTTTGCCTACAGGAATTCACTTAGGGTCAGTGAGTTGTGACTCATTTTGCATGTTAATTACAGATGAGATCCAGGTAGATGGGCAATCCCCTGAATTAGCTCAGCATTTTGTATCACTCAAGTAGGCACTGGAATGGACAATAAGCCAAGTCCAGACTTAGAGCTGGAAAAGGTTATCAGGGCAAATCAGAGCTGGAAAGTTATATAGTGCTTTCCAACATGTTCATCTCTTTTAACAGCAATACTTAACCAGTAATGTAACATGGCTGAGAATCACTTAACACTATAATGTAGAAAAAATAAAAAATACACATTATCCAAAGTGGAATAAAAAGAGTAACAGGATACTGCAAGTTACAAATGATAACTTCTTCTTGAAAAATAGCATAAAAGACATTATTGAGAACATCTATGCCTGGAAAAATAGATGGACTAATTAAGAATAAGATACTGTGTAACCTTAGGCAAGTCACTTTACCCTGTCTACCTCAGTGTCCTCATCAATAAAATGAGCTGGAGAAGAAAATGGTAAACTACTCCATTATCTCTGCCAAGAAAACCCCAAATGGGGTCAGGAATAATTGGACACAACTAAAGAAATGACTAAACATCAAAATGAAGAATCAAGATAAAAAACAGGCATACTGAAACACTAAAAGAACAAAAATGATTGATAAGTTGATTAAAGATCCATTCTACACACTGAAGAAAAATTACACATTAAGGACCTAAAACATATCAAGCATTATGACATGAAAACAGTCCTTGCCCTAGAGGAGTTTCCACTGTAACTGAGGAAACAATATGTACACAGGTAAGTGAAACCAAAATATATACAAAGTCATATGTGCAAAGACGCTTGGAATCCAGAAAGGTGTCAGGTTGGAGGCAGCACCTCAGTTATGTTATGAGGGACTCTAGGAATTCTAAGGGGCAGAAGTGAGGAGGACGTACATTCCAGACATGGGAGGCAGCATATACAAAGACATAAAGATGAACAATGTATCGTTATGTGCAAGGAAAGAGAAGCCAGTTTGGTTACAATGTAGAATGTATGAAGGGTAGTAATGTGTACCAAATCTAGAAAGGTTAGGTTACAGCCAAGTTGTTTTAAATACCCAACAGAGGAGTTGGTATTTTATCCTACAGGAAACAGGGCACCCCTAGAATGACACAGTTAGATCTGTTCTTGGAATATTATTTTGGCAAATATGTAGAGGATGGATTAGAGAGGGGAGACTTAAAGCAGGAAAAGTAGCCTGAATACTGCTGCAACAGTTCTGGGGAGAAATGAACTGGGTTGGTGGCCATGTGAGTACAAAGACAAGGACAGATGCAAGAGAGATCTGGGCTGTGGAACAACTCATAAGATTTAGCAACTAATTAGGTAGGGATTGAAGAGCCGAAGAGGGCTGATGTTTCAAATTCAAAGAATTAGTCAAAAAAAGAAATGTTAGGAAGAAGGATCAATTTAGGGGAAAAGATGATTTACTTGGGAAAACATGGGTAAAGATCATACATGATGAGAAGCTAGAGGAGAAACAATAATCAAATCTATACAGATTCAATAACATATAAACATACAATTTATTTCTCTGATACAGACTGGAAGAAGCCATAATAAAATACAAAGTTTTTTTTGAACCATAATAAAAATAGGCTACATTCCCATAATGTCTAGTTTCCTCTTTTATGTAAAATTAAGTTAACAAAGGTAGATACAATAACCTTTTCAGAAATCCAAAGGTATTAGCTAATATGAAATGATTTGAAAGACTAGGAAAGGGGTCAAAAACTGTTTTAAGGGAGAAGAGTTATTTAAGATTTAGAATATGGTTTTAAAAATAGGTAACATTTTGTGTACATATTATATGTATTTAAACAATGTGAGGGATGTTCCATTAATTCCACATGTTTTGTTTTCTATACTGTTTAACTTAATTTCAAGAGGTAGCATAATACAGTACATAGAAGGATAACTTTGAATCAATCAGACCTAGATTCAAATTCTACCTCTAACATAGAACCCTCAGCAAATCAAAGTTCTCTAAGCCTTAGTTTATTCATCTGTAAACAAAAACAAAATTGGGATAAAATCTATAGTACCTGCCTTACATAACTGTATTGAAGTTCAAATGAGAATATTTATAAAGCATTGTAACCTTTAAAGCACTTTTTCTACAAATGTCAATTCCTATTATTATTTGTAAGGTTAATATAATAGAAAAAAATAATAATCTCTTCCTAGAAAGTTCCTATAAGCTATAAAGGCTTATGTATCTAGCCCAGAAAATGATGGAAGGACCCTGAAAAAAGAAGTTTATATTCCCTTGCTACCTGCAGACTTCATATAGCATTTTAACAAATCTCATAAGCATTATTTTGTATTACAGCTCTGGCGTCTATCATGCCCCCTATAAACCTTAAATCCTAAGAGACTAGAGTCGAAGTTAAACTTTTTTATCTTCCTTATTATGGCAGAGTACTCCATATGTAGCATGTAGGTGCTTAATATTTATAAAATTAACTACTAAAGAGAAAACGTCAAAGCAGAGTACTTCAAAAGGGAAGGGAGAGGGTTAAGGGAGGAGAGGAGAATGGAAAAGATGGAAGTTGCTTAGGAGGGAAGAAGGGGAAAAAAAGGAAATTTAAGAGCTCTAGCCTGAGCTTTAATAGACTCCAAGGCTAGTGATTCAATTATTCCTAATCCAGGACAAGTTGGTGCAATGAGTCACACAGGTACAGACTCATTCCTTTATTTTGGCTTAAAAAAGAAGCAAGTACATACTCAAAGACTCATATGTGGCTCAGCAGTTAGATTGTAGAATGGATTAGAACAAAATGAAAAGCATCTAATAAGATTTAAGGTTAAGAGAGACCTTAGATCATCAAAACTAACCCCCACCCCTATTTACAGAAGAAGAAATTTGCCTGAGGTCATATGGAGAATGTAGCAGAAGTAGGATTTCAAGGCAAGAGTCCTAAACTTGAAAATCAATGTTCTTCACTTTAGCTATTGGAGTTTTGCTACAATTGAGACACAGAAATAAACCCAAATTTAAAGTTCCTACAATGTATATAGGGATGGGAACTGGACCTATTATTTCAGCAAATAAAGGCAATTCCCTCTCACTAATCTTTTCTCTACCAAAGCAGGAAGGCACCTTCAGTGCAACTTAGTTTTAGAGAATTGTCTGGTACACTGAAAGAATATGTGACTTGCCTGTGGACAACTAATATATGCTATTTTTTAAAAAATGAGACACAAGAGGAAAAGGTAAGTCAATTAAAAACAGAGTGTCTAATTGTTTATGATGTTCAAGGAAAACCTAGAATTTACCTTTAGGTCAAACAGGAACAAACCCTCATTTTTAACTTACAAAGCATATACTAACACCAAGAGTATTAGATTCTGAAGTCAATTCAAATCAAAACAAAATTTTCCCCAAAAATTATAAATAAAATTATATATTTAATAATGTTATGTTCATACATATTTTATTGCTATATATACAAATTTAAAAATAAAACAGAAGTAAGCTTCCAAAGTGTGTTACTTATTTCTAATTAAATGTTCTCCTTATAATTCTCATAATTCATTCAATGGCATTAGAACTTAAAATGATTAAAAATAAAAGTAGGAAATAATTCCATAAGGAGCCTAGTTTAGTAACTTGAATTTATAGCTGTTTTTAAATCTAGGTTCTCCTAATCTTTGACATAATTATTATTAAATCTATTTTTAAAAACCATCCCAAAATATATAAGAAAATTTTAACACATGAAGTAAAATTTCATCATGTTAAATAGGAAGTAAAATGAAGTTACTAATTCCATAGCTCTTCGCTGAATAGGTTATAAATGATTCCAAATCTCAGACAGCTCAAGACAACAAATGCTTTCTTTGGGTCCTATCCATGTAAGTCATTCTCTATTTAAGGATATCTAGAATTTATAGTTTTTTAAGATTTGAAATGTCTTTTATATGTTCTCATTTGTTAATCACAAAAACTCTGTGAGGTAGGTAAAGTACTACCTGAATCTGTACTATTTGTAAAGAAATTCTTACTTAGAAGCCATCATGAAAATTAAAGCTTCAACTAAAGGGAATCCTGCTCTTTTGGCTAACTATTGCCCTTCTACTCCTCTCACATTATTTCTTTAACTTAAGCTAACACTACTAGGCCACTCACCAAACCACCACAAACAAGCCCAAGAACTGGGAGAAGGAAGGGTAGTATAAGAGGATATGATTCCCTCCCTTTTCCAAATGAGCTTCAAATTTCTTTTTACTTACTAATATAAACTCATCTTTAAAGCTGGATAAATTTCTCTGTAGAATACGAATCTAGTTTCTAGTACACTCAGTCCTTACTAGATCCTACCATACTATTACAAAGAATTCCAACATATCTAACACAAAGCTATCAGAGCCTTCACTTTTATACAGCTACCAAAAGATGGTACCTACAGCATAGTGACACCTAGCTCCATAATAATGTATTAATCCAATATCAGCTCAAAAGGAAATACAGAGAGGATTTGAGTTGCCATCTTTCGAAGGTCATGTACACCCAGGTGAACCATGTCAAGTGACATGACCTATTTAAATTCTGCTAAGATCCATCAGAATGGATTTAAAATATAATGCCAGACTGCACTGTTTAGAATTTTACACAATGTGTGAAACATGTAGATCCAAATAATGAAATACCTTGAATTTCTGCTTGGAAACATTGATCTTTAGTTTACATTCCTGATAATTATTAACCAAAAAGTTGTTAAAATACAATTTCTATGTATCTAATTCATTATGTTAGCTCTTAATTTTTGAGGGATGGCATGAATTTGTGTGCAATCTGATATTTTTTGTTGTTGCTAGTTTTAAAATTATATAGGTGGTAGGACATATGGCTCAAGGAACTGGTGATTCCATTATGTTTGCTTCCTGGCTGTCAGCACAAATCTGATACAGATAGCTAATACTGGTAAATTTAGTGACCAAAAGGAAACAACCTTGTGACCTTGGTCCAGCTGTTAAAGGAACAAGGAGGTATCTCTCACATTTGGGATGCTTTAGCATCAGCAGAGAGGCCAAAGATAGAAGATGACACAACAACAAAGCTCTTTTCTCCTAGGAAATAGGCCCCCCCAGGTCAGATTAGAAAAAGATTTGGGAGAAAAATCATTCTGAAAGCCAACCGAAAAAAAAAATTAGCAAAAAATAATAATTACACTTCTAGGCCACTTGGCATTTTGAAAACCTTTAGAAAGGGAAAGTACATTAACTTTACCCCACGTTCAAACTAAGGTGGCCATTAGTACAGATTGAAAAAGGTGGCCAGGGATAAAGAGTCCATTAGCAACTAAAATAAGACACAATAGCCTACCTCAAAAATACAGGGTTTTACCCTCCAAGAAAAGTGGCTTTTGTTTCCAGGGTTTTTCAAAGGTATTTAATTTAAAAGACTTAAAATAGGGAAAAAGAAGAAAGCAGCTTGAGGTAGTAAATAAAGATTGCAAGAGAATGAGTTTGACTACTGAAGGAAGGTAGTGAGATTTGTGAGGGGCATGGAAGGATGTCTGCCTTCTGTTAATAATGAAGCGGTTTTTAGTAAGGAGTCAAAATCTTCGGTGGTTTAAAGGAATAGGCTCCCAACTCCCAAGCGCCGGCGGCAAAGGCACAACCCCTTAGATTAAAGAGCAGATTCCCGGCTCCGTAGACCCAGAGGTAACAAACCACTGACATCTTCAAAAGCACTAAATACTTGAGCCAGTTCTATTGTCTACGAATTGAAATGCAAAAGCCACCAAGGTGAGAGACTTCAGCTCCCCAAACCCAGAGACTGCAAAGCGCTTCTCCGGAGAGGCGAAACGGACAGTGGCTGGCACGATCTCCCCAGAGTGGGGGACTTTCTCGGTGTGCGGGGAAATGGGAAGACCCTCTCAGTGGTCGCTGGAGGGTCAAGTTCCGCCACCCCTGCTTCGCAGAATCTCATGTTCCGTCCCTTTTACAAAACCCGGCCAGCCGAGCCCCGAAGGGGAGGGAAGAAAGCAGTAGGGTCCCTTTCCTGCAAATGCGGGTGATGCCACCCAGCCCCACGAGGACCGAAGCTATCTAGCTCCCCGGACCGGGCGCCAGGAAGGGCTGAGACCCCGGGACCCGGGCCGGGTGCAGACTTGGGGGAGGTTAGGTTTTTGCGCTCGCAGCCGAGGCGCCTCGCCCGGCCCCGGTGCCCTCGGGTCGGACCCTCGTTTCGGGCTTTCCCCCAGGCCGCGCTGGCCTCCGCTTAGGTGATTCGGCCTCGCAGTCCTCCTGGCCGCCCCCCCTCCTTCCCAGTGCCCAGGTCCCCGAGCCGCACCTCGGTCTTAGTGATGCGGTGGCGCCCCAGCTTCACCACAGCGAAGTTGCCCTTGCCCAGCGTGCCCTCGATGTCGTAGAACCCCACCCGAACCGGCCCGCGCTGCAAGTGCCTCGGGCCATCCGCCATGACCATGCTGGGCCCCGCTGCTGGACACGGGCGGACTCGAGGACTGACTGGCGGGCGGGCAGAAGCGGGCGCGGACACGGCTCCGGCTCGGGCTCAACAGCGACGGCGACGGCGGCGGCGGCTCCGCTCGCTCCTTCGCCCCTTTTCCCTCCCGCTCTGCGGGGCCCAGCCAGGCGCGCGCCGCCGCTGACGTTCGCCGACGTCAGGGAGGCCGGGATGGGGGTGAGGGGGAGGGAAGCAAAGAGGGGGGCGGGTCCGATACTCGATCTGTCGCCATGGCGACTGGAGCCAACGCCGACGTCGGCACTGGTGTTGGGACATGGAGGGAGTAAAGGATGGGGAGGGGCAAGTGGGGCCAAGATTCCTTGCTCCCGCCCCCGCCTCTCCCCTCCGGGTCGGGAGGGGTGGAGGTGAGGTGAGCTCGGGGTTGTGGCGTTGCTCTCGGAGGAGGCGAAGAGAAAGAGCGAGCCCTGGTGGACAGAGGAGAGGGATGCAACGACTGTATAAACCACCCCCCTTCCTGGATCCTCTACCCGGCAGTCCCCTTAGAGACTTCCCCCGCTCTTGCTGGGACAGAGGCAGCCCAAACTGCTTAGCTGAGAGTGCAGTCTTCCTCACTTGGAAAGATGATTCAATGCCCTTCCGCCTCAGTTTTAGGATTAAGCTGACTATTCTGGCAAGGACCAGTAGTATCTGAGTTTAGGAGACAATGCACTGAGCTTGATTCAGTGTTATACAATACAGTACAAAAAACAAGGCGGGTCCATCCCTTCAAGGAACTTATATTCTAATAGCATTAACATGTGTGAAGGTATGATGGACAAGGAAGGATTTTTTTTGGGGGGGGGGAGGGTGTTGGAATGGAAGCGTGACACAAATGTAGCGCCAGAGCTATAATAATGCAACCTTTCCTGAAGCAAAAGTATCAGTGACTTAATTCCTGTTGCCAGAGCAAGCCACATTTCCCATGGGAAGTGGGCTATTGGACGAGCTGCATTAGGAAACAAGGGAAAGGGATGCAAGAAGTGGGAGAAAGGCTCAGAAAGCATCTCATAGAAAAACTTTTCCTATTTCACAATTTTTTCCAGGTCCCTAATGGCTGTTTTTGTGATAATTTTTCAGTGGGGTACTAGAAAAGAACTAATTTTGAAAAGCAGCTTAGATTCAACCCAGGCTCCTCAATCCATAATAGTCACATTCTTCCTTTTCAAGTTAGCTTCTCTTTCAGTCCATTCCCCTCGCCCCCCAAAAGTGAAGAATACAAGGAACTAGATATAAAGATATGTAGTATCCTCTTATCCCAGATCATTCCCTTTCCCTCATTATTACTAGACTTTTATAATTATCCTGAAAATGCTTTGGTTCTGCTGTAGTTTATATTTCCTGGTATAACTCTTTGTTAGAGACTCCCACCAGTTATACAAGGCCCAAGTAACTTTCGAGATATCTTACTTCTCTGGTTTTTTGCTCCCTTAAAGAAGATCTAGGAATTCCAACATTTTGGCATTCACTTGAGGTACTCTCTAGATTTTCTTTACAACCATTTCAGCTTCAAAAGCTCAAAATAAGAAGAGTATTATTTATAAGTTAATGGAAAGAGATCCAATTTGTATCTGAACCCATAAAAGTAGCAATACCCCTAGTGAGTAATATTTCCCCAGAGAATTATACAGTCTCAATGACATCATATTGACCTAGAAGTCTCCAGATAGTGGGAATTGAGAACTGTCCTCCCAAATCAATGCTTCACTAGAAGTTTATCTATGGTTTGCCACTTATATCTCTCCTCCACTCCTAAAAACTATCACCCCTTACTCTTTCCCATTATTCCTACTTGTTCACATCCTTCATTATTCTACTACAGGTCTCAATTAAGTCCCCAGCAGGTGACAGTTCTCTCGATATTATTACTTCTATAGTCTTTGCTTCCTGTCACTCCCTTCTCATTATTTCACTAATTTCCACAATTTGGCTTTCCTTCTCAAATAGTGTTTGATTCCTTTTGAACAGGAGCAGATTGGTCACCTTGCCTATATAGAATAAGTCTCTGAGGGTATTTTTTTTTTAGTAGCTCAAACCCTCTACATTCCATTTATCCTTAATTCTCAATGTGGACAAAGCCCCAAACCTCACATGATAGGTTTAATAGAGGGATGGGGAGAGCATAGTTATAGGAGCTTCTTGCTTGCTCCACTCAAGTACATTTTTGTCTTAAAACCTCATGCAGACTTATAGTGAGTCAATACTACTTGCCTTTATTTTCCCCTTCACAAGACTGTGTATCTTCAGCTCATAAGCATCTTGCTCAGGATCCTGGAGTTTGGAAAAGCGTATCTATTCATTCTCTCCTTGCTTTATATCTCATATCCCCTCCACCCTTCATTCTCCTAGGCAGATGGCTTATGTTATTCAAATTACCCACTCAGGACTTCTTCTTGAAAGAGTATAGATGGCACCACTTCATCCTAGCTGGCAAGGGAGAAACATCAAATCACAGAATTTGAGAGTTGGAAGGGATCTTAGTGGCTCCCTAGTCTGACCCATGTATGAAAGAATTACCCAATATAGAAGACTTAATAAGTGGTCATTCAGTCACTGCTTGACAATATTCAAGTAAGGGAATCCCTTTTTAGAGTTGTTTTTAGGTTGTCCATTCAAGTAATATTCAGCTTATTAAGAAGCTTTTCTTCACATCAAGCCTAAACATCCTGCTTTGCAACCTTCTTACATTCTTGGTTCTGTCCTATGGGATCAAACAGAATAATCTAGTTTCTTTTCCACATGATGGGCCTTCAAACATTTGAAGACATCTATTAAATGTCTCCTGAATCATCTCTTCTCTAGGTCAAACAACTGACCACTATCTGGCATGAACTCCATGGGGCCCTTCCCCATCCAAATTGCCTTCCTTAGGACACTCTGCAGCTTATCACTGTTCTTAAACTGTGGTGTCCAGAACTGAAGACAATTCTCCAGATGAGGTTTGATGAGGACAGAGTATAGTGACATCATCACCTCACTGTTCCTGAAAGCTTTGCCAGTCTCAAAACATCCAGAGATTGCAAAAGCTTTCTTGGCTGCTGTATCATCCATATTGGGCTTGCAATCCATTAAAACCCCCAGATCTTTTTCAGAACAACCACTTGTAAAGTTATTTGTACCCATATGCAATGCTTAACATCTATCCCTCTTGAATCTTATCTTATTAAATTCAGCTTCTCTAGTTAATCAAGATCTTTTTCAATCACACCTTTGTATTATCCGCTGTTAGTTATCCTCCCTTTGTGTCATCTGCAAATTGATAAATCTATGCCATTTCCAAGTCATTGATTTTAAGTTGTTTTTGAGTCATGCTTGACTCTTCATGACCTCTTTTGGGATTTTCTTGGCAAAGATACTGGAGTGAATTGTCATTTCCTTCTTCAGCTCATTTTATGGATGAGGCAACTGAGGCAAAGAAACTGATGTCTGAGGCCAGATTTGAGAAGAATCTTCCTGAGTCTATGGCCAGGGCTCTAACCACTGTGCCATCTCGCTTTCTAATTCATTGATAAAAATGTTAAATAGCACAGGCCAAGGAACAGATCCCTGGTATACTTCTCTGGAGACCTCCACATCCACAACGAACCATTAATAAATATCTGAATTCAGCCCTACAATTAATTCTGAATTCATTTGATTGTATTATTGTTTAGCAGCTATAGGGTAATGGAGAAGAGCTAGCCTTGAATCCAGAAAGAGGTGGATTTAAGATCTGACTCTGATATGTACTGGCTGTGTGACCCTGTATTCTAGGCAACTCTCTATGACTAAATTGTAGAAAAGGTATCTGTAGTTTATCAGTCTTTCTTAACTATGAAGTTAAACTACCTGTCTTAGTAGATGGGGCTCCCTTCTCCAGGATTTATCTATAGCACTGAATTGCCATTCCAGTCCTTTATTTGTACCTCTCCATCTTCTCCATAAGAATAGTAAGAAGGGATATCTAAGTAGCACCATGGATAGAACATCAGGCTTAGAGGTTAGGGCAAGGGACCTAGATTCAAATCTGAACTCAGACACTTCCTGGTTCTGTGACCCTGGGCGAGTCACTTCACTCCAGTCTTATAGCCTTTAGTGTTCTCCTACCTTAGAATCAATTTGATTCAAAGATAGAAGATAAAGGTTTTTTTTTAAAAGAATAGTATGATATATTTAATGAAAAATCTTTGCTAAAAAACTAAGTAAGCTATCCACAGCATCCCCCCTTATCCTCTAGCTCACTAATTTTGTCAAAAAAGGAAATGAGTTTAGCCTGACATGACATGCTCTCTATGAAGTCATGCTGACTCTTTGTAATCAGTCTTCCAAAGCTAGTATTTTTACAAGAATTGGAATCAAGATTCTGTAGTCTTTGCTACACTTATTTCCAAAGTGTTAGCAATAAATAATCCACTTAATTACTTTGTAAGTAGTCCCTGCTTCCTTTCCTTCAGCACTTTGGAAAGTAATAGTAGTAATAATAATGACTATGATAATAACACTAATAACAAAAATGAGAAACTTGAGACTTTATGGAAGATGAAATACTAGAGCAGAGTTCATTGAGAACAAAGGAAACAAAAAGAATGAAAAAACTGAGAAAAATGTGAGAATGAAAAAACCCCTGAATCACAGTGATATATATATATATATATATACATATATAGTGTGTTTGTATACATATATACACATATGTGTTCAGAATGGCGAACAAATATAAAACAACGTGGATGCACCCACGATCAAAACAGTAGCATCTCATTGACTACATCATTGTATGCTGGCGAGATATTCAGGATGTAAAGATCACCAGAGCCATGAGAGGAGCTGAATGCTGGACAGACCACCCATTGGTTAGAGCGACTCTTCAAATGTGCATTGCCCCTCAATCCAAAATGGCCCAGACAGTTTGCGCATTTTACAACCTGAGTCATCTTAGAGATCCATCTTATTTGCAAACATTTCAGTCCTGCCTGGACAACAAGCTGTCTGCCAAGGGACCACTCACTGGAAGCTCAACCAAGAACTGGAACCAGTTCAGAGACGCAGTGAAGGAAACGTCAAAGGCAGTCCTAGGCCCAAAACAACGCAACCACCAGGACTGGTTTGACGAGAACAACACTGCTATTGAAGACCTTTTGAGCAAGAAGAACAAAGCCTTTATGGAGTGGCAAAATAACCCAGACTCTGCTCCTAAAAAGGACAGATTCAAGTCTCTCCAAGCCACGGCGCAGCGTGAGATCAGGAAGATGCAAGACTGATGGTGGGAAAAAAAGGCAGAAGAAATCCAGCAGTTTGCTGATATGAAAAACTACAAACAATTTTTCAGTGCCCTCAAGACTGTCTATGGACCATTAAAACCCACCACCACTCCCTTGCTATCCTCTGACGGTGACACTCTCATAAAAGATAAAAAAGGCATCAGCAACAGGTGGAAAGAACACTTCAATCAGCTTCTCAACTGACCCTCTTCAGTCGACCAAAGCGCCCTTGACCAGATCCCCCAAAACCGCACCATTGAACAACTTGATGTCCCTCCTTCAATAGAGGAAGTCCAAAAAGCCATTAAACAAAAGTGCAGGCAAGGCACCTGGTAAAGACGGGATCCCAACCGAGGTGTACAAGGCCTTAAAGGGAAAGGTGCTCCAGGCATTCCACATAGTGCTGACCAGCATATGGAAGAGGAAGACATGCCCCCAGAACTCAGAGATGCCTCCATCGTAGCCCTATACAAGAACAAAGGCCCATGAGCAGCCTGTGACAACTACAGAGGCATCTCACTACTTTCCACTGTTGGGAAGATCCTCGCCCGTGTTATACTCAACAGACTCCTGTCATCTGTTTCAGAGCAGAACCTGCCTGAATCACAATGTGGCTTCCGACCAGATCGCAGCACCATCGACATGGTCTTCATGGTGAGGCAAATGCAGGAAAAATGCCTTGAGCAGAACCTAAGTCTCTACATTGTCTTCATAGACCTGACAAAGGCGTTCGACACAGTGAACAGGGGCCACAACCGCACCTCCCGTAACAACTGGCATCCCATGCCCCATGTGCCACAAACTGTGCGCCTCAGCCTTTGGACTCCAAAGCCACATGAGGGTACACCGTAGATGAAACTGCACAAAGACAATAGTCATTCTCGGTCACCGAGAGACTACCACTATGTGTGTATATATATATATGATAGACAGATAGATAGATAGATAGACAGATAGATAGATAGACAGATAGGTAGATAGACAGACAGATAGAGAGACACACACACAGATAGATCAGATAGATAGATAGATAGATAGATAGATAGATAGATAGATAGATAGATAGATAGATAGATGGTAGATAGATAGATAGATAGATAGATAGATCATTTGGTCAGTAAGTCAGTTGGTAGGTAGGTAGGTCGGAAGGTATAGCTGAGACCAGATGTCTCTGAACTAGGACAATAAACTATGTGCTACTTAGTTTTCTTCCTTATTCATAGACCGTGTCCAGATTTTTGCCTTTTATTAATTCAAGAGAGAGTTGAAGGGGGCAGCTGGGTGTCTCAGTGAATTGAGAGCCATGCCTAGAGACTGGGGGTCCTGGATTCAAATCTGGCCTCAGACACTTCCTAGCTGTGTGACCCTGGGCAAGTCACTAAACCTCCATTGCCTAGCCCTTACCGCTCTTCTACCTTGGAATCAATATTGATTCTAAGGCAGAAGGTAAGGGTTTTAAAAAAAAGAATTAAAACACCTCTAACTCTTTTAAAATGTCTTTATATATCATTCCTAGATACCTTACTATACTATTCCCTCTTCTGAATTTGTCAGCCTTTCTTCTTAAATGTAGCATCCCAAACTAACTACAATACTCCAAATGTGGTCTAACCAGTGCACAAACATAATGAAATAAGTATCTTTCTTGATTTGGATGTTATAAATTTATTGCTGTACAGTCAGATTGCATTAGCATTTTTAGCAACAAGTCATATTGTTGGCTTGTGTTGAGTTTATGGTCAAATCCTCCACTGCCCTCCCCCCTCTCTCTTTCACATGAACTACTATCAAACTAGTTGTGCCTTATTCATATTTTTCTCCATTAAATTTAATCTTGTAGATTCTGGGCCAAGCTCATCAAGATAATTTAAAATCTTTATTCTGTTATCCATTACATTAACTACTCCTTCCATCTTTGTGTCTGCCATAAATGTGATTAGGAACACATTTTTCCAAGTCACTGATACAAGTGATAAACAGGACAGAACCAAAGTCATAGTGCTGTGAAAGGCCTCTAGATACCTCTTTCTAGGATGACATCAATCCATTAGTCAACACTCTTTGGGTAAAATTAAAGGAAATGAAATTTTTTAAATATTTGTTCTTAATGAATTTATTATACCACTTCATGGCACTAATTTCTTTTCTAAGGTTCCACAAATCATTTTCTTAATAAACTGACATGAAATATTTATCTTACAATTCAATCATTTCTGAAACTCACCTTTTAAAAAAAGGATAGTGGAAGGCTCCTGGGTGTCTCAGTGGTTTGAGAACAAGGCCTAGAGATGGGAGGTCCTAGGTTCAAATATGACCTCGGACACTTCCTAGCTGTGTGACCCTGGACAAGTCACTTAACCCCCATTGCCTATCCCTTACCACTCTTCCAAGGCAGAAGGTAAGGGTTAAAAAAAAGGATATTGGCACATTTACAGACATAGGGCCATAGGATCATAGTTTTGAAGTTGTAAATGAGTTGTGTAAACTCATTTTATAAAAGAGGAAATAATCCCAGAGATATTGTTACTTAAGGTCACACAGGTATTAAGTAGTATAGTTAGGATTTGAACTCAGCTCTTCTAATCATATCTAGTATTCCTTCCATTGCACCTATGTCTGAGTTTTTTTGTATCTAGGGTTTTATTGAGTCTGGATACTTGACTAGAATCCCTTTTATCTTGGACATTATTGCTCTCAATGAAACTTGCTCTACTAAATCTCTTTTCCAAAAAAGAAGGAAGCAAAATAGATTTTGAGTTTAGCTTTCAATCCACTGAGCCATCCACCTGTCCCATTTCAACTGTGTTTAATCTTTGCTTCATAGATCCTTTATTGAACATTATTTTGATTGCATTATATTATATAAAAAGGCATTTATTATTTTTGCCTTTCTGCATTTGTTTGTGAGACTTTTATGTTCTAATACATAGTGGACTTTTGTGAAGGTGCCATACACAGCTGAGAATAGGTATACTCTTTTCTATCCATTGAGTATTCTCCAGAGATTTAGCATATCTAACCTTTCTAAAATCTTATTCAGGTCTTTCATTTCTTTTTTTGTTTTTAAATTGATCTGTATCCCAAAAGGGTAGATTGAGACTCCCCGCTCCTAAAGTTTTATTTTCTATTTTTCTCTATTAGTCACTTAACTTTTTTTCTAAAGAATTTAGATGTTATGTCATTTAGGGCATATATGTTTAATCTTTATTTGAATTCATTGTTTATAGTACCTTTTAGCAAAATGTAGTTTCACTGTTTATCTCTTTTAATTAGGTCTACTTATGCTTTTGCTTTGTCTGAGCTCACAGTTCCCTGCCTTTTTTCTTCAGCTAAAGCATAAAAAGCTCCAACTCCTTAAAAAAATACCCTCTGTGTATCTTTTTGTTTCAAATATGTTTCTTATAACCATCATATTGTTGGATTCTAGTTTTTGATCCAGATGTGATGAAAACAGTTTAATCTTATTTAGGCTCTTATGATTGCTTGATCATGTTTATTTTTTTTATGCTTCTCTTGATTCCTGTATTTGTGTATCAAATTTTCTACTTAGCTCTGATCTTTTCATCAGAAACACTTGAAAGACTTAATTAAAGATTCATTTTTCTGCTGTAGGATTATAGTTTTTTTGGAGGGAGGAGTAAATACTTTTGTTTGAAAGTCTGGACTTTTGCCTTGTGGAGTATCATATTTCCAGCTCTCATCTTGTGGGTCCTTGATAGATTCTTTCTTTCTTTCTTTCTTTCTTTCTTTCTTTCTTTCTTTCTTTCTTTCTTTCTTTCTTTCTTTCTTTCTTTCTTTCTTTCTGGCTTTTGGCAGTATTTTTATTTGACCTAGGATCTTTGAATTTTGGATATAATATTTTTAGATTTTTCATTTTAGGGCTTCTTTCATGAAGTGACCAATGGATTCATTCAATTTCTACTTTGCCTATACTCTGATTCTAAGAAATCTGAGCAGTTTTCTCTTATGATCTCTTGAAATATGCTATTTAGGCTCTTTGCTTTGGTCATGGCTTTTATGTAGTCCAATGGTTCTTTAATTATTTCTTCTCAAACTGTTTCCCAAGTCAGTTGTTTTTGCTATGAGATATTTCACAGTTTCTCCTATTTTTCCATTTTTGGACTTTGTTTTAATATTTCGTGAAATCTCATGGAGTCATTAGCTTCTATTTGATCAATTCTAATTTTCAGGGAGTTATTTTCTTAGCTTTTATACCTCTTTTGTTTCTAAGCTATTAATTATCTTTTCATACCTTTCTTCTGTAGTTCACTTTGATTTTACCATTTCCCCTCTACCATCCTCTTGATTTTTTAAATTATTTTAACTCTTTTTAAAAAAGCATTCTTACTTTAACTCTTCCAGGAATTCTGGCTGGCTTTGTATTCAAACTTCATTTTTCTTTGAAACTTTTCTTGTGTATATTTATTTTTGAGTCATTTTCTTCTTTTCAGTTTCTGTCTTGAGTTTCTCAGTCACTATAATAGTTTCTTTTGTTTAGATTATTTTTTGTTGCACATCCTTTCAGCCTGCTAGTCTTTATGTATACACTTCTGGCAGAAATGTCTGACCTGAGCTTCTGTCCTCTAAAGTCATTCTGCTACTTTCACATTTCAGATTGGGCTTCTGTGAGTTTTCGGTACTCCCAAGTAAAGTCTGTTCATTACCCACCTGGTCTGAGCTCTGTAAGTTTCTGACTGAATTTAGGGTTTGTAGACTTGTCTCTGATTGGGAATTTCAATAGATTGCTGCTGCACTCAGCTCCTTGTAACCTGCTAGGAGACTCTGCAGGTTATAAAGACTGAAAAACAGGCTCCCCTTTATTGTGGGACACTTTAACTTTTTATTCCAGTGCAGGCTTACACCTGCACTGGAGACTAAAACTATGTCCTTTCTCTGCTCTTGGGATGAAAATCTTATATTTGCATCAAGACTTCTTGCTCAGTTTGCTCAGTATACATCCAGGGCTCTGCTACTAATTTCTCCTCTTTACCACCTCTAGATACAAATTTCTCCCTCAGTCCCAACTGGAATTGTATAATAGGAGACAGAACTGCCAGATGACACTGATTCCTATAGTCTGGCTAGTTCAGGGAGTCCCTGGGGTTTCTTCTTGTTCAGTTTTTTCTTGTCCTGGTACACAGTCAAGGTTTTCCTTTATTTCCTGAACACTGGAATACCCCATACATGGCATGCTTCTGGCCAGACTGCATCCTCAATGTCTGCAGACCTCTTTGTCTATCTCTCTAAATTTATTTGAGCTGAAAAAATGACTCACTTTGACTTTTTCTTGGATTTCCTGGTCAGAATTCTGACTGGTGAATTTTATAGAACTTTGTGGTGATTTGGTGGTGGAGCTTGGCTGTACTTTTTTCTACTCCTCTGCCATCTTGACTCAACCTCCAGTACTCTTTTTACCATCTGTTAACATTATACTCCTCTAATAATAAGTTAATCACTTAAACAAGCTGTCTGCACAGAGCTTGGCCTGGAAAAAATGAGACAAAGGTAAGATTCAAGAGAGATAAAGAAAGGCCAGGAAAATGGCAGTGATCATTGTTGCCTTTAGCATTTTTCACAAATCTCAGTTTATTCTGAGTTTTATTATTTTTATAGATTTATGTCAATCTCTTATTGTCATCCCTGGTTCGGTTTCTTATCCTTACACCTTTTTACTGACCCACAGACTTTGGAAGACAGTAGAGATCTGAATGACCACCCAATCTAACCCATACCTTAAAAACAATCCTCTTTTTATCATCCTTGACAAATGGTCATCTAGATCCAGTTTGAAGACCTCCATAAGGGGGAACCCACTAACAGTTGAGTTAAGCCTTTCCACTTCTAGGCAGTGATGTTTTATTTTGTAGAGCTACCAGTTCCTCTTGTGCCGTGCCGACTTTTAAATCTCTGTTGTGATGGTTCATGCCAAGTTCTTTTTTGGACTTTTGAAATGTTTTCACAAACTTTTCCTAGAAAGGATGTGTTTTAATACAAAGTCTGGACAGAGCAAGATTTGATGTAGGCTTCCTCTTTGTGCTGGTGCCATAATGCTGCCTTTTGACTGTCCTGGGCCCATAAGTCTCTCTGTAGCTTTCCATCTGGGTTGGATTCCCTGGTTAACCTCTCATGTGGCACTGAGGTGCTTCTGGATTTTGCAGTGCCTTTGCTAAAAGCTTATCTTTCCATTGTCTCATCTCTTCCAGGTCAAGTTCTCTGGGTAGATCATGAATTGTATTGATATGTGCTAATAGAAGAGGGCTAGACTAACAAAGGACATCTCTAGGCCCCTTCCCTACCTTCCCAAGTAATTTAGATGTCTTTTTAACAGTGACCTTCTGAAGAGAATATTTCTGCCTTAACTAACCTAGAAAAAAGATTCAGGTTTGAAGTATGGGTGGGAAAATGGAAAGTTTATCTTAGGTATAATCAGAAATCTCAAGCATCTGGAGGCAGAAAGATCGAAGCCTCATGCAAAGTTCAAGAGGTAGTTTGAGCCTGAGTTACCATACTAAGTGGAAAATGAATTTTAAAAATCACTTATTAAGCACTAATAATTTGACGGACACTATGCTAAGTGCTCAAGATACAAATGCAGGCAACCAATAAAGCCCCCCTGTCTTCAAGGATCTTACATTCTAATAGAACATGACAGAGAGCTTGGTCAGATATTAAAGATGCCATGGTCATCCCCTACATCTTTTTTGTTTTTTAAAAGACTCTTACCTTCCATCTTAGAATCAATACTACATATTGATTCCAAGGCAGAAGAGTGGTAAGGGCTGGACAATGAGGGTTAAGTGACTTGCCCAGGGTCACACAGCTAGGAAGTGTCTAAGGCCAGATTTGAACCTAGGACCTCCCGTCTCCAGATCTGACTCTCAATCCACTGAGACACCCAGCTACCCTCCATCCTCTGCATCTTGAGTTATCAGTAACTATCCAGACTTTTATCTTGCCACTGATCTTTGATAACTCTGGAAGAGAGAGTGAGACTGATGACTTTGTGCAACTCTGCCTCACAAATCAAATTTACATGCAAGTCAAGACATCACTCCATAAAGCCATTTGTCCTCTTAGAAATAAAGGTCAAATAGCTATGCCACTGTAACTTCTTAAGGGTTTGTGCTGATTGTTATTGTTTTTAATAATAACTAATGATAGTACTATTTATTCCACTTAGGGGAACTTATTCTGAAAACCAGATAGCTTTGACAAGTGAACTGAATCATTAAAAAAATTGAGAAACATTTGAGTGAAGCCAAGTATTATCTCAGTGACTGAGATGGTTCCACACATGTTAACAATAATAACTTACTAAATAACAAATATTTACTGAGTACCAGCAAGGCACTATGGAAAACAGGGAGAATAAAACAGTCCTTGCCTGAATGTAACTTACAGTCTAGTAAGGAAGGTAAGATATACAAGTACAGGTAGCTCTTATTTAAAGAAGAATGTGAAAGTGATTTAAAAAGAAAGGCACACAGTTACAATTTATTATGAGCTGGTGTGGGAAAGTCTTGTGGGGCTGAGAGATTATGGGGAGATTTCATGTGGGAAATGACTTGTTAAACACAGGAAAGGCTAATTTTATGAGCACTTCATTTGCAAAGTTATTTTACTCTTACTTTACTTTTATTTATTTTTTTATTATTTCTCACTAATTATAAATAGGCATCATTTTTTGGTGCAGTTATTTTCCAGACAGGTCTAACTTTTACTGACCCCATTTGATTTGGGTTTTTTTTTTTTTGACAAAGATACTGTAGTAGTTTACCATTTAGTTCTCCAACTCATTTAATAAATGAGGAAACTGAGGCAAACAGGGTTAAGTGACTGGCCAAGAGTCACATAGGTGGTAAGAGTCTGAGGCCAGATTTGAACTCAGGAAGATGAGTCTTCCTAACTCCCGGTCAAGAACTCTATCCACTGAGTCACCTTGCTGCCTTCTTTTATATAGCCAGAAGATGACCAGCAAAGAGTGACTTTGATGGGATCAGATGTAATCCTAGCAGAAGTGAAATGAGAGCTCATGCATCTAACTTGTCAGATTCAGGGAACTGGAGGTATAGAGATCTGTGAAACTTGGAAATTATAAAGCTTCAAAGCAGTGCTATAGAAAGTTTGTGTATCCCACCCCCAAGAGTCAGTATGATGAAATCTGGATTTAAGTAAACTCTCTTCTAAAATGTAATAGCTGTGTACCTTGGACAAGTCATTTATGAGCTCTGAACCTCAGATTCCTTATCTGAAGGACATTTTAAATGGACTCTAAGAAGTTTGTTTAGATTCTAAGAGACAGTATGGTGCAATGAAAAGACCTCCATCCAGATTTAGAGGGGACCTGAGTCTAAATCCTATGTCTAACACTTAGTAGCTATGTGACCTTGAGTAAGTCATTAACCATCTCTATGGAAACTTTCTTAAGAAATTTTCTTAGGAATAATTGAGATAACTTTAGTATCTGTCACAGAAGTTGCTTAAAGAAGATCAAATGAAATAATCTATGCAAATGCTATACGAATGCCAGTTATTACTAAAGTCTAAATAATAAATATCATTACATTCATATGGAGTTTTAATATAAGTAATTCTGAGAACTCTCTAATGCATTCAGGCTTAAGAATGTGAGATTTTTCCTTAGCACAGTATCCCATGTTAAATGTAGGTGTACAAATAAATGCATGTGACTATGAGGAGAAAAAGAGAAACATTTATAATTCCAGTCCTAAAGCTCATTGGTACGGGATTCTTTCTGTATTGGTGCAAATCAATACTCTGTGTCTGCATGAAGGGCAGGACAGAGCTGTAGTGTCTTTAGTCTTCTCTGAGCTTTGTTCCAGTCTCATGAAGCTCAACAGTTACTTCCCTTCCTGTGTTGAGAAAGAAGATGGAAGATGCCAGCCCCACTTTGGGCTACTTTAGGAAAACGTTGGGAGAGGAAACCAACATGAGAGGAGGTGGCATCTCTTCTCCATCATGTCCCTATCTCTTGCTCATTACATTAGAGCCTTTGAAGAACTTTGAAGAACTCCTTGGGGGGAGGTCCAGAGCTCTTTGGAGCTGTTACTTTGCTTCCAATGGGAGAGCGCCTTTACTCTATAATATCTGGAACATATTCTCTTATGAATACCTTTTTTTTTTAATTTCCGTTTTTCTATGAGATGGATAAATGAGTTTTTTCCTACTTCCTGTGTATATTCATTGTGGAACTGGCATTTGGTGGGGAGTCAGGGCTTGAATCCACCAATAATGGAGCAGTGACCAGAAGTTAGTTTGGACCTAAAAACAATATTCCCTAGACCAACAATATTTAAAGTAGAAGATAGATATCATTTCATCCTGGTATCCCCTCTCTCTGAGGAGAGCAGAATAATCGAGCTTCTGGCCCCAATGTCCTGTTTCCCCTAATGGCAGGAAATAAAGTCTCCCTTGGAAAAATATGAGGGGAGAAAAGGCTAGATACATCTATTCTGCTTCCCCTTGAGCCTCACGATGACATTTTTTTTTTGCTATATTTTGGGGCATAGCCTTTATCACATACCACAATAATTTCTTTTTAAAGGTATTTTTGCCAAGTTCTTAATTTATTGTACTATGTGATCTCATCCCCAAATCCCCAGTCCCTGTTCAAAGACAATTTTCTTTTTTTTTCTTAAAGAACATTGATTATAAAGCCAATACTCCCTCTACTGGTCAAGGACATCTATCCTATCATAATCATGTCCCTAAAGCTATTCTGAATGACAGAGGACTGTCGCAAAGAGTCAAAATGCCTTGACTTCTAACGTTTAGACTCCTGAATGATCTAAAGTTTTCTATATATAATCATATTTCGAAGACAAAAAAACCCATGTGATTCAATTCAACAAATACTTATTAAATGTCTCCTGCATTAAAAGCACTGTAACTTTGTCAAAAACCAAGCTGTCCTTGCCCTTGAGGAGCTTATATTCTACTCTAAGCACATGTCCTGCTCAGATTTAAGCAAATACAAAACCTATATAAAGTCACACAAAATAATTTGTAGCAAGAGAGCAAGGAGTGAAATCAATATACAGGCTCTTTTAGGAGGCATTGCCAGACTTGTGATGTGAGGGAGATCATAGATTCTAATAAGCAGAGATGAAGGAGGATATTCCTGACCTCTGTTCAGAGGCTTGGGAATGGGCAATGTAACATCATGTGTGGAGTACAGCTGGCTTTTGACTGGATTAGCAGGTGTATAAAAGGAAGTAGTAAGCCTGGAAAAGTAAGTGGAAGCATATTGGGGAAGGATTTAAATGACAAGCTGAGGATTCTATATTTTATTCTAGAAGCCAATAACATTTTTAGGTAGAGCATGATATGATCAGATCTGCGTTTAATCAGGAGTTGCTAGGTATCTAGAACATAAGTATGTGTACCACATGTGACTGAGCAGTGGGTACCATATAGATGAACTTCTGGGGGGAAATTTTTTTGGAGAGTCTCAGCTCTGGAAATAGAATATAAATCCACAACACCAGTTCCAACCTTCATGACACAGTACTTATTAGGCACATGTTTTCATGCTGGGCATTGTATCCTCAGAACCTGAGACTGTTCTCTTCCTTACCCTGTATTTAAGCATCTCACTGATCCATCAAAGTTAAATTATGAGCCCAGAGACCAGAGATTACATCTAATTTTGGTGCATAAAGCCCCAAGTGCCCAAGTGGTGCACAACAAATGGTAAATACTAATTATACTATTTAGCCAACCATCTTAATCAGCCACTTAGAAACAGAAACATTACCACCCAGTAGCCCAGGGGAATCCAAATCCAAATAGTGAAAGACGAACATGAACATGACCACTAGAGAACTAGATTCAGAGATTCTGAGACTGTCACTGAAATATTTTCTAGAGAGGGAAAAACTAGATGAGGCTGATTCCAGATTTTTGAAGGGTTTACTAATTAGATACAGGAAACATCTTGGCATAAGACTATAATTGGATAATGAAACCCTTTCCCTTTACCTGATACAGCAACACAAAGTTCCCATACAAAGAATAACATCCACTGGTTCATAGTTATTTTTCCTTAAAAGCATGGTGTGGACTGTGTTATCTTATATAGGTTTTGTGTGTTCACATGGTCTAGCTAGACTTTACTCACAAGGAAGCATGAATAGATATCTCTAGAGGTACTCTTTTCAAAGGAAGACTTTGATTCCTGCTTTTCAGGGTGCAAAGTTCTCCTAGGAGGGTAGTAGGTTAAAATTATTTCTGTCTGCCCCTTTAAATATTGTTAGCTTAGGGAAAATGATATTTTTAGACTCACGATGAGCTCCTGATTGCTATCTTTTAATGGGGAAGCGGTGCTCCCATTTACAAATCCAAGGCCTGAACCCCTTCTTACCAAATATAAGTTTCACAAAGTTTCACAAATAGTGAAGTAGCAAACATCAAAGTTTCACAAAGTTTCACAAATAGTGAAGTAGCAAACATCATAAAAGTTATGTAGATGATATATTACCGGTCTGTAAATATACAGAGTGATGAATGGGAGAAATATCTCAGCTAAACCAAGAGTGAGAGTTCCAGATTTTACCCAAGAAGTTCCCCAAAGCCTCTATTGTAACGAACAGAATAGGAACATGATAAAAGTGTCCATTCCTTTACACATCAACTTCTTTCTAGAGTCTTCTCTCTATCTAGGGACAAGAGAAACTAGAGCCCCATGTCTTCCTTCTTGAAGCTAGAAACCAAAGGATTAGGGTCTCTCTTCTCTGAAATTCTTCTCAACTCCATCTCTCACAAAAGCCTTATAGATAATGTGATCAGTAATCAGTCTCTTTTGATGCACAGATTGCACTTCCATTCTTTATTTATATTTTACTTGTCTTTAGAAACTGTGCAGGAACTTAGAGTAGCTCTTAGAGGTAGAAGGTTAAATGTCATCCCCATAAGAGTTGGGAGTATGCCACTAAGCCATGAAAGATATTGCAACTGGCCATCTTTTCTCTCCAAGTCTGACTTGAAGTAAGGAAAACATCTCAACAATTAGAGTCACCCTAGAAAGGAATGGATTTCTTTGGAAGGTAGAATTCTACCCCTCAGAATACCTCTTCAAACAAAGGTTGTAAGAGCACTTGTTAGATATAATATAGTAGGGAATCTTTTTTTGCATCTGGGTTGCACTAGATGGACAGTAAGGTTCTTTCCAACTCTGAAATTCTGACTTTCTGTGGTTGTTCTTTCTCCATTGTTCATCCTCTTTTCCTCAGTTTAGTTAATCAGGAAAACTACACCACAAATATCTTTTTATTCTTAGCTTTCCATACTTGCCTCAGCTTTTTCAGAATTTTATCAACCTTACACTATTCTTATAAAATTGTGGCACATTTCTTTTTGTCCTTTATTAGCTGATCTCCCTTCTACCTCCTGTTTATTTTTCAAAGTTAAGCTAGTTGATGAGTTCTTTGTACATTCACACCACTTTTTAAATGACCATTCTGTTTTCTAATCTCTTTTCATCTTCAGAATTTTAATTCTTAAGAGCTTTCTATTCCTTCTGGGTTTATTTTCTTTGTGGAATTTTAACTCTTTTCTTTCAGACCTTTGAAACTTGCTTTCCTAAAGTCAAAAGTGCATTTTAGAGAGTGTCCAGCTTTTTTCTCCTTTATCAAAAATTCAAGAAGTAGTCATTTCCCCATAAGTTGCCCATCATTTCTACCCAAGCAACCAATAACTTCTTGTTAGTGTGAACCAGATCCAGAAGAGAATTTTCGCCTTTAAAGAATGAAATTTACATTAAGGCAACTAAATAATTAGCTGCTTTCATCTGGTGTTAAGAGAGCTCTAGTTGATATTCAGATGAAAGTCCCACAATGTTAGCTAGCATTTATATAGCTCCTTAAGGTCTGAAAAGTGGTGATCCCTACTAGTCTTCACGACAATCTTGTAAGGCAAGTGTTTTATTAATCTCCATTTTATTGATGAGCAAAGTGAGGCTGAGAAAGCTTAGGACTTTATAGTCACTCAGCTAGTAAGCATCTGAGGTAGGATTTGAACTTGTTTTCCTGGTTCCAAGTTTAGTACCCTATTCACTTCTCCATCAGATCAAATTTCCCTTTGAGGCTTGTGATTCATTTCTTAAATTCCTCATCTATTTCCACTTTCTGTAGGGTGGCCTTCAGTATACAGTCACAATTTCATCTTTTCCTGCTTCTAAAGAGCTTTACCTAAATACTCTCTATCATATTTCCTCTCTTAGCTCCTAGATTTCCTCAGATGAGTATATCTTCTTTACATATCTACTGTGCTACTATGCATCAATCTCCCTTTTACTTGTTCCCTTTGGATAATATAGAACATTCCTTTTGAAGGAGACCCCAATTTGGAGTCTCATCTCATTAACTATCTATGGTAGCTCTTAGATCACTTTTGCTTTCTTATATTACAATTTCTTGGTTACCTTGCATGTTATCCATAGTTTGCATGTTTGTGTATCTTACTTTGTTTCCTGCCTTCTGTCTCGGATTCATGTCCTCTGAATTTTTGTGTTTCTGCTGCTATACTTTTTCCTACATTGTAGCTACAATATATGATATCTAGTTTTTTTTGACTATGTATAGGCATTTTTTTCTCTTCCCCTTCTTTTTCTTTTTAGAACTATTAATTCCATTTACAAGATTCAAGGCATTTTCCCCTTTCAAATAAACCTCTCATTAGGGATTCAGCCTATACTCAGGGGTGGCTTATATTTGAACCAAAATAAGTATATAGAGAAGGGTAACTAGATGGTATTGTGGATAGTGCCAGGTTTATAGTTAGAAAGCCTCATTTTCCCGAGTTCAAATCCATCCTCAGGCAATTACTAGCTGTGTGATGCTGGGCAAGTCACTTAACCCTGTTTGCCTCTGCTCTTCATCTGTAAAATGAACTGGAGAAGGAAATGGTAAACCATTCCAGCATTTTTAACAAGAAAATCCCAAGGGAGGTAATGAAGAGTTGGACATTGAAAAATGACTGAAAAAGTATGTAAGGAGGCAATGTATTATAATGGTTTGACCTGAAAGCCAGGAGTATATGGGTTCAAGTCCTGCCTGTGATACATTATTGCTGTTGTTCTCCCTCCTCTTTTTTAAAAACTTAAAGCTGTTGTGGCTTTATTCAAAACAATTGCACAAAAGTAATAATTTCAAAGATTTTTTAGGAAAGAAATTATTAGAGGACTTAACACATATATACATACTGCCTTACAAAGAACATTAAAATAGGATAAAAACCCCTACAAAATATAAAGTCCCTCCCTTATATATTTGCATGAAAATACCATCTACCAAGCAAAGTAAGTTTTAAAAGTTATCTGGAGGTTCTAGATGTTACCTTTTAAAATAAAAGAACTGTATTAATTCAGATTGCACAATAAAATGATTGATTTTTGTTAAAATGTAGGTTAAAATTTAAAACATTTTTCTCCCTCCTTTAAAAAAAACTCCTTCCTTTCTGTCTTAGAATCAATATTGATTCTAAGGTAAAAGAACAGTAAGGGCTAGGCAATGGGGGTTAATGTGTGACTTGCCCAGGGTCACACAGGTGGGAAATGTCTAAGTTCAGATTTGAACACAGGACCTCTTGCCTCTAGATCTGGCTCTCAATCCACTGAGCCACCTAGTTGTGCTTTTCTTCTTTGTTTTTGAAGAGGACCAGTGACATCACAGGGTGATATCTTGACTTGCCCATGAGTTATATGTGAGGCATAGTTACACAGAGCTGTCAGCCTCACTTTCTCTTCCTGAGTAGTCCAGGTCCAGAGGCAAGACAAAAGTCAGGATGCCTGGCACATGATGGCTATGTGATTCTGGGTCAATTACTTGACCTTTTAGTGTTCTGGACAGCTCTCTAAGACTATTAAGGAAAGAAAAATGCTAAACTGAGTTGGTCAAAGAAGTTCCCTTATCTGTGAGTTTCTTATACTAATGAAATCCCTAGTCCAGTCCCTATCCCTATGGTTACCTGAGATAAAGGAAAATGAGTGATCTTTCTTTTGGTCTATTGATAAAAGGCCAAAAGGAGATCAGATTAAATTTTGGAATTTTGGTTATGTTAAAAAATGACTTCTTGATTAAAGGAGCAGTAAGGCATTGGGACATTATCAATTAACTTTATATGTGACGTGTAGGTGCGTGTGTGTGTGTGTGTGTGTGTGTGTGTGTGTGTGTGTGTGTGTTGCTAACAAGGCCAAGGTCATAGATTCAGTTTCTACATGGTTTAATTAGCTGTGTTTGGTTGCATGATTAGGAGCTTTCAATCTTGGCCAGACATTTTGCAAATAGGTGACATTTGTCATTAGGAAAATTAATGGAGAAAATAAGTGTGGTTCAGTAGAATTCATGGTGACTGCTAGAAAAACAACTACAGATCCTTTTTCTGTTAAGAGCAGAGAGGTAGTGTTCTCTTTGAGTCTGTAAAAGACTCAGAGGACTGTATACTCTTGGGTCTCAATTACCTAAGTGAATCTGAGTGAAATCTTCCCTAACTTGCACCTGTTTTTTTCTTTAGATGATGGATATAAGTTAAGGGCTCTGGAAAGAAGGAGAGTGATGTGGGAACCTACAGCATCTTAACTAGCAATGAGGAAAAAGCTTAAAAAAATACCTTCGAATTAACTTTTAAAGCCAAATTCAGTTGTGTCATATGATCATAGCTCTAGGACTGGAAGGATCTCAGAAGTCAATTATTCAACATTCTTATTTTACAGATGAGGAAACTAAGGTCCATATGGGTTAATTGACTTAGCAAAGATCATATAAGTAATTAGCAAATCTGGGGTTTAAACCCAGGTCCTCTGACTTTGTATCATACTGCTGGGAGAGAAGAAAGATATGGACCCTCACCCTAGAGTTGGAAACAGTTCTGGAACACCAACCTGCCCTGGTTGGAGAGCCCTGTTGGGATGGTTGCCACAGAACTTGTCTGGGAGGCATGACAAGGAGGGTTTGGAGAGTTTCCTGCTAGTGGTGTGTAGTTGGAACACTATGCTAAATGTATTTCCATCCCCACAAGAAGTTAGACTAGTTTTTCCTTAAAAGGTATTGAGGGGACAGCTAGGTGTCAGTGGATTGAGAGAGATCTGGAGATCAGAGTCCCAGGTTCAAATCTGGCCTTGGATGCATCCTAGTGATATAACCCTGGGCAAGTCACTTAACACTCTTTGCCTAATCCTTATCATTTTTCTGCCTTGGCACCAATATGCAGTATTGATTCTAAACAGACTACAGCCTTTACTGATCTTTTGCCTTGGAACCAATTAATTGTATTAATTCTAACAGAAGCAGAGGTCAAAAAAAAAAAACCATATTGAAACTGTCTTTGTTCCTGCTGACTTCTTTTTTGTGGGTTCTGAGTAAAAACTGCCTCTAGTGCTAGGCTTCACTTATGTGTGGGAGTGGAAAGGAAGAGAGTAGACTCTTGACCCCCCCCCCTCTGGTTTCCTGGGCCTTCTCCTGGGTCACACGTGTGTCTATGGAGTCACTTTTTGTCTTCCACCTTGGTGGGGCCCCTCCCTAGGACCATCTCCTAACTGCCTTTCAGAAAAGACTTTCTATCTTCTGCTTCTGAGAACAAGAAAGACATTTCAGCCTCCTGCCAGGGCTTCTATGCCTCTGCTTATTTCTTTTGGGACTCTTTGGACTCCACAAGATATAACTTCTTCATCTGTAAGGGGACTGAACCTCAAGGTCTGTCCTTGAAAAGTACAATCTCGTGCCTCTGTGTGGTGTGCTCCACTCCCACCAGTTAGTTACTAGAAAGCCAGAGGAACTCAGGTGTAGCTGCTCCCCTCCCACTCTCCACCTCACCTTCCCCCTCCCTGTACTTACTCCCTCTCTTGAGTGGAATTCTTTTGCCACCACCCTCCCCCCTTCTCTCTCCCCCATCTTGGGTAAGGTGGGGGGGAGGGGAAGAGGACACACTTTGGGATAAGGTGGAATATGGCATGCAGTAGTATGGCAGGGTGGAGCACTACACAAGGTCTCTAAAAGGTTCACCATCACTGTCCTATATCTTTCTACCTCTAGGTGGTTAAACTCCTTAAGAAAGTGATCTATAATCCAAGTCTCCACTTCTCCTTTCACTTTTTCCTAACTCCTAGGAAATCTGGCTTCCAACCTAACCATTCAACTGAAGTTGCTTTCTACAAAGTTAACAATGATCATAATTGCCAAATCTCTTGGCCTTTTCTCAGTTAAGGTCTTTGCAGCATTTGACACTATTGATCATTTTCTGCTTTTAGATGATTTCTCTTTTTCTAAATTTTTTTTAAACCCTTACCTTCCATCTTAGAATCAATACTAAGTGTTGGTTCCAATATAGAAAAGTGGTAAGGGATAGACAATTGGGGTTAAATAATTTGTCCAAGGTCACCAGCTAGGAAGTAGCTAAGGGCAGATTTCAACCTAGGACCTCTCATCTCTAGGCTTGACTCTCAATCCCCTAAGCCAACTAGATGCCCACTCCTTTCTAAGTTTTTATAACACTGTTGACTTATGGTTCTTCTCTTATCTGTTGAATTGCAACTTCTTAGTCTCTATGTTATGCCCATCAATTTTGGGTATCTCTAAACCCTTTGTCTTGAGTAACCCATTCTTTTCACTCTATACTAACTTGGTGATCTCATTGGTTCATATGTATTCAATTATAATTTCTTTTTTTTAATTAAAATTTATTTTTATTGTCATGCAAAAACACATTTTCATAGTGGTCATTATCCTAAGAGCAAACTCATATACAACCAAACCCCCCCAAATAAAACCAAAAATGTACTAATGTGAAAGATGACTCCAACAGTTCTTTCTCTGGAGGTGAATAGCATTTCCTGTCATAAGTCCTTCAGAATTGTCTCAGATCACTGCATTGCTGGGAATAGCCAAGTTTTCACAGATAATCAACATCCAAGAGTAAAAGAGAAGTTTGGAAGAGGGGAAAGTTTTGGGGAAACAATGAATTCTATTTTGGATATGTTGAGTTTAAAATGTCTATGGGACATCTTAACTAATAGGTAATTGGAAAGTTTAAAAAATAGAGGTCAGGAGAGAGATTAGGGATAGAGATGTAGATTTTAGAATCACCATAATAGAGATGACCATTGGATCTGTGGGAGCTAATGGGATCACTAAGTGATATAGTACACACAGAGAAGTCCTAAGACAGAGCTTTGAGGGTCCTCTACTGTTAATGGACATGCCTAAATGAAGATGCAGCAAAGGAGATAGAGAAGGAACGGTAGGAAGAGAACCAAGAGGTACTAGTAGGATGAAAACCCAGAGAAAAGAGTAATAAGGACAAGAAGGTGAGTGACAGGGTCAAAGCCTGTAGAGAGGTCAAAAAGTATTAGGATGGAGAAAAGATTTAACAATATGATATTGTTGGTAATCTGGGAAAGCAATTTCTGTTGAATAATGGGGTCAGAGGCAAGACTGTAGGGAATTAAGAAGAAAATGAGAAGAAAGAAAATGGAGGCACTTATTGTAGACAGCCTTCTCAAAGAGTTTAGTCTCAACAGGAAAGAGAGAAATAGAGAGTTGTTTGGGATGAGGGAGACATGCACATATTTGTAGGTAATAAGTAAGTAGTCAATATACAGGTAGAGATTGAAGATAAGTGAGAGTAGGGAGGGTAGAGGGGGATATCTACTGGAGAAGACAACATGGAATGGGATCACTTGTACATTTAGAGAGGTCTGCTTTGGCAAGACTATATTAATTTCTAAAGGTGTATTAGTGTTGTCAACAGCCTTTAAATTTCAGTGCCTTGGAGAAAAGCCCTTAGTTACCCTCCCCTAATTATGCTTTTGATAGACAGCAAGGAATTTTGGAAAGGACATTGCCCTGGGTGTCCATGGACCTGAATTCTAGTCATGGCTTTATTAATGATTACCTGAGTGACCTCATGTGAAATTAATCTCTTGTCCTTTGTTTATTCTTCTGTAAAAAATGAAAGATTTGGACTTTGACCCAAGACCCTTTCTGGCTCTAACTTTCTATGGCTTCTTCACACTTCCGTATTAATCCTCCTCTCTTTTTTGTGTCTCTTGTTAGTTAATGTCTATTTTCCCAAAAATTTTTAATATCAGATTGTACAATGTGCCTTATTGTACTCTGGGATCTCAAAGACTGCTGGACAAGTGCAAACTTTGGCAAATTCTATCCGATTCTTTCAATATGGGGCTGGAAGTGGTTATCTATCATTCAAGGATAGTCTATTCAAGTTTAAATGGCTGGCTGACAGGTGATAAATACTTTTGGTGATAACAACTCATAAACTACCTAAGATATAAAGGGATTGTGATCTATATTATTAGAAGATAAAATTAGAGATTTTTGAAGACTTAAGGCTATCTCTTGTGTGTTCTATAAACAAATATTCCATAAATATTTGTTAACTAACTCTCACAGGCTGGGTCAGAATTAATAAATGGATAATTCAAGACAAAAGAATTCTTTAAGACATTATTATCTCTCCCTATAAGAAGCAGTGTGGGCATAGTAGACAGAGTAAAGAACCACAAGCTCAGAAGACATAAATTCAAATCTCAGAAGGGCAACTTACTAGTTATATTTACCTTGGGCAAATAACAACCTCTAAGTATCTCACATGATATTCTAGGATTTATTTTATTAAGTCATAGCTTTATTGCCAATAATCTTGATGTAGGGAAGTCTCACAATTATAAAATCAGAGTCTCAAGAACTAGAAAGGACATTCAACATCATCTAGTCTAACCCTCTCATTTTTTTTTCAGATGGGAAAACTGAGAACCAAATTAAATAGTTTTAGAATTGGAAAGGACATTAAAGGTTACCCTGCCCAATCTTCTCATTTAATAATTGAGGAGTCTGAAGAAAGGTTAAATGACTTCCTTTGGCCAAACAAGTAGCAAACAGCCCAGTTGAGATTCAAATCAAGGTGCCTGGTCTCCAAATCCAGCCCTCTCTTAGCTGGGCTAAACACAGCCTTTGTTTTCATTTCATTGTCTAGGCCAGCAGTATCAAAATCAAAGGAAAACAGGAGTCATATATAAGGATCTTTGTGGGCCGCATGTTGTCTTAGAAAATAATATATTAACATTATCTATATTCTATTGTATTTTCATTTATTTTTGTTAAATATTTTCTATTTCCATTTTAATCTGGTTTGGCTACCCTTGACACCTCTGACACATTTGATTTCTGACTCATTTAAACTGTTATCAGCATTTGAAGGTTATTTTAAAGATGGTTTGTGTATAACTATGTGACATTGGTCAAAGTTAAAAACGCAAACAATGTAACAAACCTCAAAGCTGATCAGAATATTGGTCCAAGTGCAGAGGATTAGTGGAAAAGGGACAGCTGCCCTTAGGTGACAAGGAGGGGATCCAAAATTCCATTTAACTTTAAAAATAGCATTATAAATAGTGACTCCTCTTGGAGGAGGCTCCTTGGGATTGGAATGCCCCAAGGACTTACCTGTTCTTAATCAGCCCATAGATCTTAGACTAAGAAAATGTCTTTTGCTTCCATCAGCCTGTTTTTTTTCCTATTTCTAGGCAGAAAAGGCAGAATTCTGAATGTCAGACAAGCATGAGAAAGCCACATTATTTCTACATTCACTTTCTGTGCAAAAATAGATCAAAAAGCTATGGCAACTGAAAAATATTTGTTTTAATCAATGTTTGGGAAACAAATGCTGGTATTTCGCTTCTGGGCTGACTTCAGAGCCTATATTGGCAGCTCCCATTCATAGGAAAGTCCTGTAAATCACTTCTGTTGTTTTCTCCCTCCCATATGGACATGTTCTGTAAAAAAAAATGTTGGCCCATTTGCACATTGGGGATTCCTGGTGGTTCTTTTGGATTTGTTTGGCTTAGATATAATGATTATTTATTATAGTTTCCCTGGAAAGGCGTAAAGGAAAAAGAGAACATTTATATTAATACACTTTCTACCTCTTTCTACCTTTTGCTACTTCAGTTCCTTCGGATAGAGTCCAAATTGCCTAAAATCCAAGCTGCTGAGTTTGTACTTACTTTTGGCATATCCACCCATGCATGTGTACAGAAAATGATCACAATTCAGATAAGCCAGTAAAGGGCAGGGAGTATGAGCTGGTGAGGCAAACATTTGAAGGACTCACTGGAGCTGGGGACTGAACAATAACACGTATTCATCAGAAATAATATTAATACAAATAGCTAGTGTGAGTGCAGCACATAAGGTTTGCGTAATATTTTTAAAGTACATTTTGCCATTTGATTCTTGTGGAAGCTGTGTGCTGCAGGAACTACTGTTATCCCTAGGTTAGTGATGAGGGTGAGTGAGTTGCTCAGGGTCTTACAACTAGTAATTATCTCGGGTGGGATTTGAACCTGTGTTTTCTCATTTCTAAGTTCAGTTGAATTGAGGGAGTGAGTTGCTCAGGGTCATACCGTTAGTAATTATCTAAGGTGAGATTTGAATCTGGGTTTTTCCATTTCCAAGTTCAATGGAAATTTCTTCTAGTAAATTTCACTAACCAGAATAACATAACATGACATGACATGATATGACACATCATGACATGATAGGATAGGATAGGATAGGCTATAATTATACACACACACCAGGCTATTTGCTTGAAGTGGAAGGATTGACAATGTAAGACATGAACAGGCCTGAGGACATGTCTGGGAGCCTAAAGAAATAAAGTTGGAATGGAAGTCCATAGGGATAAGTGGAACCAATAGTGTTTCTAATAGCTGGGAGGATGGGTGGGGGGATTAACTCTTTAAACAGCAAACTGCATGGAACTGGAAAACAAGTGATCTACTGCACTACATTAGAAACCCAAATTTAGACAATCATTTTGTCTCTGTATAGTTCAGTGTTTTAGATCAAAATACTTCATGTGAAAAGGTAAATATTATAAGATAATTATTCTAAATCTTCATTGATAAATCAGTATAGCTCAATGGACCCATGAATTTTCTAATTAAATCATGTATATAGACAATTCCCCATTCCTGTAAAAGAACTGCTCAGGTCCCCACTCTAGGTCAATCCTGCCTCTATCCTCTAGTCTGTTTGTGGGGATTTAAATCAAATCAATTCATCAAGCACTTACTAAAAATCAGTTTTGTGCCACTATTTGAAAAAAACCACTAGGAATACTGGAAAACTATCAGAAATGACATGTTAGATCAACAGCGTACACCATACATCATAATAAGCTCCTAAAATATATATGACCTATATATTAAATATCATAACATAAAAAATCAAGGGAGAAAGGAAGAAGACAATTATGGTTAGAGGGAAGAATTTTTAACTAATCAAAGGCTAGATGTAAAAAAATAGTTATAATTACATAAAATTGAAAGCCTTTTGTGCAAACAAAATTAATGTAGTTAGAATCAGAAGGGAAAGAATCAAACTGGGAAAAATATTTGTAGTAAACTTTTTTGATATGTTAACTATATAGATATGTAATATGTAAGAATGAACTATTTACCAATAGATAAATAGACAAAGAATAGAAATAGGCAAGTTTCAAATGAATAAACCTGTTATCAACATCTATATTTTTTAAAAGCTTCAAATAACTAATAGTAAGAGAAATGTAGATTGAAATAACTGAGATTCTACCACACACCTGTCAGATCAAAGATAACAAAAGTTGAAAATAGACATTGTTGGAGGGGTTGTGGGAGAACAGACCCACTAGTTTACTCTTAGTAGAGCTATGATTTGGTCCAGCCATTCCAGAAAGCAATTTCATCCCCTGCTTTCTGTTTTATTTTGCTTATTTAAAAAGTAATAGCATTAGACAGGCCCATGAAAGGTCATCTTGCTCATTCCTCTCTATTAAACTAGCTAAACTTAGATGACAGTCTAATCCTATCTCTTGCTCCCTTTGTGTAATCTTCCAGAAATGTCCATAGACTCTTCTGCATTTCAGTCCAGGGTCTAAGAATTGTCAATGTTAGGAAGTGTTTCTGCAGGTCTAAGCTATACCTTTAGGCTGCACCATATGCACCATATCCTCTTATTCAGTTCTCCATAAAAGATGAAGAGCTGACACTCTTAGATTTTATCTTACTCTCCTTTTTTCCTGCCAGCATAAACAAATAACTTATGTTTCACTTTGACCTTTTGTATGCAAACACATTTTTTGGTTGGAGACCAAGTATGGATGAAGTAAAAGACCTTTGAATACTGTTAAGACATTTGGAACTATACCCTGAAATGTCATTAAACTGTGCATACTCTTTGACCCAGTGATACTACTACCAGGCATGTATCCCAAAGAAACTAAAAACAGGAGGAAAGGACTCCTATGTATAAAAATATGACAGCACTTTTTCCCCCATGGCAAAGAATTTAAGGGTCAATAGTCTAGTGGACACTTATCCTTGTTTTCACCATCTTAGTTCCAACTACTTCAGGGCTCTCAACACGCTGTACATTGTATCATGCTCCATTCTTTCCCAGGGGAGTAGCTTTTGGGGAGTTTATAATGCTGAAAAAAAAACCCAACTCTTCTACAGACAAAACATCCTCTTTCACCCATTTGGGAAAGGATCTGGTGTGACATAGCTGAAGAGTGTTGCTTGTTGAATGTGAAATTATCTTGACTCAACAAATCTAAGCAAACTTCTTTGAAGAAATAAAAGGAGAAAATAAGTTTAGTTCAACCAAATCTAATCTAGGAAAACTTTATTAAACTGCTAAAACCTGCTAAAAAAGCAAGTTTCCTTATAGAAAAGAAGTCACTCTCTTTCTAGAACAAAAGTTAGCTAGTCTTTCAAGAAAGCAAATATAAAAAAGGCAGTGACCTTGCTGTAGCTTAGCATTTCAGCTTACTAGCTTTGTGACCCTGGGCAAGTCATATAACTTTTATATCTCTCAGTTTCTTCATTATCAGTAAAATGAAGAGGTTGGAATCCTGGGTCTCTTCCTATTATCCTACAAATATAGAGCAAAGGTCTTTGTACTCTATTCCAATGTTGCTAGCTGAAGCTCCAAGATAATTTGAATGATCCTCTAGGTGTTAGTTGCCAGGGGCATGATGGAACCTAAAAGGAATTTACTCACCTAAATTCAAATATTTGGTCATCTGGTTGTCCTTTCCAGAATGTCCAAGCTTGTCAAAAAGAGAGACAATTGATTTGATAATTTTGTGTTTTGCCAACTAGATATGATTGATTAGCATATCAAAAGAGCTGAAATAGGCTTTAGGCATGGGAATTCTCAGAAAAGAATGACAAATACTGAAACCAGCAAAAATGCTGGAATAGGAGGAAGCAGTGCAACCAAATTTCCCCCTCAACTATTCCTTAAAAATCTAAGAAGAGCAACAGAGTGATGGGGAAATCTAAGGAAAAATCACAGTGGGTCACTTTTCCAGTCCAAGATCACAGATTCATCCTACAGGCAAGTGACCAGGATAAGACCTATGGAACAGGAGTGGGCTGGGATTGTGGACCCAGGCCCTGGTCTCAAAATTAGGATTCAGTGCTGTTTTGGTAACTCCAAAGGAGGAGCTGCCAACTCAAACCATACCCTTGGAACTGGCCTAGGTCAGCAGTACTGTTGTTCTGACTCCAGAACAGGATCCTCAGACTCAACTGCCATGGCTCAGAATAGTAATGATCTGGTAGTAATAAAGCTCAGAAACTGCAGAGCCTTTCATCTCCTTGCCAAGAGATATTGACTGTCTACTGGCACTCCACTTAGGGGAAATTTTGTAGTTATGTTGCTTAAGCCCAAACCAGGGTCTACACCCTCAAAATCCTATGAGGGCAGCAGACTGTGCCCTTATTCAGACTTCAAAAAATCTGCAGAAAGTTTGCAGCTCTATGCCCTGTGCTATTCCTGTGATCTTTGAAGGACACAGCACTCAATAGCTGAGGAATGTTGTTACATATAGTATGTATGTATACACATATGTATATATATGCATGCATACATATATGTGTGTATATATATACACACAATAGAAATATAATACACTAAATGGACCCAGATAAGATAAGCCAGGACTATATAATGCCATGCTGGTTCCATCAGAAGTGAGTAAATTCTGGCCATAACACAAAGTCACAATCTGGAAAGTAAGACTGGAAGAATGACAAAACAATAAAGTACTGTTATAAAATTGGGCACATCCAAGATACAAACCCAGAAGAGTAGAACAACTCCAAAACACCAATAAACAAATCCTCAAAGCATGGCCATGAAAATATCAGTTAGCCTTCCTAGGAGAAATGAAGCAGGGATTAACATAAATAATTTAAAGTTTTTATTATAAATTAAATGAAAGTATTGAAGGAAAAAAATGAAAAGAAATGAGAATTTTGGAAGAAAGGCTTTAAAAGAATTAACAGCATAAAACCTTTTCCAAGTAACAGACTCTTTGAAAATTAGGATGGACCAAACAGAAATTGGTGACTATGAAATAATAAGTATTAAAACAAAGTTAAAAAATTGAAAAATGAAATTAAATGCAAAATATCTCATATCAAAATTAACTGACCTGGGAAACAGATCAAAGAAAGATAATTTAGGAATCATTATAATATACTTCCTTTATAAATATACTAGCTATGTGACTCTGGGCAAGTCACTTAATTCCAATTTCCTACCTCTTTCCACTCTTCTGCCTTGGAACCAATACTTAATATTGATTCTAAGTTACATGGTTAGGGTTGTCATAATCATTGTACTACCTGAAAACCACAGCAAAAACCCCTGTTTATTTCAAGAAACCATTAAAGAAAATTGCTTAGACATTCTAGAATAAGAGGGCAAAGTTAACATAGAAAGAATCCACTAATTACCTCTTAAAAGAAATCCCAAAATGAAGACTTCCAAGAATCTTATGGTCAAAATCCAGAGTTTCCAGCTCAAAAAAGAATGATACAAGAAGCCACAAAAAAAAAAATTTAAGAATTAAGGAGAGACAGACAAAATAACATAAGATTGAACAGTTACTACATAGAAGAATGGAGAACATGGAATATAGTATTCCAAAAGGCAAAAGACATAGGTTTACATCCAAGTATAATTTGCCCAGCAATACTGAGCATAACTATATAGAGGGGGTGAAATGGTTCTTAAGTGAAATTAAAAAACTTCTAGGCATTCCTAATGAAAATACAAGAGCTGAGTAGAAATGTTGAAAGATATACATAGAGACAAGTGAAACATAAACATGTAAATATGTTAGATTAAAATTAATAACTCCAGGTTCCTTTTTTCCATAGAGTTTATTAATAATCACTTGAAATAGAGAAAGCAGAAATATAGAGATTAAGCCTAATCTAACCTAACTCTGACTATGTGTTTCTCCACACGGCTGCCTCAATCAGTTATGATCCTTCCCTACCACCTTCAAGGGAATAGAGCCAGGGGGTGTGTCTTGCCCCACACCTTTATCCTTTCTCTTGAACCTGGACCGTAACCTTTTGTTCTGGGTCATGTTCCTAGGGCTCTTTACTTGTGACTTCTGTTTGGAGCATTCATGTGACATCCAGCCACTCAGTGAGGTAGGGACAAGTTGGGGGAAGTTCCGGGGAGTGGATTCTATCTACACAAATACAATAGCACAATGAGAAGGGACTATATATATAAGAGAATATATACCCTTTTCAGACCACAATAAAAATTACATTCAACAAAGAACAACAGAAAGAAAGACTAAAAGCTAATTGGAAACTTAAATAATCTTATACTTAAGAATGAAAGAGTCAAAGAACAAATCATAGAAACAATCATTAAAGAGAATGATAATGAGGAAACAACATACCAAACTTTATGGATGCAGCCAAAGCTGTACTTTAGGGGGAAATTTATAATCTCTAAAGGCTTACATCAAAAAGAATGAGAAAGAGCAGATCAATGAATTGGGCATGAGGCTAAAAAAACTAGAAAAAGAACAAATTAAAAACCCCAATTAAACATCAAATTGGGAATCCTGAAAATCAAAGGAGAGTTTAATAAAATTGAAAATAAGAAAAGGAGCTGGTTTTATGAAAAAAAATATGAGAGATAAATCATTGACTGATTTGATTTAAAAGAAAAGAAAGAAAACCAAATTATCATATCAAAAATGAAAAAGATGAAATCATAACCAATGAAGAAGAAATTAAAGCAAATTATTTGGAGTTGTTTTGTCCAACTATATGCCAATAAAGATAACAATTTAAGCAAAACAGATGAATGTTTACAAAAACATAAGCTTCCTAAATTTTTTTTAAAAGATAATTCACTTTATTTTGCTCTCAAACCAGATAGATCCATAAAGTAAAGTAATAGTCCAACAAACCATATTCCCACAAAATGAACAATTTCATATGAAAACAATAACATTTATACTCAATACTTTTACATTTATTCACAATTCTTGTCTATTTTAAGGTTATTTAGATATTTATCATGGATAAAGATCTAGGGTCCAAATCATAATGCTTTGCATATGTAGAGTGCTTTATGTAACATAAAAAGCACATTCATAGCTGTGACCTTATTTATCTAATGTATACATCTGTTACATATGTGTGCATGTTGTCTTCTCAATGGAATGTATGCTTCTTGAGAACAAGAGTGCTTCATTCTTTTGATGTCTCCCCAGAAGCTAGTACAATTGCTGGCACACAGTAGGTGCATAATAGATTTACTGGTTTTTTACAACAATCCTTTGAGGTAGGCAAGTCAGGTCATTGTTTTGTTATAGATGATAAAATGGGGAGTTTAAATGATTTACTGAAGGTCTTATGCTTCATAAATGTCAGAGTCCCATGGGATTAGGAATGGAGATTTCTCATATACGTTTCCCTTCATGAGGACAGGGAGACAGGGAGACATCTCTACTCACATTTATCAAGGAAGTTTGTAAACTTTCACCAAGAGAGACTAAAGGCCAGTAGGCAACACCAACAGGCCTTCCAGGCTGTAACAACCTAAGTACTATAGGCCAGTTTATTTCCACAAACTTACCATCTGTCAGACACACTACATTTCCTCCTAAATATTTATTACAAACACTTTTTGTGTATGATGTGTTGGAACTATAAATGGCAGTAAAGATACTAGAATTGGAAAAAACCAACAATCTGGGAAGAAAGATGGCAATGAACTGTAAACCCTTTTCTTTCTAGGGAATTTTTAAGAGTAGTTAGAATACTTAAACAACTCCAACACAGGAAAAAATGGAATAAAGTATCAAAGTGTTTCCTAAGAAAAAGGCCCCAGGGCCAGATGAATTCACAGGTGAATTCTACTGAATATTCAAAGAACAACTAACTCCAATACTTGGAAACTCCAATATTTGGAAAAATAAAGGAAGAAGAAATTCTTCCAAATTCCTTTTATGACACAAATGTAGTACTGATACCTAACCGAGGAAGAGCTAAAACAAAGAAAGAAAACTATATGACAGTCTTCCTAATGAATATAGATGCAAAAATTTTAAATAGAAGCATACTTGCTACATATATTACATATCTCAGGGTACCATAGCACACTTTTTAGCCTTAATAGGAACTCCATTTTTCTCCAAGGTGGGGAAGAACATGGTGGAGCAGCCAACTACTTGGTAAGAAAAGTTCTGTTCTACCTATTCTCAGGCTACTGATATTGGGCTTTTTCTAGTCCAGAGGAAGAAGATAACTAAAGGGGCTGTCCTGGCATTATCCACTACACTTCTGGAAGATCAATACTGAAATGTCAATTCAAATTGAGTATTTATTAAGCATAACTATTTATCCATCAAATAGTACCATGTATGGGTGAGGGAGTAGTCTCTATATTATATACATAAAATTATAATAATAACAACATATATAGCTAGAATTTATATAGTACTTTAAGGATTGCAAAGCACTGTTATAAACATTATCTCATTTTATCCTTTCAGCACCCCTGGAAGATAGATACTATTATTATCATCATTTTTCCAGATAAGGAAATTAAGGCAGAAATTAAGTGATTTGGCAAGGATCACATAGCTAGAAAGTTGCCAAAGGTTTGAATTTAGGCCTTTCTGACTCCATTTCCAGCACTCTATCCTCTGTGCTACATTGCAGCCTCTCTGAAATGTGGGGGGTTGCCTGAAGTCTTGTTCACTCTTCTCAGATCATGCTTTCCTCAGAATATGGAGCAACCCTGGGGAGGAAGTGGGTGGAGTTCATGTGATCATCCCTTGATTCACATCTTTACTCTACTCCTCATTCCAGAAACCAAAATCTTCACAGAAACATCAATCACTATAAGTTCTTTGAATTTTGCTTACTCCTTTCTCAGCATCCTAGAGGTAAAATGGTCCCAAGTCATGTAATTTGTCTATCTGTGAAATTTAGAAGAATTTAAAAACATTTATACTAAAATTAATTTAAAGATTATTTATATAGTCAAAACCACAATATTCTCTTTCATTTGACTCAATGCCTATCTTGGAGTGGGGCCAACTCTATTATTTTGGATTAAAGTTTGATCTCTGTTCTATTTGTTTTGCATATTCTAAGGTATCATTGGTTTTTTCCAGTGTAATATCTCCTGCCAACACCCCCGCCTTATATACATTTAATTAATACATCTGAGTTAAAGAACACTCATAATTTCTAGGAGATGAAATTAGAAATTATTTAAGATATAGAGAAAATTGTATAGAAAATGTCTGCCAATTACTAGCATGTTTTTACATTAACTACAAGGAGTAACAATAGTCAGTAGTCCAGTCCATTCTAACTACTGCTACTGTTTTGTTTTGTTTTTCCCAATGAACAAAGGCTTTGGTTGCTGGCGCCAAGCCTCTGATGCCCAGACTCTAGTTTTTGAATTTTTATCGCAAAATACTTGCAACAGCTTCCCACCCCCCCCCCCCACCTCTCTCTCTCTCTCTCTCTCTCTCATACTAGGGCATCCCTTCCATTACTTGTTCCTTTCCAAACCCAAATGCCAATTGAATTTCACATATGGCTACTTTGGCTTCGACTGCTCCAAATTTTGTTTGTCCATGCACAAATTCCCATAAGATTCTTTTTCCAAGAGCAAAGGGGAAAAGAACATTTTCTGTCTGGGATTATAATTCCCAGAATTTACACAGTTATATTTCAGAGTCATTCCATGTTTCCTAGTAAAGGATCCAGTTACAGATGTGCACTATGTATCAGGCATTGTGCTGGAGGTCATGGGATATAGATAAGAAATATATTCTAAAGACCCAATCCTCTCCCTCAAAAAAAAATACTGATGTTGTTAAGACGAGATCTGCACACAGGAAATAAATAATAATACAAAAACAGTCCACAATAAAGCACGAAATTAAATAATCCTAGTCAGTCAACATTTACTGTCTACTATGTGCCAGGTACTATGCTAGGTCCTTGAGAAACAGACAAAAATGAAACAGTTCCTTCCCAAAGACATCTCATCTCTCATTTCCAGATCTTTTCATTTTCTGTTCCCAGGGACCAGAACACCCTCCCTCCTCATTTCCACTTTCTGGCTTCCTTCAAATCTCATCTTCTGGAAGAATCCTTTTTAAGTCCCCTTCATACTAGTGCCTTCCCTCTGAGATTACCTCCAACTACCCTGTATGTGTTTTGTGAGTACATCATTGTTTATATATGTATAATGTTGATTCTCCCATTAAAGTGTGAGCTTCTTGATGGCTCAGGCTATTTTTACTTTTCCTAGTGTATTTGTATTCCTACCTACACAGGGAGAAGGTACAGTGGATAGAGTGCTGGGCCTGGAGTCAGGAAGACAGCTTCCTAAATTCATCTCTGACCTCAAATGCTCACCAGCTAGGTGACCCTGGGCAAGTCACTTAACCCTGTTTGCCTTAGTTTCCTCATCTGGAAAATGAGTTGTAGAATGAAATGGTAAACTAGTATCTTTGCCAAGAAAACCTCAAATGGGGTCATGAAGAGTCAGACATGACTGAACAACTGAGACATAATAAGTACTTAATACATTTTCACTGAGTTAACATAGTATCTGGATCAACCTGCTTCACAGATGGGTCCAGCAGGTTATCCTCTAGAGTTGGCTCCTGTGACTCAGCAGCTGCTATTCCTAGTTTCAGTTGCTGAGGGGGACCTAAAGCTGAACTTTGCCATCACTTAGCTAAAATCAGGAGACAATAAACTCATAAGAAATAAAGAAATCTCTGGGCCATCATTCTGAGCTGAAGGTCCACTTTTAATTGTGGGAGATTGAAGTTGAAGGTCTCTTCAAGCCCAGCCCGTGGTAAGGATCTCATCCAGATGTTCAACAGTGTGTTTCATAGGCGTTTGATGGTTAATTAGCACAAGTGATTAACAAGGCAAAATGTTCAAAGTATGTTTAAAAAAAACCATAACATTTGATATAAGAAATTCTGGTAGAAGGTACATTATAAAACTTAATTACTCTCGTCCAGGACTACCATACTAACCATAACTAACCTGGGAGGGGGTAGGTCAAAGTGGCCATCATATTCTGGGGATCCTGTAATGAATATACATTTTTACAATATCAAATAACACCTGGACATGTTAAGGTTATTTTCCGATGATTTCATCAGGCCAGCTGTCCACTCACTATTTCCAATGAGCGCAGTTTATTTCCTATTGCATGAGTTTTAGCTTCTCAAGATACCTTTTAAATAGACCTGAAGTTTTTATTCTTCAAATAGAAGCTCTTAATCTAGCTAATAACTATAGTATTTGAATACACCAAACTATATCCTTTCTAATATTATGATTAATATTCTATTATTATAATTGATATTTTATACACAGTTTAATAACATAAATAAATAACATAATAATAACAAAAATAATAACATAAATAAATAAAATAAATAACATAAAATCATAGTTACAGTTACTACCTAAAGAATTATATGTGATTCCTTATTTTATAATCATTTATATAAAAGTAATAAAGGCAATTTCCTTTTCACACAACAGATCAGAACCTCCTTCCCCAAACCAAAAAAGCCCACAACCCATAAGCATTATTTATTCCCAGTTACATGTCAACCAAATGAGTTTGAGCAGCTCACAGCAGTCATCTTCACTAGAAAGCATCCAGGAAAAGAGAGTAGTAAGAGATAATTTAATCTAAATTTCTCACATGTATATTAATTTGCAGCCCAACCTCTACTCTACATTCATTCTTTCAGCTTCTCAACCAGAAGACTTCTCACATCATCATTCATGGTTCCCCAGTCTCAAATGGCTAGAAACTGGCTTCCTTTATTTCTTTGTGTTGGATTAGCAGCAAATTGAGAATAGTGTTCATGTTCTTCATACTTACTAGAAAGGGCATGTATCTACACAGATGGGTTCTCACTGGCTGTTCCCTCAATATAATATTTGTCAATGGATGCTTATGAGTCTTTTGTGTTTTAAGCATTTATTTTGTGATGAAGAAAATAAATCATTAGTCTATAGCTGAAACCTATTTTGTGACAGCTTCTCTAGCTACCTTTTCCATACTGGCTGTACCCTTACTCCCTCCCACTTTTGGCTCACTAGTTGAGGGAAGGAATTAGAATACTCGATCCCCATTGTCATTTCTAGGTTCTTCTCCTAGTTCCATTGCTCAGTATTCTCTTTGAAGTTCATACTGTTCATATCTATTACCCAATCAAAATCCTGGTAGCTGTTGTCTAAAAACCTCCAAGTCCACTGTGAACTGATCCAACCATTCTGAAGGGCAATTTGGAACTATGCTTAAAGGGCTGTAAAATGTATTTTATTTATTTTTTATCCTGTGATACTACTACTGGGTCTATATACCAAAGAGATCATAAAAAGGGAGAAAGGACCTACTTGTATAAAAAATACTTGTAGAAGCTCTTTTTGTGGTGGCAAAGAATGGGAAATTGAGGGAATGTCCATCATCTGGGGACTAGTGGAACAATTTGTGTTATATGTTGGTGATAGAATACTACTGGGCAATAAGAAATGATGAACAGGATGATTTCAGAAAAAGCTGGAAAGATCTATATGAGTTGATGCAGAATGAAATAAGCAGAACCAGGAGAACATTGTACTCAGCAACTGAAATATTGTATGATGATCAACAGTGAAAGATCTAACTACTCTCAGCAATACAATGAGCCAGGACAATTCTGAAGGACTTAGGACAAAGAATGCTATCCATCTCCAGAAGAAGAATTGATGCAGATCAAAGCACACTATTTTTCACGTTAGTTTATATGTGGTTTTATTTTGGGGTATTGTCTTTACATGAATATTTGCTTACAACAATGACCAATATGGAAGTATTTTTTGCATGATAATACATATATAACCCAGATCAAATTGTTTACCATCTCCAAGGTGAGGGAGGAAGGGAGAGAGGGAGACAGTTTGGACCTTATGATTTTGGGAAACATGTTGAAAATTGTTATTACATATAAATGGGAAAATTAAGTATCTTTGATAAAAAAATAAAAATAAAAACCTCCAAGGCACTCTTCTTCCTTTCTCAATGAGTTCAGTACATGGCTTTCAATTTTTCTCTCTTCTCTAATTTCTGTACAAGGAGAATGCAACATACATGTTGACTTTCCCTCAAACATCTTAACCTCTAAATTCCTCATTCTTCTTCTTGTGACCTATTCCTCTACCCCACTTTAGTTATGTACAAAGATCCTTGTACCCCTCATCTTGACATCATTCACAAATATACTACCTCCATACTCAAAAATTCCCATATTCCCTTATCTGACCATAAGGTATTGGCTTCTCACTTCTCCCTCTTCCTTCCCTTACAGAACCCTACTCTTCATCTGAACCATGGCCTCCAATCCCCTGATTCCTTTATTCTTTCCCAGGACATCTCTCCTGCACTAACCACTCTCTCTCCTCTTCTCCCTATCTTGACCCTTTGGTGAAACAAATTGACTCTACACTGACTTCCTTGCTCAAGTACCTAGTTCTCTTATTTTCCCAATTATACCCTGACAAGCTTCAGTTTTGGCTCATTCACCATTTGACATTTTTGTTCTTACACACATACTAAACAAAGGTGAAGAAAATCACAACCATTCTGACTGGGTTCCCCACAAATTTATGCTACATAAACTATACCTCCCTTATCAACTCATTATCCCATTCACCATAATAGCTCTTCTAGATCTTTTCATCCTTTTTCAAACCTTCTATGATTCTCCTTACCTCCACTTTCTCAACTGAGAAATTTACTTCATATTTTACTGAAAAAAATTGAGATTATTCACTAAAAGTACCCTCTTCTCTCCTCTGCCATTCATATGCCTTCTGCCACTATTCTACCTTCACCCATTTCCCACATGATGAAGTGATCTTACTCCTTACAAGATTAACTGCTCTATCTGCTCAAAGGATCCCACTCCATCCTATCTCCCCCAACAGATTGTCTCATTTGTCATCTCCATTCTATCACTTATTTTCAATCTCTCCCAGTCTCCTGTTCATCCCCTACTGCCTACAAACATATCCATGTTTCCTCTATCCTGAAAAACCACTCACTTGATCCTTCCATACTCATTAATTATCATCCTATATATCTTCTGCCCTTTGTAGCTAAAGTCCTTGAAAAGACCATCTGTAATTGTTACCACCACTTTTCCTCTCATTCTCTTCTTTACCCCTTGCAAACCATCTCCAAAGTGACCAATGATCTCTTAGTTGTCAAATCCAGTGATCTTTTCTTAATCCTTATTCTCTTCAATCTCTCTAAAGCCTTTGACACCATTGGTTACTCTTTCCACCTTGATATTCTTTTCTCTCTAGGTTTTTGGGACACTAGTCTCTCCTGGTTCTCTTCTTATCTATTGAACCTGTCAGGACACCTTCTCCATTTCCTTTGCCAAATCTTCCTGCAAATCACCACCTCTAACATTAGGTAGGATATCTTTCAGAGTTCTGTCCTGGATCCTCTTTTCTTCTCCCTTTCTTCTATTTCACTTGGTGATCTCATCATCTTCTATGGATTTAATTACCATCTGTCTTCTGACAATTCTCAAATCAATCTATTCTGGCCCTAACCTCTCCAATCTCCCATTTCCAACTGCCTTTCAGATATCTCAAATTAAATCCTGAGTAGACATTTTAAACTCAGTATGTCCAAAATAGAACTCATTATCTTTCTCCCTAAACTCTCACCCCCTTCTACTTCTCCCATTACTATAGAGAGTAACACACCCTCTTCTTGGTCCCTCTGGCTGCCAACTTCGATGTCATCCTTGACTCTTACCCCATTTACCCTGCCTGCCCCACCCTTTCAATCTGTTGCCACGGTCTGTCAGTTTCACTTTGCAACATCTCTTGTATTTGCCACCTTCTATCCTCTGACTCTGCTACCCTTCGGGTATAGGCTCTTATCAACTAGTAAGGTTTTTTTTCCAACCCTTACCTTCTGTCTAGGCAATGGGGATTAAGTGACTTGCCCAGAGTCACATAGTTAGGAAGTTTATGAGAACAAATTTGAACCCAGGACCCCCAATCTCTAGGCCTGGCTCTCAATCCACTGAGCGACCCAGCTGCCCCTGGTATAGGCTCTTATCATCTCACACCTGGACTATTGCAGTTGTCTACTGGTGGATAGGTCTGCCTTGAATCTCTCCCCACTGCATTTCAATCTCCATTTAACCACCAAAGTGATTTTCCTAAAGTCCACATCTGACCACATCACTCCCCTACTCAATAAAATCCAGTGGCTTTCTGTCGCCTCCAGGATCAAATATAAAATGCTCTTTGGGGTGTTAAAAGCCCTCTTTGAATCTAATTCCCTCTTACTCTCCAGTCTTCTTACACCTTACTCTTCTTCAGGTACTCTTCCATCTAGTGACACTCACCTCTTAGCTATTCCATGAACAAGACACTCCATCTCTTGGCTCTGAGCAGTATCTCTGGCTGTCCCTCAGGCTTGGACTGTTCTCTCTCCTCATCCCTGTCTATTGACTTCCTTGGCTTCTTTCAAGTCCCAACTAAAACCCCATCTTTTCTAGGAAGCCTTTCCCATCCCCTCTTAATTCAAGTGCCTTCCTCCACCTCCGCTAATTATTTCCTTCCTATTTGTCCTGTATATAGCTTGTTTGTGTATATTTGTTTGTTTATGGTCTCCTCCTTTAGACTGTGAGCTCCTTAATAGTAGACTGACTTTGTCTCTTTTTTATCACAGTGCCTGGCCCATAGACAACACTTAATACATATTTATTTATTGACTAATAGATTGAATACCTTTTTCTAGAATCAATCTTGTTAAAAATTTTTTGAGGATATCTCAGATATGAACCACATATACCCTTTGTTTTCTCTTGAGTTCTATTCTGGGGTAGGGACATAACAAACTAGAGAGAGAGAGAGAGAAAGTTTGATTCTTTCTCTTTGGGGTCAGGCTGCCATTAAGATGAGTCTGTGCTCTATGGGAATTCAGAGCAGAAACCATTTTTTTAAAAAAGGGACTCCCAGGGTCACTGATCATAGAGTGGTTATAGTGATGCCTTAATGTCAGAATGGAGAGTTTTAGACTTAACAGGTTTTAGGATGAATTTAATATTTATTTTTCATATGCTCTATATCCTTATTGATATAGAATAGTTTACACTTATATTATATTTTTTATTTTTCAAAATGTTTTCCCATATGTCATCTCATCTGAGTCTGCCTCACTGCAATACTGAAAAGTAAACAGCATATATTATTATACTCATTTTTTAAATGGAAAAAATAATTTGGCCTTTGGCTTGAGAACAGTAGTCTTACAAATATGCCCATTAGTTTTCACAACTTTCCCTCCATGTAAACGACTAAAGGGTATATATACATTGCTGTCTGACTTTCCACATCACCAAGTCACAAGGAAACTTGCTCCCTGAGCAGACCTGGATACCTGCACTTTCTTATCTATAATTCCAGTCCAATCAAAGGCTAATATTTGCCTTGGCTTCCAGTAGTAGCTGTTACTGGGTCACTCCACTTTGTAAGTGACCTCCACTTTTATATACACAGCTAGGCAATCTCACATTCTGCCCCCCTGCAAGCCCAACTTCCTGTTGGCTCCTCTCTCTTCTTGTCCACTTTCTCTGGTGAGGTGTTTTCTGTGTCTGTGGAGAGCAGAGGGTCTGAGGAGAGTTACTTGAGTGACCTTAATAGGAGTGTGGTCCTATATGACCAGACCATTTTCATTTCATTTATCTGGGCCCTTTTTATTTATAGACTTAGGGAACAGGGAAAAGATAGCATTGCCCAATGCAAAGAATACTAGCTTTGGAGACAGAGAACCTGAGTTCTAATATTGCCTTTGTCACTTATCTGCATAGACAAGTTATTTAAACTAAGTGGGACTCAGTTTCTTCATATGTAAAATGAAGGGATTAGACTAAAATCCTTTGGACTTCTTTTTTTGGCTTTTAATCCATGATCCTGAAATCCTGAAAGACCACTCAATTTTAATCCTGTCTAGATGCAAAGTGATCAGAAGCAACCCAAGTGCTCAGTTAGCAACCACCAATGACAATCCTTATCCCAAGCTCAATTCCTTCTTCACTTTCTGATTTCTTTCTCTATAGTCTCAAAACTTCTTCAAAAGGAAACTGAATGAAACTCTTTGTTCTCAAGACAAGATTATAGGATCATAGAATCTTAATATACTCAGAGTTCAATGTAGGACCAGGCACAGAGTAAATGCTTAATAGATGCTTGTTGACTTAGCTTCCAATGAGAAGAAATGGAAAAGGATCTTTAGATGTCATCTAGTGCAATAGGATCAAATTTAAATGGAAATGGAGGCTGCTAAACCATACATAAGGATCCCTATTGTATAAATGGAGATTTTGAACCTTTGACTTAATTCCCCAGAAGTCCTTAGTATTTCCCAAAATTCCTTATAATCTCTCCTGCGTCTCTACATTGGTGAGATCACATTATTGGTATTTAAGTAGATGTATGCTCCTTCCATGCTCTCTTTTTGACCTGTGACTGGACTGAATTCAGGCAGTTCTTTTGCTTTAGTTATTATTAATAAAACATTATAAAATATAATATATAGTTATTGTATATTAATTTTAATCTTTACACTAGAGACCATGATGGTGAACCAAGGCATGGGTGCTAAAGATTGTATGCAGAGTACTCTCTGTGAGCACACGGCCATTCCACCCCCCTAGAGTTCATAACTAGAAAGGCAGAGGAACTCCATCAGAGCTTCTCCCTTCCCCCTCTTCATGTGCCTGATGACATTTTTTCACATCCCCCATCCCTCTGCCTAGAAGCCAATGGGAGCTCACAGGGGATAAGGTGGGTGACTCATAGGCAGCAGAGCTGGAGGGGAGCAGAGCTCTCAGACCACTCTCTTCCCCCTCTCTACACTCACTGAGGACATTCCTCACTTCCCCATCCCCTCAGCCCAGCAGCCCAATGAGAGTGCTTCTTCTCTCCCCTGTGTGGGATAAGGTGGGGGTGGGGCACACATGGCACTTGGTGGGGGGAGGGGTACAGCATGTGGTCTGGGGGGCATGGCACTTGGTCTAGGGGGTGGGGTAGGGGTAGGGTCTGTCACTTTATCTCTAAAAGGTTTGCCATCACTGCTATAGACCACATATTAACTCAGAAACTCCCATAATAACATTATCTATGTTCTATTGCATTTTTAAAAAATTTGTAAAATTTTTACCAATTACATTTTAAATCTGGCTCAGATTTGGAGTGTTATAAGGGCATGTGTCCTGGGGCCTGAGCATTTGACATCTCTAATCTGATCCAACTTGCTACCCAAAGCAGTGATCCCCAATTCAACATCCCTGAGAAGTAAATAGACATCAATCCTCTCCTAAAACTTTGGACACATGACTTCATTGGGAAGTCAATTCCATTTTAAACAGATTTTTAAAAACCAAACCTCTTATCTTCCATCAAGAATCAATAGAATCAATGGTTCTAAGGCAGAAGAGTAGTAAGGGCTAGGCAATGGGGGTTAAGTGACTTGCCCAGGGTCACACAGCTAGGAAGTTTCTGAGCACAGATTTGAACCTAGGACCTCCTGACTTTAGACCTGGCTCTCAATCTACTGAGCTACCCAGCTGCACCTCAGATTTGTTTTTAAGAAGCTTAGATTGATCTGAAATATGCCTCCATTTACTGGCCTGAGCTCTGCTTGCTGGAAACAGAATAAATTCAAATACCCTTCTAGATGTTTGTAGTTCCATGAGTGTGGGAGTAAGAAGTGCACTTCTACTTAAAATTCAACAAAGCCCTTTTATGTATGATGTTTCATTTTTCCAAATAGATGGGCAACTTCTCAAGGGTTCAGGACAATAAAGTCCTTATACCTTAAAGATTTCTCTATTTCTCTGGACATAATAGCAATCTGCTATTGTTCTCTAGTAAGAAAGAAGTGATTAATGAAAGCAGGTAGTGAGATTCATTTGGTGACTTAACATTGCCACCTGTTGGTGAAAATAAAATTTCCTCAAATAAAATGTTTTAAGATTAGTCCCAATAGTCCTGCTTGATGGTATTCATGAACCCAAGCTAGGACAGGATATTTTGTGATCCTTTAAAACTATCTAGAATTTGCTAAGGAAAAGAAACAACTGATCAGGGTACATTTCTTCCCTATATAACCCAAAACATTTATTAAATATCTACTGAGTGCCAGGCATTTTGCTAATCGATGAGGATACAAAAAGAAGCAAAAGATCTGTCCTCAAAGAGCTTACAATTGAATGCAGGAGACAACTTGCAAACAAATATATATGAAGCAAGCTAAGTAGGAAGTAATTAATAGAGAAAGTAGTGGAATTAAGAGGGTTGGGACAGGCTTCCTCTACAATGTAGGATTTTTGTTGGGTCTTAAAGTCAGCCAAAGAGGTTGGTAATCTGAGAGGGGGAGGGAGAGCATTCCAGGTTTGGGAGACAGCCAGAGAAAATAACGGGAGCTGAGGGATGGAGTGTCTTGTTTGTGGAACAGCCAGGACACCAGAGTCTCTGGATTGAAGAGTATGTGCCAGAGAGTAAGGTGTAAGTAAGAAGACTGGAAAGGCAAGAAGGAGTTAGGTTCAAAAAGAGAATTTTGCATTTAGTCTTAGAGACAATAGGAAGCCTATGTAATTTGCTGAGTAGAGGGTGACATGATCAGACCTGTGTTTTAGGAAAATCGCTTTAGTGGCTGAATGGAAAATAGATTGTATTGGGGAGAGGTCTGAGGCAGGCACACACACCCCCACCCCACCCAGCAGCTTTTGAAATATTCCAGGCAGGAGGTGATGAGAACCTGCACCAGGAGCATAGAAGGAAGAGAATACAGGAGATGTTGCAATGTGAAACCTAGCTAGCTGATTGGATGGGGCAAGGGAGGAGAGAGGAGAGTAAGGAGTCAAGGATGACCCCTAGATTTCCAACTTGAGGGACTAAGAGGATGGGATTGCCCTCTATAATAATAGAGAAAGTAGGAGAGGCTGAGCATTTGGAAGGACAGATAACGAGGTTTGTTTTGGACATGTTGCGTTTAAGATGTCTACTGGGTATTCAGTTTGATCTGTCTGAAAGACAACTGGCAATGGAAGATTGGAGGTCAGCAGAGAGATTGGGGCAGGAGAGAAAGATCTGAGAATCATCCACATAGAGATGGTAATGAAATCAATGGGAGCTGATGATATTATCAAGTGAAGCAGTAGAGAAGAGGAAGACAAGAGAGCCCAGGACAGAACCTTGAGAGAGACCTATGGTTAGATGGTATGATCTGGAGGAGAATTTAGCAAAAGAGACTGAGTGAAATTGGTCTGTCTGGTAGTTGGGTTCCTGGGCAGAACATTTCACTTCCCACCCTACACCTTTGTATAAGTAGTGACCTTATAAGAATAATGTTAAGACCAAGGCTTGGCTGGGATGGGATATTTAAAATTGAGGACAGTTTTCTTTACCAAGGAGAATGAATTTCAGGTGGCATAATATAGAAAAAAACAAATTACAGGGAATTGAAACCCAAGATAAGTAACATAGCACCTAGTCACCCTCAATATCACCAAGAGTGTATGACTGTAACCTAGGACACAAAAAGAACCCATGAATGCCATTGCTGAGTTTAATGATTTTTTTTAAACCCTTACCTTCCATTTTGGAATCAATACTGTGTATTAGTTCCAAGGCAAAAGAGTGGTAAGGGCTAGGCAATGGGGGTCAAGTGACTTGCCCAGGGTCACACAGCTAGGATGTGACTGAGGTCAGATTTGAACCTAAGACCTTCCATCTCTAGACCTGGCTATCAATCCACAGAGCCACCCCGCTGCCCCCAGTTTAATGATTTTTGAAAAGTCATAGAAAATAGGAATGATCTCCCAGGAAAAGAAATGGACAAATGTAGCTAAGCTGGAGATAATTTTTTTTTTAAATTTAAAGTAAGGTGTGATGTGTGGGGCAGCCAGGTGCCTCAGTGGATTAAGAGTCAAGGCTAAAGATAGGAGGTCCTGGGTTCAAATCTGATACTTCCTATTTGTGCAACCCCAGGCAAGTCACTTAAACCTCATTGCCTAGCCCTTAGTGCTCTTTTGCCTTGGAACAAAAAAAAAAAAAGGAAGGTGGGCTTGACAGTGCTTCCTATAAAATTCTGGAATGCATCATTAAATTGTCTATGAATATTTAGGGAAATTCTGATCTCTGAGTGTAATCTATTCTAAGAGTTCATGCTAGACTAACCTCATCCTTCTCTCTCATATTCTTTTAAAAGTGGAATGACTAGACTCATAGATACAATATTACTAGATCTAAGATAGTTAATTTTGGTCAAGGAATTAGTTTCCTACTGAATAAACTCCACTAGTTCCCTATCACCTCTGGAATCAAGTATAACCACATCTATTAGGCAATCTTCTTTACAATATAGCTCCAATTTACCTTTTCCATATTCTTTTTACCCTTACTTTCCATCTTAGATATTGGTTTCAAGGCAGAAGAGTTGTAAGGGCTAAGCAATTGGCATTGAGTGTCTTCTTTAGGGTCACACAGCTAGGTAGTATCTGAGGTCAGATTTGAACCCAAGATCTTCCATATCTAGGCATGGCTTACACTGAGCCACCCTTTAAAATTAAGGGGTTGGACTAGGTAACTTAAAAAAATCAATATTAAGTATCAATTCTAAACCAGAACAGTAAGGGCTAGTGGCAATCAGAGTTAAGTGACTAGGATGTGTCTGAGGCATGCACAGTTGTCATATAGATGTCAGCAGATGGGCCAAACCAGGTCTAAGGTAACCATCAAGCTGGTCTATGTGTTAGGGAGAGGTCTACTCTAAGCCTGTGAAGACTTTAAACTAGAAAAATGGGCAAATGAGAACAATTTATACCATTGGCTATGAAGGTGGCTAAAGCAGTGCTGTGGAGTGCTTAGAACTTGGTCAGGCATCAAAGATGGCAAAGGTCATCCATTGCATCCTGGGCCATCTCCAGTCATCCAGACTTTTATCTTACCACTGAACTTTGATGACTCTGGAAGAGAGAGGGAGGCTGATGACTTTGTGCAACTCTGCCTCACTTCAATCCAATTCACTCTTGAGTCAAGATGTCATCCCATGATATGATCGGTCCTCTTTGAAAATGAAGGAAGAACAATGATAACTATCTGGAATATATTCTCTCCTCACCTCTTACCTCTGAGCGTCCTAGTCTCAGCTTAAGCATCACTTTCTCCGTGAGTTATTTTCTGATAGCCCAACTTCTAGGGCATTGTCCCTAAAAACTGTCTTGTCTCTAATTTGTATACACTTCTACTTTTCAACAAGAAGATAGCACTGTATATGTATATATTTCTATCCCCGGTAGAATACAAGATCCTGGAGGACAGGGTCTGTTTTGCTTTTGTCTTTGTATCCCCAGCGCCTAGTACAATGATTGGCACATAATAAATACATAATAAATGCTTGTTGTTTGATAAGATGGAGAGATTTATACTGTATAAAATACCATGAAATAGATTTGGAGTTGACTGAATGATTGGATAACAAGAATAATGATTACTGGACTGATGTTAACCTGGAAGGAAGTCTCTAGTAGAGAATGATAGGAGTTTCTTTAGCTCTGTTGTGTTCTACAATTTTGTCAGTGCCTCAGATTATGACATAGATGTCAAATTATCAAATTTATGAATGTTACAAAGCTGGGAGAGATAGATAACCCAATGGATGACAAAACTGGAATCCCAAAAGTTCTTAACAGTATAGAATTATATGCAGAATCTAAAAAAATGAAAACATGAGGGATAAATGTGAAGTTACACTAGGGTTAAAAATCAGCTCTGCAAATACAGGATGGGAGAGATAGGACTAGACAACATGTGAAAAAGAACTGAATGTTTTAGTGAACTTTAATCTCAACATGAGTCAACAGTGTGACATGACAAGCACTGAATAGAGACATGTCATCCAGAATGAGGGAGTTTATAATTCCGGTGTACTTTGTCCTCATTAGATTACATCTGGACTATTGTGTTCAGTTCTGGGTGTTGCATTTTAGGAAGGACATTGACAGGCTGGAATGTATACAGAGGAATGGCATCAGAATGGTCAGAGGGAACTGGAAACATACTTGTCATGAGAGGTCTTAAATCAGAACATAGATAATCCCTTCTTAGGCATCGATGCCTAGAATTCTTTCCTTCTTTACCTCTTTCTCTCTTCCTTTAAGATGCTTCTCAGATGCAGGCTTCTGTCTTTCCTGATTCCTGCCCCACAACTGTGAATGTCCTCCCTCTCAAACTACTTCGTAGGTTAACGTCTTTGTATTTATATACAAATAACATTATATATGCACACATATAAAAATAAACATAGTCTTCCAACTTTATACACACAAATTCTTGTTGATTATTCTTATTTTAAAAATAACACTTTGTGTCCTAGTATCAATTCTAAGCCAGAAGAGCAGCAAGAGGTAGACAATCAACATTAAGTGATTTGCCCAGGGTCATGCATCTAGGAAGTGTATGAGGCTGGATTTGAACCCAGATCCTTCTTACACCAGGGCTGACACTATACACTGTGCCATCTAGCTGCAACTTGTTGATTAATTATTGATCTTATAGAGGGGAAGCCTTGCTCAGATATGGATGGGATGCGATGGTCTATGAATTTCTTTTCTGTTCTGAAATTCTGGTATACTGTATACATTGTGCCTATGTATGTGGAAAATCTAAACATATGTACATAGTATATATGTGTACATATACCTATTACATGTTTGTGTCTGAGTCTATTTTATTCTCTAATTGATCCTGTTCTGTTTATACTCATTAAATCCTGATAATTAATTTTAGCCATAATCCCTGTGCATAATTAAGTCAGAATGTAATCACAATTTAAAGTGAGTAATTAATTAGCATTACTTCTCTGAAAAAACAAAAATGGAATTACCATGGTGCGGCTTTGTAAATCTTCCTAATGATGCAATTTTTTTTAGCTTTTTATTATGGAAAATGTTATTTTTTTGTGTGTTTTTTATGTTTCACGAGTTACCCTTTATCATAGACATGATCTAACTTTAGTAAGGATTGTGGAGACCATCTCACTAGAGGAACTCATCAATACATTAGGGGAAAATGTTGTAGGATATAGAACAATCTGGATCAGGGATCTCAACCGCATAGCCCACAATGGATAGCATATAGTTTGGGGTCCTTTTGTTCAAAGGATCATCTAACAAACTAATTACATTTTCATGACTGTGCAAATAGATTAACTTTGTAAACTTAAGAGAGACATGTAGTTTTCATTCAGTGCCCCTCTGAAGTTGTATTTGACTTCAGGACTTTCTAAATCTGTGTCCAGTGCTCTATCCACTGAAACACATAGCTGTCTAAGCTACCAACTAACTCCTTCACTCATGGGAAATTAAGAAAAACAAATAAAATGAGGTTACTGCTATATTAGTTTAAGATTTGAGAACAGGGTGAAAAGCTAAGAAAAGTCCTGGACTGTTGGGGGAAGATGGAAAAATTGCATAATTTTGATCTTTTTCCCAAGTCAGTCTTTGGCGATGTAGTTTCACTGTTTTGTTCAAAGTATCAGGAACCCATAAAACATCAGCCATGGTGGGGAATAACCAAACCCATAGTCAAAAACCAGATATAAATTAATTTTGGATTTTTCACATTCTTATTTTTTTCCATTACTGCAAACAATTGAGAATTAACACAATCTTCTCAATGATATTCAATACCTTAAATCTTATGAGTAAACCATTTAGGCTCTAAAACTGAAGAGAAACACAGATATGATAAAGGACCTTAAAGGAGACATCTGATAGGAGGTGAAACATGATAGACTATCAAAAGGGAGGTTCCAGGGCAACTTATTCTTTAATTTTGCAAATTGGAGATGATTACTAATAAATAGACCAAGGATCTGGCTCTTAGGTCAGACCTATTTAAACAGTCATGATACTAAAAGTTCTAGAATAAAAGTTCCCAATCACTGCATAAATTTTCATATTGGAAAAGGAAGAACAGGGTTTGGAGGACAAATAAAAAGGCCTTTTAGCCATGGATTAGTTTTCTCTTAATTTCCAGAATATTGGAATATGGTAAGAGAACTAAGGGAAGCTAGGTTGCACAGTGGATAGAGGCTTGGAGTCAGAAAGAAAGAGGTGAAATCTAGCCTCAGATACCTATTAACTATGTGACCCTAAGCAAGTCACTTAACCCCACTTGCCTCAGTTTCCCCATTTGTGCTGGAGAAGTGATAACAAAACACTCTAGTATCTTTGCCAAGAAAACCACAAACGGGATCAGACCTGACTGAAACGACTGAACAAGATAAAAAAGAGAAAGAAAGACTTTGAGGTCAAAGGTTGAGGAAAACCTCTAGAGAGAAAAAGACCAATTTGCTATCTCTTTCACCTTTTATTTCATTCTCATTCTTGTGAGACATACAGATAATGGAATATTCTCTCATACAATCAGGTTCTGATACTCCCACATATGCCCTGGGGAACATAAGAGAGGCAGCAAGCGAATGTAAGGTATTTTTATGATTGTATACGTGCAATTAATTTTTGTGCCATGGCCCAGTGCCGCAAAAATAGAACCCAGAGGGAAATTTTTCCAACCTCTACTCTCTTTCACTATCATTATTACCCTCTAATTAAGATGAGGTTGGGACCCAGGCTGGTAGGAGACCCTGGGATCAGGGGAGCTAAAAAAATCTTGACAGCCAGAAAGAAATCCCCTCATTATTTCTGCATCTGAACTGATTTTCATCATGCTAGGCACCATGCATTTGTCAAAATCATCCAAGATTTCTTGAAATTTGTAATAACAGAAATAACATTGTTCAGTGACTGGGCAATTTATATCAAGCAAAGCATGAACCAGGAGATTTATGCTTGCCAAGGGTATTTGCCACCAACACAGAGGATATTTAGCACAGCTTCCAAATTAGATGATAAGGTCCTCTAGATGCTTGCATTTATGGGCATCATTCTGCTGATAGCATAAAGGTCTAGAATGTTTTCATTCAAAAGCCTGTGACTTAACTACCCATACAGGAAAAACCCAGTGGATAAAAATTGCCCTTTGTCTGAATTGTGATAACCTGTGGATAACAGAAGTCATCCATAAGTAGATGTATCTTGGACAAACAATGCAAATGGAAAATGAGCTGGTCCTATGAGGGGAGGTGACTTTGGAAAATTGTACTCTTCTTTTAATTGACCCTGAGCTTTTCCCTGAAACAAAGGCCCACCTTTTAAACACTATCATTCGCCTCGTGGTACTATGAGTTATGGAATTTTGTGTAAAGTCTCCAAAACATCAAAGTTTCAGATCACACAAAAGAGAAGGGGAGAAATACACAGTATGGTCATGAGCAATCTGCAACAAAGGACAAATAGGTAATTGTGCAGGGAAAGCAGTGCAAAAGATGTTATCAGAGAAATGTATGATGAAAAAAAAATGGCTGGCCACATAGGAAGAGCTATGTCACCCGTGTACAGTTTGCATGCTCTGTTGCTATCCTTACAATGCCAAGAGAACCAGAACAAGGTCCCTGCCCTGTTAGGGGGACCCCCTCTGGCAGATTGAAGGGAGGAGATGAGCAACACTCTCCCAGGAGGAACAAGCACAGTGAAGGAGAGCTCTTCAGGGCTGGAGGGAGTCCCCCTATGGATGAGACGACAGATCCACCCACGTGCTCAGGCATCAGCTCTTTTCCAGTCCTGCCAGTTTTATACAAAGTAGGAACATTTTTTTCTTTTTTATTTTGTTGTTCGTTCAGACTCCCCCCATTATCTAATAACCATAGATTTCATTTTCTACCCAGCCAGACTCCTTGCTCCTCCCCATCCTCTCAGGAGATAGTTCATAGATATCGTTGGCCACAAAGCCACTTTCCATGCTCGCCAGAGTCACAAAGCCGCTCTCCGAGGCGTTCACTGCTATGTTATCGTAGTCGCAAGACAAGTCGTTGGGAGCGGCTCCTCCCGAGCGGCCCCGGAATGAAATGTTCTGCAGGTCTGGCCGAGGCTCAGTTAAGTCCGCTTCGCTTTGCTTTCTGATGACATTGTAAACTTCCAGGTCAGGACTGTTCCTTCTATGGGGAGGCGGCCAAATGTTCGGCTCCTTTGTGTTCTCCGGCTGTTCTCGTTTCCTGTAAATAAAAGAACCCAGCCTGTTATTTTAGGGCTGACAGGCCACTCTGCTACGTTCTTCTACTAAAGGTCCCTCCGGCAGAGCGGTGGGATGAGGGTCCATTTGTGGGGAATTGTGATTTTGAGGATGAAGCCAAGATTTTAATGACATGAAGAAACATTGTTGGGGGGGAGAGTAGGATGTCAAAAATCATTGAGAGGCAATTGCTGGAAGATCCCCTCCAACTATCATGTTCTCAATTACAAAGAAGGAATGGCTCGGGTATATACCAGCCAGGTCAAACCACATTGACCACCTCATCTACCACATTCCCTCAGACCCTTGTGAAAATAGCCCAGGGCTCTGGACTCAGGAACCTCAAACACAAAGCAGTGCTCTGGCTCTGCTTATATTATTCTTCAGGGAAGTAGCTCTTGTGGAGGTGCAACCTTCTAGATTTGAACCCAGGACCTCCAGTTTCTGGGCCTGGCCCTCAATTCAATGAGCTACCCAGCTGCCCCCTATATTTGCAATTTTTGATACTGAACTCTATTTTTTAGAATTGAAGGTCTGATTTCAGTTGCTTTGTTGACTTTTAAAGTAAATACTTCTATTAAAACTTTACAAAGCCATACTAAGCCAATATTATTAAAAAGCCCCCCCCCAAATAAAACCCTTAACCCAAATCCCCTTTCCCCTCTGCCATATGGAATGAATAGCTTTCTTTCCCTCACTGAGCAGACCCTTGGGAAAATTGTACCACACTAATATAGTCATTAGGGTAATAAAAATATAATCACAAGGGCATCCACTAAAGATCAGTTGGCTATTTTGTGATTGTTGCAGATCCAGCTAAAAAAGAGACCACTCAGAATGGACTTCATTGATCTTAATTGAATTAAGTGTCATAGCTTTAGCTTTAGATTTTAGATTTAGCTACGTAGGATAGTAGGTGATAATGCTTTGGTACAACCAATTCATTTATGCATTTGTTTATTCATACAGAATTTATCTACTCCCTGTCATGTTCTTAGCACTGGACCAGGCACTGTGGAGGAAAGAGAGAAATACAAAACACAAATCCTATAAAGAGTTTACATTTCAACCAATAGAGACATAAACTAGAGTAAAGACATCCTTTGTAGATCACAAGATCACAGATGTAATGCTAGAAGAAGCCCTGGAGATTATCTAGTCTAGTCCAAGTGTTTCATTTTACAAAAAAAGAAACTGAAACCCAATGGTCCAAAGTCATAAAGACAGTAAGTCACAGAATCAGGATGTGAATCCTGGCCCACTGACTCCAAAACCAGTGTGCTGGCCACCATACCAACTCATTAAGTATCCATCCATTAGTGATTATGTGGCAAGACTTGCACAAGGCACTTTTAGGTTAGCAAAGAAGTATATACCAATTGAACTGTTTTCAAGTAACATATAATCTCATGAGGGAGAGAAAACTTAATACAAAGGGGGAAAATAGAACTGTTATGATTAAGATTAATGAAACAATTTTTAGCTCATTTGGTTTCTTGGAATACACTTAAGGATTTGCTTTTAAATATGGAATGGTGTTTTCTGGAGTGATGCTTCCCTGGCTTTTTAATTAAATAGTGATACTTTTCAAATTCAAAGACAATTAGGGAAAGGATATTTTTATGTTGTAAACACACACATACATTTCCTTTGAGCATAATATGAGGTTTTTACTTGCCTCCTTCCACAGATCCATAACCAACAGATGACTGTGGTGACCACCAGAAGAAGGAAGAGGGGAATGGTGGGAATAAGGATGTAGGCAAGATTCAAATCTGCCCCTGGAAAGAGAATTACATATTACACATTATTTGTAAATTTTGTATGTTCTTAAAAAAAAAGAAAGGTCTTTTACAAAATTCAGATTTGGAAAGGGCCTTACTTAGTAGTCATCTATTTTAAGCCACATCTGAAAGAGTCTTTTCTAAGACATTCCTGACAATGGTCTTCCAGCTTGAAAACTTTCATTAAGGGTGGGATCCATAACCTCCTGAGACAGCCAACTCTACATTGTTACACACACATATACATCGTATACATATATATTGCATGTAGGATACACAAGAATTCAACTCATCTGTGCTAATATGCCCAACATATATACTGCACATATATAGTTATTAGGATTTTTTCTTTCAATCTAGCCTAAATTAACCTCTTTGCAATGATCATTTATTCTTCCTTTTTCTTCCCCCTGCTGTTAAATGTAATGATTTATATTATGTATACTCTTTCATAGGACCATCATCCAAATACCTGAAGACAGACATCATGTATTTCCTGAATCCTCTCATCTTCAGGGTACATCTTGGCTCCTTCATTCTATTCTCACCTAACATGAACTTCAACATGGTTCGCCATTTTATTCATCACAGTGGCTATTCCAAACCTTTTCATCCTTGTTTAAAGCTCCCATGACACTCTCTTCCCACCCTCCCAGATGAATACCTTGCCCTATACTTCACAGAGAAAATTGAGGTCACTCAACAAGTGCTCCCTCTTCAAATGGTATATTGTTGACCATTTAGCATAATGCCTGCACATTTGTAAATGCTTAATAAATGCTTGTTCCTTTCTCCCTTCTAAATTTCACCTCCTTCATCTCTGTCCTATGTGAGAGATGCATCTTCTCATTGTCAAGGCAAAATTCTCTACATGCACAAGAGTTCTCATTCCATCCCATCTTCTCCAGCAGATTGCCTCCTCTGTCATTTCCATTCTCTCACTAATCTCAATTGCTTTCTGTCTACTGGTTGCTTCTCTGCTGACTACAGAAAGGTCATGTCTTCCTAATCTTTAAAAACTTCTTTCCTTGATCTAACCACCCCCGATAGTTATTATCTTATAGATGCCATCTCCTTTTATAGTTAAACTTTTTAGAAGACTGTCTACAGGGGGCAGTTAGGCAGTTCAGTGGATTGAGAGCCTGGTCAAGAGACTGGAGGCCCTAAATTCTAATCTGGCCTCAGACACTTTCCAGCTGTGTGACCCTGGGCAAGTCACTAATCCCCCATTGCCAGGTCCTTACCGCTCTTCTGCCTTGGAGCCAATATACTGTATTGATTCTAAGATGGAAGGTAAGGGTAAAAAAAAAAAGATGATTGTCTGCAATTTGAGTCACCCCCACCTCTCCTTTTACTTTCTTCTAAGATCTCTACATTCTGGCTTCCAACCTCACCATTCAACCAGAACTTCTCTTTATAAAATTATTATTGATCTCTTAACTTCCAAGAGAAGCCTCTGCTTAGGGCTCATTCTTCTTTACCTCTTCTTGGGAACCTTTGATACTATTGATCGCTCTCGTCCAAAGGTTACTCTCTCTTCTCTGGGCTTTAGTGAAACTGCTTTCTCTTAGTTCTCTTCTTACCTGCCTAATGATTCCTTCTTGGTCTAATTACTGGATTTTCATCCAGGCCACGTCTAACCATAGATATTCTCCAAAGGTCTAACCTTGACCTTATCTTCTTGCCATACATGATCTTACTTGATGAACTCATCAACTTCCATGGTGTCAATTATCATTTCTATGCAAATGATTTTTAGATATGTTTATTCATCTCTAACCTCTTTCCTGATCTGCAGTTTTCATCTTCAACTGCTTGCTGGACATCTTGAATTGGATTTCTGGAAGAAATCTTTTTTTTTTTTCAATTTTTTTTTTACCCTTACCTTCCGTCTTGGAGTCAATACTGTGTATTGGCTCCAAGGCAGAAGAGTGGTAAGTGTTAGGCAATGGGGGTCAAGTGACTTGCCCAGGGTCACACAGCTAGGCAGTGTCTGAGGCTAGATTTGAACCTAGGATCTCCCGTCTCTAGGGCTAGCTCTCAATCCACTGAGCTACCCAGCTGCCCCCTCTGGGAGAAATCTTAAACACAATTTGTCCAGAAAAAAACAAAAAAACTCATTACCTTTCTCCCAAACTGTACTCTTCCACCTCCTCCCCATACTTCCCTGTTACTGTCAAGAGTACCACCATACTCCCAGTCACCTAGAGTTGCATCCTTAGTGTTGTTCACTATTCCCCACTCTCATTCACATCCCAGGTCCAATCTGTTGCCAAGTTCTATCATCTAACATTGATTCTATACACTAGTAGCCCATCCTCTATTCATTCAGCTGTCAAAGTGATCTTCCTAAAGCCCACCAGATCATATTATTCCTCTATTCAATAACTTCCAGAGGCTCCCTGTTGTTTCCAAGATTAAAAATAAAATCCTATGAATTTTACAGTCCTTCATCAACTCCCATCTTTTTACTTTTCCAATCTCCTAGTATCTCCCAACCTCCATATACTCTATGATCCAAGGATTCAAGTGTCTTTACTCTTCCTTACACATATCATTCCTTCTTGCCAGACAGTGATTTTTCGATCCCTATCCCCTATCCCTAGAATAAATGTTTCCCCTTTTTATCTCTGCTTTCTAGCTTCCCCAGCTTCCTTCAAGATGCAGCTCAAATACTACATCTCTCTCCTCCCAAGTCCCCACTTCTAGTACTTTTCCTCTGAGGTTCAATCCAATTATCTTGCATATATCTTATCTATGCATATGTATTTCTCCCCTATTAGAAATGTGAGCTTCTTGAAGATAGGAATGGTATTTACTTTTCTTTGTATCTTCAGTGCTTGGCATGGTGCCTGGCACTCAGTAAACACCTAATAAAAGCTTATTTACTTGATTATCTTGGTTGTTCTTCTCTGAAAAAGTTCTTCCAACTTATAAATAAATCTCTTTCCTAAACTGTAGCACTGAAGGGAGTACACAATAGCTGTTTTCAGGTATCTGGAAGGCTGTCATGTAGATAGAATGTCAGGCTTGGAGTCAGGAAGATTCATCTTTCTGAGTTCAAATCTGGTCTCAGACATTTAATAGTTATATTACTCTGGTCAAGTCACTTAATGTTTTTTGCCTCAGTTTCCTCATCTATAAAATGAGCTGGAGTAGGAAATGGCAAGCTACTCTAGTATCTTTGCTAAGAAAACCGCAAATGGAGTCACAAAGAGTCAGACACAATTGAAATAACCAAAGAACATGTGGAAAAGGGATTAGACTTATTCTGCTTTGCCTGAGGATGCACAACCAAAAGCAATGGGTGGTTGTTAAGAAGAGGTAGACTTGATAGAAGGAAAAACTTATCCAGAGGATAGTAACCAGGATGATAAGTGATGCAGAGTAGAGTGGTCAAATATGAAGTTTTGAACCAGATTAAATGTAATTGGGAAAAATTTTCACAAAATAAATAAAAATATAATAAAACATAGACAACAATACATTTAAAAATCAAGTCATTTTGTAGTCATAGGGATCTTTATATGCAGGTTAATAGCCTCATTTTCTATATGAGTTTGGCACCTCTGGTATAGAGCACATGCCATATATGTTTGACAGAATTGAGAATGTTTAATGAAAAGGTCTGGAGATGGGAGATCTTGGGTTCAAATTTGGCCTCAGACACTTCCTAGATATGTGACCCTGGGCAAGTCATTTAACCCCAATTGTCTAGCCCTTACTGTTCTTCTGCCTTGGAAATGATACTTAGTATCTCTTCTAAGAAAGATGGTAATGGTTAAAAAGAACAAGAAATCAGGGAACATTTGGTCAGCTGACATAAAAATTCAGAAGAGTGCCTCAGGAAAGTTCATATTTTAGAATACTAGAAGTGTTGTTGGCATTCTGCGAGAGAAGAGAACACATGATACATAAACTAAATTGCTGAACCTTCTCAATAGTTCTAAGGCAAAGAACTTGGTGTTAAAGTTAGGGGTGGAAATCAGGGAGGTTAATGATACCAAGTGGATCTTTCTGCCCTGGGTCCTCTTCTCTATAAACTTTCTCCCTTAATAATCTGATCTGTGTCCCATGGCTTCAAGTATCATTGCTAACCGGAGGATACCTAGATCTGTATATCCGGTCCCAATCTTTCTCCTGAATATATTATGTAATGTCAAGTACCTAAAAACTTCCATCTGGGTGTCTTAATCCCAATATATCTAAAATGGAATAGATTGTTCCCTTAACCATCCCTCCTCCAAACACCTATATTTCTATTAAGGTATCACCATTATCCTGGTCTTCCACGTCTGTAACCTGAGAACTTCCATATTCCTTCTCCCTCAGTTCCTTATAGTCAATTGACAAACTTTTGTTTGATTGTTGGTGGACCGGATCTGTCATTTCTTTGGTATAGGCAATTCCCAATGAGGAAAATCGGGTTACCAATGCAGATCAGGACTTGGTCTACAATTTATAGTCTTTAGGAACTGCCTAGGGATAGCAAGCAGTTAAATGGCTTCTAAAGAATCACTTTGTCCAAGATGAGTTGGAGGTGAAATCTGAACAGTTGCTAAGATCTTCTTGAATCTAACTTCAGAACGTCTCTCATTTCTATCCATTTTTCTCCATTTGCCACACAGCCATTTCCCTAGGTCAGGTGCTAATCACCTCTTAGCTAGATTACTACAATGGATCCCTAATTGGTCTCGCTTCCAGACTCTCTCTTGTCCCATCCATCCTTCCTACGGCTACCAAAATCCTCTTCCAAAGGCCTTGGTCTGACCCATGGCCTTGGCTTAAAAATCTTTACTTGCTCCCTCTTGATTCTAGGGTAAAACACAAACATCCTGGCCAGATAGTTAAAGTACTCTAGAATCTGCATTCAAAGTATCTTTTCATACTTATTTCATATTACTTTCCTTCATATACTCTATATACCAGGCAACTTGGACTTTTGTTTTCCAAACTTTTTATTTCATTTCCTGCCTCTGTGCACAGACCATTGACACGCTTGGTGTGTACTTTCTTTTTCTTTCTACATCTCAAAATTGTTATTATTGTGCAAGTCTCTGCTCAAGGGATGCCTCCTCTGTATAGCTTCCCTTCTTCTCTCCTTTTCTCTATCTCCGTGTCTCTCTGGGTGTCTCTCTCTCTGTTATTCTGTCTTTGCCTCTGTGTCACTCTAATAACCCAGTATGCTTTCTTTTGCCAGTAAAATGTAAGTTCTTTACAGGCAGGCATACTTTCTTTTCTGTATCACCAGGGTCTCCTTGTCATGGTGCCTTTGTAACCCTAGCATTTAGCAAGTGCCTGGCACATAGTAAGTACTTAATGTTTGTTGATTAGCTAATAAACATCTGTGGGATTTACAGTGTGATAAAGGGATAAGATATTTACAGAAATAATCACAATGCTACTGATCAGATGTTAACTATGAAATTAAAGTTAAAGCTTTCAGAAGTCAAAGGGGGAATAAAAGGTTGGAGAGAGCGGGATCGTTTCTACATAAGGGAATCAGGGAAGGTTTTATGGAGGAAATGGCAATCGAAATGGTTCTTTTATTTTTTTTTAAATCTTTGGTTTTAGAATCAATACTGTGTATTGATTCCAAGACAGAAAAGCAGTAAGGCCTGGGCAATGGGGGCTAAGTGATGTGCCCAGGGTCACAAAGGAAGGAAGCATTTGAAGCCAAATTGGAATCCAAGATTTCCCATCTCTAGACCTGGATTTTAATCTACTGAGCTACTGAGCTACCTCCTGAACTGGTTCTTAAAGGAAAAGAATGACTTCAAAGATAGAAATGTAGAAGCAGTTGCTTCCAGGAATGTGGAACAATCTGCACAAATGTAAGGAAGAAAGAGATGAAAATATCCTGGGAAATAACTAGTAGTCCAGCTTGGTTAGGGAGAGTGGGCTGGGATCAAGTCTTAGTGTCATAATGATGGGAACAAGAGGAACTGATCAAGTCCTAATGATGTCACAATGATTCAGATTCTAATAAAGTCATAGTGACTCAAATCCTAATGGTGTCATAATGATTCAAAAGTTCCAATGGTGTTACAATGCCAGGAACAGGAGAACTGAGACTATGGGAGAGGTGGAGGGACATGAAGTTGTGGTCAGAGAGGGAATGTTAGAGTTCAGAAACTTGAAGGTGGAGGAGCTTTAAGTGATGGTGAGGTGGTGAGGTGTAACCACCCTCATAAGTTGCCAAGGTGAAATGAAGATGAATCATGAGAGTTGAGGAAGCTTAAAGAGAAGTCAAGATGTTAGAAGCCCAATCACCATAAATATGGAGGTGTCCAAGGACTTCTAGTGGTTCTCTAGTATGTCAGGAAGACCAGGTCTTCCATTCAGTTCTCATTCTTGAATCCTCTAATTCTTACTTCTCCAAATCTCTACCTTTACCCATTTCCTCTATGTACGTAGCCCTAGAAGATACATTCCTCATCTTGGCTTTTTCTTTTCAGTCCAGTCTTTCTGACTTTCCTTAGCACATTTCTGCTTGAAAAAAAAACTACTAATACCCAAGCTACTTTGTGACTTGAGAAAGATATTGTCCCATTTTAAAACAGCTATGGAAAAAATGAACTGGTAAATGCAGCTGTGACTGGTATGTGATCAGAGGGAAGTCTGACATTATCTTTTCCCCAGGAAAGTTCTATGTGTACCTTTGGTTTCTTTAACTGTTCCATTAGTATCTTCTTTCAGATATCTTTCGGGAGATGTTGGAGTTACTGGTTCTATTTTATCACCTAGGTAGAGATATAGCATTAAAAGCATGACAAATGGCAGCGATCAATCATAAAAGGATAATTATTAAAAACTGACAAAACCTGGAAGAGATTACTCAGTCCAATGACTTCATTTAACAGATGGAGGACCTGGAAAAGAGCCCTGACCTGGAGCCTAGAAAGGTAAAGGGATTTGTCCAAGGTCACACAATATAGGATGTTGCCAGAATTCAACCCGGATTTCTGACTCCAAAGTCAGTGGCCTTTTCCACATTTTTATTTATTACTAGCAGGACCATGTGCTAAGGGTCAGAGGCAATACAAGCAACAACTTCACCTTTGCATTTTTTTTTTTAATTTTTATCCCTTACCTTCTGTCTTAGAATGGATACTGAGTGATTCTGGGTTTTGATTCTAAGGCAGAAGAGTGGTTAAGGGCTAAGCGATGGGAGTTAAGTGACTTGCCTGCAAGTCATCTGACTTCATTCTACCTCAGTTTCCTTATCTGGAAAATGGGGAGAATTACAGTCCTGGAGTTGTCATGAAGATCACATGAGATTATGGTTGTGGAAGTGCTTTGCAAATCTTAAAGTGCTATATAAATCCTAGCTATCAACAACTTTTAAGTATGAGGCTGCTGACTCACCTCCAGGTAAATGATTCCATATTGCAGAAGTAGCAGCGAGTATTGGTTTCTCTGAAGAAAATAAAGCAGAACAAGATTCACTTCCTATGTTATCTGAGTCAGATCAATTAGAGCAAAACAAAAGAACCCCCCCTTGCTTACTATTTATGAGGTAGTAGAAAAAGTCCCAGCTCTGCTATCAGAGGATCATAGATTTAGAAGGAAGCTTGGAGGTTATCGAGTAGAACCTTTTCATTTTGTGTATGAGGGAATCAAAGCATTCAAGGGACTTGCCTAGGATCGCAGAGCTTCTAAGTATCTGGGGTAGGACTTGAATTCAGCTCTTTGTGACCTGAAGTCCATTGTCCTATTCACTATACCAGGCTGCCTGTATGACCTTTGCCAAGTAACCTCATTTCTCTGAGCCTGCTTCCCCACATGTAAAGTAAAGGGTTTGGACTGATATCCTTTTCAGCTTTAAATGGTACTATCTGATATTATTTTCAATAATAACAAACACCAAATTTGTGAGCTCAGTGTACCCCTGGTTAGACAATAAGGTTAGGATGTTAATTATGCTCAGTCTCATGAACCACTATGAAATAGGAGGAAACCAAGAAAACTTTGGTGTCTGTTCTAACCTATAAATTACACATGGACTTACAGAACTGACACAGATGTCAGAAGGATATGGAATCCATTAAATGCCAAATTTTCTGCTAAACACCAATTTTTTCTTGAAGATAGGGTATCAATTAGCTAAGACAGTCCCAATAATAATAATAATGATAATAATAATAATAATAAAACTCATACTCATGCATCACTTTAAGGTTATAGAATACTTTCTTCAGGATAATGACCCCAAGGAAGATAGTTTAAAAACCTTATTAAGAGGAGCAGCTAGGTGGCTCAATGGATTGAAAGCCAGGTTTCGAGACAGGAAGTCCTGGGTTCAAATGTGACCTCAGATATTTCCCAGCTATGTGACCCTGGGCAAGTCACTTAACAACCCCCATTGCCTAGCCCTTACCACTCTTCTGCCTTGGAAAGAATAAACAATATTGATTCTAAGATGGAAGGTAAGGTGTTTTGTTTTTTAATAGTATTATTAGTTCCAGTTTACAAAGAATGAAACTGATGTAAATTATATAAGTCTAGACTCATAGGCTGAAAAAATGTCAGGGACCCAGGCTTTTAGACTTCAACTCCACCCCTCAGGCAGCTTAAGTCAATTCAAAAACAAAATTCTAAAATAAAATTGAAAGCAAAATGCCCATCTAATTAAAAATATCTATTAGAGGGTGAATTAGGATGTTTAGATCCACTTATCATAATGCCTGTTTTCTCTGTCCAACATAAAATGATTATTGTCTTAATTCTTTGCTTGTTTTATTTCCTTTGATTTATATTTGATTTGAAGCTCTGCAGGAGAAAAGATGGTTTGTTTCTCATAATTCTCCTTTTTCTAAAACTCACATCTGAAGCAAGTAAGAGTTTATGGACAACCACATTCTAGCTCAGTGCTTGGCACACAGAAGGTACTTAATGTTATTTGAATTGATAGGATGATTGGTTATAGTCCTTTGTCCTCTTCTTCCTTCCTTCTCTTCCCCCCTCCTCTCTCCCTTTTCCATAATTAACTGCTAATGTTTCTTGAATCTAATCTTCACTGGAGATGTAATAGTTACTTTTTTTTCTGTGTCTCTCCATCTCTTTTAAAAACCTTACCTTCTTTCTTAGAATTAAAACTAGGTATTATTTTCAAGGCAGAAGAGTAGTAAAGGCTAGGCAATTGGGATTGCCCAGTAACTTTCCCAGGACACACAGCTAGGATGTTTCTGAGGTCAAATTTGAACCCAGGACCTACTGTCTCTAGGCCTTGCTCTTGTCCACTGAGCCATCTCTCTCTCTCTCTGTCTCTGTCTCTCTGTGTCTCTCTGTCTCTGTCTCTCTCTCCTCTCTCTGTCTCTCTCTCCTCTCTGTCTCTGTCTGTCTCTATATCTGTCTCTGTCTGTCTCTGTCTCTGTCTCTGTCTCTTTCTCTGTCTCTGTCTCTCTGTCTCTCTCTCTGTCTCTCTCTCTCTGTGTCTCTCTGTTTCTGTCTCTCTGTGTCTCTCTGTCTCTGTCTCTCTCTCCTCTCTCTGTCTCTCTCTCCTCTCTGTCTCTCTGTCTCTGTCTGTCTCTATATCTGTCTCTGTCTGTCTCTGTCTCTGTCTCTGTCTCTGTCTCTTTCTCTGTCTCTGTCTCTCTGTCTCTCTCTCTGTCTCTCTCTCTGTCTCTCTCTCTCTCTCTCTGTGTCTCTCTGTTTCTGTCTCTCTGTGTCTCTCTGTCTCTGTCTCTCTGTCTCTGTCTGTCTCTATATCTGTCTCTGTCTGTCTCTGTCTCTGTCTCTGTCTCTCTCCTGAGAATCCATTTAGGAAATGCAAATTTCCACTAATACCCATTGCCGCTGAAATATGAAGAGAAGTTGGAAATTTTGATGTAATAAATCATTACCCTCCGAATATTTGCAGATGAAATTGTTCTTCATGTTGCATCTGTCATCATTCCACTGAGACATATAGGGGCCTCCGATGCCCACTGGGGCTGATGGCTGGTGGTACATTACAACACAGACCTCACTTCCACAGGAAGGTTCATCCACATACCAATTCCTACAGGAAAGGAGATAAACTATAAAGACATATAGGGGATGCTGCTGCAAAAGTGCCAGCCTGTGCTTTCTCATCAAGCTCCAGGGAACTGTGAAATTAAGACAGCTCCAGACTATGCCATAGGATGAGAGAAAGGCTGAGATAAATGATATGGACAGACGTTAGGCTCAATGTGTCACAGTCAATCACCGGACATTTGCCACAACCTCTTTGCAAGGGGTTGACTTCATCATATACCATCTGTAAGGCTACTCATTTGAGAGTAAACAGGAGATTTAAAAAAATTTCCTGTGTTTTTACTAATTGGGTTTCTTAATTTTAAAAGCCTTTAAAATTATAAATTTAATAAATGTCAACAAAAATAAACAATCAAAGAGACAGGCCAAATAAAGGTCAAAACTTATCCCTAAGCTCATAGCCTTCCAAAGGCAGAACCAAAAGAAAGAATAAACAATAAGCAACCAAAGAAATTGCTTTTTTTTTTGGTCCTCTTCCAGGACTTCTCTAAATTCTGTTCCCCACTGTGGCCTTGTTTTCCTTCATTCTTTTATATTCTTTTTTTCATATGGTTATATTCAGCATAGATAAGTTCTAGTTCTACTGATTTTGCTTTGCATAGTTTCATACTAGCCTTCTTTGAATATGTGTATATATATATATATTTGAAATATGCAAAGAAATTTGATAAGGTTAGTATGAAGCAATGCAAAACAAAAATTGTACAATGATAACCTATTTTATTGTTGTTCTTATTTTGGTCACATCTGACTTTTTATGACCTCATTTGGGGGTTTTCTTAGAAAAAAGATTAGAGTAGCTCGCCATTTCCTTTTCCAACTTGTTTTACAGATGAAGAAACTGTGACAAACAAGCTAAGTGATTTTCCCAGGGTCACACAATTATTAAGTAATTGAGATCATATTTGAACCCAGGTCTTCCTGACTCTAGACCCAGTGCTCTATTCACCATTATCCAATTGATAGACATATGGGTTGTTTCCAGTTTTTTTACTATTGCAGACATGAATATTTTTTTATAATAAAGTTCTAGCAATGGGACTGACGGACCTAAAGGAATGAACAGATCTATGACTAATGGCATCGTCATTTAGTGGTCCAAAGTGTTTTTCTCCAGTATTCAGTCCTACCAACAATACATGAGTGCCTGTTTCCTCATATCCCTTCAAACAATGGGTTTTATTCTCACTGGGAATGGAGGGAAGAGGCTATTTTTGCCATGTTAGTGGATATAAGGTAACATCTAAAGGTTGTTTTTATATGTATGTCTCTGATTATTAAGGAATTTGATTATTTCTTTAGGGGATTGCAAATAGTTTCTATTTCCTTCTTTCTGAGGTATCTGTTTATGTCCTTTGAATATTCCAAATAGGAGTGTGAACAATAAAGAAGTATGAGTTTCCTACAGATTTTTGACATCATTGATCATTTTTTGTCTTGACCATCTTTTGATATATTTACTGCAAATATTTTCTCCAAACAACATTTTCTTTAGGTTAAGATATTATTATTGTTGTGCAAAACTCATTTGTCTTTATATAATTAAATCCATTAATTTTTGTCTCTAATTCTTTTTTTTGTTTGATTGATAAAAAGTATTTGTCCTCTACAAGTTGAGATTATTATAATATTCTTTTTTTTTAACTTTTAAATGATGTATTTTGCTTGCTTTGGAAGCATATATACTAAAATTCAAATTGTTATCTTATGTTTAGGTAATTGATCCAGCTTGAGGTGATTTTGATAGATGGTAGCAAGTATGGTTCCAAATCAATTTTTTTAATCATATAATATACAATTAACTTTTCCCAGGAGATTTTTTTTCTTATATTGAAAAATGATTCTATTCTGAAGTGTTTTTTAAGCAAAAATTGCTTATCTCTCTGGATTTTCTATCCTATTTCATTGTGTTTTTTTCCTAGAACCAATTTAAAAAATAATTATTGCTTTAAAATGCATTTTGATATTGAGTAATATGTCTGCTAATTGAATTTGACCAAACTTGTAATATCCCTTCCTCAACTAAGGAGAGTAACACTTTCTCTGGAATTTATGGTTGCAGGATATAGTGAGCAATCACATGACTTGCCCCCTAAGATTTGAACCCCAGAGCTTTCAGTCACTGAGGTCAGCTCTTTATCTACCATCATATACTTCTGCCTTTCACAAGACTGAAAATTAAGTTGGAAAAAACAAAACAAAACAAAACAAAACCCAACCCCACAAACCCAAAGATTTTAGATCTAGGTCTACCTCCTTTTTCTTTACAGACTCAGAAACAGAAGCCAAAGTGGTTAAAGGAACTTACCTAAGGTCATGCATATAGTAAGTAATAGAACTGAGATTTGAACCCAGGTCTTCAGCCTGACCTCCTGATCATATAGATGGTAAAGACAAATAGTTCATTTCAATAAGAAAAGTCTGATAAGTTCTTGTTTCACTAAACTTGAATAACCAGGGTGGCCTTTCCAGAACTGAGCTGCAGAGGGAAAATTCAATTTCATCGGGGCAAGGCAAAAAAGCAAATATTTCATAAAGCAAACAGTTAATAAGCAGGCTGTGGAGGGGAAGGGGTAGAACCACATATAGGAATGTTTTTCCCAGTTTCAGTTATTTCTAGCTGAGCAGGTAAGCAGCAAGCTGGCTTTCTTCTCATTGGTGTTTGATATGAACAAAAAGGTGAGGAAAGAGAAAAGTTAGTCCTGGCAAAGGTGAGAAACCAGGACATCCTGGTAGTTCTGTGGGTCATTTGGATCTGACAGAATAATGCAACCTCAAAATTGGAAGAGATCGTAGAGGTTTTCTAACACAACTGCTACCTGAAGCATGCTTGAACATTCCTAGTGACGAGGAATTCACTACCTTAGGAAGCAGCTCATTTCATATTTGTTGTGGTTCAATTGTTTCAGCTGTGTCCAACTCTTCCTGATCCCAGTTGGGGTTTTCCTGGCAGAGATACTGGAGTGGTTCTCTAGCTTATTTTACAGATGAGGAAATGGATGTAAATAGAAATAAGTGACTTGCCCAGGGTCACACAGTTAGTGTCTGAGGCTGAATTTGAATTCAGGAGGATGCCTTATTATGAGTATTTTCAAAAACTGAGCTCGAATCTATTCACTTATGATGACTTTCACCCTATTGGTTCTAGTTCTATCACTAGAGCCAGAAGATGACCCCACAAATCTTATGAAAGCCACAGAGATCAGACTCTACTGAATTTCTTAGATAACATGAGAATGATACCATCTTGATCTTCCCATCATCACAATATCCCAATGGGTATGGAAGCCATTATATATATATATATATATATATATATATATATATATATATATATATATTTTTTTTTTTTTTTAATTTTGGAGGGAAGGTAGTAACATTAAGGGGGATTGGGAAAAGCTTCTTGTAGAAAATGGGATTTCAGCTGGGTCTTGAAAGAAGCCTGGGAGTGGAAGTAAAGAGGAAGAGAATTCCAAGAAACTGCCAGTGAAAATGCATGGAGTCAAAAGATGAAAGAGCAATGACGCCAAAGTCATTAGTTCAGAGGGTATGTGGGAGGGTTATAAGGGATAAGAAAAATAGGAATGTAGGAAGGGATTACTATCTTATTTGAAACTCACAATAACCCTGGGAGTAGGTGCTATTCATATCTAAATTTACACATATATAAAAATATATATTTATATAATACACACACATTACTCTTAAGATAGTCTCTACTACTTTCCAGCAGCATCCCTCTTTTTCTTCTTTTTTTCACTCCCTTGGATTTGATACACTTACCGAAATGTGGATGTGCTGCCATCTGTCCATGTATATAGATCTGGGCAGGCTGTGCTATTGTTGCTCAGTTTCTCCTCACGCCTTCGGAGACCAATCCAGAAGTCTCCATCTGAAGCCAAGAGGTTTTCAATGAATTTTTCTATCAACCTCTGTTCATCTTCAGATTCAATGCTGACTAGTTGGCCTCCATCCCTGCGGCAAGCCAGGCTGGCTTCATCGAAGTTGACCCTTCTGGAGGCATCGTGGAAGTAAACAACTTTATAGCACGGCCTTTGGGTCCCTCCCCGGCAGATTGGTTGCCCTAGAGAGAAAGAAATTAGCTGGTTTTAGAATTTTAGAAACAACGGACTTTAATAGCTCCAGATAGGGTCAAGGGAGATAGTGTTCAGAGATTTTACAAGGGATGTTCCTGATTCAAAATCAGACAGTAACCATGTTAGGCAGCCTTCTCAGAATTAATGTTGGACTCTTTTCCCCAACTCCCCATCTCCTCCCAATAGGGGTTCTTTTTCTCCTTTCACTGAGTTCCCACTCAGTTCACTTCTAGGTTGGGGATGGCTTCTTGATTGCAGAAATCTGCCATCGCTGTCCTTTGCAACATCTCTTGCATAAATCTTGTTCTCTCTTTTGAGAAAGCTGCTGCTCTGGTATAGGCCTTTGCTGCCTCATGCCTGGGCTACTCTTATAGTCTTCTGGTTGATGTCCCTGATTCAAGTCCTTCTAAACTATTCAGTGCCCCACTCAGTTGTCAGAGGACTTACTAAGTGTGGACCTGTTACCCTCCCCATCCCATCTCCCCACCCCCTGACAATAAACTGGTGGCTTTCATAGCCATTTCCCCTTCCTATAAACTCAGGTTTTTACCCCTTATAGTCCTCCCACATATTTTTGAGACTAGTAACTCTGGATTAATTGCTTTTCATATATATTTCATATATTACACTCGGAATTTTCTTCTTCTTGCTGTCACCCCCTGGCTTCCCTCAAGTCCCAGCTAAATCCCATCTTGTATGAGAAGCCTTTCCCAATCCCCCTTAATGGTACTACTTTTTCGGCAGAACAGGAGGAAGAAACCAACAAGAAGGTTCAACGGCTGAGATGGTGATGCAGCAAAGCACTGTGGAGTGCTTAGGGTGTGTTGGAGCACAAAGGACAACACGGCCATCCAATGCAGCTGAGGAAGTCTCCAGGTGTAATGACTTTTCGTGCCAATGGACTCAGGCTTCCAATGCCGAGAGAGTGCGGCTGTCTCTGTGCAATGACTTTTCCACTTAAATCTTCAGGCACAAGTGTCTTTGTGCACAAAAACGCACAAAGACAATCGTCATCCTTGGTTACTGAGAGACTACTACTATTCCCTCTGGGATTATCTTCAGTTTATTGCACATGATCATGTGTGTATGTGCTCGTGCGTGTATAACCAATGAGGTGAGGCAACATGCAAACAACTATGTACAAATAAGATGTATACCAATATATTATGTATATATACAATTCCAACTAAAGATACACATTTCATTTATACAGTTGTATATATATTGCACAAATGCCAAAATAGTGTTTTTAATACAATTTAGGCTTTGTGCAAAGAGGGGACTGTTGCAAGGGAAGTAGATCATAAGCATGATTGGCAAGTCCTCAAGACAAAATCTTCAGAGCTGACAGGGAAAGATTCCAAAGTTGTTAGAGAGACTGTTTGTCTCAGCTGGAGTTGGAAACCTGATAGTGGAAAATCTCTCTCTCTTGGACTTCATTGGAACTTGGACAAGCAGACCTTCAATCAAGAGTAAGCAGAAGTTCCCAATACCCTTAGGTGAACTAAAAGGAATATTGAGGAAGGCTTCTGTCATTCTCTGGACCTCAGCAGACCTCTATCTGGATATTAACAGCTGTATGTCAAGGACTCTATTTTGTAAGATCTCTGTTGGACCGGTCTTTAGGATTTTAGTATAGGAAGATAGGATTATTAGTTAGGAATTTACATTTAGGGTTAATGGTTTAAGATTTCCCTCTCTCTCTCCTTTCCCTCTCATCTCTATTAAATAAAACCAAATATTTATATGTTAATCCTTCTGTGTTGCTTCCCTATAAAACCCTCCTAATTAATACTAATATTTCAATATATGATAAAATATTCTTTCTAGTTTGTGTGTATACATATTATATATAACTATATAGGAAATATATGTATGTGTACAAGACATACATGCATATACACATCTTATTTATATATAGCTATGTATATATACACACATGTGTATATACAGGATAGATGTATATATCCTCTCTCTATATATGTTTGTACATAGTTATATATACATATACAAACACATTTTGTTTATACACAGTTGTATATTTAGATACACATATATGTATATATAGCATATCTTATGTGTGTATATTTTTGTGCATAGCTGTATTATAGAGACAGGATATATATATATGTATATACACACACATTTTGTTTGTACATAGTTGTATATACATATACCCCCATATATGTATACCACTATAAAATATAAATATATAGTTTGTTCATAGTTGTGTAGATAGAAAGATAGATAGATAGATATCCTATATAAAGGGTGAGAGTTTGTATATATTTGTGTGTATACAAAGATATGCACAACTACAAATATAGGAAACATATACATGTGTACAAGATTATATATCTGCAAACATTTTATTTGTACATAGTCATGTGTCCATACACATATGTATGGACAGGATACATGTGTATAGACTCCCTCTATGTGTGTATATATGTGTATATATGCACAAACATTTTGTTTATACATAGTTGTATATCTACACCCCTATATGTATATCCATTATATATGTATATAATATATCATATGTGTGTGTATAATTTGTACATAGATGTATTTATATATACAGGATATAATACCATATATATAGTCTGTATATATTTGTATGTGTATATATGTAACTATATACAGGATATATATGCATGTGTATAAAACTTACATATATACACACATCTTGTTTTACATAGTCATATATACCTACATGCACATACACACTATATGTATATATCCTCTCTATATGTACATAGTTACATACATACATAATACACATCTTGTTTGCACATAGTTGTATGTATAAAGACACATATATGTATAGCCTAGGTTTAGTTTGTACATAATTATATAGACACATCTTGTTTGTACATTTATATTCATATAGACAGCGTACATGTGTATATCTTCTCTCTCTCTAGTTTGTACATGGTTGTATTTCTATATCCAGGACATACATGCATACATATGCTTTTGCTCATACACAGTTGGATATATAGGATATATGTATACATGCGCACATCGTGTTTGTACATTGTAGTCTGTATTCCTTAGATTGTAAGCTTCTTGAGGGCAGAAGCTATCTTTGCCTTTTTCCTATCTCTACTGTGTAGCAGAATGCCAGATACAATTCCTTGCATTTGTTTAAAATATTCTTGTGGATGTACTTGATTTGACGCTAATGGGTAATCCTAATGAAAGCTAACATTTATATAGCACTTAGTATGTGTCAGATGCTTTACAATTATCATCTCATTTGAGACTCAGAACAACTGTGTGTGGGGGCAGGTAGGGACTATTATTATCATCATTTTACAAAGGAAGAAACTGAGGTAAACAGAGTTAAGTGACTTGCCATGGTCCAAGACCAGATTTGAACCCAGGTCTTCCCACCTCCAATCCTGACTCTCCATCTACTGTGCTACCTTAGCTGCCTCTTCCCTGAGTCTTCTTTCCTTCCGGCTAAACACTTTTAGTTCCTTTGGTCCAACCTCATCTGATGTATGGGCAGGTCTCCCCGCCATCTTGGCTGAGCTCTTCTGGGCTTCTAAATGCCCCTTCTAAAATATGGCACACAAGACTGGGAATGAAACGTGGGAGTGCTCTGCCCACAAAAGAACTGAGAAGAGCTCTTCTCTTCCCTTTCTGGGCATTTATACTTTCCCTCACTCTCTCTTTGCCTCTCTCCTGTACCCATTTCACATTCCACCATGAACATTGCCATATGGGTGCACATTTGATCTTCCAACTAGAATGTGAGGTCCTCCGGGGCAGGCAGGATCCCGGTCACTTTGCTGCCAGGCTGGCGCTAACCTGCTGAGAGGACGTGAACTGAATACAACCTGCGCGAGCTCTCATTTGCTTTTTTGCCAGCCACCCGCACTGCTGACTCAGACGGAGCTAGCCAGGGGAGGGAAGCAGGGGCTGAAAGGCTCCCCCTTCCATTACGTAAGGACCCTCCCTCTGGTTACTGAAACACGACTTCATTCCAGGAGAGATTCCTGAAAAGCTCTTCCTGAAAATCGGCGGGCGCAGATGGAGGGCATCCTCCATCTCCCCCAAAGGGAGGCAGTTCTCCCTTCGGTGACACTGGAGCCTCAGGAAATTCTGACGCATCCAAATGAATGAATCTGCTTCATGATTTCTTGAGGCAGGAGGCTCACTGAGAAGTCAAGCCCAGAGTCCTCCGTTCTACAAAGAAGAATCGGAAAGGCATTTATAGGGAGACTTTAACTTACATCCGCCTTTGTTGTCACCATTTTAAAGTAGGGATTGTTTGATTTGGCCAACTTACATCCCCCTCTTCTTTGTCACCTCCTCACACCCACACACATATATACATATACATATATACATATACACACATATATATATATATATATATATATTTTTTTTTTAAACCTTTACCTTCGGTCTTAGAATTAATTCTGCATATTGGTTTCAAGGCAGAAGAGCGGCAAGGGCTAGGCAATGGGGGTGAAGTGACTTGTCCAGGGTCACACTGCTAGGAAGTATCTGAGGCCAGATCTTGCTCTCAATCCACTGAGCCACCCAGCTAGTCCCTAGCACATAAACAGTTACTGACTGATTGATTAGTAATCTTTTATTACCATAATCTTCTCTCTAGAGGAGAAGTTAAAGGAAAGGAGTTTTTGAAGTCCTTGTTCCAGAGGGCTCATCTCTTGACCTGACCTAAAAGAACCAGGCTTTGGTTGCACCAGAGAGGTTGGATGATGCATCCCATCTGGCTAAAGCCTAAAATGCTTAAAATAATCTCTTGAAAATAGATAGTGGGGGGAGGAGGGAAGGGCGACTGGGCGGCTGGGTGGCTGGGTGGCTCAGTGGATTGAGAACTAGGCCCAGAGATGGGAGGTCCTGGGTTCAAATCAGATCTCAGACATTTTCTAGCTGTGTGACCCTGGGCAATTCACTTAACCCCCATTGCCTAGCCCTTATGCTCTTTTGCCTTGGAACCAATACACAGTATTGATTCTAAGATGAAAGGTCAGGGTTTAAAGAAGAAGAAAATGGGCAGTGGGTGCAAAGCATATACCCTAGGGAGGTCAAAGGCAGGAAGGTCCCACATTCACCATCATATTCATATCAGCCCTTTTTGTGGTTGTAAAGAACTAGAAACAAAATAGATGCCCATGAACTAAGGAATGGTTATACAAACTGTAGTTTATACCTGTAATAGAATATTACTGTACAATAATGAATATGGGGCTGGTAGGTAGCACAGTGAATAGAGAACCAGGCCTGGTGTCAGGAGTTCAAATCTGACCTCAGACACTTCCTAACTGTGTGACCCTGGACAAGTGCCTAGCTCTTACCATTCTTCTCAATTCTCAGACAGAAGGTAAGGGTTTAAAAAAAAAAGTGAATATGAACACTCTAGAGAAGCATAGAAAGACTGATAAGAATCAAAACACAATGAAATAGGCAGAATTAGGGAGGGACTATTTTTTGGGATTTCTTTGCATCTGCAGTGCTTGCCTGGCACATAATAAATGCTTAATAGATGTGTGTTGATTGATTTATTGATCAGATACACACAATAATTATAGAAACAGAATTGATAGAACAAAAAAATCTGAAAGGCAACAAGTCCAGTAGTTAAATTAGGGGACTACAAATCAGGAAGACTTAGGTTCAAATCCTGCCTTGGACATTTGCTAGCTGTATGACCCTAGAAAGTCATTTAGTCTCTTTGGATCTCAGTTTCCCTAACTGTAAAATGAAAGAGTTGAATCCAATGACCTCTAAACTCTTCCAGCTCTAAATCTCTGATCTTATGACTTTGACTTATGACTCATGACTACATGTTGTACAGTTATAATGACCAAACTTGTCTCTGAAGAAGAGGTGAGAAAACATATTCTTTGCAGAGATGGAGAACTATGCGTTTGGAATGCAGCATATACTACCAGACTTAGTTAATGTGTAGCTTAGTTTTCTGAACTTTTATGCTCCTTCCTCTTTATTCCTTGTTATGAAGGATGACTTGCTGGTAAGGGGATGAGAAAAGATGTATTTGGCAATAAATGTAATGTTAAAAACAAAAGATATTGATAAAAATAAAAATTATTTAAGTGATAGAGATTCTTCTACTGAGGACTGTGCTTCATCCTTCACTGCCATAATACTCCTATACAAATCTTTTTAAAAAATTATAAATTCTTATTTTCTGTCTTGAAATTAACACTAAGTATCAATTCTAAAGCAGAAGTGTGTTAAGGGCTAGGTAATTGGGGTTAAGTGACATGCCCAGGATCACAAAACTAGAAAGTGTCTGAGGCCAAATTTGAACCCAGGTCCTGAATCCAGGCCTTGTGCTCTATCCACTGTACAACTAGCTGTCCCTCTGCACACATCTTTATCAAAGAACAATATGATCATTGATTTAGAATTAGAAAGAACTTTTGAAACCACTTAGTCCAGCCCTCTCATTTTACAGATGAGGAAACTGAGACTTGAGAACTTAAATCTGGTGCTCTTCTCCCATCTCATGCTATTTTACTGAAACATCATTCTATTTGACAGAAAGGCAGAAAAGTCCTAAATATCCCAAGTCACTTCTACTGACTGGACACTGACCCTCTGGGAAATTTGTCATCAGTGTAAAATCTGTGGCATGAATGCCTTACTAGCTCTTAGTGGTAATGTCTGGAAGAAGTGACTAAGTGACCTGAAATTTTGTTTTGGTTTTGAAAGGAACCTCACCTTGCTCTAAGGAGTACATTATTGAGAGGAGAAGTCCATTCTGGTTGCACTGACAGTATATTTATTCAATATTAATTATTATTTTAATTTTATTATCTTACATATAATATATTAGATAAAATTTAATATAATGCATGTTTAGATTAAATTAATTGACATATAATAATTAATAAGTATTAACATATAATATTATGAATAAGGGGCTATATGCAACAAAAAAGAAACATCATTAATGGCTGCCACATCCTGGGGCACAGAATTGAAACATCATTATATTTAAAATGTTGTCATATCCCAGAGTACAGAATTATCTGATTTTTTTACATGCAAAAAAGAAAAAAAAAGTCTTTTCAAAGTGATCAAAGCTACATAATATAAGAGTTAAGGCTTTATGTGCGAGTATAAATTATAGCCACTGAAAGAAGGAAAGAAATGTGTCTTCACAACCTAGTTAATTCTTTCTACTTCTAGGAAGTTCATAGTTTACTGGCCTAGCTGCCCCAACCTGCTTCAGGAATAGTCCAGTACTGCTCAATCGTACTAACCCATTTCCCCAGCAAACCAGGACCAACAAGTTGCCTACATATAGCCAAATCCTTTATCTGTGCCAAGGACAAATCAATTTCCATGGACTAAAAAGTGCAATCCACAGGCCATCTAGCAACCTCTTAATTTTCCTTCCTAACTGCCCCCTCTCCTTCAATATCTCACTAAACAAGGACCTGATCTGAGTTACACATCAGATTAAGAACTAGAAAGAACTTTTGAGACATTTAAATTAGGGATTCTTAACCTGGGTCCATGAACAGATTTCAGGGAGTTTATGAAGTTGGAGAAAATGATATATTTATTTTCACTAACCTTTAACTACAATCTAGCATTTCCCTGTATTAAATAACTAATATTTATGAAATACTTTACAAATATTCTTATTCAATCTTTACAACATCCTGAGTGGTTGATGCTTTTATTATCTTTATTTTACAGTTGAGGAAACTAAGGCAGACAGAAGTTGTGACTCGATAGAAAGTGCACACAGCTAAGAAGTATCTGAGGCAGAATTTGAACCCAGGAATTCTTGCCTGCAGGTCCAGCCCACTTTTCTGCAGGTCCATTGCACCAGTGGCTGAATATTATGAGTATAGATCACAAAACATTTTTCTGAGAAGGGGTCTGTCCATAGGTTTTACAAGAATGCCAGTCACAAAAGGTTAACAACTCCTGATCTAGTCCAACTTCTTCATTTTACTAGAGAGCAAATTGAGAGTTAGAGAAATAAAGATTCTTAATCAAGGCCCCATACCTGGTAAATAATGGAACCACATTCTGTTTTCTATGTGCAATGTGTTCCCCTGGACTCCCCTCCCTTGCCCTAGTCCCTTTTAGTTCTGCCTTATCCTAACTCCTTTCTGATAGTACTCCTCCTCAGCAAAGATCTTGGTAAGAATGTGCTAAATTTCAACAATAAAACAGATTGTTAGGGCTAGAAGGGAATTTAGGAGCTATCCGGCAGAACAATTTTGTTTTTATATAAGAGAAGACACACTCAGAAAGGTCAGTGACTTGGGTGACAGAGGTGAGATTAGAATTCAGTTCTTCTGACCACCAGGCCAGTGTAATACTGAACACATCATGCTACATCAATGCATGAGTTGCTTTGCCAGGGAAAGAGCTATCCACCCCCTGGATGTATTCAGCCAGAGGCTGGATATTAGCATCGTCTGGTTGTTGTGGAATTGTAGGTTTATACATGGAATGGGAGTTTGTTTGACATTTCCCAAAAGCAGGTAGGTGGAGTGAGGGAAAGAATCAGAAGATGCCCAGCTAATGCCCAAATTTAACAATCTGAAATGGAAGCTGATTGCAGTCAGTTTTCAATTGTATGTTTATGAATTATCCATGGAAATTCTAAATTCTTACTTCAGTTTTACCTCCCCAGTCTTTTTTTTTCTTGGGACTCTCATCCTGGCTACCAGCTGGTGTGGGCTCAGGGAATAAAAGCTATTCATCTAAATCAGAACTAGAACAGCCCTTGATCATCTGGGGCAACTTCCTGACTTTTAGTCCATTTCAGTGGACATTTAGCCCAATAGTCCTCTTCTCCTTCCTAAGAAGTCAGTACACCTCTACAGATCTAACAAAACCATCTAGCTATTTTTCCCCTTGACAATATGAAAATATGAAAGCTATGAAATACGGATCCAACCATATATTTTATAAAGAGAAATCTTTCCCTACTTCAAATTGTATTGCCCAACTCAAAACTCAAAAAATGATTTTGGTTTACCTAAGATGTATTTGGAATTTGGCTAATTGCACAAGGATCTGTTTGGCTAGGCATATCTGAAAGACAAAGCAGTTGTCATCTATTTCTTTTTCTTCCAGCACCGGTTGCCAGTCTAACCAGCTTCTATGGAGGAGATCTGAGTAAAGTGAATTATGTTTCTCCTCCTCCTCCTCCTCCTCCTCCTCCCCCCGCCACTCCGATGGCATGCAAAATTATATTGGAAAAGGCAAGAAGCCAGAGCACTGTACAGTACCTCCTCTGAGGTCCAAGTCCGAAGCTGGAATGAAGCGACAGAAGGAAGGAAGCAAAGAGAGCGAGTCATCCCCGGGAATCAGGCGGGGTTGTTTCCCAGTAAACTCCAACTCTTTCCCGATTTCTAAGCTCACGTATTTTAGTGGATGGAATCTGCCTCTCCCACTCCCACTAGGCTTTGTACACTTCTCAAGAATTAAGGCAAATCCCGGGGGACGCGGGCAACGGAACTAAGTGATGCTAAGGGGGCGCCTTAACTGCCTTTCAAGGGGTTGCTAGAGTAGGTTTGGGGAACCTGCCCCGACTAAGGGCAGGATTGACCCCGGTGATTTTAAGGACCCCATGGGCACAAGTTTGCTTTGTGCCCTACCTGGTTTATAGACCCTCCAGAGTGGGGAAAAGGGAATCTTACGGAATAAAGAAAGGGTGTCACATCAGGAGAAAGTCCAATTCCACTCTACCCCACCGCATCCTCGCACAGAGGACTTTCAGACCCTAGGAAGCCATGGCTGCTTGGTCAGGGCAGAGGAATAGTGGGGACAGGCCGCTATGCACCCCCGGGACAAGTAGAAGCAGGGATCTCACCACTCAGGAGCCGGCCCCCTCCTTCCCGCGGCCAAGCCAAGACTGCGGTGAGGAGCGCGGTAATCGCCGCCCCGGGCTGCACATACCAGGGCTGCATGGCCCCAGGATGAGGGGCGCCCTTAACAGCTGTGCAGAGTGCAGTCAGGCTGCCGCCGCCGCCGCTGCAGCAGCAGCAGCAGCATCTCCTGGGACCCACAGCCGACCACTGCGAGGGCGCCTAGGAAGGAGCAGAGCCCCTACCGGGAACGTCACCACAGGGGAGGAGGGCAGCCCCTCCGGCTGGCCCGCCCCTCTCACAGCCCTCCTCTCCCGGGCACGGAGCCCGGAGCCGCCTCTCGGTGGACAGAGGCATGTTACGGCCCTCTCCAGGCAGTGGGCCACAGCTCTTCTAGAGCAAATCCCCGGCACTAGCCCCAGAGAAAACGGGTTTAGTCGCAGTCCAGCCACTTTTGGAAAACTGCAGCAATATCTCAGCAGGCAAATCCTTTTCCTCTGAACTTCCTCAGCTTTCCACAACCCGCTCTGAAACAGCTGCAACTGGGCCTTCCTAAAGAGGAACTCAATAAAGCAAGCCTTCTTCCCCACAGTGAGCTCTTCTTCCTTCATCTTGCCTCCGAGGCGATGCGGGGGATCACATTCAGAGGAGATAACTAGCTCAGGGCAGCGGGCACGAGCTGACCCAGGCTATGCTTTGGACGGGAAGGGGAAGGCTTAGGGAAAGGAAGGAAACAGACGTTAAACCTCTACTATGTCCTAGGCAGTATGCTAAACTCTTTACAAAAATCTCATTTATTTGATGAATGGGAGCTTCTAGGGCAGCTGGCTAGTTCAGAAAAAGATGACCGATAAAGATAAAGAAAAGAAAAGAAAAAAAAAACTCGGAGAAACCGAACTCAGCAGGGTGGGCTCAGAAATTTTGTAGGAAAAATTGTTAAGGTTGATGTGGTTTCCAATGGAGCAGTTTTACCTTGAAATCAAAGGGCTTGCTCAAGATTCCTAAATTAGAACAGCTCATATATTAAAAAAAAAAAAAACTTTCAAGTATATAAATCGTTTTTTTTGTTTGTTTGTTTGTTTTTTTAGGTCGCCCAACTAACAGTAACCCTATTTTATAGATGAGGAAACTGAAGCTAATAGAACTTGTGACCCACGGGCCACACAGTTGCCAGTAAGTCTTAGAAAAATGGACTCAAACAAGTCCAGTCCACTTTTCCCATCACAGAGTTGTCTGAAAAGGTGCTGATCCTCTGATGGGGAACCCAAAGAAATAGATGGCTCCTACTGTGGTTAGAAGTGAGGATTACCTAAAAATTCAATTAAAAAAAAAAGCACTTTTATTGATTAAGCACTCCCTATGTGCAATGTATTGCCTATAGACAACCCCCCCCCCCCAACAATCCATGCTCTCAAGTAGCTTCATTCTAACTCTCTGCCTCCTCTCTCTAGGTCTGTATATCTCATCTATCTTTCTTTCTCCTCTGTCTGTCTCCCTCTCCCTCTTTCTCTCTGATTCTCTCTGACTCATCTCTCTGTCTCTGTCTCCCTTCCTCTGTCTCTGTCTCTCTTGCTTTCTCTCTGTTTATAAAGGACAAAATATATAAAAAGTATAGTAGGAAGTTGAGTTAGAGTACTTCCTGTGGATCTGGGCACATTTTGTCTGCATGAAGAATATATATACTCTACTCTGCCTCTTTATTAGAAGGCATGTACCACTCTTTAGTCCTTTGGTTCCTGTGGAGAGAGATGTTGAAAATTTGTATGGGGAGGAAGGTTTGCAAAAGAGACTGGTAATTGAACCAAGAAAATTGAGGAGAATTGGCTTTTGATTTATTTCATTAGAGGCAGCTTATTATTGGAACATAGCCAATACTAGCTCTTTCTTGGATTTTCAACAACAATTGATATTTTCCTCTTTTGTCACCTTTGTCAGTCTGGTGGATATGGGTCTCAGAGTTGTTTCAATTGTAATTCTCTTATTAGTGATTGGGAGCATTTTTATGTGGTTGTTCACAGTGTTCATTTCTTTTGAAAAACATCTTTTTTTGAAAAAATGGACTGTTCATATTATTTCCTGAGGAAGAGGAATGAAAATTTGAATCCCAACATTCCATTTTACACCCATCAGATAAACAAAGTTTTGTTGGAGGACAGAAAAGCTATGGGCAGACAGGCACACTAATGCACTGAAGGAACTATTAATTAGTCTAAACATTCTGAAAAGCAATTTAGAACCATACCTCAAAGTCACTAAATTATTTCTATCTTTTGACCCACCGAGGACACTACTAGAGGAGCTGGGAAGGGATATATTAGTGGATATTTATAGAAATGCAAAAAAAAGCATTAATAAAATAAAAATTTGCAGAAAAACAAAGAGCTCAGAGGGAGAACACAAAGACAATTTTGTTATGTGTTGAATTTAATTTGTTTAAAAGTGGTAGTAGTCTCTCCGTAACAGAGGATGACGATTGTTTTTGTGCGTTTTTGTGCACAAAGACATTTGTGCATGAAGATTTAAGTGGAAAAGTCGATGCCCAGAGACAGTCCCACTCTCTCGGCATTGGAAGCCTGGGTCCATTGGCACGAAAAGTCGTTACACCTGGAGACTTCCTCAGCTGCATTGGATGGCCCTGTTGTCCTTTGTGCTCCAACACGCCCTAAGCACTCCACAGTGCTTTGCTGCATCGCCATCTCAGCCGTTGAACCTTCTTGTTGGTTTCTTCCGCCTATTCCGCCAAAACAGTCTTCACATGCTAGGTGAGCAAAGCCCAGGTTCACCAGGGGTCCACGACAACCCAATGGCTACCCTCACAAGGTTTAGCCGGCCTGTTTAAAAGTAATTAGTAATAAATTCATGACTTCACAATGCTTTTTGTCTTTTATTGAAATGTTTATTCCTGTTCATGCTCATCAAGTGTGTACTCAAAAAAGAATTCTTAAAAAAGTTATAAGCCAAATCTGAATACAAAAAGGTCCAACTCTCAAATTAGGGGTAGGATGTAGGTGGGCAGGAAAAGTCCTTCAATGAACAAGATCTGGGATCATAGGAAGGAACAAGTCATTCTTTGGTAGGAATAATACCTACTAGGGGTTTCCAGATTATAGGTCAAAATAAAATCTCCCCAAAAGATAAGGAAACTGTCCCTAAGACTTGACTTGTCCAGGTACCTGGGACCTGAGCCACTAATGAAGTTTCCCAGTCCCCTAAGGGCAGAAAAAAGATGTCTCAGCATGTGCTGAGATGGCTGCCAACCTTATTGACTACTTCCTCTAGATCCAACTCCTCTCTGAATCAAGAGGAGGGGGTTGGGAGACATTAAAGAGGGAATATTTACCTGGACTAGTGTTATATCTTTGCTGGGTATCCTTTTCAATCAATCAATGAACATTAAGTACCTACCATATGTCAGGCAGTGGTTAACCTTCTTCTATAATGTTAGATGGTCTGAGTATCTTATTTTGCCCCAATCTTAAACCTGAACTACCAGAGAGCCTTCATTGGGCTGGCCTAAACATGGCCAAAAGCTATTTTATGATTGTAGTGTACCTACGTTCCCTTCTCACTGAGCTATGGAACTCAATTTATCCCTCTCCAAACCAGTCCCCTTTTCCCACTCTCCTATTTCTAGCACTAGTTATTCATAGTTAGAACTGGATTCTCAGAGGTCTTCTAGTCTAATCATTTCCCACTTGGCTGCATTTCTTTGAATTTCTCCCCCACACCCTCCCTCCCCATTAAATTGTAAACTCCTTGAAAGCAAAGACTCTGCATATATATATATATATATATATATATATATATATATATATATATATATATATATATTCCTCAATGCTTATCAAAGTTTTTGGCACAAAGTAAGCACTTAATGTTTATTGACTGATGACTAATCCTCTCATTACAAAGGAGGAAACTGAGGTTCACATAGGCAATATGACTTGCCTTAGAAACCAAAACCATTACTCTAATCACTCAGGCTCTGAATCTTGGAATCACTGTTCTTTCCTTCCTCTTCTCTCCTGTGGGGTGTTCCTTAAGGATTTCCCTGACCAGCAGGGTCCCACAAGGGAAGGGGCTCACCTTTGTGATGGGACCGGAGGAGAGATAGGGAACCGAGAACCAGGGTGAAGAATGACAGACACGGACAAGTCAGTGTTTGAATAGGGCAGGCAACCCCTATGATTTTCCCCTTGGGAGGAAGATATGAGGATCAATGGAACAGGAGGTGGAGGAGAAGATTAAGGTGGAGAATGTAAGCTGACAAGGGCCATAGCCTTGGGAAAGGCTTTAGAGAGAGGGGAAGACACAGAGATTGCTAGAGAAGATTGAAGATCCAAGAGGAAGTTCAAAGGAGTTGCCTTTGCTTTTATTGTTGAGGTAGCAAGGAGGTGTTTCCAATCACGTAGCAATCACATCACCGAGTATAGACAATTAAGATTGGGTGGTAAGGTAGAGGGAACACCTTTGGGCGTGTAGATTTCAACCCACGCTTTCTCCATTTCCCGGGCAAAGGAGGCTCCGATCATGTTAATGAGTCTGCCCTAGGCAAGGGCTGAATGGCCATTTCAAGGTTACATTCACAAACCTTATTGGTAAAACCTTGTGCTTGGAGACACAGTAGCCATACAGTTATTTATGATTCATAGATGTGAATATGCTTGGGATGCTACATCTCCCATTCCACAATCCAATTAATCAGAGGGTTCTGTTAAGTTTTCCTTTGTAGATTATTATAAGCTATTTGAGGGCAGGAACTACATCTTTACTTATTTGTCTTCCTGAGCACTTATTTGTATTTCTGCACACATGTCTTAGAAATACTGGTTTTATTTGAAATGAAAGGGTCACAAATCCCAAATAAGAGCAAGAAGTTATAAGCATCAGTGGCAAAACATGGTCAGGTTCTCTTTCTCCTCTTATTATTTCTATCAGCTTCTCACTAATACAGCAGACAACTCATCAGGTAGGGCACTCACTCCTAGCCACTCATTAAGACTACCACTGAATTATGCCCTATTTCCTTCTGTTAGAGGGGAGCAACAGACATTTTTGTAAAGTCTCTGGCATTCACCTTTTAAAATTAATTCTCATCACTCTTATCTTCAAACCCTCATTGCCTCACCTTAAGTAAGGGTCAGTGGAAAGGCTCTGTCAGGGTGTGCTCTCAGTTTGTGCATAGGTTCCCCTTTTCCCCACTGATAATGAATATAACTGTGGAAAGTACCTTAGATTTAGGTGGGATATTGCCGCTTTTCTTATGTTATTTCATCAAAAGTCTCTGCTTTTGAATTAACTTTATCCTTTGACTGACTAGTAAATTTTAACATATTGATGGGGGCCCCTAAACTATGGTTTTGGGTAGATATAGATCCATATATTACCTTGAATTGGGGGTAGTTTTTCTGAGAGGGCCAGAAGGGCCTACAAAATGAAAGCAGTATGGTATATTTTTAGAACTTTTAGAAATAAACATATCTTCCCCCAAATTCAAATTGACCTATATTGGACATATGGCAGTTGTGCTTTTTGCAAATGTTTCTGGAACGACTGCTGATGGGTTGAGATTAGTTTAGTTCCTGTTCAAAACATCATCTGAGAATAAGGGAGAGATGCTGCCAGCCCTTGGTCTGCCCCAGCCTTCAGGGAACAGCGGATATCTTCTGTTAAGCAGTAAGCTACAGAAAGCTTGGCTGACTGCTGATTGCTGCTGAGAATAGGAATGACAGTCAAGTCGGCTTAAACTCTGATACATCATTATTAACATTCTATTGGTTTTCTGAAATTCCTGGTGAGCTTAGTTATTAAAGAACTTCTGAGACATTTTTGACACCACAACATCTGTTAACTGGACCTGTTTCCCACCATATTATGGCTTCCTAAATCCCACCTGTAACACCCTGGACCTTGTAGTTGATTCAAAGATTGAGTGACGGGGTAGAGTGGAGTAAGACTGTGGTGAATGCTCAACCCTTTAGCCTAGACAACCCAGCCTAGAGTATGGAACCTAAAGTGTTAGTGATGAGGAAACATTTTAATTCTAAAGGAAAACTAAAAAACAACCCAAAAATAACAAAAAAACACAAACCTCCCAAACTTCAAGACAAAACAACTGGTTTTTGGAAAGTTGACTTCATTGGGAGATTTTCAGATGTATCACTTAGCATGTATGGGGATTGTTTATAGGTATGAATTTCAAGCTACTTGCATGGTGATTTGAGTATTCAGTGGTCTGGCAGTGGTCTGCTTTATGAAACAGACTCTAGATTTGTTCCAAGCTAACCTGATAGACCGATCTTGGGAAGAGGCAATGCAAAACAAACAGTGAAACTTTGGCTTCAAACTTTTAGTGCTGAGGCAGCATTTTGGAGATACCAGCATCCCTTCCCCCCATTTCCTTCTTGTCTGTTTTTCCTAATGGCTCCTGAGTTGGTCCTCTTACAGCACCTGTTTCCGGTGCCTTTGCCACACCTAATGTGGCCAAATATGCAATTAGGATCATAAACTTCAAATAGAAATATAAAAAAGTAAATAGAAGAAAGTGTAAAGGGACAGAATTAACAAATGTAGCTGTGATTAAATAGCTGAGGAGATACAAATAAATACATGGAAACTTAGCAAATTATCTTGAAAGTTTATTTGTAAATATAGTTCATTGACCTTTTAACCCAGAACAATAAAAAGAAAACTTGAAAAGAGATGCCATTGTGTGGCATAATCCAAAAGCAAGATTACTTTCCTTCACCATCACTCAGGATTCAAGGCCCTCACTTCTTCTTCATCCATTATTTCCGATTCTGTACGCTCGATCCTGCTGGAGGTAAGAAGTCAATTCCAGTAAATATCTTTCTGTAGCTTGAAACACACACTCTACATTATGAAAAGGCATTTCAGAAATCTCCCCAGGAAACAAGTTCAGACCTTGTGGTTGTGTATATGAAATCTTAAAACAAAGGGTAGCTTAATGGTGGAGTAAGCCAATGTGGTATTATTTGAGGAACTAGGGAAGAAGGCTCCTCCTCTAAGCCTAAAATACCTTCCTCACCAGAGTCACAATGTTTGAAATTTTGCCATTAATTCCTTTACACTAAGTGAAATCTTTAAAAGAAATAAACCTTTATCTTCTGTCTTGGATTTGATGATCAGTTCCAAGACAGAAGAGAGGTAAGGACTAGGTCATCAGGGTTAAGTGACTTGCCCAGGGTCACACAGCTAGGAAGTGTCTGTGGCTACATTTAAATCCAGAACTATCCATCAGCCACCTAGCTATTTCTCCTCTATATCTTCTAAAAGCAAACATTCTTAGGAAGAATTACATGTTAAGTTGCTGAAATCTTGGTAGGAAAGAGCTTTTTGGGTGTTTCTCCCTAGAAATGACCAGAACCAGGCAGAGTCATGGAAAGAGGCAATCGACACTAAGACACAATTGTTCCTAGGATTGACCCTGCTTAAAAATAATTTCATAAAATGAATGTGAGATTTGAAAGGAACCTCAAAGACCATCTCATACAATGTTTGCCTGAACAAGAATTTTCTCCACTAATACACAATAAGTGATCATGTACCCTTTGCTTAAAGACTTCTAATGGGGGGAGACAAGTTTAATTGTAATCATCTTTTATTTGGCATTTTGGTAGCTCAGTGGATAAAATGCTGGACTGAAGAGACAGGAAGACCTAAGTTCAAATCCCTTCTCAGACACTTCATAGCTGTTTGAACTTGGGCAAGTCATTTAGCCCAGGGCACTATGCTAAGAACTTTTCAAATATTTTCTCATTCTATATATCTTGGGTCCTAGTTTTTTTATCCATAAAATGAGAGTAATACTAGATAATTCACATAGCAAAGTTCCTTCCAGTTTTACTATTCTGGAAATCTAGACGCGATTACCAAATGAATGCTTTAGAAAAGAAGCACTTTAGGAATATAGAGAAGAGATTACTCACTATGGGTTGAAATGGCTTTCCTCAGGGGGAGGGAAAGAATATGTGTCCATATTAAAAAAAAAGAGTTAAATTTAAGGATTCAAATGGCTAAGAAAATGTCCAAGTTAGGAAAGAATGTGGTTTATTTTTAGGTAGCCACACTTTTAGCAACACAACTGGTCCAAAGGAAAGATCTGATTTAGCCCTGCATGGTTTAAGGAGCCCAGTTGCTGCTATTCAAATAGCAGTGGTTATGCATCAGACCCAAAGAATCTTTTAGCTGGTCTAGTTTTGCCCACAAGAATATAGTGCCTAGAATCACAGAGGGCTTTAGACATCAAGCCTAAACCCTTCATTTTACAAAGGGGGAAACAGGTCACTTGGCAATCTTTTCCATTCTCCCTTTGGGAATTTTGCTCAAGTTTTCTCCCCACACTACCATATCCACTAGGTGGTAGAAGAAAGACACAGCCTTTCTAGACCACCTCCAGACTATGCCATGCTATCTTGCTGAAAAATGAAATTAATATGTGTTGTTTTAATTGTGTCTGATTCTTAGTGAATCCATTTGGAGTTTTATTTGCAAAGAAACTGGAGAGATGTTCTGACTCCCCTGAGCCACCTAGCTGCTCCCCTTAACTGCTCTCCCTTGACACAGGTCAACATAAGGACAATTATCCTTATTCTCATTCATTCTTATGCCAAGCTTAGAGATGTGTAAGGTTATGATTAATGTCAAAAAATAATCCATTCAATAGTAAACATGTAGATAATAGTAAGGGACAGTCTTGGGAAAACCTGTGGCATAGAGCCTTGTAATAACTGTATTCAAAGGGAGCTTAGAGAGGTATAGTCTTTAGTGAAGACTCTTTCACTCAGGTAAAGAGGCCAAGAGAAGAGAAGTAATTAATTTGTTCAAGATCATAGGTCTCTGGATTCTGCAGGTATGATGAAAAGAATGCTAAAGAACTGATAATATTAGCTAATAGCTAACATCTGTTTAACACTTACTATGGGTCAGACACTATGCTAATCACTTTACACTTAATTTGATCCTCACAATAACCCTGGGAAGAAGATATTGTTATTATCCCCATTATACATATGGGGAAACTGAGGCAAATAGTGATTAAGTGACTTGGTCAGGGTCACACAGTCATTGTCTGCGGCTGGTGTTGAACTCAGGTCTTTCTGACTTCAGGCCTGCTCTGTAGCCACACAGCCACCCAGATTCAGTACTACACAGAGAATTAGAAGACCTAAAGTCCACTCTTGGCTCTAATGATGCTATTGGATTTACAGGCACAACCCTTTCCTTCCCTAAGCCTTAGTTTATCTGTAAAATGGATTAATACCTGATCTACCTGTGTCCAAGGACTGAGGGAAAGAAAGGACTGTCTAAATGAGCAGGCACTGTAAGAAACGTGAGCTATGTCTAATGCCCTTTTCTCTGTTCTTGAAGTCCATCTCCATTTCTTCCCCCTTTTCTGCCCATCACCACCCTTCCCCCTTTTTCAGGATTTCAGTGCCCTTGTGGTCTCTAACACATTATCAAAACCTTCTTCTAGGAAGGGATTTGATGGCAATTGCAAGTGTGAAGTGTAATAATTAAAATAATATTTCTACCCAAATATATATTCTATAAGGTTTATTGGAAGGATAGACAATGTTCCTATAAATAACCTGACCACATGGTGCCTAGCCTGCCAGTCTCTTCCTCATTCCTCCCTCACCTGTCTGCTGTGTCTCTTCTCCATTCTCCCTTTCAATTCTCCCATGGTTCTCCCATGGTTCCCCCGATTCTGCCCCAAACCTTAACTTTTATTGACGTACAGAATGTACACTGACACAACCCTGGCACAACTGTGGTATGTCAGGAATGTTTGATAGACAGGTAAAGTTCCTCAGGAGGGGGAGGGGACAAACTTCTTTGACACAATTCCTCCTGTCCCTGTGATCCTTTGGGAGACCCGTCTCCCCAATGGATCATTTAAATATAACTATCTTATAACTCTAAATACCTTCTAACTAAAAGTAAATACAATATAACATTTTTCTAAGAGGGAGTTACAATAGTTAGAGATGGGAGTAAAATATAAAAACTGATTGATAGATGCATTGACAAAATGCCAATTAGGGGACAGTCCCCTTTGGCATAAGAGTTTACATTCAGAATAAGTATGCTCAACCCCCCTTCAATTCAGTTCATTATATCCCAAAGTTCATTTGGGATCTTTTGATGCAGTGTGTAGCTTCTTCAGGCATCTTTACAGCACCTTCTCCAAAAGGACCTACTTTCTTGATTTTGGGGTCTTGGCAAGTTTCTTTTCCTGAAATTTCTCCAAAAAATTTTAAATCTTAAATTTTTAGGGTAATTACACAATCTCCCCCTGAGGAGGGTGTTGACCAACACCAGAATCACACTAGGATATATGATTGATTTATGAGGTATATGTAAAGATTGTCAAAAGAAAAAACAAAACAAAAACAAACCACCCCCCAAAAAATCCCAAAGAGTAAAAATTAAATTCTGTATAAAACTAAAATAAAAATCTTATGTGTATAAAATTCTGAGTAAAAAAAAAAAACTAAACCTGTAACAGGTCCTTGAATCACAACAAGCCCCAATTAAAGTGACTTATGTCCCACAAGCCTGTAAGACAATAGCAGCAATACAGCACTTTACCTATTTGCAGCCAGGACTACAGAAACTTGCGAAACTATAAGAGTGAAAGGTCTAAGTTTCAGCAGCAAATGGGAAAAATCATTCCCTGGTCTGATTTTACCTTCATTGTTAGAGATAGGGAGAGACAAGATGATAGTCAATCTGAGGTCCTTGTCTCAAAGTATGGTTCAAGGGAGTCCTGCATTTTAACATGTGTTAAATGCCGCAACCTCAATTCTCACACTAGGTTCAAATCCTTTTTTATTGGCATAGAAGTTCAACAATACTCCCTAGATTGGTTTTGGTCTGTTTTGACCTTGTGCTACGTGGCACTGTATATTGGCTCTTTTGTTCCCTTCTTCTGGAATCAGACCTAATCATTAAACAAAATCCCAAAACATTTATCAATAAATGGAAGGTTTCCATAGTTGAAAGCTTTTGGGTATGAATAGTAAGTATTAGGGCTAATAGATACTGTAAATTTATACTGTAAACTTTATCCTTCAAGTAAAAAAATATTAATACTGATCTCATGTACTTCAAACATCACCAACATTAGGAAAAAGAAAAAAAATCAAATATCCTATTACAAATATAAAGAGAAAAAAAATAATAAAAAAAATCATAATTTCACAGTTCAAATTCCATGTGATAATGTGTTAGCCAAGCAGAGGCACAACACAAAAGGTGCTCAATCAAAAATGAAATGTATATCACTCTTAACTTGGCCAGGATCCACAGTGTGAGTGTACATAATTTTTTCACCAGGTAAAAGCCTTTTAAAAACATTAGTACAACAACTAATACAGATTCTAAAAAATACCAAAATCCCCAAAATTATAAGAGCCCACTTAAGGATAACTGCAAACAAGCTAACTATCATTAGGATTCACATGACTTGCTGTATGACATGTAAAAACCTATGAGCACATGAATACTTGTCACAAGTTCTACAGATTTTGCCAATCTTTCAACTTTGGCAAAGATATTTTTAACAAAGTCTATTATTACCGTCATTTCAAAATTTGGTGGGAGAAAAAACCCAGAAAAACCTCTGTACAGTTTATGAAGTATTACAAATATAATAAATCCATTTCAAAGCTACAAGACTTCATAGGAAACATCATTCCCACATACTGGATGAGATTATAATACATCACAGGTTAACTAAGCCTCTTGGTATGAGACTGTAACAGTGTAACAAAACTGTCTCCAATATGTCCCAACCATTTTTATGTGGAGCCAAGGACTAAAAAGTGAAAATCACTTCAGATACATCATCCATTACATTTACAATAAATGCAGAGATGGGAAATATAACAATGCCATTGCACTCTACTTCAGCTACAAATAGATCCTTACCTCTTATTACAAACAACTCAAGAGGCAAATAAATGATCAATCAGAGGTAGGGATGGTCCCAAATATCTGAAAACCATGTCTGAATACTCATTAAAATCAACTTAAATTATTAAATAAGTACATTCTCCAAAATTGTTATACAGGTTGAAACCAGTTTGATGGAGTCCATCCATCATCTCTGTGTGACAATTAACAAAGGCAAAAAATGAACAAAATGTTATTTGTGGGCTTGTACAAAGATATTCTTCTACAGTACAATCGTAGGGGATATTTACAAATAAAGACAATGTAACAGTATAATAGAATATTTTCAATTTTGATAATTTATGAAGTAGTTAACATTAAATTACATATATCTTGTACTTAGAATTGTGTTATTGTAAATCTTGAAATTTCTCAGACTTGTGAATGTTAAAAATTTCCCCATCAGAGAAATCTCAATTGGAACAATTCCCTACTGGGAACATTCCCCATTTTGACTGTGAGAACTTGCCAGGATCCGAAATGGGAGGACCTCTACTCCACCATACTTAGGACTGCTTTAGGGGAGAAAACTCCTTGCTAAACAATGGAAGTACTTAGACCCATGCTTATAATGAGGCAAGGAATTCTTTGAGCCATGCCTGTTTTTAGAATTGATACAATGGGATGCTAGGTACCTATAAAGGTCGGGCAACTTGTAAACTTGCCAGGAGCAAAGAGGTGAAAACTTATTTAGAGGTTTTCTCTTGAGGGGATTAGTCGACTCAACTGTGTTTTCTCTGGTTCAGACTTACTGAGGGGATTAGTTGACCCAGCAGTGTTTTTTCTGATTCAAACTTACTAAAGGGATTAAGTCAACCCAGCAGTGTTTTTAGAATGGGTTGTCCTTTGGACAGTGATTGGTAGATGTAAGGACTTAGGGGAGGTGACATAGGAGAAAAACCCCTATATAAGAAAAAGCAGAATCTCTTGAGAGGAGAATCCTTTTGGAGGATCTCTGATGAGGATCGCTTGGGAAGAATCTCTTGAGAGAGGCTCTGGAGAAGGGAAGCTCTTGGAGGACAATCTCTAAAGAAGTCTCACTGGAGCTCCTCTGAGGGGACTCTGTCCCTCTGGAGGCTCTGGAGAGAGGCCCTTTGGAACAGTCTCTGGCTGGAAGGCTCTTTGAGGAGGACTCTGGCTGGAACTCTCTCTGGTGAAGTCAGCTGAGATGGAGCTGGCCTGGTGTCACTAGAATCCTTGCTTAGACAGACCTTGTGGTGAGTGATAAAAGACTGACTGACTGATCTCTCTCTCTTAAGACTCAGGTCTAGGCCATGTTGGCTTAAGGCCCTTCATACTTATACTTTTTTTCTCTCTCTCTCTCTTTCTTTGATTACTCATTGTATTATTAATTAATTTCTCTATAAAACCCAGTTGACTTGGGCATATTCATGATTGGGAATATATTCCCTGACGACCACCTTATATTTAAAAAAACCAAGACACTGTAGTGAAACATATTTTTAGCTGTCAAATTTACTCACCCACTCTTATGTCTATCATAATTTATATCCTCCACCATTTTAACTCACTACAGTTTATGACCTCAACCATTTAAATTCTAACATTACATAGACTTCTTCATTCTGGGGAGGGGAACAAACTGCAATAGTTAACATCAATAAGGCAATGAGGTCTGACAAGGCTTAAAATTCACCTCCTGACTCTTTGAGGTTCCTTCCCCTCCCAAGTACCATGAGTCATCACAATCCCTTTTGTCCACACCTCTGGAGTCTCCCATGCTGAGGGGAGTTCCCACATTGAGTACAGGTGTTTGGGTGTGTTTTTTTATTTTCCTCACTCAAATAACTATTTCTCCTATCAATATTACTATTACTGAAATTTCTATTCCTATTCTCCTGATTCCTCTTCTTTCAATTCATAATCACATGACCAACATTTCCACAAAAATAACATGTTAGCCATTGTTTTGTGGATTCTTGTAAGGGAGCTATGCTCTCCCCTTGCTTTACCTTTTCAACTGTGTCAGTTAATTCTTTTATCTCCTTCCTCAATGTCTCTACTAAAGTAGCATTATCCTTATCCTTCTCACCCTGTTTAGAAGTCAATTCTTTTATTTCCTTTCTTAATGCTTCCACTAAATCAGTGTTCTTCTTTTCTCCCTCAAAAGCATAAACTGCCACTCTCTTCAATTCTTCAAAGTCCATAGTAGACCAATTTGGACAGCTAGTCATAAAATAATTCCTAACTACTGTAAAAATAGACTCGAATCCAGGACTCCAATCCCCAGAATGCTTTGTAATCACACTGAATTCTCGCCTGGGAGAGAACACAAATGATTATTTAAAGGAGTTCTCCGCCTACTGAGGGCTCTTTTTTGGACTTCCATTTTGGAGCAGAGGCAGCTCTTTCATAATATAGGTGAGGTGTCTAGGCCAGAGGCCTAGACACATGTTTTCTTATCCTGTATTTTCTTTAATCCTTAATTCTTTAATAAACCTCATAAAAATATAATACTCCTTGCAGAGAGAGAAACTAATTTCTACCTGCCTCAGTCTCCCCTAAATTTTAATCTTTACCCTACCTTACAACCACCATTTGTCACAAATTATATTCTGATTTGTCTAAGATCCCATTCCCTATCCAGATCAAGCTCAATATATCTTCCTCCCAACTCAATAAGTCTATCCATAAACTGGGTGGGATTTTCACTATATTCTTGCTTAAGATTTTCAAATTTAGTCCATGTACCAGGCCTATAAGAACAGGCTCTCATAGCTTTTATCAATGCATTTCTAGCCTGGCATAATTGTAAGTAATCTTGCTCTTAATTTGGGTCCCATTTTGGATCTTCAGTTGACTAATGAACTGTTCCCTCTCCTTGGGCCTGATTAACAAGAGAAAGAATCTTATTCATTTCCCTTTCTGTTAGCAAGGCCTGGAGCAAATCTTCTACATCAAGCCATGTGGGATTATATGTATGAAAAATGCTTACAAACTTATTTATCACCACCACAGGCTAAGCTTCATATGAAGGTGTTTTTTCTTTGAGTCTCTCAATGTCCTGTGGAGGAAAAGGTGTATGATATCTAATGTTTACCAAATCTCCACATCTGTTATATGTTGGGGCAACTCTTAGAGGGAAAAGACCTTTATTTGATTCATCTGTGGCAACTGCTGCTTGGTCTGTATTCTGGAGTTCAATGGAGTGGGTTGTAGTGAGGTTGGTAGGGGATGGGGGTGGGGTAGTTGAATGGAGCTGGTCAGCAAGTGGGGATGCAGAGTGAAAAGATTAGGGGTGGGGCTGGGGGCAGGGTGGAGAGGAAGGGGAGTGGGACAGGGTACAAAGTGGAAAGGAGTAGGATGGGTGAGGTCTAGAGAGGTCACAGTAAGGTGGGTAGAAAGGAGGGCATGGAAAAGGATTGAAATAGGTATAGTATGGGTGGGGATATGGCAGTTGGGTGGGCACAGGAGGGTAGTCAGGGTAGAAAGGTAGATTGGGGGGAAACAGGGGATGGGAGTAGTAGGGGATGAGTGAGGTCTGGCAGGGAGAGGAGCTGAGGGGTTCAAGTCCTAATTTGGGTCAGTATGAGGAGAAACCTCCTCACAGGCCAGGTGGGATGATAAGAGCATGTTTTTTGTTAGATTTGACTGAAGGAGTTATGCTAGAATGGTTTGGTTCCAAAGAAAGAAAGGTTTCCTCACTGGAGGGAATGGTTGATTCATCAATATGACATGCCCATAAGTACCAGAATTTATAATCTTTGGACTCTTTGTTTTTAATGGCTAACTTCAAATCTTTTAAGATCTTGAAGTCAAAAGAGCCATATTTTATCCAGGTAAAAGATATGTCCATCCATGTCTTACAAAGCTTTCTAGCTTCTTTCTTTGTCATCCAATTTTCCTTAGGCAAATTTGGATCACTCCAGAAATTTAAAAATTTATATAGGGCTGAATCAGGAGGAATATATCCTGATTTCCTTTGATGTGTTGCAGTATTTCCCATATTGTCTAGTCTGTATGTCTTATTTAAGCTAGTTTGAGTATTGCAAAATGATCAGCTTAAACAATGAAAAGTTCCTAAAACATAAACAAAAAAAAAATGGAGACACAAAGTTCTTCAATGTTATTGTGGAAGGCAATAAGAGGTTTAAAACAAAAAGCTAATGTAAAGAAACCGTTATTGTTGCACAGCAATAGTATCAATAATGAATGTGTATTTAGTTTAATAATTGTTATTAATAATTTCTAACAACATGCATTTATCATAATTATCAGCAATGTTATCAATAAGTAACAATATGCATTCGTTATAGTTATTATTACTAATAACTAACAACATAAACAAGTATCAATGACTAATAATAACCATTAGCAATTAATAATAATGACTAATAATGGTTATTGAAAATTAATAATTATTGTTATTGATAGTATTAATACTATTGTGTTCTAAAAGTATTCCTTATATTTCATGTAATTAAGTTGATTTAATGTTGGCTTTGTTCAAATTTAGAAATTTGGTTTTAATTTAAATTCAATATTATTAATATTTCCTATTAATAATCCTTTTAATTAAATGTATTCAATTTAATAGCATTATTTTAGATCACTAGTAGCAATAGCAAAGGAATTCTTTTTATTTTCCTGAAGTTTCAATTCTCAACAGTAGGTGGCGCTATAAATGCGTGTAGAGTGGAAGGCATCTGTGGGTAGACCTATCAAAGCAAGCAGTCAGATAAATAGAAGGCAAAAAAATTTGTCTTTTAATATGCTAAAGAAAGCAGGCCATCTTCCAGGAAAACTTGGAGTGGCTTTTAATATGCTAATGAAGGCAGGCACTCCCAAGGAAAATGTGACTTTAGATATGCTAAAGAAGGCAGGCAATCCACAAGCAAAGTTTGTGGGTGGGGGGAGGGAGAGAAAAATGCAGTTTCAAGAAACAAATTCCAAAAGAACACTTCCTCTTAGCCCAGGTTTAAGGACTGTTGGGGGAAGGGAGGGATAAGGGAAAGAAAAATGGAGTTAAATCCCTTCCCCTGGAACAGCCATGTGTTTTCAAAGGGGGGGGGGCAGAGTTCTTAACCTTAGTGCTCAGCCTGGAAGGACCCCCCAGGATTAATTTAAAGAATGACTCTGAGCAGGAACCTGCCACAGTGGCCCAGCAGGTGTGGCGATTGGGGGAAAAGACCTGTTGAGTCCTAGTGCTCCTTGGTTTAAACAAAACTCAGTCCTGTTTGGAATGGGGGAGCCCAGCCCTGTGCACTGTTCCCCCAGTCTTCAAGTCTGCAAGTTGGTTCTGTGAGGGGGCCCTTTCCTTTACTGCCCCACTCTTGACCAAAATGGGTCAAGTCAGGTGGGAGGGGGTACATGGGGAGAGTGCAAGAGGCTGGGAAGAAACAGGAGTCTGAGTTTTTCATGCCCATGAGATCTTGCCCTTTAATATAAAGCAGCTGCTCTCCTGCCTGGGTCCCTTGTTCTGTTTCAGGACTGCCCCAGGGAGCCCCTAACTCTACTCCACAGCCTGGAAGGACCCTTAGGATCCATTCAAGGGGTTCTCTCTGCCCTGCACTGCACTAGGCTGAAAGAAGGAACTCTAGGACCTTGCCTGCTGTGGAAAATAAAAAAGCAGGAGTTCCTGTTGGACCCTAAAACACACCTGATTCCATATGGGCAAAAAGGCCCTTTTACCCCTATTCAAGCCAAAAGGAAAGAAAAGAAAAAAAAAAGATGGGGTAGGGAGTGGGGGTGTGCCACCAGGGAAGGAACTTTTCTCACCAATCCAATGTGATCTGATCTGGGAAAAACAGCAGCCTGTTCCCTCTTTCCACCAAGGTTCCTTTCCCATATGAAAGCAGCCTAGCAAACTGAAGCAGCTTCTATCTTAACCTAAGCTTTTCCTAAGACTCAAAACTTCTCTCAGAAGAAAAATAAAGGTTCATTTTCTAAACCAAAGTGGTGGCCAACTATAATAATTAAAATAATATTTCTACCAAGATATATATTTTATAAAATTTATTGGAAGGGTAGACAATGTTCCTATAAGTAACCTGACCACGTGGTGCCTAGCCTGCCAGTCTCTTCCTCATACCTACCTCACCTGTCTTCTGTGTCTCTTCTCTGTTCTCCCTTTCAATTCTCCCACAATTCCCCCCGATTCTGCCCTGTGACAAGGAAATCACTTTAAAAGACTGATATATATTAATTTAAGGTCGCCAAGGAATTCAGCTATGTAATTCCTAAATGAAAACTCAAGTCAGCTGTCAGCCTTTTATAGAGTTTAATTACAAACAGGAGGAAGAAAGGAATTAGAGATATAGAGAGATAGAGGGAGAGAAAGGGGAGAGAAGGGAATAGGGCTTAAATACCCCCTCTGTTTAGGCTGGGCCAAAAGGCCCAAGCCCTTAGATAGCTGGGGCAAAGAAAGGAGATCAGTCCCTATTACTCACGTGACCAAAATGGAGAAACAGTCTCCGGGGCCTCCACCTCCAGCTTCCTTCAGAGCAAGCTTCTCAGAGCACCTCTCCAACCACTCAGAGCCAAAACTCTCCAACCACCCCCCCCCCCCCCCCCAGTCCTCAGACCCCTCTCTCTTTAAGGAAACCATCCAAGTTCCCTCCCCTCAGTTCTCACATCTACCAATCACTGTCCATCAATTTCCCTGTGCCAATGGTGGCTCTAGCTTAACCCAGGACCGCCCAGAGGTCTGGGCTTTGCACATGTCTGTTGGAGGTCATATTCTCAAATAATTAAATTTTGATCTATGCTGCAGCCCTTCCTAAATCCTGTTAGGACTGAGTGGGGTGGAAATTGTATTTTCCAAGACCTGATTCTGTCATTCCAAGTATCTTTATTGTATCAATTCTAAAATCAATCATGACTCAAAGAAATTCCTGTTCTGTGCTTAAGCATAGGTCAAAGCCCTTTCCATTGTTCAGCAAAAGGTTTCTGTCCTAAAGTAATCTTAAGAAGGGAGGAGAAGGAACCTCCCATGCCAATGGGGTTCACATTCCAATACACTATCAGTAAGAAATTTTCCAAGTATGAAATTTCCCAATGGTGAAATTTCCAACATTTATAAGTCTAAGAAATTTTAAGGTTTACAGCCCCAAACCTTAACTTTTATTGACATACAGAAAGTACACTGACTCAACCCTGGTGCAACTGTGGTATGTCAGGAATGTTTGATAGACAGGTAAAGTTCCTTAGGAGGGGGAGGGGATAAACTTCCTTGACAAAGAATTGAAGTGACAGATATTGGAAGAATCATGCTAGCCCCAGAGGGCTTACATTGTAAGCCTTATCTCGAACTGTGGAATGAAGGGCTCTTTACTTTTAAAGGCACTGTGGTCATCAGAGCATGTCTGTCTGTCTGTCTGTCTGTCTGTCTGTCTGTCTGTCTCTCTCTCTCGCGCGCGCGCGCTCTCTCTCTCTCTCTCTCTCTCTCTCTCTCTCTCTCTCTCTCTCTCTCTCTCTCTCTCTCTCTCTCTTTCTCTCTCTCTCTCAGCTTCTCCATCCACACTGACCCATCCTAGTACTTCTGGTCTTTGATTTCAGGGGAAAGTGAACTAGTAGTAACTAAGTTGGAGTTTTAAAATACAGTGGCCTGAAGGCATCATGATTGATTCAAGGCATTGGATCATTAATTATAGATGCTGGGAAATTTGTGGTTTTTCGTTTTTTTGGTTAGGGAAAGCCCTTAGAAGCCATCATATAGGTGAGGACTCCACCTTTAGTAAAGTCAGTCAGATATTTGGGCTATGAGAAACCATTGTAAACTCAGCATCAATCTTTTGTGAAGATGGGATTAACTCTCCCTTGCCCATTTTTAGAGTTAATCAGCAGAAGTGTATACACCCCACTTGTCCTTAAGTATGGGGAGGTCTGTGACCCACATGTGCTATACTGAGTGACAAATTAGAATAGACTGACTGCTCCCTGGGCAGTCCTAAGAAAATTTATAGTCTATAATTGGTCCATGTAAAATGGAAGGAAGGCACAAAAAGTGACAAAAGGAAGGGTCTTTTAAAGTGGCAAGAACTTCCTGTGACCAGTTTTTTCACCTTCCAACTTGGCCCTGGAGGAGCTCCAGCTTGAGACCTTGGACTGCTCTTCAATTTTCCCTTAGAACTGTGAAAATAGGTGAGTGAAAAAGGCTGACTCCCCTTCTTGGCTTTTCTGGAAGTACTAGCCTCGGGAGAGGTCTCCTCTTGGAGGAGGCCTTGTGGCTAGAATTCTTGTTTAATTTGCCTCTGTTTCCCTCTGCTGGGGCCTCTGAAGCCCTGCCTGGTTCAGACCTGCTGGAGTAAATATCTACTCTCTCATTTCTTTACTTTCACTCTTTCCCCCTATTTTATTAATAAATTGCTATAAAGTCATTCTGACTTGAGTAATAATTTCTAGTGACCACATTCTTATAAATTTATTCCAACCCTTTAATTTTTAAACCTTATACTTTGAGTGTCCAGACTCAGTAATGTGCAAGTTAAAATACATGGACAGGACATTAGGAATCACAGAAAAAAATGCTTAAAATTCTAGTTTCCTGATGAAAACAAATCTGATCTCAGATGCTTCCTAGCTGTGTGACCCCGGGCAAGTCACTTAACCTCCATTACCTTTACCCTTAAGAAAAGTCCTTACCACTTTTCTGCCTTAGAATCAATTGATTCTAAGGCAGGAGGTTTTAAAAAATAACTTCCCAAATCTTAACACACTATATAAATGTCAGTCATGATTATCTCCCCCTTTCCAACTATTTAAAAATAGCAAAAGCCTGGATTTATACCACCTGCTAATGTTTCCTATGAAATTCCAATATAGTTTACTTGAACACCAATGCAGAACATTACTTTAAGGATAAATTGGGGGCTCTTTAGCAACTTCAGGGTATTTTAGTCTTTAAAATGATATTTTCCCAAATGAGTAAGAGATAGGAATATATTCTGCACAATTCTTGAAGGCAATCTTAGAGAGAGTGGAATTGTCATGGTCTTTCAGTTTACCTGGAGGAGAATGGAAACTTGCCTAATTCACCAAGCAAAAAAGTTATTTGGGTCTTGGGTGGAGAGCAAAAAGGGGGGAAAGCCTTATGAGAAAGTTATGGGGCTGCAGCTCGATTTTAATAGCTTTTCCTGGTCACACTTTGGTGGTATTAGTAGCTTTTCCTGGTCACACTTTGGTGGTATTAGCTGCTTCTAGTTTGGGTGTGGGCATTGCCCTAGTTTGGTGGGAATCTATTGTATCAGTTTGAGGGGATAGATGTTGCTTTAATGTTCTTTCCTTATTCCTCCTGCCTCTCCTTTGGAGCTCACTTCTATATCTTTAGTGAAGCTATGTCATCTCTTTAATGCACTAAATTAAAGAGTCTATAGACACTCACCTTTGAAGCCAGGAAGGCTACTATATGACTCTGGAGAAGTCATTTAACAACTTAAAAAAACCCTTACCTTTCATCTTAGAATCAATACTTTATATTGGTTCCAAGGCAGAAGAGCACTAAGGACTAGGCAGTGAATGGGGTTTACTCATTTAGTCAGGGTAATACAGCTAATGATATGTCTGAGGTCAGATTTGAACCTGCAAAACATTCCTTTTAGGTCCCAGCAATGGCTTTCCAATAGGGCACAATAAAAAAAAAAAAAGCTTCTAACTATATATTACTAATAGTAATTTATATTTACATAGTACTTTATAGTGCTTTATTTAAAGAACATTCTTCTCCAGTTCTCTGAGGCTGGATGTACAAATATTCCCATTCTACAGATGAGGAAATTGAGGTCAGAGAGATTAGATGGTTCAAATACCTTAGGGCATACAAATAATAAGAGCCAGAACTGATGCTTAAACACTCCTGATTCATAGTCAAGTGTTCTCTTTCCACTCTTCCATATTAAAATACATCCTTAACTAGGGAACTAGAAATGAAAAAAGTTATTTTGAAAGGTTTAAACTTACCTTATTGGGGGTACTTTGGCCTTTGGCTTATGAAGACGAGAAAACCGTTCTTTCTAAAAAAGAAAGATTTGACTTAGACATATATGAAATAGATTTTTATCCCAAGCCATTGCTCCTGATTTATAATGACTGAATTTTACCCATTTAAAAAAATAGACACTATTATAAAACATTTGAAATAGGCCATCTCTCTAGGCAAATTCATGTATATGTGTCAGTATTAGTCTCACCTCTATTCTTTCTTCTCTTTGTTTTCTTAACAGATGAAGAATTTCTTCTCTTTTCTTGGCCTATTTAAAGAAAAAAAATAGTAC